>NC_134572.1:130694104-131401604 GCF_050947875.1 Dermacentor variabilis | reverse complement strand
GCACTTTTTATCGGATTCCTACGCTATAGCTCTCCCGTGCTTGCTAAGACATGCAAGTCAAATCTTCGAGAACTTCAGAGCGTGCAGGCGAAGGCACTACGTGTTTGCCTAGGCCTTCCGCGGAGCTAATCAACAGCATGAACCATTATAATGGCTCAAGACCATCCGGTCACGACTTACATTAGCACCGAAACGCTTAGGCCCATGTTCGTCATGTTTCACGGATGCAGTCAAGCTCTCTTGCCTGCCTGCCAGAACGATGGCCATAGGCGTCATTCTCCAACATGGTCAGCATCCATGGTGCCTCCTTACCATAGGGCTTTACACCCTCAGCACGTTCAACATCAGCTTTGTGGTATTTAAAACAACATCAAGTGCGTCTTACGGTTCCAGGGATAAGAAAGAAGGCCGACTTGCCTACCTTCGCCTTGAAGCAAGCAGCTCTGGATTTTTGGCGCACTTTCTACTTTGACCGAGTCCACATATATACGGATGGCTCTTCCATCCAGACCGGCTCCACCGGCGCAGTGGTTATACCATCACGATCACTAAGCATCCGATACATGATTTCTCATGTGACAACATCAACCGGTTCGGACCTTGTTGTCCTCCGAGGTGCCATTGATTATATTAACAACGAACCGGCTAATCAGTGGGCAATATTCTTCGACTCGAAGGCGGCCTTACAATGTCTTCTGCCAGCTCTTTGTCGCGGGTCCTGTGAGCAACTCGTGTCGGAGATACGAGAAATGCACCACTATGTGATCACGATAGACTTCGTGTTTCAGTGGCTGCCGGTTCCCACTGCGGTATCTCCGGCAATGGCCTCGCTAACGAAGCTGCTAAGAAAGTACATGAAGGAGCAACCCTTGTTTCTGTACCTTTATCGCGGACTGGCACAGCCCAACAGTTAAGCAAGCTAGCGCACCGTATGACATTGGAGAACTGGTACACGCCTGAATTCACCCAACATCGATTGCATCCCATCGACCCATCTATGCAACTGCGGCTGTTACCTGGGCTTCCGCGAAAAGAGGAAACAATGCTGTGCCGCTTACGCTTAGGCGTCGCATTCACCACTGCACATACGTGTTTGTCTGGAATGGCTGATAGCGCCGAGTGCAATGCCTCCGGTGTCGAGGAGACTGTAGAACATCTAGTGTGCTACTGTCCGTCTTGAAAAATGAAAGACGTACGTGACCTCTGCACAAGTCTAAATCAGTTAGAAAACCGTTCGCCTTGAACAAAATCTTGGGACCATGGCCAACGCATATATATCGCTGCGCCGAAGGGCCACAAAAACGCTGCTGAGATATCTGAAAGCTACCGGATTGAGTCACCGTGTGTGATCCGGACTGAGTGACCGATCGGTATCCATAGTGGACTTTCTTTTATTTTCATATTTCCCTCCCCTTTACCCTCTCCCCAGTATAGGGTACCCAACGGGGCTCAGTCCTAGTCAACGTCCCTGCTGTTCATTTGTCAGTTGTTCTGTCTCTTGAGCATTTTTTATCTAACCGCTCACAGTATGTGTCATATAATAACCACGCTTCTAGCGTTGCACCAGGCATATCAGGCGTACCACAGGGGTTCGTCCTTGGCCCGCTTATTTTCTTAATTTACATTAACGACTTACCCTTGCATGTGTCCGGCCATATCCGTATGTTTGCCGATGACTGCGGTATTTATCGCGCAGTCAATACCATCACTGACCAAACAGCTCTTCAATTTGACCTTAACCTGGTACAAGAATGGTGTGATCTTTAGCGCATGACACTCAGCTCTAATTAATGCAAACTTGTCTCATTTACCCGTCGTCATCGCCCACTTCGCTTTTCTTATCTGATTGGTAACGTCACCGTGGAATTAGTAGAATTCTGCAAATACTTAGGTGAGATCTTGGATAGTGACCTAACCTGGAACGCCCATTATAACTAATGTTCGTCGGCTAACAAAACATTAGGATTTCTAAGACGTCACCTTCGCTTTTCCCCATTGCATGTAACATTGTTAGCCTATATAGATCATCGGTAAGAACGAAACTTGAATACGCATCTGCCGTCTGGGATCCGCATCAAGCATATCTCGCCAATGCCCTTTAGGCAGTTCGAAATCGCACCTCCAGGTATATTCATTCCACATACGATTACTACGTCAGCTTATCATACTTGAAGAAAAGATTCTTCCTGATCGCTTCTATCCTTTCATCGCAGCCTTGCCTCTCTCTCCCTCGTCCATAGGTGCTACTATTCGGCGCTTCATCAGCCACACTACATTGTTCCCCCAACGCGCCGGTCACGAGGCGTTGGCCATCCCCAGCAGGTAGCACAACTACATTCACGCACAAATACATTTTCAACCTCGTTTTTCTACTGAGCACCTAAATAATGGAATGCCCTTCCTCATCAAGTCGCTGCCGTCACCTGCTCTTCACAATTTGTCGAAGATGTAACAACTTTTTATTTGCAGAATTGAATGCATTACAACGCTTGTTTGTATATGTTGTATCCCCATTCCTTATGTAATAGCCCTACTACGGGGTCTTTAACAAAATGAAATGAAATAAATTAAATGAAATTGGGCAAGCCGTGGATGAAATCGCTGATCGATTAATTTGCCACCATGTTAACCTTAAAACCGGGGAGCCAGGCCGTGGCGTATCTTGCGTAGGATTCAAACATTCAAGTGATCCACATGCGCCGTGCAGGAATCTGATTGGCTGATAAGTTTGAAAGAGTGCGCGCGCGTACGACTACGTTTCCTTACTCCACTGCATAGAAGCCGTACAGCTAGTGCCACATATACTTGCACCCGGCTGATGCCGACGCACGCCATTCGCGTGCAGAATGCACCGTGTGGTTTAGCGTTAGCTAAGGTTGGCAATTCGAGAAGTTTCGGTGGCACACGATGACTGAAATCGACGTTTGCTGGATTGCGCTCATGCACTGATGATGTAATAATTAATTTCAGAGAGCGTTTAAGTGTTTTAGTGTCACGCTGTTTTCCGTGATCCCCGAATGACAGTGAGGACTCAGCAGTTTTCACTGTGATTTGACGGTTTCGCCGGTTTGCTAGCCGTTCATGTAAGTAAATGTAAGGCCAGTGGCACATAATACAAATTCCAGGAAAGTTTATCTGATTTACACCTTGGAGCTCGCAAAAAGCCATCGACATTTTTATAAGGCATGTTGTTTCAATTCAACGCATTAATTGTACGCTGTCGGAAACGTATAATATAGCTATAGATTTGTTTGCTCGGAAATTCCAAATTTATTTTGACCGAAAGTAATTGCGTGTTTGCTCGGTGCGCTTCCGTATTTTACGAAGTTCTAATGTTGACCATATTGCGATTAACTCGAAAGAAGAAGAAGAAATCGCGAAAGAAGAAATTATCGCGAAAGAAGAGTACCAGCATTTGTGCCTGTGTTATGATTTTCTTAAAACACTCGTGAAATCAAGAGTGAATGTTGCAAGTCTTTCACCCCTTAGATGGTGGCTTTCTTTACGTATGCTGACGAAATCTGGTGAAGAAAAGCTTACTGCACGCTCACATTTCAACAATTCACCACACTTGCAAATGTCCACATAGATAACACTGTGATGGCACGGTCCTTCTTTCGCGAGACACGACTGTCTTGCAAGCCTGACGGTGAAAATATAAGTCGATTGATCGGAAACATATGCTGTTGTGCCTGCAGATCATCCGACTCTGTACTCGTGCGACGGCCAGATCGGCCACAAGATGGCCTTCATCAAGCAGTACATTCCCAGCGGGACGCCGCTCATCCTGGTTGGACACTCCATCGGGTGCCACATGGTCCTCGAGATACTCAAGAGGGCCCCGGACCTCAACGTGAGTTGCTTAACAATTGCCGACTGCTAGGATATACGTACGCGCAGCATATTTTGCTTAGTGACGGTGGCACTAGGACCATCGAAGTTGCAGGCGGTCTCCTAATTATAAAATTCAGCGCGACAGATAGACAAAGGACAGAAAGGAAGTAAACTCACAGCGCTCTGTCTCTTCGACGCACAAACAGCATGGAGAAGACTGCCTGGAACTTGGATGAGCCTCAGGCTGCAGTTGTTGCGTCGAACACTAAAACAAAGGCCCATTTGCGACATTCGCAGTGCTACGCGCCTCAGAACGCTAGGAAGGCGCGATGCGTCAGATTATGCACTTTTAAATATTTGGCCGAGGAAGAGCTACTGAAGGTGCACGTGTACCTATAGCGATGGGCACAATTATTGCCATTACGCCATGAATACGGCAACAAAAGTTATGGATGCTTTACACATGGTCAAAAAGCGAATATCTCACATAGAGTAAACTAGGAGAGCGATGCTCGCACTTGAACGAAAAAGGAAGAACGGACTATTTCATCCCTGAACCAGGGTGTATTACCGCAGAAGCTGCCAGCTCCGTTGAATTCTTTGCCATTGCTCTTGAGAGATGTGTGCAGGGTTGTCACACGCGTCAGTGAAACACAAGGTGAAGTTTAGTCATGTGAAGCTAACGCGCGTACTATGTGTGAACGGAGTCACAGATTTGACGCGTCGAGCGTCGATGCGCGTGCGAGGGAATGCTGTCCGAAGCAACGCCAATACAAGGCAATCGTAATTTCTTGTCGACAAGGCTCAAAAGGAGCCGATTTCTTTGGAATGGAACGGTGGGACCATCCGACAACATGCGGCGTGTTTTGCTGCAGTGATGACAGGTAACGCCACCGTTCCGTTGCAGTGACATCGCGAGCTCTCAGTTTGTGGTCATTGGATAGACCATAGCTGACCGTAGAATGTGGACAACTGTTCTGAGGGAAACTACAGAGATAGCGACCAATATTTATATTTTCTGCCAAAATGGTGAGATAAAGTGTAGCGAAAGTCCACAACAGCATACAGTTCCCTTGAAGGGAGCAAACAGGTTAAAACGGCTACCCGTTCGGAATGATGCGGGCAGGCGTAGGCCAGACACGTGCCCACTATGTCTTGTGATGCCATAAGTTCCCTTGCATCCGTACAACGGAAGTTTGTGGGAGATCACGACAAAAACCGGCTTTTGCGGGTTAAGCCCTAATGGAGAAGCAAGAAATGAAATAGATTTCACACCCTCTGCCGATTTCAGCGTAGTGCTGTAAGTATAAGTGTTAGGTAGGGTAGAGTGCAGGGACCACAGGTTAGTGAAGTCTAGCATTTCTCTCAAGGTCAAAAGAAAAATAGTAAAACTAGTCAAGAAAAATCGGGCCAATATAGACGCAGAAGGGTAAAATCAGGCGAATTCAGGCTGGTTCTCGCAAACAAATATGCAGCTTTAGAACAGGAAGATGAAGATAACATCGAGGTAATGAATAAAACTGTAACTAGGCTTATTTCAGAAGCAGCAATCGAAGTGGGAGGTAAGGCACCAGTGCAACCCTGCAGTAGCTATTCCCAAGTAGCAAAGGACGTAATAAAGAAACGACAAGGCATGAAAGAGTCTAACTCAAGAGATCAGATAGAATTCGCTGAAATGTTAAACTGCATCATCAGCAACAATAATGTAAGGGATATATTAAATTTTAACGTGGGAAAGATTTAGGAAGTGGTAAGGAATGGCCGCTACATGAAATCAGTGAGAACAAAACTTCGCATAGGACAAGACAAGATGTATGTAGTGAAAGATAAGCAGGGTAACGTCATCAGTAATTTCGATGACATAGTCAAATCAGCAGAATAATTTTTTTACTGACCTGTACAGTACTCGGAGCAGCCACGCTACCTTCATTCGAAGTAATGACGAACAGGGTACAGAGGCTCCTTCTATAACTAGCGATGAAGTTAGAAGGGCCTTGTCAGACATGATCCGGGTAATAGCGACAGGAGAAAAACGGAATAACAGTCGATTTAATCAGAGATGGAGGGGATATCAAGCTTGAAAAGCTTGTGGCCCTTCATACGCGATTCCTCGCGACTTGAAGTGTACCAGAGAGCTCGAAGAATGCCAACATTATGCTAATCCATAAGAAGGGAGGTGTTCAAGATCTCAAGAATTATAGGCCCATTAGCTTGCTTTCAGTATTTCTGTGCCCATCCTGGGGGGAGGGGAAGGAGGAGGAGGGTAGTCTCGAGCGGCCAGTCGTGCGGCAGCTTTTCGTGTATTCGCGGGCTTCTTTCATGCTTAAAAACATTTATGTAGCACGTATTGATCAACAGATAGCTGTGTCGAGAGTTTTTCATGTTGCGCTACACTTTTCTCATTTACACTTTTCTTCTGCTTATAACATTTGAGAAGTTGATTAATTAACTAAGACTAATTATGGAATTAAACCAAGCGACGGCAAACAACTTTACCTTGATTCTGTCGAGCTGCATGTCATTTGCATATTTTTTAAAGTTTCGCTAAAGTTACGTGGGGCACCCTCTATATGCGATGAGCGGGAAGTGGCATGTAATGCGCCATTATGTTCATATAAACTCGGCTACTAAAGAAAGTGAAAAAGTGATCGCTTACTCAATGCCGGTAGGTGCTGAATATATTATATTTTCATAAGGCCTGTTTTCGCTCGAGTGTTCAGAGGAATCAAGGCATATACCATATTCAGTATGTTAATATTAATAACAATATAATGTATCTTGACTACTAGCTCACAAAAGGTTGGCAATGGCAATTGGTTTTGTAACACCTGCATTTATTATTATCATATATGAAATGGCAAATTTCGGAGAGTAATGTGGTTTTATCCGATTTTCTTGAATTGTGTTCGGGGTGCAAAAAAAAAAAAAAGGTAATATCGAGTTTTATCTCAAAGCGAAGGAGCAGTAGTATGGCTATTTGTTTTCTATAGAAATTAAAGGGCGTCGCCGAACGCGCTTTCTATAAGCTGAACTCTATGCTCTTGCCTTTGCGTTGATGTCGGAGCTATTTCTCCAACTCGACATTCCCCTCTCTGAGCTTTCCAGCCCACTCGTATACGAAAGCCCTCTGCCAGTCCTATATATAACGCGGTACTAGAAGTGCCACAGGCCCTATTTATTTGTTTTATGCACATACTTTCTTTTTTCACCTGCACCGTTGTCTTTCAGAGACGACAGAGAAGACGAAGCACCGCTCGAGGTGCTCCCCCGTTAGCGCGCCTACAACCTCCGTGCCGCGAGGCCGGCCCCTTAACAGGGGGTATGTGTCATACCTCATAAGTACCTGCTCAACTTGAAAAATGGGGTACCAGCGAAACACAAAGGATGCGCACACAAGGAAAATGTGTTATGCTCGGACGGGCGCTGGACTTTCAAGTGACAGTTGAAAGTCCAGACAGCTTGAAGTCCAACGTCCGTCGCCCGTGTCTAACGCCTTTCCCTTGTGTGCGCGTCCTTAGCGTGTCGCTGGTACCCCATTTTTCAAGTTCATCATGCACCAACTGACCCAAGAGCTTGTGCTAATACATGATCAAGCTTGATCTGTTTTCTGTTGGCCATCGCCAGAATCCTGGTTGAGTAGTAGTTGACCCTGAACACAATTTTCGTGATCTGGGGCCGCCTAATGTATACACAAATTGGCTAATGAGATGTGCGTTTGCGTCGGCCCCAACCAACCAAGATTCGAGTCCAGACACTGCCGGTCATAACTACCATGAACATAACCGTAGTCGTGCAGGCGTACATATATTCACCGGTATAATGCGTGCGTCCGTGTATGGTGTGGCCTCTTGAGAAGAACGCATGTTTTCACTAGTGAGGCGAATATATTCAGACGTCGCGCGAACGGACGAACCATATAACGATATAGTTCACTGGAAAGACACCATATGGCTCAGCGGGGCAATTGTGCAAGCAAAGGTTTTCGGCGGAAGTAAACAGTACGGCGGCCTTCTGTCTATTATCGTGCGTTCTCTATTCTTACAGGTAATGACCGTTGTGAAAGTAGGGAGCGTGTGTACAACATTCTGCGCCCGTACATTGCGAATATGCTATCTCATCTCGTGAGCAAGAAATACATTCAAGCTACGCTAGAATTAAGTTTCTGATAACTGGCCTACATTAGTCCCCTCGTGTGTGGCTAAACGAAGCGTGCTTTTGCAGAACGTGTTCTTCGTCCAGCCGGCGTTAACCGAATGATATAAATGTCGCTAGTAAATGCACAGTTAAGAGCAAGAACTACGGCACGGGCGACACGGTCCTTTTTGTTCTTTACTCTGTTCCGTCATTATTGCAGCAATTACACTCTCAATATCGTTTCACGTTGGTTCCACTTAGTGAATGGGATATTTGTTTTCTTTCCCCAAGAATGTTTCCCTCACTTAGTCGAACTTAGGAGTGCCCGGCCTTTAGTAAAACCGAAGGTTTCCTACTGCTTGTTCGATTCGCCTTGTAAGACGTGTGCGTTCTAATTCCCCCAAAGTAACGTGTCCACCAACGAGCCATTTACCGCACGTGGTTCAGTGGCCCCGACTGTCGCGTTCGCAGGTGCGCAAGGCGTTCCTGCTGTTTCCCGCCATCGAGAGCCTGGACGCGTGCCCGCGCGTGGGCCTCATCAACCCCCTGATCACCTACCTGCGGCCGCTGACCGTGGCCGCGCTCTCCACTCTGCGGCTGCTGCCGCGCTCCGTGCAGAACTTGCTCATCCGCTTCTACATCTACATCGCCACCGCGTGCACCACGCCGCACCGCACGTCGCTGAACGGCGCGCAGAACTACTTCCGGCCCGAGTGCCTCATGGCCTGCTTCGTGTTCACGCGCGACATCATACAGAACGTGCGCGAGCGAGACGACGCCACCATCGGGCGGCACGCGGACAAGCTGGTCGTGTACTACGGCCAGAACGACCACTGGAGCCCCGTGGAGTACTACGACGACCTGCGCAGGACGTTTCCCGAGGCGGACGTGCGCCTCTGCGACCGGGGCTTCCGGCACGCCTTCGTGCTCGATCGCAGCGTCGACGTCGGCAGCATGGTGCGCGGCTGGATCGAGCCGCTGCTGCTGAGCTAGCGGCGTGTGCCTTGTCGAGCCGAGTGCTTTGTTCTTATTTTTTTTACGTTTTGCGTCGCGCGCATTGAAAGAAGGTATGACATGCTGCCCCGTTGCTTGCACCTCTGGATAGGATCGGTGGCAAAGGTCTTTCAACAGCTTGAGTGGTTCCAAATGAAACCACAGGAAAGGGCCAGCTACAATTCGCGGGAAGTTCTGGGATGGAAGGTCTGCCATCCTCCGGAGCGTCCCTGTCACCCCATAGGGGCACGTAAATATCTAAAAGAGGTTGTGGAAGACTGCAAGTATTCTAAAGAAACTACTTTAAAAAATTGGAGCAAATGTTCACACTATCAGAGCTTCATTTACTTCATTTGTTCCACCATAAGGCTCCATGGGGCAGTAGATAATTACATTTCGGAATGAAGAACATTGGTCTCTGGTGTAAGGGTGAACAAGCATTGGACCTCAAGATGCACAGAAGCTGCTTTCTTAAAAACGCTTTATTCTTTAATCATTACTATACTGAGTGCCACCTGCCATTGTTAGTTCTACGAAAACAAGAGTGTCGATTCAACGGTACAGCATGCCATCGAACTCAAATGTTAGAGCAGTTATACGTTAATTGCAGCACGCTCGCATGCTCATTGTTAGTAGTTTTTTTATTTTTGTACACAATACCCTTGCAGGGCGCTAACCACGAGGGAAAGAGCGATAGTATTTCGTCATCGGTACGCTTTATACCGCATTATAGGTATGTGCATTCTAGTCCCGCTTTGAAGCTTCGTCGGGCGCGCTTCTACTCCGGTATTAGAGAGTTTCAGCCTGTCCGTATGACGTAATATTCTTTACGGGATATCGGAGACGTGGACGTGACAACATGCACTGGTCATACCATCTTGTGACGTTCAATTCAAGCAGAGGGCACAGACATGTAGCTGTTATTACAATGACGGGCTCTGTGCTCATTAGCTGCTGGCAAAAAAAGAAAAAAAAAACGCATCGGCCTATCCATGAAACGGTCATGCCATGCAACTTTACTTTATGCCATGAATATCCACTAATGTAAAGTGGCTCTTATTTCGACGAGGCTAATGTAAAAAAAAAGAACGTCTCTTAAGCTTTGTTATTCAAGAAAAATACAAAGCGTTGTTATAAACGCTTTTACAGCCTTTCAAGCGAGTGGTACTCCGTAAACCGCGATGTGTTTACTATACGGACAGGTTAGGACTGTCTATTGATCCGTTTACCTTGTTTAAGCTTAGAACATCGAGTTCCGCTGAGGTCTTAGAAGCATCATTCCAATAAGTCTGAACGTTCGCCTCACGCCAGTGCATGCGGTCAACGCGCAGGCAATTTGCTGGCAGATTACCTGTGCTTGCCGCATTGGTGCCGAAGGCGACGTTTGTGGCGTTTGCGTTTTTGAGCCGGCGGTTTGCGCTGCGGTGTTTTTCGTGGCCGTGAGTATTGCTCGGAACGCGCAAAGTCCTCTATTTTGAGTTGGTGTGCAAGCGGCAATAACGAAGACTTTTCAGAATATGACTTCAGTTTGCGGTCCGGCTGCAGCCATCGAACGGGAAAGTAAGGTGCTACAAGCAAAGAGCAACCTTTTGCGTCATCAGAACTCATTCAACAAATGCGACCCCGACGCCGTATAACGCGAATCATGTCCCATATCATACGAGCACCTGGACAACAGCACGTTTCTCAGTGGCTGCACTACCGTGGACCAGCGACAATTGATCGGTATAATCGAGCAAAATAAGGGAGAGCGGGAGTGGCATTATTGACAGAAGCCCAGAATATTTGCCACGCTGGCGTATTCGCCCTACGTTGAGATATAGGCTAAATGTGCCAGCGTGGTTGGTTTCAAAATCCAAAATGACGGCTGTGCGAAAAGAGAGAAAGCTTTATTTGAGGGACTGCAGCCCGAGTCGCACTACTCATGGTCGTTTCATAAGGGGAATGCGGCAAATCGCAGGGTCTCCCGAAGCTGATCCTTGCTATGGTTTATCCCCCTATAGAGTTTCATGCAAAAATTACTAGAGGGAAACCTGGCGCTACATTCTCTGCACACACTGCCGGTACAGCGCTCAGTACGCCGCATGATGGATGGCACTCGGATTTGTTTAAGCTTAGTACTTCTGGCTTCGGACATCCTTCTGCTTTCTTCATGGTTGGGGGCAGCGCAAGGCCAAGAAAGCTAAACGACCAACACAGCGATAGATAACTTTTTTTATATTTCGTCGTTTCTCGTTGCTTGCGGTAAAAAAAAAAATAGAACCGGTTTTAAAATATTGATTTGAACCTTGCCACTCATGATATTGGAGCCTCCTCTCCAGGACATTGTCATAGGGACGTCGGCGTAACAGTTGAGAAGCTTGTGTCTGAATTAGGACGACTTCCATGTTGAATTCTTAAAACCATATGTTGTCTTAAATTTCTTGAGATTTTATCAAAAGTTCGCTTTAGTGTTTCTTTAAAGATTTATTTCTTACTGATTATCCTTCTAATGCATCTGATTCTTGGCCAAGTCACCGTAGTGGGCAGGAGCCATACATAAAGACCAACCAAGTCAAACACGGCCCTGAACGTGTCTCCTTGTCTTCGTATTCGTCTCTTTTGTTGCCTCGAACCTTGAATGTTAACCAACTAGCGCGATTCCCTGCTCTCCTACTTTGTTTTCTTAAGCTAGTATTGTCCTCTCACATCTGCTGTGTGATACTGATTGACCTCATGTACATTCTAGATTCCATCACCGTATTGTTTTCTGATCATTACGACTAAAAACCTAACCATGTAAAAAATTTAAAACAATCGACTCGACCATGGTGACTGTCGCTGCTCAAAGGACATCCATATCTGGCGGTACACATACACGAAAATGCTGAAACTGACCTTTGCGGTTGAAATAGTACATAAAGTATTCTGTACTATTCTGTTCCCTACTAAAAAAATAAAACAGAACAAAGTATTTATCAACGTGAAAAACAACATTGCTCTAAAGAAATGTTGTACGACTGGCACACAACATAGCGCAAGGAAAAAAAAAAACAATGGATGTTCACTTCAACGAGGCCATGCCAAATCATAGACAAATCCGTGAGCCGTGCTCCTTTCTCACGGTTGTTAATCACTGGGTTGGACGGGCTGCAGCGCCAGATTTCGCTCTACCGATTTTTGTAAGAAACTCTGGAGGATATGGATGACCCTTTCTTTCATTTCGTTTTTTTTTCGTCACTTTTTGTTCAGCTGCAGCTGCGGCAATAGGGACTCAGTCAGGATAAGCTGCGTTACTCTTAAACATACGGTCGCCGCCAAAATTTTACAAACCGCGGGATCTGAGAAAACATTGACTTTCCGAGTAGTGTGTGACCGGAATGCAGGCTAGAAACTTGAATGAAAAATATTCAACCTTTTCTCGGGTTCCACGGTCCACAGACCTTTGACGCCGACTGTACACCGTTACGTATCCGTTACGGTTTCATAAGTTCGTAAGGAATGGAATAATGATGCAAGCATAATGGGGCCAAAATTGCTTTAAAACGGGCCGTGTGCATCATACCGGTGACCCGGGGGCGGGACCCTTGTAAAAACGCATCCGTGAAGCCTTCGGAAGGAGTAAAAAAAAAAATGCTTTTTTGATGACCCACGCTCGATGTGTATGTATATGCACCTCGTCCCTCTCAGTCGTGGCGAAGTTTTGTACATAGCGAATAAAATTTTTCACGAAAGCTTGTTATTCCATTCTACGTGTCCTTTTCTGTTTGTTTGTTTGTTGGTTGGCTTGTTCTCGCTTTTTCTTTTCCTGCCAGCCCATTGTGCGCCCTGCCATTAGTGCTTACAATTGTCGGCAGCTGGCATCACTTGAAGTAAACAAAGTAAAGGAAAAAGAAAAACCTTATGGTGAACGAGGCGCGCCACATCAAAGTTTAGAAACTTGACAATTAGAAAGGCAATACACACGGAAACTGTTCTACCAAATTATCCTGAGTGCGTGAGAATATTCAAATTTTCAATGAAAATAGTCTACTCTATTCAAGAATTTGATGTTGGGAATTTTCGAACATTCGTCTATGGCCGAACAATATATGGAAGGAAGGCTCTTAATTGCTTTCGAATAAAAAAAAGTGTGTAAACAGCACATTTGTTCAGAGTTCAACTACCAGGGAAGCTCTTTCTTTCGTGCAGTTGTGCTAAGAATTTCAATCGCGTGTAAATAAACCACATAAATTTAAATGTTGCTTGCATATTATTTTTTACTTGGATGCCATTCTGGGCAAATTAAAACTGAATGTCACATGCTGTTCTGCCATCACAGCTGGGGAAGAATGTACGTAACGCTTGTGTAACGCCGTAATTAACCGTTGTTTCGCAATAAACACACTAAACGTTGCATGGACAACAGACACAGCGTGATCCCATATTTGCACCGAATAAGTCGGTGCCACTGTTTTTTTATGACAGAGGGAAATAACTGCGCGCGTTTCGAATAACGCCTGAAAATAGGGACCGAACAAGGATTCAGCAATTATTTCTGAGCAGATTTCTGCAAGAAACGTTGGACTAAGATTTTTGCGAAACTTTATGCCTGTCGGCCTAGGCCCTCCAATTCATACTCAATGTAAACTCGGTGCCACGTGTACGTTAGGAAACATCGCAGAGAACGGCTGTGTAATGGTTTGGAACACTAAATTAAACACATTTTTTGGAAAGGCCGTGATGATTCTGCGCACATTCAACTTCGCATACAAATCGATGACAATGTTACCCTAAATAGCGATCTAAATACTGCGACGTTCGCAAAATGCTTACAATGCTCTGCAGCGGCTGCATAAGTAATTTACTGCAAAGGCCATAGTCAACCAACACACTCTGAACTTTGCTTACACTTCGCCCATAACAAGTCACTTACTTTAACAAAATATAAACAAGATGCCTCGTTTAGTTACCCGAGGATGTGCCTAATTTACTGGAAACGTCGTAAGTAATCCACCAACTTGAAAGATGGCCTATATATATATATATATATATATATATATATATATATATATATATATATATATATATATATATATATATATATATATATATACATATTGTAACGATGTTAGTAAAACAAGGATATTTATTAAAGGCGAACGCCCACAAGTAAAAGTCACTGCGGTCGTGCAGAAATCCGCGGCAGTCGCGTTCCCAAACTGGGCTCGAACCGTCTTCCTCTTCTCCTCGCGTGACACCTCGTGCGCGTGGCGCATGCGAGCCGGGTCCAACTGGCTGCCCGTGCCACGAAGATCGCTGCCTGTTGCTGAACAACACCGAGAAACCGAAGTTCATCGAAGCCGAATTGACAATATGTATACCTATCACTCGAAACCTGCCTCTCATTTTCACCAAATATCAAGAAGGTGCCTCGTTTACCGAGAATACCGGGCCCGGAAAACTTAGTTCGTGCTTTGTATTACACCATGAGAGTTTGTTTTGTGATGAAAAACTGCGTTGGGAAGGATATGTCTGGGTGCTGCATTCAGGCCAGCTGCGTCCCGTCTATAGCACAACCTTCGGCGCGGCCTGTCTCTTCTGTCCTCGTCCAGCTGCGCCTGCAGATTTACCGCACACCTTGTGGAATTGTCCCGGACTGCGCTCATTAAAGCGTCGCTACCTGTCAAAAGTAGGGCTATACTCATGCCGCCCACCTGACTGCGTACCATATGGGGATCTATGGTCCACGTCATATATCCCTGTTGGACTTCATTGAATACAACAAATTCTAGAAATACATATAACATGAATGCTTCGCATGTTTAATTAATGCCGCAGGGCAATATAGAATAATAAAGAGAGCCCCAGTTTCACCCGAAAGGCGAAGCATTGATTGTGAAAGAAAATTAGCAGACAGCTATACGAAGTAAGGATAGTAGTTTTATCAGCCGCATAAAGTTAGAAACATTCGCTTACTTACTAAATTAACAAGCACTGTGTCAGCGTGTACAGGCGAACATGAACACATCACACTCGATTACCGCGGACACTAGTTGTCAAAAGGCTTTCGTCAGGAAGCGCGGCAGCTGCAGCGAGCGAAGTTACTTTTGTGCTGTCCATCGCTTTAACGCAAACTGGGCGTCGAGGACGCACCACGCACAAACGTATGCACCGTCTGCGGATCGCTTTCAAGATATGCGCGCGCGAAGTACGCATTTGGCTGCCGAAGTAGGACGCCGCGCCACCTCCCTCCCGCGCTGCATCCCCGCTTTCCTCCCTGCTGTGCGAGATGGAGCCGCGATCGTCGGTTCTCCTTGCACGCGGTCGCGAAATACGCAGTTGCTGCCGGATAACACCGTCACCCTCCCTCCCTGCTATCCCTCGTATCCCTCCACCGCTTTCCGCGCGACGGAAGTCTGCGCGTTTCCTCTCAGCCTTCCGCCGTTGTGTGCGCTAAACTGAGCTGCGATCGTCATCTCCCCTCGCGTTCATTCACTCGCAGATACAGCATACAGCGTGCGACGACGGTGTTATCGCCCTTGGACTTTATACGGAACATAACGGCGACGCCGCCGCCGACGGCAGAAATGCGCCTGGAGTGTGCGTGCAATTGCTTTCGCAATCAAAGAATAATCGGTAATTATTTTCAGTGCTCCGCATTAATGTAGAAGCGTTAATGTTTCTCCGCACATCATCCCTAACATGGCTTCCGTTTCCACCGGATGTAGGCTCAGTGTCACGTACGGTTGTGCAGGCGAGGCAAATGCTGCGGCACAGCAGAAACGATGGCCAGGCGTCACAAAACGTTGGCGTCGTCAATAGCACTGCCGGCGGCGCTGCAAGCGTGGCTCCTCGGTAGTACACCAAATGAGAGCGACAAAAAGCTGTATGCATAGTGGCCGCGAGATCAAACTGTAACTCGCAGCACCATCACGGCGTTGGGGGGGATAAGCGGTTGGCGGCATGTATTGAAATGTGTGGAGTTAAGTTTCGCTGTTGGCGATTTCAGCTGATTTTATGCCAATAAAACACGCTGACATCAGAGAACTCTTAATACATATTCCTCCAGTGCCAGATTATTGCACGAAACGCGTAGAACGTTCCTATTTTACTTGAAAGACGCGCCAACTGCCATTCAACAGGGGACTGGAACTCAGCAACAGAGTCTGTGCTTTGGCACTTTCTTGTTGCTCTTTGTGTATGTTACATTTGCATTCGCCTAGTCTTTCGGTAATGATGCTCTGCTGCTCAGCTAATGCAGCATTTTCTGTTAATCTTGCCCTGGTGTAAAAAAAAATATACTGTTGATGTGTGATTGCTTGACTTATTGCAAGTTACAAGCTACGTAAGTGAAAGAAGGGAAAAAGGTAACGACGTCAATTCACCTTTTTCTATGCTTTATGATGCTGTCTCACAATATAATTCCGACATTGGGACAAGTGGAGCCGTTATGTGCCCTGTGTTACGAACATGAGTTCTATGGCCTGCTAAACTCTAAAGACTATAAATATGGCGTGGAATGCTACAATCACCGCTGCCCAAGAGCTGTGCAAAATGTCACAGACGCTCTTCAATTTTTCTTAAATTACGCAATCGAGAGCACGGGAACTTTCGGTTCTTCAAAGTGCCAGACTTAGATATATATTACATTATGGGGGGGGTTTTACGTGCCAAAACCACGATCTGACTATGAGGCACGCCGTGGTGGGGGACTCCGGAACACCTGGGGTTCTTTAACGTGCACCTAAATTTAAGTACACGGATGTTTTTTCTTTTCATTTCGGCCCCATCTAAATGCAGCCGCCGCGTCCGGGATTCGATCCCTCGACCTCGTGCTTAGCAGCCCAACACCATAACCACTAGGCAACCACGGCGAGTGTGCCGGTATTTACGTGCTCCAGCAGCCGCCAAATCGGTAATTTCCGGCCATTCAAAGGCAGACCCACAAATTGGCAAGTTATTCCTACTTAATAGTTGACGCGATCAACTATGAAGCACAATATAAGGCACGCTCGCTCCCTAACTATAGAGAACGGACACAAGTTTGCAAGTGCGTGTGGATTAATTTCGGATTAAGTTCTGAACACAAATTTATTGCTATTTAAAGGCATTGCGTGAAACGTTTATAAGCTTTCCCCACTGCCCTGAAAGAAGCAAAGAAGCTCGCTTGTATTCAGATGGATTGGTCGATAGATTATGGATAAGAAGTACCTAAAGGTACTTCTTATCCATAATCTATCCGTGTGTAAGCCAATATTTCTCTTGAAATAATTACTCGTTTTCTTTCTAATACAATGTGTCTAGTGCGGCACGTTGCAAACGGAGCGATGTGTGGCGCGACTGCTTCGCTAATCGGGAGATAGCGAGGGGCGTTATGTGGGTGACACGTGGTCGCGATTCAGAGCAGCCTCCGCAGACAGACATTCACTCGTGCAACGCTTTGTTTCCATCCAGACGACGCGCGCTTCTCTGGCGCCATCTAGTAGCGCGTATTGGGCAGGATAACGCTTTTCTTCTCACGGTTTCGCCATCACCTCCTCCTTCACATTCCGCGTGATGGATCCATTGCACCCTCCTCCACTGCTTTCCGCCTCGCGCTCTTTTCACTATCGCAGTATTTGATGTCTCGCTGCGCCCCGCGTTTGCTTTCATCCTTCGGTTAGTTCATTCGCTCGGTTACGAGGGGCAACGCCGGTGCTCGCCGAAGAAACGGGCGCCTAAGAGTTGCGCTGAAAAATCGCCTGTTGCAGATAGCGTAACTGTTGTCCTACAGCTGCACTATTCCAAGAGCCGGAGATTACTAGCACGAGAAATGGAAACACATATTCCCCAGTGGTGGCGGTCCCTTCGTCCACATGAATGTATATAAAAAACAAAACAGAAAGACAAGTTGCCGTTGTCCATTTTGAAGTTAATTTCCCTCCTGTCGTGGAGACTCCCGAGGAGCAACGCACCTACCTACTAAGCAGCTTCTCTGGGAATCCACCTTCACAGAGTGGAGTGGCTTATGACATTTTACATAGAATTAATCAAATCAAATGAAACATTGATCAAAATGCATTGTGGTACGTCCACACATACAACCAGGAATAATGTGAAGACTAGCTCATGATTTTTAACCCTGTCAAATGTAAGAGTGACTTATTCTCGCCACTATAATCCATATTTTTCTAAGCATAATGCTAACAAATGCATTGAATCAGTGAAGCCATTGTACCATGAACGCAATGGTTTGTCCAAGGATGTAATGTAATGGATGGATGTAATGGCGACGCAAATCCTGAATGACGTTCGCTCCACTAACTTAGAGCTTCTTGAAAGGTCGTCTACGACACGGACTTGAACTGCTCTCCTACAAAGCACGCATGCGCTCAAAAAATTGAACTCTGACCACAAACGTGGAGTCCACGAAGCACATCTGTTTACAATGCTTTAATTAGTCACACGCCGTGCAACCAGACTAATTAATTTGCAGTACTCGCATTCGCATGACCATCGCGCTTCAAGATCAAAAGCGCACTCGAGTCTGCGCACGGTTTCGCCTCGTCATCGAATCACAAGGTTCAGCCTGTCCTACAATACTGATAAACTTTTAGGCCGAATAAAACCTTTAGGAAAACTAATTTCCAAACTGTTTCGCCAAAACTTGCTTTCAAAGTAATTCCTGATCTGATATTTTCTCCTCGCGCTTGGCAGTACCAGTGCCACTTCTATGGATTGCAAGAGTATGATTCAATATGCCATTTAATTTTTGATTGCATCCACGTGTTAGCCTAAGGTACGATGATGTGTGCTTTTACATCGACACTGTAGTCAGTGAGTGAAAACCTTATTCTAAATATCCGGCGATTTTGGCGGGGTGGGGTCTTAAAGGGAAGCTGAAACACTTTTCGAAAAAAATGAGTTCCCTGCGGCATTCTACAGTTTTGAGTCCCCTGAACACGAATATCTGGTTCAAAAAGGGCGGAAACAAACGCAAGCGGCTGTTTTTTCATGAAAACGCGCACCAGCGCCTCAGGGCATCGCGCGAATGCCGCTGTTGCCCGTGATTGGTCGGGGCCGCTGTAACGTCATTCGCGGCAGTCGCCGGTCGGCGCCGCCGTTTCAGAGCGTGGCACGCTGTTCTGTTCTGGCTTCATAGCTGAGTTGTAAGCATTATGGAACGTTCTCGCTGTCTCGGACAGCTTGTAGTTTCGCCGTACATGTTCGAACCAACAGCCGATACGGAAAACGATGGCGGCAACGGCGGCAACGACGATGTTGAGTGTGCCAACAGCGAGAGCGATGTGTGCACCTTCTCGCGTGTTGGAAATCATAGCTTGTACGTATGTTGTTGTTGTTGTTGTTGTTTTTCGTGTAGCTACACGTTCCAATGACGGGAGAAAAAATACGCTAAAGTGTCACTGGGAACTTGCTGTTGGAAGAATGCCGAAGCAGTAACTTCTCATTAGATGGTAAACACGGGTGCCATTCCGCGATGTCAAGCACCTTGCCGCTGCTTGTCTAAAGTCCCGTGGTTTTTTTAGTGTTGATACACGATCGCGAACATAAGTGCCGCGTTTCAAAGCGCGCACATGCAGTGCTGCGAGGTACAGTCATGGAAGTTGCTTATCATACACATCCAGAGATGGCCAGAGGTATTATACGTGCAATATTCATACTATGGTTCGACGACTTTGCGATTGTGGCTCGATCAAGAATCGGTATGCGTGCTCCATGCTAGTGTTGACGTAAAGATATTAGGCAGTTGTTGCACCGCCGTGTGGGAAACACGATAACTGCAACCATACGTCGAATGTTACTAGGCAAGAGTATACTCCATTTCATACCTCAGGTGCAACGCTGTGGAAGCTACGCACGAAGCCCGGTCACCAAAATTTATTACTGCGCGCGTTTCCGTCTATGCTTCGCAGCGTGCCAGCGGCGTTTGCTCGCGCGAGCATGCACGTGAAGCTGCCGCGACGGGCTGCAATTAAAAAATGCCGAAAAGAAAATTGATTTAAAAGAACGTGTTAGCAGCCGTATAAGTACATGGATTGTTTCTATGGATAAATTCTTTCTTTTTTCATTCAGAACTGAGCTTATATATGGAAAATTTTCTGAAAAATTGGGTCAAGAAACACCGAACTTTTTCTAAGTGCGAACGCAGCCACTGCAAGAAGTATCTCAAGCCTCCACAGCGGTGCACCTGATGTATGAAACGGAGTGTAGCAACGCTAGCAACAACGCGTTTCCGCATTTGTCGTAAGGCTACCCGGCTATCGCGGAAATGGTCCGAGCACAGCACAGTTGATTTCGTCGGCACGAACTTATCTCTCCTCACCGCACTGCGCTGCAAGCTTCTTGTCCTTCGGGAACCTGTGAAACACCACATCGTCTTGCCCGCCTGTGTTCGCGCAGCCGAATGCTGCACAGAACGTTGGCATGTTGGGCGCCCTTGGCTGTAGGCACTCACGCAGCACAGAAGGAAAGAACAGTTTACGAAAATCGCAAAAGAAAACAAACGTGAGCGGCGGCGGCGGCAGATCTCTCCTAGCGTCGTTCAGTAAAGCGCAGGACGGAAAGAGGCATGCGAACACATGCCAGCACGCCGGTCCGGCAGCTCGGTCCCCGCGAATGACGTCACTCTCGCCGGTTCTCTCCTCTGGCAACAACCTCACCCGGCGCTCCGGGAAGCGATGGGGGCGTGTCCGCGGGGGTGATTTAGAAAGCGATTTCCGCCCCTTATATTAACAAAACGAAGAAAAAAAATTCGGAACCGTAAATTATTAGGTCTGTTGTTCCCAATGCCAGCAACTCATGGAAATTGAAAACCGTTTCAGCTTCCCTTTAAGCACCCAAGCCTAGGTGACGGCCTTGAGTCCTCAGACACGGGCGGCTTCCTCGGCGTGCCGGACAGCCCACAGTTGATCAGCGAGGTCGTGGCTTAGCAGGGCCGCCTCCCAACGCGCCCCTCGGTCCGAGACTGGCGTATCTGCCCCGTTCGTCGGGGACTCCTGGTGCACGCTACCGGTGCATTCCCACAGCATGTGCTGCAGCGTCGCTCTGGCTGCGCAGGCTTTACAATGGTGGAACGAATAAATGTCGGGGTAGGAGAGGTGAAGGATCGCCGGATGTATGAACAAAAAATTTACGGAAGACATTGAAACTGGTTACCTAAATAAACGAATAGCTTTCTGATGACACTGAATTATTTTTGTAACTTTGTGGATCACTGAAATGTGTCGCACGAACCAGTAAGACTATGAAGAAGAAATGCTTAGAACTTTAATGGTGTTTTGTTTTGAATATTAAAGCAGGAGGTAGGGGTCTAGAAGCGTTTATTTAGTTGTCCAATAGATGTCATCAAACTTCACTGCTTGCGTTTTTTCCCTATACTGCAGAAACTTCACAACACTTTTGCCGCTGGCAATGTTGCACACCGGACGCTATTGTCCTTGTGCACGTGCACCAATCGGCTAGCAAGCAAGCAAGCAAACAAGCCCTCCTCGCCGCTCCTCGTCCTGCTTGCGAGTAGTGCAGGAATTCCCGACCAAAAAAGAAAGGCGCATGTGGCTCGGAGTGCGCGATGTCGCGCGTCACCGACACCTCGGGGTTATGTCGTTACCCGTGAGGTGCTCCTGCGCTCTGCCGCCATGAATCGAATATCTCGCTATGGCGTGCGTGGTTGTTGGCTCGGAGTGCGCGGTGTCGCGAGTCACCGACACCTCGGGGTAATCTCGTTACCCGTGAGGTGCTCCTGCGCTCTGCCGCCATGAATCGAATATCTCGCTATGGCGTGCGTGGTTGTTGGCTCGGAGTGCGCGGTGTCGCGAGTCACCGACACCTCGGGATTATGTCGTCACCCGTGAGGTGCTCCTGCGCTATGTAGTCCTGAATCGTGGAGGCGTCTGTGGTTGTTGGCTGATATTGTTATTGTTGGCTTCCAGGCGTGGCAGAACCCCTGCGATGCCAACCTGGTCCAATCTCCTGCCACTAGTATTCAGTAGGGGGTTTTGAAGGCGTCTGACGTACGGGTAATTTTAGTGGTTCATCTACAACTACAGCTGCTTGTAATTTGTTAGAGCAGCCACATATAGATAATGCTAATCAGGTGCAATGCCAAAGACTTCGTGTTAGCCGAGCCCAGAAATGGACTATATTGCGAACGGCACCTCCATGTTTCGCAAATCCTGCCTGCCGGTCTTGTTCCCCAGAAACATGATCGACCGCTAGAACTGTGCCGGAAGACATGAGTTACGTTCTGCACATTTTTCTCAACTGTGGCATAGAAAGAGTAAAGCCGCTGCTTCGACTACTTCTGGAAACCATTCAGCGACGTCAGGTACCGGACGCTGCAAGCGCGCGTACTGCAGCGTCATACCCAGCGCGAGGGCAAATGCGTTGCCTTTCGTCATCGTGTCGGGGAGGCCAACGTGTGAACGAGCGGGTCGTTAAGTTTGGAAAGGCGACCACTACGCTGAGGAGAAGAGGGCTCGTCGGCAACCTGAGAACATACTAGAGAAAACGGACTAATAATTCACATCACGGACTAATAACAACGTTTTTGACATGATGGACTAAGAATAGCGGAGATATATAGAGAGCAGTGTTTACTTCCGCGTTTTTCCTTAACACGTCTCCCCTCAACTGGAGTGGCGCCGACAGTAATGCCTTTTCTCGTTTCCTGTTTGTGATGATGATGATCGGAGTTTATTGGCGCAAGCGCCATAAGTGGCCAAAGAGCGCAAAGCTATGATAAGAAACTGCCATTGCTAAACGAATAATTATAATCGAGAAGTGGATGAAACACGGCTGTATAGAGGCCTAAAAATATTCTTGAAAAGTGCGTAAATATATTCCTAATAAAACTGAACAATGATACGCAACATATGCTGTGAAAAAACGATGTACTGTGAGGAGGTGATGTAGTAAAATATGTCGCTACAAGTAGCACTACTGCCTCACCAAGGCCCTTAAGTGCAAGGGCCCGGATGCATGTGCCATACAGGTTGCTACTATCGCAGCATCGGCCTCTCGTGAGAGGATGTGCTATGAATATCTTGGGCTTATAACGCGCAATAAATCGACATCTCGTGAAAAATTTTAAACTGATTTATGATCAAAACTTGGTTCAGCTCCAAGAAACATTACCGGATGAAGGGGAATGTGGCATCGGTATGTGCTTTCTTCGTTCACCTCCTGATTCCAGACACTCCAAGATGCGAGGAACGGTGAGCCTCTCAGCACACCTACAAGAGAGGGGAAGTTCATTGCCAGTGAAGAGACTAGGATTAGTACCGTACCCGTGTCCTATTTTCAGTCGACAGCACATGACATATGTTTGTCGCGCTTTTGTTACTGAAGGCCACTTTCATACGAGTGGCTTAATTAAATGAAGTTTAAAGAGGTTCCACGGTTCCAGATAGACTGACAAAAGTTTCTGAGAATTCTGTGCAAGAAAGGCTTCAACTTTGTAGGAGGGATAGCTATGGTAGTGTTACAGGCTCTCATTGATATGGATGTAGCAAGTTCGTCTGCAAGCATATTGCCCACTATGTCTCTGTGGCCTGGCACTCAACGTCCTACTATATGTTGACTAGATGTGTACATAGTGCAGAGACATGAATAGAGGTCATTGACTACTGGATTCTTCGGTTTTCGTAAAGGCACTGAAGCTCTTACTACTCTCAGAGAATCTGTAAATATGACAGCTTTTTGTAGTTTTAATGCCTTTATGTATTTTACAGGTGAGACTAATGCATAAGCTTCTGCCGTAAAGATGTTTGTTTCTGTGTGCAGATTATTGTATTCAAATCAAATCAAACTTTATTTCAACATCCTTGATGCTGAGGGCCGTGGTTAAAAAGCCGCTACACGCACACTCAGTGGTCCATACCTACGTTGGCGAGAAGTTCATTGAAGAGTGGCACACACACACAGTGCATTCAAGACGCTGGTCGCTAAAGTGTTGGCGTAAAAGACGTTCATTTAAAAGCGGCGCATACATGCTGCATTAATGGCGCAGCCTGCTAAAGCGAAAACACAAACAGCACATCACCCATCTACTTTTCCCAAGTTAGAGCTTAGGACATCTGTCCCTACATACGACCAACCGAGACTCACTGCTTTACCACCAAGTGGTTACGGTCCGGACTAGCGTTGCAGCGTACGGAGTCTTGCTTATCTATCAGTTTAGCGATTACAGCCTCGACTGAATGAAATGGGTTCCAGATAGTCTTTAAATACCCTTCAGTAAACAATAAGGAGGGCAGGTGGCAACTGCTGACCTGCCTCAAGACTCCCCTAACTAATGTGGTTACAACAAAATTTAAACCACCTACTGGGTCGTGCCCAATCTCATTAGCAGAGTTGTTAGACTTTAGCGAAGCGTTCAGCACTCTTTCTCATCATGGCTCCCTCTCTCCTATTCCCCACGCTCTTACCGATTCCTCGTTGCATGGGTACCCCTAATTTCTGCCGTCACGTTTTACGTAATTTGTCTGCAGGCTCACTTATATATATATATATATATATATATATATATATATATATATATATATATATATATATATATATATATATATATATATATATATATATATATATATGGCTACGGGGTTAAAAAGAGTCAGACGTATATTTCCAAGATATGTGCAATAATTGTAGCAGCTGTCAACATGGTAGACAGCGCGCGAAGTCCCGTGCATCGTCTTCTTCCGACAAGGATTAAAACACCTGCGTCAGCGTTTCACATGACCCCTTGCGGCTGAAGCATCGGCTCGGTGCTGGTTAGGAGGCGGGCGAATGATACAACTTAAGACGCGAGACGTGGACCACGTCGGAGCGATGCTGAGCCACGGTTGGCTCAAGAGGGGTGATTTCGTACGTGACATCAGTTACTTGGCGCATGACACGGTAAGGACCAGAGTAGCGTGAAACTAACTTCTCCGAAAGGCCAACGCATCGCGACGGTGACCAAAGGAGAACCAGGGCGCCCGGTGCGTGATGGACGTCACGATGGCGGGCGTCATATAAGCGCCGCTGATTGTCCTGCGACTCCACAAGTCGACGTCGGGCAATATGGCGTGCTTCTTGTGCTTTGAGTATGGCTTCACGGGCGTACTCGGATGTGCAATTCAGACTAGCATGCGAAACGGTGTCGAAAGGTAGTGTAGGGTCACGGCCACACAAGAGGAAGGATGGAGAGTAGCCTGCGGTATCATGGCGAGACGAATTATACGCGAAAGTAATGAACGGCAGCGCTACGTTCCAGTCGCGATGGTCAGCGGAGACATACATGGACAACATGTGAGTAAGGGTGCGGTTAACGCGCTCGGTTAGACCGTTCGTTTGTGGATGGTAAGCAGTAGCAAGTTTGTTTTTAGTCGCGCACGAGTGTAGAATGTCATTGACAACTTTAGAAAGAAAGTAACGGCCTCGGTCGGTGAGGAGCTGTCGAAGGGCGCCGTGGTGAAAGAGGACGTTCTCTAGGAGGAAGTCGGCGACATCGGTTGCACAGCTTGTCGGAAGAGCCCGTATGATTGCATATCGGATGGCGTGGTCTGTTCCTACAGCATACCACTTGTTTCCCGAAGCAGATGTAGGAACATAGCCTAAATGATCAACACCTACACGGAAGAATGGTTCTGATGGTACGTCAAGTGGTTGAAGGCGACCAGCAGGGCATGTGGTCGGCTTTTTGCGTCGTTGACAAAGGTCACACGTAGCGGCATAACGGCAGACGTCACGGTACAGACCAGGCCAAAAGAAACGCCGACGAAAGCGGTCATAAGTCCGTGACACGCCAAGGTGACCCGCAATCGGTACATCATGAAGCTGGGCGAGAACAGTCTGACGCAGATGCTCAGGCACAACGAAGAGTCGGGCAGGGCCGTCCGGGCGCATGTTAGAGCGGTACAATATACCATCTTGGAGTTCGAACATGCGAAGGGAAGGATCGGGCGTCGTTGAAGTGAGCCGTTGAATAAGGTCTTGTAACGTCCCGACGTTGTTGAGCTCCAATATCGCGAAAAGCAGCCAGAGAGAGAACGGTGACGGGTTAGCCGGCCGCAGAAACGTCAGGAGGGTCGACAGGATGGCGCGGCAAGCAGTCCGCATCTTGATGTAACCGGCCGGTCTTGTACACAACTGAATAGTTGTATTCTTGAAGGCGCAGAGCCCAGCGGCCAAGGCGCCCTGAAGGATCTTTGAGGGACGAAAGCCAACACAGAGCGTGGTGATCAGTGATGACTGAATTAGCGGCCGTACAAATAAGGGCGGAATTTACCCACTGCCCAAATGAGAGCCAGACACTCGCGTTCAGTGATGAAATAATTGCGCTCAGCAGAGGAAAGAAGGCGGCTGACGTATGCAATAACACATTCTCGCCCTTGTTGTTTCTGTGCCAAGATAGCGCCTATACCGTGGCCACTGGCATCGGTACGGTCTTCTGTTAAAGCTGACGCATCAAAGTGAGCGAGAATGGGCGGGTACGTAAGCAGCCCAGTCAGCTCGGTGAAAGCACCAGCTTGCTCAGGGCCCCAAAAGAAGGCAGCGTCTTTCTTGAGGAGCTGATTGAGAGGGCGCGCAACGTTCGCAAAATTTTGGACAAACCGACGGATGTAGGAGCAAAGGCCCAAGAAACTGCGAACATCCTTGGCACATGTTGGCACGGGAATTCTTTCACTGCCCGTATTTTATCGTGATCAGGGCGCACACCAGAAGAATCGACGAGATGCCCGAGCACAGAAATTTCCCGATGGCTGAAGTGGCATCTGGACGAATTTAGTTGTAGCCCCGCCTGACGGAAAACAGATAGGATCGTCGATAGGCTTTCGAGGTGTGTCGCAAAAGTCGGCGAAAAAACAATCACGTCGTCCAGGTAACAGAGGCAGATGGACCACTCGAAATCGAGTAGGAGGGCGTCCATCATTCGTTCAAATGTGGCCGGGCCATTACATAAACCGAAAGGCATCACTTTGAACGGATACAGGCCGTCGGGAGTAATAAAAGCTGTCTTCTCGCGGTCCACGTCATCGACGGCAATTTGCCAGTAGCCGGAGCGAAGGTCGATGGACGAAAAATATTGTGCTCCATGCAGGCAATCCAGGGCATCGTGAATGCGTGGTAGCGGATAGACGTCTTTCTTTGTGACCGTGTTCAGGTGTCGATAATCGAAGCAAAATCGCCAACTGTTGCCGTTCTTTTTAACTAGTACAACAGGCGATGCCCATGGGCTGCAAGAACGTTCGATGATGTCTCGAAAAAGGATCTTGTCAACTTCATGTTGGATGATATGCCACTCAGTAGGCGAGACGCTGTAGGGTCGCCGATGGATCGGGCTCACATCACCGGTGTTTATTCGATGTTTTACGACAGATGTTTCTCCTAGAGGGCGTTTTATATATATGTATATATATATATATATATATATATATATATATATATATATATATATATATATATATATATATATATGTATATATATATATTAATATATATGAGACTATATTGACACACGCACCGGCGGCATTTAACGAGCACTGCTTCAAAGAAGTGTTTTCGCCGAATCCTACGCTGGCACTAATCTGTCCGCTATGGGCTTTCGACTACTGGACTGTTCTTGAATTGGGGAATTCTCAGCACCGTCTCGGCGCAGGTCGTAGACCGTGTAAGAGGTGCTTTCCATTATGTGTCCCTTGCTGTAGGCGTTTAGACCTTACAAAAGGGCGTGCAACATCATCGCCTCCCACCTTTGGTGATAGTGTCAACGTAGGGATCAGAAGGAAATTTCCCCGCATTCTAGCGCTTCACGCACGATCAAGTAACGTACAGAAAGAGAGCTGAGAAGTTGCTTGTATACTTAGTGCGCCACGCCGCCTATTCTGCACGTTTGAGAGATGAGCGGGTTAACACGTTCTCCATAAAGCCCATAAACAGCCCACTGGGCTTATTTTCGCTCAGTGATACAATAAAGTATTGCCACGATTACGTCATCGAACTTTTTGACCACACCATCGTATAATTACATCGACAACAAACACCAAATCAACCCACAAAACAACACAAGAAAACAAAACAATACAATGCATTAAGCAAATAAGTACACAATCTCATTTCCAAGCTCATGATCCCATGGATTCTGTACCCGGGGGCAGCGGCGGCAGGTAACTCTACTGTACTACGTCTTGCTTCAAGAAATCTTGCTTTTCTGAGATTCAATTGGCGTACCTGGATATTTCGTGAGTGGTAAATTTGACAAGGTTCTCGAGTTATTTTGCGTCGAACTTCAACAGCCCGGTTTGTGTGCTTGCAAGCCTTATCTTCCGCGAGTGCATCGAGTAACGAAATTAAAAAAAAAATTAAATAATGGGGTTTAACGTGCCAAAACCTCTTTCTGATTATGAGGCACGCCGTAGTGGAGGACTCCGGAAATTTCGACCACCTGGGGTTCTTTAACGTGCACCTAAATCTAAGTACACGGGTGTTTTCGCATTTTGCCCCCATCGTAACGAAATTGAGTATCGCATCAAACAGTGGACTGGCCTTAAACACGTGATTTCCGAGTCGGCTCTCTTGTTGGAATCCGCCAACCGCGAACTTCATACTGTACCCGGGGGCATCAGTGGCATGCAGCTCTGTTGTACTACGTTGTGCTTCTAGAAATCTTGTTTTCGCACATGCATCTAGCGGGCCTGCATAGTTCGTGAGCGCTGAAATTTTACATGACTCAAGGTGCTTCGCATCGGACGTCGTCAACGCGGTTTTGTGCGGATGCAAGCTTTACCTTCGACCGGCCTATCGAGCGACGAATTTGAGCATCGCACCAAGCGGTGGACTGGCCTTGAACACTTGATTTCCGAGGTGGCTTTTCTGAGCAAGTGGACACAGGGTAACCACTACAACAGATGGGAGATGGACCAATCAGAGAGGGCGTCCACGCAGAGCGAACGAAGCAAGAGCGGCAGAAGTTCTTCAGAAGACCACAGCCAGACAGGATTACAGGTTACACCTCCGTGAGTCGTCGACAGGACTGGTTCGGCCGATATGGCGAACGTTACAGTGGAAAGGGGTGCCTGTGAAGATGCAAGTGGACACAGGGTTACCAGTGTCATCAGTGACATGGCCCATTTATGCCCAGCATCGCCACCGCTGGCCCAGGCTCGACAAGTCGTCGTTTCAACTGAGTTCCTTCCTAGGGAGACTACCGGTGAAAGGACATAATTGTGGCCGATGCATTGAGCCGTCTTCCCGTGCAAGCGCCACATGATGACAAGACAGTGAAGTTAATGTTGAAAGATGAACGGGAGTACGTGCTGCTAACAGACCATCTGAACACAGATTGATGTGATGTCAGCAATTCACGCATGTCACGAGCGCATACGCTGGGATGCGGTCCTACACAGCCCCAACCTCGAAGAACAGTTATGGGCTGTCCAACGGGCCCGCGACGCAGCGGAGAGGCTCGGCCTCTCTGTTCCGACGTGGGAGGGGCCCACTGCGCGCTAGGGCGCGCCCTAAAGGACCCTAATAAAGTTTTTCATCCATCCATCCATCCATCCACGAGCGCATGCGCAAATGCCTGAGTGACATGACGTCACGCCAGAGTTGACTACTTAAACGACTAACTCAATGAACGTGCGTTCATTCCTGTTCCTTCGTCCATTACTTCAGTGGCGACGAGGATTAACCCCGACGGCCAGGGTAAAGCCTGGCGACGCAAGCTGGGCCGCCTATTTTTGACGAAGGGGACGATAAGTGGGATGCATATAAGGTGCGATTAGAAGCTTTTTTCGAAGCCCACGAGATTGTCGATCCGAAGAAGCGTCAGGCTTTACTTGTTGCCGCCCTTAGTACCAAGACGGTAGAGCTCCTTGCAGGCCGTTGTGCGCCTGACAAGATTCAGGATCTGGCGTACGAAGGAGCAGTTCAAGAACTGGCCGAGTACTTTGCACCTAAAGGCAACAAGATAGCGGAGTCTTATCAGTTTTTCACAAGGAATCAGCAAGCTGACGAGTCGACAAGCGACTTCATTGTCGAGCTACGGAAAATAGCTAATAGGTGCAATTTCGGCCAGGCGCTAGAGAGAATGCTGCGCGACAGGTTTGTCTTCGGTCTATGGGATGCTGGAGTGTGTCGTAATCTGCCAGCAAGGTACACGCTCACGCTGCAAAAAGCAGAGGATGTGGCGCTAGCCGCTGAGATGGCGGCACGCAACGTACAACAGATGTGAGATGGACCAATCAGAGAGGGCGTCCACGGAGTGCGAACGAAGCAAGAGCGGCAGAAGTTCTTCAGAAGACCACAGCCAGACAGGATCGCAAAATCGAACAATGAAGTACAGACAAGCCGCCTTTGCTGCGGAAGCGACACCCACAATACCGCCAAATGCAGGTTCCGCCGCGTTGAGTGTTTCTTTTGTCGGAAGAGGGGACACCTGGCTTCAATTGAATTCCAAGCCACGCGAAGAAGACGTAGCTCACTGTGAGGAACCTTCCTCGGACAGCGAGGACTACAGACAGTTCCTGTTACACCTCCGTGAGTCGTTGACAGGACTGGTTCGGCCGATATGGTGAACGCTACAGTGGAAAGGGGTGCCTGTGAAGTTACAAGTGGACACAGGGTCACCAGTGTCAATAGTGGCATGGCCAACTTATGCGCAGCATCGCCACCGTTGGCCCAGGCAGGACAAGTCGTCGTTTCAACTGTGTTGCTTCCTAGGGAGACTACCAGTGAAAGGGCAGCTGAAAGTTCCTGTCACCTACGATGGGAAAACCGCCAACGCGACGCTAGTGGTGCTCAGCTGTTCAGGCCCAAACCTGTGTGGACGAGACATAATTCAAGCATTCCAGCTGACTGGAGGCCCAGTGCTCAACGTGGACGTCAGCGACGGTAAGCCGCCAGCTGCTGACCAAATTGCTATTGCTGCTACGCTAAGAGCGGAATGTGCCGATCTGTTTTCGCCAGAGCTAGGATTAATCAAGGGGTCTCCGGTTCATCTACAGTTACGCGAAGGAATCGTACCGCGATACTGTAAGGCCCATTCTATACCATACGCGCTACAAGAGCCTGTAAATGCAGAAATCGAAAGATTGGCTGACACGGGCATACTGACGCAGGTCGCCAGCGCCGAGTGGGCGGCGCCACTCGTTCCCGTCGTCAAGAAGGACGGCTCCATCCGCTTGTGTGGCGATTTTAGAACGACAGTCAACACAGCCCACACGGAACAATATTCGCTGCCAAAGATAAGGGACATATTTGCGAAGCTCAGCGGAGGGGAAGCATTCAGTACATTAGATTTGAAGGATGCATGCAACCAGCTAGCAATAGATGACGCGACAAAGAAACTGCTGGTGGTAAACACGCCAAAAAGGTCATATAGCTTCAACCGGCTACCGTTTGGGGTGGTGTCAGAACCGGCGGTTTTTCAGAAGCGAATGGAAGCACTGTTGTAAGGTCTACCGTGTGTGCAAGTGTACTTAGACGATGTGGTGGTCGCCAAGTAAAGAGGAAATTGTGACACGTTGCGCAAGGTGTTCCAGCGGTTCAGGGAAGCCGGTGTTAAACTTCACCCGCTCAAATGCAGATTCGGTCAGTCGGAGGTGGAATTCCTTGGTCACCGCAGTAGCGGTGACCAAGGAATTCAGATTCAGACAGTAGATTCACACACACCCACTTCTTTGTTGGCTTCAAACGTCCCCGCGACTTTCGCAGTTTACTTTCTTTTTTTTTCATCTTACCGAAGGAGGAAGAAGTCAGTTGGAAGTCTACGTGTGCCTCGGATCGGTTTGAGAATTCTTCACCCCTACTCATCGAGCCAAGCGGACGACGTCCTCCTCCATGAAGGCAGACCGTCACCCCAAAGCACCCTGGACCCTGGCAGCTCGCCTGTTGATAGGCTGCAGATGGGGTACCGAGTCGACACCCCGTACGCTCATCTTGAGTCTTCCGACAGCTCATCGGTGGAAGAGATGGAATCGGAGACAGATTTCGGAACGTTCACAACCCGTCAGTTGAAAAGGAGGCTGCGAAGGGCGCCAACTTCAAGGGATTTGCAACCGATATAGATAACGACAAGCAGTCCTTCACGATCGCTTACGTACACTGCTCACGTAATGAAACGCATCAATTTAGGGCTAAATAATGTACATACTTTCGTTTCCACCGGCTGCAGTTCCTGTCACATCGGCGTAATTTTGGCGCGTACACTTAGATCGGAGTACGCGTCCCCTTCGATGAGCAGATTCTTAGAGACATGTCATGCTCCTATAGAGTACTTTGCACATATGCAGGGTTCTACTAAATGCTACTTGTCAGGTTTCATTCCGTGATCACTGTAGCTACTACCACAACAGACAACTTGAACTACCTTCACAAACAGTGCCTAACTGAATATATTGAGCGAGTCGCTCCCGCGCATGCGAATGAGGTTCGAATTAACGGCAGGAAGAACGTACTGTCAGTGTAATTGACAAACAAGACTGTTCTCCAGGCACTGAAGTTCATTATACAGATATACTAACGTCAATAGTCCGAATCACGACCATTCACCGCTCTAGACAGTCTCGATTTATGGAACTGATATTTGATTCTAAGACTCTGCCAGCTTACATAACGGATGGACATGTCAGACATCCCGTGCGTCCATATGTGCCACGGTTTTTTCAATATCGCTAGTACTGCTAGCTGCGGCACTTCAGCGCAGTGTGCAGAAGTGGAATAACTTGCTCCCGGAGTGGCGGAAATTCCAAAATTGACAACTGCGACGCTGCTGCTCCTCTGAAGTGCCCAACCTGCTCCGCCAGGAATAAATCGAAAGGTTGTCCTAAGATAAGGGAACAAAAGCGCGTCCTGGGGAAGATGGTGGGGAACAATTTGACCGACAGGGAGGCTGCCTCATCCATTTGCCGTCACAGCCACCCTTCGAAACACAGACGCGAGTGCAACCGCAATGTCTATAGGAACGATAGATCATCTACCGTACATCATGGACTGCATCTCTAAAGATGGCTGAGAACAACAGGTAAGACTATGAAAATATCCAGAGCATGCTGAGGAACCTGCTAAAGTCAACACAAGCAATTCTTTGTGAGCTGTCGACGCCAGTTGTCAAGGCAGCATTGCAAATTCTGAACGTGCTGGAACGACTTCTGGTAGCGCTTTCCTAGGATAGTATGGCCAACTCATCTGAAGAGCGGGTACGTCCAGCTGCTACATTACAGTGGAATGGGACGACTGAAATGCAATCAAAGGGATGATTTGTGTGTGTCATGATTTAACCTACCTGAGACATCACGTAATTGTTCATACCTCTAACGAATATATACGCCTGGCTTTAAAACATAAGCAACGTTTAATCTCTGTAATCGGTGGTTAGATACCCGCCCAAAAGCCGCATAGACTGTTCTGATATTTTGTCCGCGCTCCAATCTTCCCTGGTCCGCACATATTAGTAGGATATTTTAATGCTCACCATTCGATGTGGGGCTCTGCTAGGACGAACGCCCGCGGCAGGGATGTGGCTGATTTTGTGCTGAATCAAGGCTTGATGTCCATCAACGACGGGTCCACCACTTCGCGGCGCATCGTACGCCAGTTGAGCGACGTTTCTTTCGTTTCCCGAAGCCGTTTGTCTACAACGTGTCCTTGTGTGGACATAGAAACACACGTAACTGACCATCTCCCAACGTACATAAAGGTAATAGGGTTACGCCGTTCAGCTCCTCTTGCTGTGCGTTGTGTAGACTGGCAAGTTTTCCAAACCTTTCTGTATACTCAATGCGGTGGCATGTAATTTTTCTCGGAAATAGAAAATGTTATTGCGTCAGCGTTAACTGCAAGGACAACGAGTGTCAACACGACCAGACCCAGATAAGATTGTCGCGCGGTACGAACACCTCCTCGCAATCTGGAACCACGCTGAACGCAAGTAGAGGATGACGAAGTCACCATCAGACTTAGTTACTTCTCGCGCTTAGCCCGAAGACATGTACCTCGGCACCTCGAGAAACTCAATAAGCAATGCTGGAGGGCATTTTGTTGTTCTGTCGACTCCCCCACCCCCTGCCCCCGAAAGAAAAGAAGAAAAGAAAACCTTATCTAGAGTATGGCAGGTTGTATGGAGCCTTCAGACACCTACACAACAATTGTACCCTTCCTGAGCCGTGGCATTAAAGCAAGGCTGCAATGAAGTGGAAGTAGCTGAAGATTATTGTCAATTACTCGTAGGAACATCCACCTCACAAACATTGCTTTCATATTGCGATTCACTGCCCTCTTGTGACGATAGCATCGATATGCCGTTCATTATGCATGAGCTCGACACTGCGACTTCTCCCTCTAGACTCTTGTCCGCCACAGAGCCTGATGGTATCATCTACTCTTCACTCTGCCATCTCCGCTAGGAAGCGCGGAAAGTCCTTCTGCGATTCTTCAATGACACGTGGGACACGGCGACGGTTCTGGACAACTGCAATTGCAGCCGTATAGGGGGCCTTTAGAGACCAGGAAAGTGCACATACGAGCACTCTTCCTATAGGGCTGTATTCTAGCTATCTGCGTCGGCAGAGTAATGAAACGCATGGTGCTGACAAGATTGGAATGGCTCTTGGAGAAAACTGTCACCTTGCCAGATTTTATGAATGAATTCTGCAGAGGACGATCATATGTAGATGGTATTGACCTCGTTTCATGCGCAGAACAGGAAAAACAACGTCGGCACTTAGTGAGTGCAATCTTTTTCGATATAAAAGGTGCTTACGATAACGTCCTTCATGAGGCCATTCTTCGCACGATTGAAGACCTTGGCATACGTGGCCGACTCGACGCTACGCATGGATGTTTAGCTACCTTAGCGGACGTGCCATTCTACAGCGCAAGCTGTTGTGGGCTCATTCAAATGGCCGTTTCGATTGGCTATGGTGTCCGCCGCCGGCAGTGTCTGTAGCTGCTGTCGCCCAGAATGAGAAAAAAAAATTCACACTTCCCACTGGGACCAAACACGGTACCGCTGCGTGGGGGAGAGTAAGCTACTGGGAAAGAGTAAGCTACAAGTAAGCCACTGAGCTACCACAGTGCTATCACAGTGCTTGCTTGCTTGCAGTGCAATAATTCCCTCTAAACGCGTCCTAGTGCGCGAGGAGTCGCAGTATGTGACATGCGCACCTCGTAGCGTCGATACGCGCATATTTTGCATTGCAATTGCGCAATATTACACTAGGTAGAATGCCATGTAACAGATGCACAGGTAGCGCCACAGGGCAGTGAAAGAAAGTTTGAGGAAGAAAAAGAAGCTTAAAGGGACGCTGAAGCGAAACAATAAATCAGTTCAGCCTAATGAAGAATTGTTTGAGAACCCTGCAGGCAGTCATTTCAATATAATAGTTTGATTATTAGATGAGAAAATGAAGGTCGAAGTATCCGTATCTAAATTTCGTGCCGAAACCACGACGCCTGTACGTCAGTCAGACGTCAGGGATACCAAAGTATGTTTTCGCATTTGGGCCGCGTTGGCTGAGTAAAAATTCCCGAAACTTGCCATGTTTAATATTTGGTTCCTTTAGAACAAGATATGGTCTATCTGTACCGCTACATAATTAAGTAGGCCCTAGAAGATGCCATCAATATCAATGACGTCACAGCAACCAGGTGCTGGAACTTCAATGGGGCGTCGCCACCCGTCTTTCGTTCTTGCGCTTTTTCTGGTTTACCAAGCTTCTTATCGTGGTAAGCGTGGTGTTTTTAGTGTCGTAGAAAAGTAATTTACTGGTGCAAAAGAAATCATTTTTCTCAATGCCAGAAAAAAATGTATATTGTGTACCTTATTAATCAAGCTGGCTAGGGGACTATGCCACCGTCGCGTTCCAAAGGGGATGTAATAAATTAACCTCCACATCATTGGCATTGTATCGTGCCACTTGTCCAATCAAGCTAGAGGTGACCATGTCACTGCCGCGTTTCAAATGAGATGCCAATACATCATCATCACCATCATCATTAGCACCATCATCATTAACATCGTATCGTGCCACTTGCCTTGCGACGTGGGATGTGTGCCGCGCAGCGTTTATGCATGCGCCCTTTGCATTGCAATTGCATATTATTACACCAGGTGGCACGCCATGTAGTAGTTGCATAAGTAGCGGTACAAGGTAGATAGAGAAGTCTTTAGGATGAAAAGAAGATTATGGAGATTTATACATACTCAGATAATGAAAAAAACATGTATATCGTATTTGAAGAATTCAAGTACGCTAGGTGACTGTTTGTCACCGTCCCGTTGCGAACGGAATGCCTTTAACTCATTATCATCATCATTAGCTTCGTATCGTGCCCTTTGGTATGTGACATGAGGGGCGCGTATCGTTGACACATTATGAGCTTTGCATTTCCGTTCCGTTAACTTCCGCCGGCTGTCCAGACTTGTAGCTGTTGCATATAACAGTTCTATGCTGCATGTAGCTGGACCTACTTAACTCAAGCAGGCTAGGTGACTGTCACCACCCCGCTTCGAATGGGACGTCAATAAACCATAATTATTATCACCATCATCAACAGCAACGTGCTACGGGTCAGTGGATGTGACATGTGCTCCACGTAGCCTGGGTACCTGTGTTTACTCTTCGGTACACGTTATGGCACCTCCTTGCACGGTACGAACCGCTGCTGAAGAAGCGAATCGTACACCTAAGCGTGCGGCTGCATCAGGCAACGTGGGGCTCAGCAGACCACTGTTTAGAGAGCAGGACAAGCCACAGCAGAAGCCGCAGCTCGTTGTTGACGCCGAGAAGACAGTTCAGATCGTTCTCGGGGAAACGACGCGAAGAGGCTTCGCCGCGAAGACACTGCAGTGCGTGGTGTACAAAATGGACCTCCTATGGAGCCACTCCTCCAGTTTACGCTGCGAATGTGCTGTGCGTGCTGCAGAGGCGTTTGACTTTTTGTGTCGACGGCTGATGGTGAAACCGGCAGGCACCATGTTGGCCGTGGCGTTCCCTAAGGTGCGGTCCTCAGTCCTATGTCATTCAACATCACGCTCATTGACCTCGGAGCTGAGCTTCCTCACAATGTTAACATCAGCACATACGCGGGCGATATCTGCATATAGCAATCTGGAGTAACGCGTCCCCAAATGCGTGCAAGACTACAACGGCGCACAACTATAACATCGGAATACTTGCGCATTCAAGACCTGCAACTTTCCACAGGAAAACGTGCAGCAGCGGCATTCACAAGGAAATCAATGGCACGGTATCCAATATTCCCTGATGGAGCAATGATCCCTGCTTTAATACCTGCAGATATTTAGGTTTCGTCATTGACCGCAACTTATCGTGGTCGAAGTACGACAGTGCACTGCGGACCAAGCTGTGAAGTTTTATACTTGTTCTTCATGTTGACGCTGGAATAGGATGAGGACCCTCTTAACGAAATCTTTTGCAGCTATATCAGGCGTTGTTTGCGGGCCACCTGTATACCATACAGCATGCTCGTGCTTTCCAATATACGTCAAATTTGTTTTCAGTCATTGGAAAGCTTTCAGTTCCCAGCTCTGCGAACACGCCTAGGCCTGCGACGGTGTACAGGTACTTCCGGCACCATAGAATAATCATGGACCTATGCAATTGAAGTTTGGACAAATTGGACGCCACTTCGAGTTCATCTCCAATTGCTGCCTCGACATACACACCATCCATAGTCTGCAATCCGAGGAAGCTGCCCAAGCTGCACCTACTCAAGATGTCTCACTACTCATAGGCATATCATTCCCTCAGGCTTCGCGCCTACCGTCATCACTGAAGTGCCAGCATGGACACTGCATAGAAAAATGGCGCGTCTACGAATAACTGGGACTCAAAGAAGTAGCGTGATCCTTACTGACCTCGACCCATTTGGCTGGGCTATACGATGGCTCTGTGCACGCATACACAGACGTATTTGTTACTTCGTGCACCTCGACCGCGGCCCTTGTGGTCCCTCAGCTGGGCGCATACTGCCTATACAAGTTGAGCCACAAATCGTCTTCAACAGCTGCAGAACTTGTTGCAATATAAGAAGCTTTCCGTTTTGTCTCCCGCCTGATACCGCGTACGTGGACTATATCTTCTGACACAAAGTCAACACTACACACCGTCGATTCTTTCTGGAGAAGAGGCCAGTATGATGTTCGTGCATTAGATGTATAATAGATATTTGATATTGCCCAGAAGAACGGACACTCAATTCCCTTCCATGGAATGAACACCTGGTCACTGGTTTGGCCAGCAACGAGCCAGCTAATGCGGAAGCAAGAATCGCTGTTTATAAAAGCCGTGAACGTAAAGATTCCATACTCGCGAAGTGATGTAGACTCTTTGTTGACTGCGCTCGGGCGAGATTGCACAGCAGATTAGTGGGCTCAACCAGGCCATCAGTACAAGGGCCTGTGGGAAATTAACTGGCAGGACTTTTCACCCCCCGGCTAAAGTCGGGCGATGCCAAGGAAGCATGCTTCGACGAACTCGCCTGGGCGTCGCCTTCACTCGACGCTATCTATTGCACATCTTATTGTCTGTGCGAACAACCCGAACTGTGAACGCAGCCAAGTGTATGCGACTCTCCAGCGTCTGTTTTGCGAGTGCCTTCTCTACGTATCACAGCGCAAAGCGCTGGCTTCTGCACTAGTAGACATTGGCAGGCAAACATTGTCTGGAAGGGCTATTGTGTCCGCAATGCTTGACGGCACAGTAGCGACAATAGCTGCAAGGGCCATACTGGAGTACTTGAAGACCACCGGACTAGAGCCAACGCTTTAAGGAAACCACTGTGTTAGTGTATATGTGCGTATCTTCCTGTCCTCAGCATCAACTTCCACCATTCTTCGTGGTCCCGTTTCCTTTTTCCTCTGTTCAGAATAGCAGGCCAGAGCATGCTAGCTCAAGCCGAACAGTCTGCCTTTATAATAAATTATCTCTTTGTATCTTGCCGCCTTTTTTCCGCTAGATTTCCCAAAACACCGATCGGTTTTCTCTGCTTCTTAGTGCACAGCGCGGGCGCGGGCGTATAATTAAGGAACGTTTGCTGGGCGCTGTTAAGTCTCATATACGAGACATGTATGGTGGGTGAAAAGAGGGCTCAGATTGCCACAGCAACGTCACGAACAGCTCTGGATGGTTCCTAGTATGCTTATTAGGCGTCTCGGTACTCGTACTGTGATCGGAAGCGGCGCGTGAGCGCCTTCATAATTAAGGAACGCGTAGTATGTCCCGTGACAAAGGCACCTTTCTATTCTTGGTATGCTTCACTGCAATAATTTTGGTATGCTTCACCGCATAATATGAATGAAGAGGCGAAGCTGGTCACTCAATTTTGAAGTATCAGTCCAAGGCCAGGTTTGAGGTCAAAATAACGGACATTTGCGCCTACACGAATGTACGGGCGCCGGTCGGGACCTTTGGTAGGGATTGAAAACTCGAACTAAATGGAGTCGAATTAACAGAAGTATGCTGTAGATGTTTTTAATAGCAATAAAATTTTGAATTTAGATACACCCAAAATGCTGGTATGATTCCATTAACAACCTCTTCACCACTTCAATATAAGTTGCAGCATTTAAGAGGGAAAATATAATTCTAGTATATACAGAAACGAGAATAGTGATTTAGGATTTCAAATTTTTTTCTTATGTTTGACGAAAAGTGATAAGTTTAGAAAAAATTGAAGCATGACCATTAAATATCCGTTACTCTACACCAGAAATATGAAGCTATTTCGGTTTTCTAAACTCATTCTGCTAGAGCATCTAAAGGGAACAAATTTGATGGATAAGTTAACAGCTTACGTAATATTTTTTCAACGTTTATTATGGTTTTGAAGAAGCCAATCACAAATTAGTGATATTATTCATGGTGAAGTAGGAATTAATTTCTGTGTGCGCTTGGTCTATAATAAGTGTACTTTACGGAATGTAATATCTTTTCTATTGCGTAGTTCTTAACTAGGTGCTCGAAATTTCGCAGTCTTAAGAACTATCTTTTAGAAAGTTGTTCAATATTCACTTCCTGCGGTTACTAACTTGGACTTCTATTGAAAGGCATCGAATCGTATCTAATTTTGTGCAGTGATTGCTCATAAAACCACCTTTTGTTCCCAGGTATTAAGATAAGAGATCCCCAGATAAATCTTCCTCCTAATGCTAGATTTAAAACCAAACTTCATATCTTTCTTGTGGCCCACACGAACACGAAAAGGCTTAACATATGCGGATAATTTTCGCTACTTCACCGGTGAACCTCGTAGAACACGTCGCAAGAGTACTGATATGTTTGCTAGGGTTATTTCAAACGCATCTACCAATTGGAAATATGCTTGCCCCCATTACGCACTTCGCAATGGTTTCTCCGATGCAATAATCCTTTGGCGGTGCGGGGTGCTGATGCCGCTTGCTCATAAATCCACCCGATGAAATATAGTCGGCGGCATTTGAATAGCGTATCGTAAAGCAAAGGTTGGATGAGTGAACGCCGTTATGGAGAACTATGACTGATGTTCATACTTAGGGCTTTTATCCACGTACTTCACAATTTGGAGCGGTGAGCAGGCACATGTTTACGCGTGCGAAATATGATTGATAAAACTTTGCTAAATCGTAATATCGGCTGCACCACAATTTCAACTTTGGCACCTTAAGAGGACCAAGCCGATGGCCCAAGGCCATCTTTTGAGGCGGCTAGGAAGCAGCAAAAAACATTGATCGTTGCGATTATTCAGCAGACGAGGGTGCCACGTACTGATGTTTCTGCTTACTATGCCCTTACTCGTGTTATGCTTGCAATCCATTTAAACCTCCGAATACACAAGGCCTTATGGCAAAATACTTAATTGTGAACCCTATATGAAGGAAACCGTTGCGTAAAAGGCTCCATGAAAAATCTTATCCATTGCACTACGCTTCGTCGGGCGAAGGCGTTCGATAATTAAGATGTAACTCTGTGGAATATGTGTAATAACTTGCTCCATCAGTATTTATGGGATAGTTCGTTACATATACGCAATTTCCTTTTCAGATGATGCCGCTCACAATGTAGGTGATAAAAAAGGTTGGGTATACAAGACTTATTGAACATATTTCACTTGGGAAACATTACAGATAAGGAGAAAAACACAAAGCGTCCGTTCCCTATAGCAGCATTCACGTCGCATGTCATTGTCACGGGATTAGTAAAACTATTAGAGTAAAAAACAAAGATTACCATTCAGCGATTTGTGTAAGCCGTTACATAGAATGTATACTTGGTTATTCAGTACAGTAGTCTCGCTGAGTTACGCAACAAGTTCTGCAATCAGAATGTGCGACTCTACGGCTTTCCGTGATCTTCTTTTCGACCAATCAGCTCATCCCGGTAGCTCATCTGGCTAAAAGAAAATATTGTTCCTTCTCACTTGACGTTTATTACTTTAAACCCCAATATTAGGCTTTTTATTTGTGGTGGAATTCACATATGAATCTACATGTGCAAGAAAAATATTATGATAGACAGAAAATGAACACACAGAAAGTGCACTGAAAAGAGAGAAATAGATGACTAGCTAGGCTTCTTAATATGGGGTGATCATTTTCAAGTTTTAGGGGGTTTTAGAAAATCTTGCATCTTGCAGTTAACATAATTCTAGTCCTTCAGCTGGATTAGTCAGAGGCGGACATGACTGACATAATAAATCGAAACACATTTTCAAATTATAATTAAAAAAAAAACACTGTTACCTTATTACCTTCTCGGAATAAGATAAATTGAATGAACCGTAATGCATTCCTTTTTAAGTGGTGATTGATAAGACCTTTTAAGAGCATGGTGATTGGAGTCTGTAGTAGTGATCACAATTGTAGCCTGAATACAAAAAGTGCGATAGTCAGCAACAAAAGGTTCTGTGAAGAAATGGCGTGACAAGAGCCGTACGATTACCAGTGAAGGGAAGGAGCATTAGGGTACACAGAAGAGGTGTCTGCACATAAATGGCAACTTATGATTGAAAGTCTACCCCCTCCCCTGCCCCACAGTCACGAAACTAAAAAAAAGAACACAGGGCTGCCTGGTTGGGAAAATTTAGTTTATTACAGTGAACCAACCGAAGCAAAAATTTCGGACTGCATTATAGTATTTGAAGGGCCGGAATACTTCTTGTATTTGGATTATTTCTTCGCATTTACATCACCGATTTGCTTGTCCTGCGGCAGTGTCGTGAGTTGCAATGAAAATCTATCACCAGATGCAGGCACGCAAAGAAACTGAAGAAGGCAAAGCTGATCTACAAAAGTTTTGATTTACAGCCGGCAGAATTATTGGCATGTGGCGCCCCTGATGTTGAGGGCTCATGCGGCTCCATCGATCTCTTGTTTGTCGAAAGCTGCGATAGGTGGCAGCCTCTTCACTGGTAGATCACTAGCGCTGTGTTCTCCAAAAGTTCCCGAACAACACGCGTAGTTTTATCCCAGATTAGGCGTTCCGTTGCGCGAGTCAACAGGTCGTACGCAAAATTCCGTAGGTAGGCTTTCCCACACGTTTCAGTTGTCCTTGCGAGTATGGCTGCGCTGCCGTTAGAAGTACAGTTAAAGGTGATACGCGCTTTGTCGGTGCTCTCGCACGCGCTAATGCCACGTGGTATCGTTCCCCACCTGCGGCAAGTTGTTTTTTTATCCACTTTCATTGCCATTAATTTATCATTTCTTTAATTGAATAGGTAAGTACAAGTAATTTCTCCGATGTTTTCCTTGGTGTCTTTGTTGGCTTCTCATGGTACTATTAATAAATACCGGGCCCCTCGGTTAACTCCCTTTCCTCTCGTTCTTATATGCTAGTGTCATTTAATATGGGGAGCTACATCTAAAGAAAACGTACACAAGCTGACCATGTGCCAGAAGCGTGACATTCGTGCCATGGCCATATACCGTAAGGCGTACACACATTCCATGATTTTTCTCTGTACAAAATATTGCCTTTCGTAACCACATACGCTTTGCGTTTAGCTATTATAAAGCGATAAGCTGTCATGACATGTAACGACGACTTGGCTAAATATATTAATCTCATGCGGTACCATGCTGTATGATTGCAATGCAATCGTTCCGTGTTGCGGCTCTTAAAAAAAAAAAAAAAACCTTGATGGCTCTGGTCTAAATCTCAAGACGCTAGCCACCTGCTCCCTTTTTAGGCACTTTCTAGCCAAGAATTTTCGTTTCTAGGAACCCTGACATTATTTGCCATTTTGTTGCGTTTATGCAAGTTGGTGCGCAATACCAGCCGCAATAGCAGCCGGTGATAGTCAGTGGCATTCGAAGAGCATCCTATAAAATAAAGGTGAATGACCGAACGTCATGTCATGCCGAACAGCATGAAATAAGTCATGCTTTGGCGCTTTGTCCCGCTTATTTTACTAGTTAGCATCATGTCTTGGTCCACGAGATGTCCATAAACCTTTGCAAAATTTTAATATCGGCAGCTCCACGATTCGAGTTTTGGCGCCCTAACGGAATAAAGCCGACAGCCTGGGCCCTCTGTCGATGAAGGTGCAAAACGAGGAAAAAAAAAAGTTTGATCCGTCGCGATTATTCCGCAGCAGAGGACGCCACGTACTAACGTTGCTGCTAACCCTGCCATTATTCGTGGAGTACTTGAAATCCACAATCTCAGCTGTTCTAAACGCACAAATGAACAAGGTCCACTTGCAAAATATTGAATCAGCAACCATAGGCTAAAGACGACCGTTGCGCACAAGGTTCCATAAACCGTACTGCGTATTCTTCTTTTTAACGAATTATTTCTTTTATTGAATGAGAACTTCTTTTAACGAGTTTTAACTTGTACTTTTGAATGCCCTACGTAACGAATCTACAGAAGCTGCGTACTCGTTAAAAACTTAAAAAGCACGTCTTGAGTTTATTATTTGAGAAGGAGATGAAATGTCTCGACAACTATGTGTTCTTTATATTTTTTTCCATGAATTGTCACCCGCCATCTCCTTATTACCATATCAACTGTAATATTGTAACTGTTGACATTTTGGTTGGTAGCCGTTCCAGACTGTTCTTGTTATGCTTGTTAGTTTGCTTTATATATCGTTTTCAAATAGCATCCTTTTCATTCACCTTATAACTTATTTGGCAATGTCTGCTTCTTTATTCTTTTCTTTATCTTTCTTTCATCTTATGTATTCTTCCTCCTTTCTCCTCCCCAAGTATAGACGGCCAACCAAGCACGCACTTGGCTGACCTAGGCTGACCTCTCTTCCTTTTCCTCTTCGTTTCTCACTTTTCAACGTTGTTTTCAACCAGAATTTTTTCCCCTTCGTTATGTTATTTTATTTCTTAACACGCGGACATGAGGTTCAGTAGCCGTGATATCTTTCAGCCATGTATGCATATAAGTCCTTTTTATAACTAAAGTAGCAGTTAAGTGATATCGCCCGTGTTTCTTGGTTTCTTAATGGCCCGGGTGCTGCCTAAGTAGCCAGACTTCGCACACTTGTACCAGAAATTTTTTCTTCCATTTCAAATCAATGTTATTTCCTTGGAGCCTCTCAATGGCGCGGCATGTTAAAGGTGTTGAGTTCACGTATTTAATCAAGAAAAATATGGAAATATATAGGGCAAACACGCATGAAATACACACACAGATCCATCTGTAGCCTCGCTTTTTTTCTTTTACGCGAGAAATATTTGTGGGATCTGCAAACGCAAATATGCTGGTAATTTATTCGAAGTCATGGGATAGACCACTGCAGTTTGTAGCGGTCAAAAGAAAAACGAAAAAAAAAGAACAAATTACACAACCACTCATCTCGCCATGACTATCGACGGTAATGCGAATACTATTCTAGCTATGTAGTGACAGACCATATGGGTGAAGTCAAGTTTATTCTGAAAAACAACAAAATTCTGAGACCTTCGTTGTTTCTGCTATATGCAACATACTCTGACATCGTGCCACATTGCTATGGCACTCGCTTACCAATGCCGTCCGTGAGCATGATGGCATGACGCTGTCTGTATGACGCCGATGCAGTGAAGATGAATTGGTGAAGGAGGAATGATATCGATCGAACGACAAAGACATACAACGACGACGTGAGGAAAATAAGATATTGATTCTTAAGATATCACGATGGTATAACGGCGACAACGTGACGACGATGACATGAGGGCAATGAGATGATGACGACTGTATGACAAAGATGGTGTAACCACGACGGAACGACCGCAACTGCATGAAAGAGCGGAAATGCCGACGATGGCATGATCAAGACGGCATGATGACGATGGTATGAAAATGGATGCATGATAGCGTCTGTTTGACGACGATTCAGGGACAATGATGGCATGACAACGGCGGCATTATCAGGATTCAATGAAATGATTACTATAGATTGACGAACAAGGAATCACGGCGATAGATCGGCCAAGGTGTATAATGACGCCAGCATGACGACAATGGATGACAATACTGAAGCGATGATGATGGTGAAATGACAGTGTGACGAGGATGGCATGGCGACAACGGTACGAGAATGGTATGACGACGGCATGACGAAAGCCGGATGTGGAAGCTGTAATGATGACGATAGAACCACTGCGACGGCATCCTGACCTCGGTTGGACAAAGAATGCATGACGACTGCTGTATGGCGACAGTGCAGCGACGACAATACCTTGACAACGGCGTGAGGGCAATGTGATGATGACTAGTGTATGATGACAGTGGCATGACGATGACTGTATCCGAGCCCGTAAAAATGTTCTCCGGCAGGACACACGCGCTCTTATCCCACCGTGTGTCTGCTCCCTCCCCCTTCACCTTACTAGGGCGGAGGAAGTTGTGCTTAGGAGGCTTCGGGCCGGAGTGGCCCTTACACCGGCTATTATCCCAAGGTGGAACTGGTCGCATTTACCACTGGGTGCTACGTGTCCATACTGCTCCGTTCCTGTGATGGAAGCAGATACATACCACCTAATATGGACATGTACTGGTTTAAAATCGGAACGCTCGCGTCTCCTACTGCAAGCCGGCCTCCGCTACAGTGTGTCAACCAGCTATGACCACTGGATACATGACAACAGATTCCACAAAACACTGCTTCAATTTATACACAACACAGGCCTCACAGCGCACATATAATACACATATACGCACCAAGAATTGTGCCTTAAAGGCAAGTCTTTATCGCAATTTAAAAAAAAGACAATGACTGTATCGCGAAACCGGTATGACGACGATGGCGTGACGACGACGACATTAGAAGCGTCGAATGACAAAGCTGGAATGACAGCTATGCAATGACCATGACGGCATCATGACCACCAGTCCATACCTGTGGCCCAAGCTATTAGACAACTGGAACCACTGTGTCGGGGTAAAATGCGTAAACGATAACGATGCCATGACCCGAGCAAGATCACGACGCTGGAATGACAATAGAACGACCATGACGGCATCACAACCAGAGTCACATATATCTAGTGGACCAAGCAGGCAGACGGCTTGGATGACGGGTTGGCGTAAGAGGCCGGACGGACGGACGGACGGACGGACGGATGGATGGATGGATGGATGGATGGATGGATGGATGGATGGATGGATGGGCTGAAAACGGTTGAAGTAGCAAATTATGCTATTCGCATTATTGCTTCAGACTGGATGAACTCACAAGGAATGCTAAACGCATTAAATATGGTAAATGAGAAAGGACATTACTATCAGCGCAGCGCTAGCTGGGAAGAAGCGCTTTAAGAATAAAACGGAGGAAGTAAATACTGCTCTCTCTAAATCGGCGCTATTATTAGTATATTGTGCTAAAAATATTATTACTAGACTTTAATATAAATTATTATTCCCTTTGATAAACTTTCTTAATGAATACATTTTTAAAAAGGCACCAAACTCTCTCTGGTATCTTCTCTGGTTCGAAGAAAGGAGTGGCAAGGCTCCTTTAACATCTGCTAGGACACCCACTTCCTTGCCCAGATATGCCCACGAACTTCGACATCGACGCCGGTTAGTCCAGCTCTCCTTAGCGTAGTGATCGCCTTTCCGATTATAAGCTTTCTTAAGCCATACATTTATTGAAAGGTACCGTACTCTCTCTAGTATATTGTCAAGTCTCCGACGAGCCCATCTCTCCTCAACGTAGTGGTTGCCTACACAAGCATACAGAGTCGCTCGTTCACGCAGTAGCCTCCTCAAGCTCGACACGATTGTCAAAGGCAGCTAAATTGCACCAGAGCTCACTCCTAGTGAGCTCTGGTGCAATGCACGCTGCAGTACGCGCGCTGGTAGCATTCGGTACCTGAGGTCACTGACTGGATTTCCGCGCTTGTCTCTTTCTATGTCATAGTTGAGAAAAGTCGCCCACTTTAGTGTACGATAAAGAGAATGAAGGTGAAAGCGTGCGCGCTCATGAAACATTCATTACATTACTTGACATTTCCATTATAATTCTTTGTTACTTCCTATTATTTGTTTTCTCCCATCGAAGGTAGTAAGTTCCAGTGCCTTAATTGACTCTACCTTTATTAACTGCGCCTTAATACCAAAGGTAATGGTTCGACTCTCCACCTTCACGATGTCAATTGGAATCCCACTTGGAGATATGGGCGGTTCGCTCATATCTCCAAGTGGGTCAGAATTCAACCAAAGGTCGAGGGTTCGACTCCAACCAGAGGTCGTGGGTTCGAGTGCCTTAAATGACTAACCGTTAATTCACTTTGCCGTAACTAACACCAAAGGTCGTGGGTTCGACCCCCAATGTTGGTGCAATAATTCCGGACGGTCAAACTTTCGTCCCATGAGCCGTCTAAGGCTTTCGCCGTAATAAGGTGCAGAACGCACCTACCCGCACAGTTCCAGTGGTAGATCATGTTTTTGAGAAAGAGCAGCAGGTATGATCTGCGAAACTTGAAGAGGCGTCGTTCTCAATACAGCCCATTTCTGGGATCAGGTGACATGATGTGCTTGGCGCTGAGCCTTAGTGGCGTTATGTACAAATGGCTGATCTAACGAATTACATACAGTTGGCGTTGTAGACGAACTATTAAAACGATTCGTACCTCAGAGGCCTTTCAAAACTGCAACTTAATTCTAGTTGCAGTGGTTTGGACCAGGTTGGCATCGCAGTGGCTCTGCTATGCGCGTGCAAGAAGCTACGTAGAAATCCCAAGCAATAGCCACGGCCCCCTCCACGAGAGGTTGAGGGCGGCAGAGCGCAGGAGCACCTCACGGGTTATTACCCCGAGGTGTCGGTGACTGGCGACACCGCGCTTTCCGAGCCAACAGCCACGCACGCCACAGCAAGAGATTCGATTCCGGGCGTCAGAGCGCAGGAGCACCTCAAGGGTAAACGACATTACCCCGAGGTGTCGGTGACTGGCGACACCGCGCCCTCCGAGCCAACGGCTGCGCACGCCTCAGCGAGAGATGTCTTTTTTGGCCACGCAGGCTGGCATACGGATCGGCACAGCGCAAGTGCACCTCAGGTGTCACGGAACTATTCTAAGTGCCGTTGGCGGGCGACACCGCGCCCTCGAAGCCTGCACGCACGCCTGTACGATAGATTCGGGGAGGCTAAGAGTAGGAGGACGTCGTGCAATCCGGCTCAACAGCCACGCGCTGTTCGAGAAATTCCTGGTGCCAAGAGAATCTTAGCGGCAACAAAATAACCCGCAGGTGTCTGTGACCAGCGATCCTCTAGTTCGCGCCTGCGGCAATCTTGCATCCATGTAATGTGGTTTTCTGGAAGTGTGCTTTCCTGCCCTTATTTTTTTCTGTCGTTGCTACTCGTCTTCCCTAGGGTACATGATACATTAGTTGCATGAATAAATGTTCTTTTGAAGTGAACAGTTTTCTTTTCCGGACGTGTTTTTGCGTATGCGCGCGAATGCACTCGCGCTCGGGAATCCCTGTTTGTGTGTGGCGGTTTGAAGTTCCTGCATTTTTAACTCCAAACAATTAGGCGAGCAAGTTTTGTATGCCTCCGTCAATCCACAGTGTAATATGGCAGTAAGTTGGTTATGCACCGCAGGCTCAGGTTTCACGTGTTGGTTATAAAAGAAGTATGTTTCATCCGAAATGCGAAGTATCGATGGCGATATCAAACTAGTAAACAGCTATACCAAGGATACTTGTTGTATCGGCCGTATAAATTTGTAAACATCGGCATACCAACTAAATTAGCATGGTGTCATGTGCGCATAAAGAACATGAACACATCTCACTAGACGACCGCGGAGACTCGGTGCCAATACGCTGGTGCGAGGGAGCGCGGCAGCAGCAGCGAGCGTGTTGGGAACTCTGTTTAGCGGAGGCAAGGAATACACGCTTTACCAGCTTGAGAACAGGGAGTCGACTGGCTTTACTCAAAAGTAAAAGCAGGTTTGCCGAGTGGCTGTGGTGGCGCCTCATTCGGGCAGCCGCCTCAATTCCAAGCAAGAGCAGGGGGCAGTGACCCCCACGGCGAGGCACCGCGAAGTAAACTGGATTTCCCAGAAGCGGAGACAACGTAGTGATGGACGGTCGCTACAAGCGAACTGACCTTCGCGCGGCGTCTCCCATCAACGCGAACTAAGCCGTGGAAATACAGCTGTGGCGGACTGTGCCCCATCGCAGATGGCTTTCAATATGCAGCGGCCCGGGTGAGCGCGCTCGGTCACCTGGGCCGCGAGCGAAATTCTTGATCAGAAGACTATCTTTCTGAAATTTAAGAATGCAGCGTGCATTTATAGACTAATAGAAACGTTGCAAAGCTCCTGATTTCTTATATAGAGAAGGTCTTCCGTTCTGTACCCCGAGAAAAATGAATCCGCTGTGGCCAGAGTACAATAAGGCTTCCGAATTATGTAAGACCGAAGGCTAATCGTTGAGGTATTTCGAGAAAAATGGGAGCCCGGGCAAGGACTCTCGCAGAACACTCAATGTGACGCTTTGGGACGTAGAAACGAGGCCATTAACAAGCACACATTCTCTTCACTCAGAGAAATAGCTGCCAAACAAATCGTGATATGCACACCTGAAAATATCTATATATATGTTTCTTCCAATGGCATTTCGTAATCGATGGCGTCGAAATATTTACTAATGTCTAGAAAAATGACACCATCAATCTTATTATGAGTAATGAATTAATAAGTCCTGCAATTACAACAACATCACAGGTTATAGATGTATGGGGCTGGAAACTAGACTCATTTGTGCAAGTAACATAATGTTTTCTGAAAGATGTATGTATATGCTTGCGTAGAATTTTTTCAACCATTGTAATAACTAAATTTAGAATCGTTATTCCTCTATAGTTATTGAATAGATCTGGAATTTAATAGACGGGCACAATTTTCGCTACATTTAGTACCTTAGGATATACACCCGTTTCTAGAGAGCGTTTAAATAGACACAAATAATAGCACCTAATATGTAGATGTAATTCTTAATTCGTATAGAAGGAATCATGTCAAGAACAGTAGATTTGGCCTTGTCCAAGTTAATAACCACTGATATAGGTACATCTGTTTCGATGGAAGGTAATGCGAAGCTTTTACCAAGCTCTACATTCATATTTGGGCAATTTGAAGTAAGAGGTAATTGCGCTGTCCTGCTAATGAAGGATACTATACTTTCAAGAAAGCAGAAGATATAAAGGTATTAACTGCATGCTCATCGACAATATATGGTAGAGCGCTCATTCGAATGAAGGCAAACTACACCATTACCGACGTTACATATGTTTTCTGTCACCAACAGCCCGTAGAATGCGCGAAACGTAATATTCCTTTTTTCTTATCCTCATTTCCGACACGTAGTCATTCATGAAGCGCTTAAATCACTTCTGATAATATTAATTTGTTCTGCATTGCTCTCACGTCTAGCACCACATGTGGTCTTTATCTAACACTTCTAGACATTATGTCATCCATGGACAGATCAGCTGAAAATAATTTGGGTTAATGCTGATGCAGTACTCAGTTTCAGCGCTACTTTCAGAATGTCATCAAATCCCTGAATCAAAACACGTTTGCTTAATCAATATGCCAAAGCACTGCTTAATAAATCTTACTAAACTCCTTAAAGCAGTTTGGTTTTTCCAATCCACATTACTGAGACACTTGAATAGGGAAAATGGTTAAATAACCTGCTATAGGTTACTTGTCTTTTCTGCTGCTCAACAGGTTTATTTCTTAATTTCTGAGCCATTCTCGCAGTTGTATTTTATCGCAATAGCAATCAAAAACGTATAAACGTATTCTCGACGCGTGTTCGCACAGTCTTCGTTAGTGGTGTCGTCAGCGCCCCCGTCGGCGGAATCGTGATATCTCGCCATTTTGCGGAAGCTTAGACGTTCTACGGAAACGTAGAGTGAATTTGGCTTAAAGAATGACAAAACGACGTGGACGTGGCTGACCTAAAGGAGCTTGGCGGCGGGAGCCAAGGAGGCTATGCCATAAAGCTATCTAAAACTATCTGTATTCCATAGCTGCCATTAGCCCTCTACAAAAGGTTAAAAATTTGGGGCCACGCACACTTCACCTACCTGTCATGGATGAAACGAAAACGGCGAAAACTCTCCGTCTCATGTGACCTGCACACAGTGGTTATGCATGGTTAGGCGGAACAAAAGAAAAAGAATTATATTTCCGATCCTTCGCCTTTTTCGCCAATAGCCCTCCGCTATTGGTCGAAATTATTCTGGCTGCACCCACTTCCCCTGTTTGTGACGCGATGTAAGAAAATCGAGAAAATTCACCAAGTAAAATCGCATTTACGCGCTAACAATGCATTGACATGCCGAACAAAACTGAACTTTTTTTAGACTAGCCAAAGATTGCGGACCCCGTTCCGAACGAAATAGAAGATGGATGTCCGCCGATGGCATTGGTTACTCAGAGTTGCCGGTGAGAATGATTTTTTTACGTTTAATAAAAATGTTTCCTGGTTGTATAACGTTGTCGAGCACCTTTAGCCCATACATGCCATACATGATGACGCTATGCCAACTATTCTTCACTGGGGACCAGCTTTAGTAGCCTGTTTAACTCTCGATTGCATGTAACCGCAATTTTCGACCAGCGACCTGAAGCAGAGCAAAGGGGAAGCGGACCAATCGCAGACACCGGCGCCACTTTCCTCAGGTGGTTACTTTTCAGTGTGATATCTCAGCCCCACATTTACCCTCTCTACGTCAGCGTGTTCGTCGGGCATTGTCAGCCAATTACATAAGAAAAACCCATCAAGGTAGCCAATGCTATTCACTTTGAAAGGAAACAAAAGTGACGTTCTATAAACAAGAGTGTTTCATTAGACTCTTCAAACAACACTTTGGGTCACTTCTCGATTATAGCGTCTGTGGTTACGTAAAATTGACGACACAACTTTTCAATAAAGTCAGAATAGGATAGCTTTACGTTAAGGTACATTCACACTAGCGGTAAAAACGTGCGCGGCATGCCGCAGGCCTAGAACGAGTGCCGCGAAAACGAGCGAGTGGCAACTTTTTCCTGCCGCGGAGTAAATAGTTCTTGGAGAAATCTTTAGCCGACATGCCACTTGATGCCGTTCGAACAAACCAATGAGGAGCGACCGATTCATTCATATGGATGAAGGCTGCAAGAAAATATACCCCCCTCACTTAGCATCACTTATCGCAGCCTCTGTGATTCCAGCTGATGGCGAATCACTTGTTTGCCGTGGCGGCAAAGACACCCGCAAGTGTGACCGTGCCGATGCTCGCGTGTCCGGACGCCTTGCGCAAGCCTCGAGTGATTTTCCCCTCTAGCGTGGTAGCACCTTTATGGGGCGACATGACAATGATCTGTCTTCCGTTGCTGGCATGAGCGGTGTGACAGCGCACACTATAAGCACACTATTGTTCCATCTGAGTTGTACCATCTGTACCATCTGAGTTGTTCCATCTGTGTATGCACTGGTCTGAGCGGAGCGGACGATAAACAACAAGCTAAGGTTATTTAATATTTCACTAGTAGCAGACAAACAACGACGGTTTCTCTCGGTCTCCACTTTATGCACCATCGCGGTGCGACACCAATGCCACATGCTGGTACCTGAAACTGTGAAGCTTGCCTTGGGTGTTGTGAATCCCGTCACGTGTTATTGGATTATCATATTGACGCAAAATAAGTTTGCACGTGATGACACGGGACCCTTGAGGCGAGAACGATGAAGTTCGGGGTTGCGCGCGCGCTCTCCGAGGACCAGCCATCGAAAAAGGCAGACGTTTTTTGCCAATCTGTCGGTGGTAAACTCCTTTAGTTGTAATAGCTGGGTGACATTTCTGGTGGAGCTGCTGGCTACGGTCGATATTAAGATTTCCGGAGATTACCCCAGACCTAAACCCGGCGAGTAGTTCAGCCGAGTTTACCCCTGTGCACGTACGGGCCAACCGACGTCTCCAGGGACTGCAGCCACAGCACGGTTTGCTACCCGAACGAACTAGAATGACGAACCAACCACCTCTTGCCACTCCTGCAGCATCGCACGTTGTCGTCAATCACATCCGGACGCCGAATCTGTTTCACGGAAGTGCTTCAGAGGACGCCGACGACTGGCTTGACCATTTTGACCGGGTTGCCAAACTCAACGACTGGAACCACGAGCGTAAGCTACGCTACGTGTACTTCGCTCTTGAGGATTCCGCGAAAACATGGTCTGAGAACCACGAGGCGACACTGACGTCATGGGAAGGATTTCGTAGACAGTTTCTCGATACCTTCGCCAGGGCGTACAGGAAGGAGAGGGCGGAGTTAGCGTTGGAGGCAAGAATTCAAGGCCCAAATGAGCGAGTGACGGCGTACCTAGAAAACATGAATCGGCTTTTCAGATGTGCGGACCCTTCTATGACTGAAACAAAGAAGGTGCGCCATCTCATGCGCGGCGTCAAAGAGGAAATCTTTGCTGGCCTCATTCGAAATCCGCCGACGACACTTGCAGAGTTCCATGACGAAGCCACTACTATGGGAAAGGCCCTTCAACAGCGGGCCAGGCAAAACAGCCACGACGCCATGATTTCAAGGGAGCTCCCTGCCGTTACCCTCGGTAACGACGTTGGCGCCTTGCGAGAAACCATCAGGGCTGTCGTCAAGGAGGAACTGCAGAAGATGCAGACGACCACTGCCCCTGCGGGACAACTTTCCATTGCGGAAATGGTGCACGCCGAGGTCCGACAGGCCGTCCATATTCCTGGACATTACGAGGCACCACAGCAGGGACTACAGGCCGAAATGAGCTACGCTGAAGCAGTACGCCGTCCGCCACCCTTAGGTGCGTGCAGCATGGTACACCCCACTCAACAAATAGACGTAAGCTTCAGGCCGCCTCGCAGCCCACCACACATCGCCGAAGCAAGGACTAGGAAGAGCGACGTCTGGCGCACCACAGACTACAAGCCCCTTTGTTTTCATTGTGGCGAAGCCGGACACATCTGCAGAATGTGTCCTTATCGTCATGTGGGGCTCCGTGGATTCTCGCCGAATGCACCTTGTCCACGACCTGGGGAGCGGCTGCCGGAAATAGAGAGTTTCGTCGCGAATCGTCGCAATGTTGATCAGCGATGGCAGGAGCCCCGTTCGTCGTCTCCAGCTCTTAACAGGTCACCATCACCAAGCCAAGCCTTTACTCGCGGCGCTCTGAGACGCCGCTCGACTAGCCCGGCGGGTCGGGAAAACTGAGTTCAGCGACCTCCGGAGGTGAGGCCGCTGACGGCGACCATACGCAAGATCCTCCACTACGACGACAAGGATGAAAGCAGAACGACGCAGACGTACAGACGGAGTCAAACACCTTACGAGAGGTAGTAACGTCGAACATTCCCGTCACCATAGACGACGAAGAAATAACGGCGTTAATCGACACTGGAGCGGACACCTCAGTTATGAGCATGGACCTTGCCTGCAAGCTGAAGAAAGTTTCTACCGAGTGGATTGGGTCGCAGATTCGCACTGCAGGAGGCCATCTGCTAATCCCGGTAGGAAGATGCACAGCGCGAGTGAGCATTCGTGTGTTTACGTGCCTCGGAGATTTTGTTATCCTCCCACGCTGTTCGAGGGACCTAATTCTGGGAATGGACTTTCTGCAGGCTAATGGAGCTGTGATTAAATGACAAAAGTCGCGGGTAACGTTTTCGACGGCGCAGGCCTTAGCAGGGAGCAGCACAGATGGCACGTATGTGAACGCCTTGAGGATTGTTGACGAGAACATCACGGTGCCGCCAAGGAGCAGCGTATTGACCCTCGTCACCTGCGACGCATTCGACGGCTATGAGGGTATTGCCGAGGCAAATACCCGCTGCTGCTCGAAAGACACATCTGCATCGCCCGTGGCCTTGTTCGAATACAGCATAAGTGCTCGCAAGTTTTGTTGACAAACTTCAGCCATGAGTATCAGCACGTCCCTCAAGGTACAGCTGTGGCATTCCTGAACGACATTGCTGACGTCTCAGACATCGGCACATTACAAGTGACTTCACCGGATGCAACAACTCACGCCGGCCTGAATACCCGTGTCCACATTAATGCTGACTTAGCAGATGTACAGAAGGATCAGCTGCTGGGCCTACTGACAGAATTCTCCGGCTGTTGTTCCACGGAATACAAAGTCCAGCGCACTTCCGTTACGCAACACCGGATCGTTACAGAGGAGTCGGCGCGGCCTGTTCGTCAGCATGCGTATCGCGTGTGACCTGTGGAGCGGGAGGCGATTAAGCGCCAAGTTCAAGAAATGCTAAATGATGACGTCATCCAGCCGTCGACAAGTCCGTGGGCATCGCCTGTCGTACTAGTAAAAAAGAAAGACAACACACTCCGCTTCTGCGTTGACTACAGACGACTTAACCGAGTCTCCAAACGCGACGTTTATCCCCTGCCACGGATCGATGACGCTTTGGATCGTCTGCGTCATGCTCAGTTATTTACTTCGTTAGACTTAAAGTCAGGCTACTGACAAATCGAAGTGGACGAGCGTGACCGTGAAAAAACCGCCATCGTGACTCCCGATGGGCTCTGCGAATTTAAAGTGCTGCCTTTCGGTCTCTGTTCCGCTTCTGCTACGTTTCAACGAATGATGGACACTGTACTCGTTGGACTAAAGTGGCAGACGTGTCTAGTGTACCTAGACGACGTTGTTGTGTTTTCCAGCACGTTCGATGAACATCTCGCCCGGCTACGAAGTGTCTTTACCGCAATACGCAAGGCCAACCTCACCATGAAGCCTGAAAAATGTTACTTTGGCTTCCAGGAACTCAAGTTTCTAGGCCACGTGGTCAGCTCCCAAGGAGTACGACCAGACCCAGAAAAACTCGCTGCCTTTGCCGAGTTTTCTCGTCGTAAAGACAAAAAGTCTGTTCAGCGGTTCCTGGGCCTCTGCGCTTACTACCATCGTTTCTTTGAAGGCTTCTCAAGGATTGCTGAACCGCTCACGGGACTAACGCGACAAGATGTGCCCTTTGCGTGGACGGAATACCAAGAGCAGGCCTTCACCTAATTGCGTAAACGCCTTCAATCCGCTCGAATGCTGGCGCATTTTGATGACACCGCGGCAATTGAAATACATACCGACGCCAGCAACGTAGGAATTGGGGCCACTCTGGTTCAATGGCAAGATGGCGCAGAACGTGTAATTGCGTATGCGAGTCGTAGTCTGACAAAAGCAGAAGCTAATTATTCAACGACCGAAAAAGAATGCTTACAGTCGTGTGGGCCATCAGCAAGTTCCGACCCTACTTATACGGCCGGCCATTTCGAGCGATCAGTGATCACCACTCGCTCTGCTGGCTTGCCAATCTACGAGACCCGTCAGGTCGCCTCGCTCGTTAGAGCCTCCACCTCCAGGAATACGACATAACTGTTGTCTACAGATCCGGTCATAAGCGTAGCGACGCTCACTGCTTGTCACATTCTCCTATTCCCTTGACATCCTCCGACTTGGAGCTAGACTTGCCGTTTCTTGGTGTCGTCGACGTGGTGCGCATGGCTGACTATCAACGTGCAGACTCTGAGCTGCTTCCAGTCATACGATATCTCGAGGGAGCTGACGTTGTTGTCCCACGCCCACTTTCACGAGGATTGACATCGTACTGCCTGCGAGACGATGTCCTGTACAAGAAAAAGTTCGAGAACAGCCAGGAAACGTTCCTTCTCGTCGTCCCGACGGCACTGCGCGAGGAAGTTTTACAGTCGTGTCACGACAATCCCTGTGCCGGCCACTTAGGCTTCGCGAGGACATTAGCGTGCATACGGCAAAAATACTATTGGCCACACCTATTTTCGTCGGTTCAGCGCTATGTGCGAACGTGCCGTGACTGTCAGAGGCGTAAAGTTCCACCCGTCAAGCCTGCCGGCCTCCTTCAGCCTTTGGATCCGCCTCCGGCGCCGTTCCAGCAAGTGGGAATGGACTTTCTTGGGCCGTTCCCCACGTCCTCCTTGCAAAATAAGTGGATAATCGTGGCAACTGACTATTTAACTCGCTATGCGGAGACGAAAGCTGTGCCACGGGGAACTGCTGCTGAAGTTACCAGCTTCTTCATCCACAACATCGTGCTTCGTCACGGTGCACCAGCTGTACTCATTACTGACCGCGGTGCAGCGTTTACAGCGGAGTTATTGCAACAAGTCGTCACACTGACGCACACCGACCACCGAAAGACCACAGCCTATCATCCCCAAACTAACGGCTTAACAGAGCGCCTAAACAGAACATTAGCCCACATGCTGCCCATGTACATTGATGTGGAACAGAAAACATGGGATGAAATGTTGCCATACGTCACGTTTGCTTACAATACCGCTGTGCAGGAGACCACCGACTTTACGCCATTCGAGCTTGTTTACGGACGTCGCGTTACAACCCGTTTAGGCGCCATGCTCCCGGTAGACCACGGAGCCACAAGGAATGACACCACTGAAGATTCGTCGAGAAAGCAGAGGAAGCTCGCCAGCTTGCTCGGAATCGCATCCGCACCCAGCAGAATACCGACGCCTACCGTTACAACCGGACCCGACGGAAAAACCAGTACTTACCAGGCGACCGCGTGTGGGTGTGGACACCTATCCGACACCGTGGGCTCTCAGAGAAATTGTTGCGCCGCTATTTCGGCTCCTATGAAGTTGTACGCCGCCTCAGTGATGTGAACTACGAGGTGGTGCCTCAAAGCTCTGATCCTGGTTCGAACCGACGCCGTCCCCTTGCTGAAGTCGTCCACGTAGTACGGATGAAGCCGTACTACGCACGCGAGGGATAACAACCCTCACAAACCGTTTCAGCATTGTGTACATTCCTGTATGTTTTTTTTTTGTCTTTTCATGTTGGCAATCTTGCCCATAGTGCGCGCCCGCTGCCCTTGAAGCGTTTGAGAGGGGAGCAATGACGCAAAATAAGTTTGCACGTGATGACACGGGACCCTTGAGGCGAGAACGACGAAGTTCGTGGTTGCGCGCGCTCTCTCCGAGGACCAGCCATCGCAAAAGGCAGACGTTTTTTTGCTAATCTCTCGGTGGTAAACTGTTTTAGTTGTAATAGCTGGGTGACAATATAATGTTTGACGTCCACCCTACTACGCAGTTTAATTTTAGAATGTTCGCGACAGTGTGGTGGTGTCATCTGATGGTAACGCTGTCCTACGAAGCACAGAAAGCCAGGCCAGGGTTGGGATAACGTGCGGCCAGAGTCATCTGAAATCGCTCACGGCTTGCGCAACAAAGGGCCTACATTGGCTCGCTTCGAGCGCTACTTGTGATCGACCGTAGCATTCAAATCGGAAGTATTCTTTGCAGCAAGGATTGTACAAAGTCATATCCTGCTTGGTAGCCATTTCAGCTCATTATAATTTAGAAGGTGAAGGTTCAAGAACAAAAAAAAAAAAAGATACACGACTTTCTGAATTTAGAACAAAAGTCAATGCACTTATGCCTTATGGAGTACATCAAGACAATTCGTGGTAAGTCATGGGTGACTAATGTCTTTTTGAGTGGTAGTTCATACGACACTGTAAGATCCACAAGACTTAAGCGTATAGTGGTGGTAAGAATTGCTAAGTACTAATTATAAATAAATGTGTGCGATGATCGACAGTTGAAGGTTCTGTGACCAAGTGTCGTCGCATGTACGACATAGATTTCATTGTGCTGCGGCAGTGGTGTGAGATCCATTGAAGGCTAAGCCAGGGATACCGACGAACGAACGAACGAACGAATGAACGAACGAAAGGGATCGGACACTTTACCTAAAGATCTCTCAATTTGATGTCAGCAGAATTATTCGCACTTCCGTTTTAAAACTGGGTTTGTTCCGTTTCTAGCCGCAGTTGTACAGCAACGTGTTAGGCATGAAAATGGTCGCATTTATTGCAGTACTGCGCCGCCACTGTCGTTAAATTGAACGGTCTATAAAGCGGTGGCTTAGGGGTGCGGAAACGTTTTATATCTTATATGACGGATGGCGTTGCGTTCGAGTTCAGTCGGAAGGCAGTTTGACTGAATAATTCCAAATTTGGCGCCAATAGATATTTCGAGAGGTGGTGCCACCTAACGACGGAATAGAGCAACGCTGCATCGATCTCGCACTTTCCAAGAAATCCCAGAGGTGGCGCTGTACGAACAGCGTGGTTGAAACTAGAGTTGAAACCCCTGAAAAAGCGTTCATACACATGCTCAAACGACTAAGGGCGCGCGCGTGCGTACGAAGGCTCTCCAAGCGTGGTCAATCCAGTAACCGTAAGCGAGCTACGGCGGTTATGTTAAGATGAAACCTCCGCAGCCAACGGCTCAGCGAGGTAGAGAAACACCTGTGATGCACCTACATGCCGCACGCCGATGACGTGTGCACCGGAATGCCAGGCAGTGACAATAAGCTACGGTGGCCTTCATTGCAGTGTTCACTAGAACTTAAGGAACACAATCCCACTTAAAAATCAATCTTGAAAGATGACAGCAAGAGATTGGTGAGAACTCCGGCTATGTGATTTTGTTAGGAGCAAGGATATTTGGCATTTGTTGTTTTTTCACTTAAAGAAAATGTTACAGAGATCGCCTAAAGAGCTAGCTCTTCGAGCCATGTTCATGCGACTGCGAGTGGACATGCTGCTAAGACGGGATTTGCCTGAAAATGCCCAATGTCAACAATGCCAACAATGTCAAGTGGCAATGCCGACTTTAAACCAGGGCCACGCATATTGCTTGAGCTATATTAATCGCCAGCTTCCTCGTCGGTAATAGAAATCGGGCGATGTATCGCAATCTCGTCAAGCGCAACAAAGTGCTAATCATCTGTCATTCACGCGTGAGATTTTTTCAATTTTTTTCTCTAACGCTTGTTAAATCATTGCTAGACAAGTTGAGGCGTGTATGTGACAATGCATTCGACTTCTGCATTTTCATTACCAAGTACACAAAAACTGTCGGCACTAGGTGGGGCGTAGCAATTACAAAGTTAGCTCCATATGCAGCAAGCGAAACCCCTGCTATTCACACAAAATGATTTAAGTGACACATAACAATATTAATCCGTCATTGTTATTGCATACAGAAAGAGAGATCTAAAGTAGACCTGAGTTGAGTAGTACAGTCATGCTCCTGTGCTTTAAAATAGAGGTTCACCCTTGTCACCGGTACAGTAGGGGACGTATTTTGAAAAAGGATGACCGAACAACGTTAGGTGTCTCATGGAAGCTGATGTATATTAAATACGTTAGCGTCGTGGGATCACTAAAAAAAAGGCATAAGTGGCCACCAACAATGATATGTTGATCTAGCAGCCTGATGCAGGTATTCACAAGCACCCGTTTACGTTTGGACAACCGCATAATTAGGTCATTGCTATCAGATCACATGCCCGTTTTGCTTACGGATGCACTGCAAGCCGACTACTACATTTCTTGACCCCGAATGAAGGGACTTCACGTTTTTTCATTGTCTTCCGTACCCTAAGATTATAATACATTCTTGTGCTCGCACACCCCTATTATTCAACATCAATTTCCCGCAATTGTTCTGAAGACACTTTGCCAACTTTCACACCAAGACGCTTATTTCATACGAAGCACCGACAGGAGCATATGGGGCAGAGACCAGTAGAAAAACTACACCTAAAACTTCCATACCCGCAAAACCGCTCCCTGACAGAAGAAACGGGGCAACCCCTTTCGTGAAATTCTGCAAAAAAAATTGAGCTATTGCACTTCCTTTTTTTTTTGCTAAGGTACTCACTTATGACTGCGTCCCAAGGGCAGCGCTCTAACGAGCCAACACATCAAGAGCGAGCGCGATGTAAGTGCGTGAGTTACAACAACGAAAAACGCTTCGCAGTAAGTTCTACTGCCCATATTTTCCGTATGATTTATCTATTTTTTGTCATATTCATCAGAGTAGTAAAGCTTAATGTGCTCTGAAAAGTGGGAAACGTACCTTTTTCTAGCGCATTTGCTTTGCGGAAAAGACAGGGAAGATCTGTAGAAGCTGTTTCGGGTAGCATGGACACTCGAACAGCAGGCTTGCCAGGAAAGAGACCGCCAGGGTCAAGGTCTTCGCTTGCACGTGCACTGCCTTGCACTTTGTTTGTGCTTACAATGGCGCGCAAGATGCATGGAAGGGCGGAGAGTAGTAGTGCATTAGAGTCTCTCTAATGGTGTGATGGCGTAATGGTGCTCGTGGTGTGATGGTGCAGGTTCTGCATAGTGAGAGAAAACAGCGATGAGGCAAACCGAAGGCGAGAAGTAAACCCAGTCTCTATTAACACGTATGGACCGAGAACACCTTAATTATTTTGAACTTCTATCCGGAGTTTCATTTTCGTATCTAGATCTTCTACATCTTTTAGATCTCCAATATAGTGAAATATGTTGTGTTGCACTGGTCGTCTGTCATCAGGTCCTTGTATGTTGATACCTGCCCTGTAAGGATTGAGCTTAAGCTAAATCATTTCCGCAGTGTTTTTTCCTGATTGGTCGGTCACTGGATTTTCAAAGGCTTGCACTCGAATTTTATAATTTAACGGTAAAATTTAATTTACATTAGGTGCATGGGTAATGTCATAGCGTATGCAAAGTTTCTTGTGCACTCCCTTATTTATCCCGCCGGTACTTTATGGCCTTGTATGTAATACGAGTAGTAGTGTGCCGGTAACGGGCATGTTGGTGCCGTTCTCGATTCGGAACCTTTCTGTATGCTCAGTATCCTTGTGCTGCAGGGAGTGTACTAAGCTGTTCATGCCGCTGACTTACATAATGCTGCCTACTTTGTTCCTATTGATATTAGCGTACTAACGATGTTAACGTACATTTCCACTTAAGTAAGTGTAGACAATAAACTTAAAAGCCTAAACTGACTATAGCATATTTTTTAAATGCTGACGACGAACGCTTTCATGAAGCATGACTGACAACAGACGGCGAAGAGGTAATTTATTGCACTTTCAAAGTCTGGAAATAAAACCTTGTTCCGTTTTACGTACTCATCGCGATATTCCCCGTGAAAACGTCATTGTTTAGAGCAAAACAGTGTGGCGTTAAGACACTTTTGGCGACGCAATTTTCAGAGTGGGTGCATGTACGGAATATCCAAGTGCGCGCCTCCCGTGTATTGTAGCACCAGTGTCAACGAACCTGGGCGCACGTGTTCAATTCTGCAGACGATGAATGAGTTGGTTTTCGTCAACGCTTTGTTTGTTCATGTAAACTACGTTCCTTCAAGCCCTCTTGATTTACGTCCCTCAAATTTTATCCATGCCTGCGGCGCCCGGGAACTTAGAAATCTGGAATTAGATTACTGGGGCCACAATGGTGCATATAGTGACCGTTATTATGGCCCCTTACACATTGCGTATTATCAAGGAGCAAAAAAAAAAAAAAATCATCACTGGAGATTTTGTTGTCTTTCTCCTCTAGGCTAAGGGCTGGGAATTGGGACATGAAAAAAATGAAATCATAAAGTGTTTTGAAGAGTGCGTTAAGGCCTTATCAGAACCTGTTCTATTATTGGCACTGCTGCTAATCCTTGTAATAATTATCTGTAATCTTCACCGGGGGTACCTTTGCAGTCTTGTATTTTGGGAACCTCGTCTGTATATAATATACGTTGTTATTTATTTATTTATTGTACCTTCAAGGCTCGAAGGCGTTACAGAAGGTAGTGGAACGAAACACAGAACATGTACAGACGACAGGTTATAATAATAAAGAAAATTAAAAAATGCAGATTAACAAAAGTATTCTTCAATAGTAGTTCTAAAAGCAGATGTATCGGTTATGTTAGCAATTGAGGCCGGCAGATAATTCGATTGATTGGGAGTTTTAGGAATGAATGATTAAAAGATAGCTTCGTGCGACCATGTGGAATGCTCAACTTATGGTGATGGTCAGTACGAGATTACATGTATGCAGGTTCTGAGAAAAGTTCACCTTTTAATTTGGGATTGCAGTAATAAATTAACCTAGGATGTAGTAATCCCAATAATAAACTGATTTGGTTTGATGCCGAATGTTTAAAATCCAGTGACGCCGCTTCTTTCGTGAGTGGTTATAAGAAGCGATCAATGGCAAAAACTAATTAAGCGCGAGCGCAAGAACCTTTATAAGCTTCACATGCACGTTTTCGGCGAATATTAGTGATTGTAAGAACCAGAAGCTTAGCAGCTTGCCGAACGAGGCCGAATTGATTCACAACTAGAAGTGTAGAAACACCGAGTATGGAAAGGCAGTTTTGCGGTTATTCACCTTAGAGTAGGAAAATCCCTGGAAAAGGACAAAGGTACCTTTAACTGTGGAGCTGTCGTTTTGAGGAACACTCGTGAATCACCATTGTACCTTCGAGTAATTTTCAGCTGTACATTTCATTGCGTTCAAGACGATAGTTATCGTTGTGATAATATGTGGTACGCGGGAGTGCGAAGTATAAACATATGAAGACAGTGCGCCGTGTGGTGGGGAAGAGGACCATCATCATCATAGACACCGATTTCGGAGCGTCGGCAGTGACACCTCAAAAAGCGCGGCGCGAGAGAGTGTGGCCCGTGGCCCCGTGGCGTGAGCAGTGGGCGAGGTTCGGCGTTCGACGGAGAACAGCTTCCTCGCTGGGCGTCTGACCCATAGGAGCTATCGCCGCCCGCGCCAATACGCCACACTCGAGTTAACGCTGTCGCCCGCTGGGAGGTTACCTCGCCCCGCTCTTCCGCTGGGCAACTGGCCCAGGAGGGCTGGCGGTCCTGAACCGGGGCGATCGAGCGTTCGAGTGAGCGGCCACAGGGCTACTCCGCCAGCTGCGGACGCGACCCGGTGAGTGCGGCCGGCCACCTGAGCCCCGCGAGGCGGTCAGACCCCGGCCGTCCGACCCCGGCCGTCCGACCCCGGCCGTCCGACCCCGGCCGTCCGACCCCGGCTGTCCGACTCCACTGGCCGACATCGGTTCCACAAGGTCTCGAACACGGCGACACGCGCTTCCACCTGAACTGTAGGCAGATTATAATTGACTGATGCAAGTATGTAGCTGCATGTCATCTGAGGTATTTTGGGGAACTTTCGCGTGTGTGTGCCGTTTATATATGTTGTGTGCGTCAGTACAAGTCTGATGTGTGGTTGTGCTTCTGCGTGCTGCTTCTGCCTTTTGCTGGAGTGACCCTGCACCCAATAACATCACAATCGTCATCACCGGGTTTTTTCATCGTCAGGCAACCTTGTGATCCTCAGTTTTGCCATCGAAACTTATGCTACGACCACACCCATACCCTACCCCAACCAAGACTCAAATATTCACAGGGCTTTCGCGTTGCTCCGTAGTAGGCGAGCGCAGTGTATTTGATGAAAAGCAGGCAGGTGAAAACATTGCTGTCTTCAATGTAAGGAAAAGCTGCTTTCACAGGAAATTAGTTTAGAGCCGAAGTAATCACTGAACTCAATTGCCTTTTTTGCAGACTATTCGCATCGTGCTTCCTTGATATAAACTACTTCAGGTCTCGTTTCATAGACAGGAAGAAACACGCTTTCACGTAGTGTTTACCCTACAGGACAAGTGCAGAAGACGATGATGCAGACCGTAAAAAACAACCCGCAGAGCGGGCTGTATAATCACCTTTATTTAGCTTTCTTGTGGTAGCATTAAGCATCTGTAAATGTAACAAGAATATTTGCGGCATTTGAGCTGTATCTCTTAGGTTTCTCCTAGGTTGCGGGATTTAATACAGTCATGAAACAAGCCAATATATACAACACTATGCAGATGATCGGATGGAAGTGTTAGGTTCATTTGAATTCTCACCCCTGTGCCTATATAGTGGCATAAACTTGGGTACTGTCGTCAAGTTAGAAACCAACTATTGCTGTATTGCCAGGTGGTTTGGTAAAAGGTCACCTTGCGTGGGACTTTCACACGAATGAAGTGTGATACAAGTCATAGCGCGGATTGCGAGTTGATAAAGCTGATCATAAGCTGCGAAATGCTTTTTAGTGGTTTCTCTCCACAGTTTTAAAAAAATAACAGCATATAGATCGACTATCTCCAATGTCAGGAAAATCGTGGCGTGGCATGGAGGATTCTAGAGCAAAAGCGGACCCTTGAATATTTGGTATAGCTGAATTTTAGCAATCATGAGAGGGGATAGAAAATTCGAATTTCAGCTATTGATACCGAACTACACCTAATGCGGCACGCCTGTTGGAACGGAAGCGTGAAAGGTGTTGAGGTTCAGTGGTGCTGGGCGTTTGCAAGGACCCGCAATGAGAATGTTTCAGAGCATAACAAGATTACTGGTACATGAAAATTTGGGCCCGTCGATCAGATTATCAGACGGAGGAGTGACAGGAGAGAGGGAAAGGAATCTAAAAGAAATAGCATTGACGGGCTAAAGCAAAGGTAGAGAATGTAGCAAACGAATCACCCCTATACCCCCTATTCGGTCACTGCCAAATCTGTAAAGTAGCGTCTGGAGAGAGAAAGAAAAATACTCCTCGAACCTTTAAAAGGAGAATATGCTAAGGAAGTAGGCAACTGGGATCACAGAAGAAACAAATGTAAAGAAAAAAGAATCTAAAAACCGAAAAGAAAGAAAATAGAACAAAATGGAGGAACTGGCGAAACTTACGAACACTGCTAAGGCGTACAGGTAGAAAAAAATAACTCACTCTGGAAGGAAAAAAATGGAAGCAGACTGGAGAAGGTGAATATAAGTGGAATATTGAAACAGCACATCCATTATTCAATTGCCGGCATAGCTCAAGATAAACAATGTCACAAACAAGATCCTAACAGTGGCAACCAACAACCTGCGTAGGAAGCTAGCGTTGGAGTAGCGGGGGGATGAGACGATGGATATATGCCTTTTTCTGCTGTGCGAAACAGCGGCCAGGTCTACGCCAGGTGCGTTCGCCTGATAAGAGCGTACGCGAGCATGTCGTATTCATGCGCTTTTTTTATCTCAACTACCGTTGCACGGCCATGTAGCACAACGACGTCGACAACGTCCCAGGCCAGCAGCCAGCTCAAGGAACCTAAACAACATTACCTTACGCCATACCATGAAACAAATGCTACCCGTTGCTGCCTGTCGAAACAAGACCAGTTGTTTCATGGTGAATTCTGTGCTGCCGCTGTTGATGTTTCCAAGCGCCGGGATGGCCTGTCTGTGCCACAGAGAAGAATTGTTGCGAATACTTGGCGGTCCCGTTAGAGAGCAACCGGCCAGATGAATCTGATAAATGGGCCTCCTGCAAGGCAGGCATGGATGCACAGGCAGCATCTCTCAGGATGCCGCTGCGGGAAACAATGCCGAGAAGAATCACGGCTCTCTCCCTTGTGTCTCCTTTCTAGTGCCGTTCGCGAGAGAGAGAGCCGTAGGGCTCTGCAAAAAAGCGTCTCCGAATGACCCGACAGTAGGCCTCCCTTTCCCGCTAATTCGAGTTCTAAACTTCCCCTTCTGTCCTATTCATGCTCACCGCGTTTTCTATTTGTTTTCCTTGAAAAGATCATCTCGCATTCAGCCACGACGAAATGGACTGCGCACTAATGAGCTTACTATGCATTTCTCGACGGAACATTTCTATAACTTGTATCCAGACGTCTCCAGACTTCTCCTAGCAATATTTAGTTCGCTGCGGTGCCTCTGACGTCTATCTAATTTGGCGGCTTTTCATTGCTGCAGAACGAGGCTGTCATCTAGAAACGCCTTTCGAATATTCAGGAGGTGCTCACTGAGGAAACACGCTATTTTTTCTGTCGGCACTAGAACGATTTTGTCCATTGGTTAAAGAATTCACCTGCAGCCTAACGCCTTGAGCACGCTGGAGATTACTCCGTTAATGAATACGAACGTTTTGCTGTTCAGAATGCAGAGAGAAACTGCTGCAGACATCAGAATGTCTTATCATGGATCAAATAGTAATGAGGACGTCTACCATAAAATACAGCAAGATCCATGCTTTATTAATAAATAAATGAACGTGCCACGGTGGCTACGTAAGTGGTTACGACATCGCGCTGCTGAGCACGAGGTCATGAATTCGATTGCCGACCACGGTCGCCGCTGTCCTGTAGAGGCGGAGCGCAAAATACCTCGTGTGTTGCTCTTTATGTGAACATTGAATAACATTAACTGGCTACAACTAATCCCGAACCTCGCACTGCCGCGTCCAGCATAGCCATATGCCGCTGCGTCACGTTTAACCGCAACTTAATTGATCAAACTAATGAAGTCCCTAATTCTTACAATAATTACGTATATGTACGCCAGTTTATTGCGCCATTGAGTGTGATTCCTTTTAATGCTTTCAAAACATATATGTAAGAGATATGCATCAAATGCTATTGCTCTGTGTTCGGTTTTCTTGTGTGTGCTGAAACATTTGTTCATTAATTATCTTGACATGCGTATTTAAACAGGCACTACATTCAGCTGCTCCATATAGCTTACCTTTTACGCCTCATTCAACTACTAGCCCCTTTCTACTGATCGGACCTGACATCATATTATTCATGTCTTATAGAAATTTGATACAAAAGATGCTGCCTGTTTAGTGAAGATTACCGAGATAAATTCTCTACACTGACACTTTTCTGTGTCTGTTTAATGATTGATATGAAAGAAGAGCTTGCAAGACACTTCGGCTACTAGTACGCACTTAACGCTAGCAAAGCTAAGGCCAAAACTGGCAATGTGGACGCGGAGGAGGGAAAAAATAGAGGCCTACGCGGCGGGCTCAAAAAGGCTGTATTCGTGCGAGGTATGCCTGACAAAATTCTCGGCAGTTATTGCGCAGGAGAGAGTTCAGCGTCTCTTTTTTGAGAGAGCACTATACGCGTAATGGAGAAACGATAGCAGGGGTTTCATTAATTACAAATTGTTCCCAAATACAGGAGCTGGAATCCCCGTGGAATACTTATTGAACTATGTAGTGCAATCTTTTAGAAGTTTAGAAAACGGAGTCCCCTCGTAATAGTGGAGTAGCCACAAGTGGCCTGGGTGCCGTCATCGCCGAGAAGTTCAACGGAGTGATGTTGTATGTGATGGAGTATGTGATGTATGGGATGGAGTTCAACGGAGTGATGTATGTATGTATGTATGTATGTATGTATGTATGTATGTATGTATGTATGTATGTATGTATGTATGTATGTATGTATGTATGTATGTATGTATGTATGTATGTATGTATGTATGTATGTATGTATGTATGTATGTATGTATGTATGTATGTATGTATGTATGTATGTATGTATGTATGTATGTATGTATGTATGTATGTATGTATGTATGTATGTATGTATGTATGTATGTTTTCATTTACCAATTTTAAATGTGGATTGGCTGAATGAAGGCCCTTAGTGCACCGCCACATGTTAAAGAAAAAAGCACTTAAAACGATTATTTATGGTGGCGAGGGTATAACGGCATGACAAAATAAATCGGGTTACTTGGCCAGTGGGAGCGAATTTCTCGAAGGATGGGCTGCATACTTCAGGTACGAGAACTTGTTGTTTACCGTATCACTTATGCGAAGTGCAAAAGAAGTGTTCCAGAAGTAGTCGCCATTTGCAGGCTGAGTATATATGCTTAGATGACACAATGCAGACCGGTTCAAGTCATGCGCAACTTACATTAGTGTAACTTTGGGAAAATTGTGAAGGAAGCAATCTTCGTCTATGGAAAATAAAATGAGTGACTCAGGTTTCCGTCAAAGAAGTTTAAGCGGCCTTTACCGAATTTCACAAACCCAGTGACACGAGTTGGACCGTTCGGTTGCTTTCAAACCGAGTTCCCTCAGCACAGAAGCTTCATGCTGTACTCATTAAACCATACACTATCCGGTGACCCAAGTTATACGGGAAAGGGTTAGAGACTCGGACAGAAAGAAAGATAAAAAGGCATACGCATTGCTTGTAGCACAAAGATATGCATGAAGATAAAAGCATAAAACACGGGAAGTATCTTAAGAATGCTAGTCCCATTAATTTTCTGACGAGGCAACGCACAGAGTTTTATACTTGTGGTCCGCACTTACACAAAAGGTCGGGCGAAAGGAGGCATACTTATTTATTTAAATATTCAAATACCCTAAAAGCCCGGGCAGGCATTACAAAGGGGGGGGGGGACATCAGTAAGCACAAAGCAACGCAGAACTACGACGTGTACAGAAGTCGTTGGCCGTTAACAGCATGTTGAAAAGAAAAACTCAAAATATAAAGACAGATAGCAACAAGCATCAACAAGCATTCATTCTTATATATAAGGGGGGAGGGGAAGTATGAAGGTTACAGCTCAAAGTGACGCATCGGGCTGATTACCAACGCTTCGTAATCAATGACAGGTCCAACGGTGCCAGGCACAAGATTCCATTGCCGGATAGCGAGGACGAGAGGCGAATGAAAGAGATTAGTGCGAGCAAAGATTGGTTCGACTTTCAGTTGGTGGTCAGTGCGTCAGTACAATACCAAATTGCCACACCCTAACACCAAAGCAAAGACATCAGAAAAAGCCACAGAAGAATAAAATAGAAAGAACGGGAGCAAACTATCGACCTGAAAAACCGCATACCAGTATGATCATGCATGCATGGGAAGCTAGCGAGAAGGTCGTTTCCGCTCTCAAGTGCTAATGGCCACACTAATCCAACGAAGCAAATGTCTTTTGATTGCGAGAACCGACGGGTCGCAAAGTGGACCTTCAGCTGTCTAATGAGTGCATGAAACAAGCTTAGTAAACACGGCCGCGCGCACTAATTGCCTCGTCGTTCACCTCTAGCTCTAGAGTGCCACGCCCTACCATATGTTTTTCACGGCGCTATATATAGTTGCATAGGGGCTTCCGTTGTGGGCGCCAAAATGACCCATGAGCGTAGCTAACAGCGTGCCACCTCTTTCTTTCTCTGTTCTTTTGCTCTTTGAGTTGATGAAGCCTAAATTGACCGCAGATTGGACGTGATGCCTGCAGGCTTCACAATGTATTCCGCGGCATTTTTTTTTGTGGCTTTAGCAATATCTGGCTCTTCGAATGAGAGTGGAAACGTGTGGACTGTCATTCATCATTTGCATATTACGAGTACTTCCCTTATTGTCTGGCGAAAGATAATTGAGCCAAGAAGGTGTCACATTCCGGCTGGCAACTGCCTCTGATTGGGGCAGTGAGTGTGCGTGAGTGACGAGAAAGAGTTTCATGCAGTGTTTTTGTCACTTTCATTGATAACAAATGGGAATAATGTCTAACAAGACGAGGCCAAAACGCGTTAGAATGCGTACAAATCACTATGAAATCTTGCATACTTTATTAATATATATATTTTTGGAACTGTGTGATAATCGCTGTATTAATTGTGCTTTGAAGAAATATATTGTCGCGTGCACATTGCTTTGATTGTCGGGCGAGAGCATGCTGCTTTCATTCATAATTTTTCTTAGAGAAAGCTCAGAACTGTGACCTTCGGCTTACTCCAGCTCTTGTGAACTAAGATATATGGTCTGTCTTTGCACATAAATGAAAGTTCCCACTATTGCCTGATATAGAAGCTCACAGTACACTTACCTGCATTCTGCCCATCAGAGCTAAGTACGTTATAGTTTGCTGCTTAGCTATTAAGGGAAAACAGAATGTGAATAGTTAGTACTTCAGAATTCTGTATGTTTGTCGTAATGGCTGTGTCATAGTTATGAGGCAGCAGCATATTTTCAATGTGTTCACGATCTCACGAGGATTAAAAATCAGGAGGCTTGCATAACGCCGTCAAACTTGTGCTGCAACTTGGCGATATTGCAGGCATGGAAATGACTGCGCCACTGGCCGGTCGATGCACTTTGCGTGCATTCGCGGGCTTTTTTCACCCTCGAAAAAACTCTTTTATGTAGCACTTGCTCAGCAAGAAAAACCTATATCGGGAGTCTTTCATGCTCAAAAACTAAATACTGGAAAGCGCAATTCTAAGATGGAACAGAAGATAGACGCAGAAGCACAGGACAAGCGCTATGCTGATAAGTCTATGACAAGTCTTTCATGTTGCTTTACAATTTTCTCACTGACACTTTTAATCTAATTATAATATTTCAGATGTTTATTAATTAAGACTGATTGTGTAATTGAAATCTGGGCGTGGGCTAAGTTGATATGTGGGGGTGGACGAAATGAAATTTGGGGCTGGACCAACTCAAATTCGGTTGTGGCCCAACTTGAAATTTGCGTGTGGGTCAACTTAAATTTATGGTTGGGAACACCTCGTTGGCAAGCGAGTGCGTTGAGACGATTGGCGCGTTTTGACTGGGCCTTACCGAGCTGGCGCGGGAAAGGAACGCGCACATAACACAGGCTTGGGAAAGCCGTTGCGATAGCAACAGCGAGGGTGATATGGCATCGCGGGGAAGCACCCTTCCCTCACGCAACGACTCACGTGCTAGTGCGGCAACTGGCGTTGCCTTTCGACTGCCCTGCTCCGTCGAGGCGTGCTGGTACCCTGCGTTCCGGCTCAATTGGTACAATTGCATTGAAGGTGCCGGATGCGGCGAGAAAATCTATCAATTGTCTACTAAAGCCTAAGCATTCTTTGCCACCGGAAATGCCATGGGTAGACGCGCATGACCTAGAGAAAACAAGTAAGCAAAACTACGCAAGAACGAAGTCACCGCCGAGTCCAACAATGCGGATTAGTAGAAAAATCTCAGAATTTTCGTATCTTTTGTAAAAATCATGGTGCATGATTGTTGGGACACCCATATACTAAATTGTGGTTTTCTCCGTCTTTACGGACATTGTACGAAGCACGCACCTTTTTTTTTGCCATCTGGTCAATACGCATACTGATTCACGAGGAAAACTGGCCTACATTTTAGTGACCACTTCACGTAACCGAGCATTTATTTCACACTAAAATAACCGATAGTGGTTTCTAAAGAGAGGCTTTATTTGCCTCATCAGCGCTGCATGCTGATGGTACTGTTGTTGCCTTGCACGCCGCGTCGGGGTGCTTGAGAGCTCACGGCAGGGGTGCTGTAGACCAGTTAGGCGAGGTCAACAACGTTTCAGTAGAGTGGGGCCACAATGCCCTCTGACGCGCTCTGGGCAACTCCACAATGCTTTCTGTAGCTCGCTGGGAACGCAAAAATGCGCTCTGGACGCCGCAATTAGGCGTCCAGAGGACCCCCCCCCCCCCGAAAAAAAAAGAAGAAAACAAAGCTTTACAGAAGCTGCTGCGCTTGCCTCCGTGCTCACGCGCAGCAGCAACGACAGTCCAGGGAGGTCAGAGGTCAACGACGGAGAGGGAGTAGAAAGATAGAGAGAGAGGAGGCAGGAAATTGGTACAACCGGATCCCGTACCGACGCAGTCAGCAAACGGGTGTATAACCTTACCCCTCTTCGCTTGTGACAGTTCACCTAACATGATACGAGAGATAGAAAATGCGTTGTGAGAGAACAATGTTCGTTTGGGCTCTCTTGCATTGTGCATCCGTTGTGAAACGCAGGTACGTGGTCGTCGACGCTGCACTGGCCATTCTCTACATTAGCCCATCGGTGACGCAAAAAGTAATCAGACTTTCTTGTCCCCAGGTTCGCTTAGTATGCACCCGAATCGTTGATCCGTGTTTGTGACAGCACCAGTGTAAATACCATGCCGTTAGCGTTCACTGGGGACTTCAACGTCGACTAGAGGAAACCCTAAAACCACTGGCTGTCAACGTTTATTCAAGAGGTCTTCGGTGTGCGCCTCGTGAGCTGCGACTCAAACACACCATTACGAATTTCCAGAATTCTTGGTGCAATCGATCTCGTTCTGCAAGGGGAATTCAGACAGTCAACGTTGAGCACTACATCTCGTACTTCCCCGCCCTTGCTTACGATGCTGCCGTCGTCGCAGCGTCAGGGCATTACACAAGCGAACGTATAGCATATCAACACTTCTGCCATGATGTGATGTTCCGTGTGAGCCAATGACAGTGCTCACCTTCTTACTGGCTACGAGCAACGGCGCACAACAACGCCTCAAGCAAACACGTCTCTCTGTGCACTCTGTGAACTACGTGGACAAACACAAGTGGGGGCAGGCTAGGTAAGATTACACATCTCAACAAAACTCCCGTATGTCGTCAACATCACCGCCAAGTACCGTCAATGAACACAAACAGCACAGAAAGCTTCGCTTACATCGATTCGCGCCTTGCGTGGGATCTGTATATATTTAAAGCAAAGCTTTCTTTACCTCTTCCTTAACATTTCACACTGCTGCTGCTGTTGCTGCTGCTGTTGCTGTCTGGCATAGCGCCTCGCTCGGTGGTTCATAGCTTATGTATACATGACAGGAGCGCGGCAGAGAGGAAAGGCGATGCGAGAAACTCGTTTGTAACTTTGGGTCGCGTCCAATGTGCACAATTCTGTCTGAAGCTCCCTGGGCGTCGCCAAATTAGTCTCTTGACAGTTGTAATTATCCGTGAACTTCGCAAAAGCATTGCAGAAATGGCAAAGCTTACCTTTCTACTAACGTACAAGTCCAGAGGGTAGCTAGACAAAATGGTAGCGAGGAGGAGGGAGAGTAGGTAGAGAATGGGTAGAACTGATGCAATTGCTAAACAGCCTTGCCACTCTTCGCTCGCAGTTCCCATACAAGAAAGGGGGGGGGGGTGGTATCAGAAAAAGTCACCTGAGGACACGGAAGTGGTTGCAGGCGAACGGGATGAATTGAATTTCTAAGCACGGTACCGTACGTTTCTGCTATTCCTGAAAAATAAACACGGTGTAAGTTTGTCAAGCCGATGACTTACACAGGGCGTGCAGAAGCATAACCGCATTAAGGCGGCTCTGCTGTAGCTCTAGGCGACACTGCAGAAACGGTCACACATCCTGTCAACACTCCTGTGCCCGCAGCGGTAGCGTTGCGGGTATGACATTGCTCGGTGTCACGGGTTTCATCCCGACCACGGGAGCCGCATTTCGGTGGGGGCTAAGTAAAGAAATGCTCTTGCACTTAGATTCAGGGACACGTTAAAGATCCCCACGGTGTCGTAATTACTCCGGAGTCCATCACCACAGTGGGCCTCGTAATCCTATTGGGGCTTTGGCACGTACAACCCCATAATTCAATCAAACTTCATTACTTCAGCAGCGATCTGATGTGCCATGTGCGACAATGAATATGCTCAACCGTCTCGGAGGTTATGAAGCATGGCGTCGAACAAAGCCTCAAGCAAGCATCTCCCTCTGTGTGTTCTGTGTATTGCGCAGACAAACAGCAGCGGTGCATGCAAGGTAACGTTTAACATCAACTCACCACTCTCGTGTTGGACAAAACGTTGAAGAAATTAATCATATGCTGTGAACATCACCGCTAATTATCGTCGATCAAAACAAACAGCACAGAAGGCTTACCTCACATCGACTGCCACAGTGCGTGGGATGCGCATTTTTTATACCTTTTTGCTTTTTTACCTTTTTCTTTGAAGGTACTTGCATTGTGTGCGCTGGTCATGGAAACCCTGAAGGACTTGTTTACATCTGCATGCCATTTAGTGGTTTTTTGGTAAGTATTCAGTGCACTACCAAGGCCGGCGTATTGATCGGACGCATTTTCACTGGCATGTCTCAAAACGTTGTCCTGTCAAGCATGTTTTTTATATGCCAATGCATGTTTTAGATCCCTTATTGTCAGTTTCCTTGATATATTTATCTTCGTATGTGCACATACATACAACTTTTCTTTTGGTCGGCAGCGTAATATAACTACCATGGTTGTGTGTCCGGTATTTACTATAATAGATTGTGTTCCATTCACTGTCGTGAAATTTTCGTAGTTCTATAATTTGTTGTTCACTGGTTAGGTTAAAGAGGGCTGATAAGCTGGAAAATCTGTGAATTTTATGAGCTATATTTTAGATTCTATAACTTTCGTCATCATCATAGCTATCATCCTTTGCAAACCGATGCTCTGTGCAAACTACTCTTCCTCGCAGATTTCGGTTAACAACTTATCCTCATCGGTTGTCTTCGCTAGCTGAACAACGAGTAAATGTAAATCAGCTTACAAATTTTGCCCTACTTTTATCAAATGTATGAATTAATTTCAGTGTGGTGCTTAACGTTTCTTTTTCCGTTCTGTACGATTGCTTAAAACATCGTTCCTTTTCAGTATAACGCAGTGTTGAATGATTATACTAAATAAATGCCAAAAATGCTTCTCAGTACCATTTTTCCACTCGATACAAAACAGTGTCGATTGATTTTACTAAAAATGCGATTCATTTTGCACTTTCTAGAAGCGTTACGGACGTACTAGGATGCACGTGCACACCTTCTACTGCTATTTTGTGCTATTTATTAGATACAGAACTTATATAGTCTTTCGTTCTTGTACGGGGTGATCCTTTCTAAGCCCCCCCCCCCCCCCCCCCCCCCTTACGCAAGTTTCAAAAACCGCCTTTGACAGATCGCCTAATTCTTGTCTTCGAGCTGGATTATTCGAAGATACGGACATAACTAGTAAGAGAAACGTATTCATAAAATTTCACTAATTAACGCGCTAATTCTTTACTTTACTGCACATATAGCAATTTGCTAAGTGTGGAAAGTGAGTTTGCAAGACGTATGCACTTGAAATTAATTTCCAGAGAGAGAGAGAGAGAGAGAGAGAGAGAGAGAGAGAGAGAGAGAACATTTATTGCGAAGCTTGAGTGGAGTTTTCTTTCCCAGCAGTGTGGGCTAGCGGGGCGCCTGCTTTGCCGCGACGCTATCAGCCCATTCCGCCAACCGTATCTGGTCTTGCGGGTTGGAAGTTTTCGTCTTCGTCTCCTACTCGTCATGTGTGGGAGCTCGCCTAAAGAGTTCTCTCGGGGGAGGGTCCTTTTGGCATCCCCACAAGATGTGATCTTGGTCCGCCAGGGGGCAGCTACAATGTTTGCAGTTTGGTGGATATTCCCCACCGGTCATTGCAGCTAGCATTTTTGGACTAAGTACAGATCTAGTCTGTACTCTACTCACGTTAGTGGCGTGTATTCTTGTTAGTGTCTCGTGCGGGGATGGATGTATTCGCCTGGATTCGCGGTAATAAACGGTCATTTCGTTATAGGTGTGGATACCTTCGTGTCGGTCAACCCCGTCGGGCAAGCCCACCTCCCGGTTACTAGCTGCTCGGGCGGCTAGGTGGGCGGCCTCATTGCAAGGGTTGCCCGCATGAGCGGGTACCCACACCAACTTCAATTGATTGAGATTTTTGTTGATGATTCTAATTTCTGGAGGGGAAATGAAACCTGAGGTGTAGTTACGAATCGCTGTTTTCGAGTCGGATATAATAATCTTGGTGCCCGGAATGGAGGTGCCCATGGCGATGGCGGCCTCTTCCGCCTCCACAATGGAAGTTGTGTTTACCGTCGCACAGCTGATGGTGTGTCCGTCGCCATTAGTGACGGCTATGGTGTGTCGACCATCACTGGTGCGAGCAGCATCCACGTATATGGCGGGTTGGTTTTTGTAGCATTCCCAGAGTGCCGCCGCCCTAGCTTTGCGTATACCGCTGTATCCGGACCAAGAACATTATCCCCTCGCTTCCGAAAATTATTTTCCAAACTTACGCCACTTCCGAGATATTATTGCTCAAATCACGGGACGAAATACATGAGCTTTCAAGTTACTTTTGTGCTTCCATGCATAAGAATGTTTTGATAAAAACGTAAGCGTAAGAACAGCGCATTTTTACGGCTGAGTTTGATGGCGCATCTTTCCGAACTGGAGTCATTCTGCAAATTCATTCCAAGTAGGTGCGCCTTTCAAGCTCACCGGCTACAATTCGTAAATTGCCACATGCGTCGTAAAGTAATTAATTAAAACTAGTGGATATTATTGCGATAGCAATTATGTGAACTTTCCAGGCGCATTTATGTCGGCGCCATGATGTTCCATATAAAGTCCAAGTGCGATAAAATTGTCGCCGCCTGCCGTGGGCTGCATGTGCAAATGAAAGCGTGCAAGCGCGAGCCGGCGATCGCAGCTCAGTCTTGTGCACGCAAGGGAGGAAAGCGGGGAGGAAACGCGACGTCTTTTGTCGTGCGCAAAGCTCCAGGGGGAGGGTAAAAATAGGAGGGGGGGAATGCGCGTTCTACTCCGGGTGACCAGGGCTGCCAGACCCGCTCGCCTAGGCCGCTGTACCTTGAAAGCGATCTGCGATGGCGCTACAGTCCGCTGGGCGTTGTTTCCGCGGCTTAGTTCGAGTTTACCCGAGAGGCAGCACGAAGGTCTATTCTCTCGCTGCTGCTGACGCGCTACATCACGCCGGCGAATCGACAGCCAGTTTTCGCGGTCATCGAGTGATATGTGTTCATGTTTTCTTGTGCCCGCGGGACATCATGCTTGTTAATTTTGTTAGTATGCCTATGCTCACAAGTTTGTACGGCCGATATAACTACTGTCCATACTTTGTATAGCTGTCCGCTAATTTGCTATCGCAATCGATGCTTCGCTTTTAGCGCGAAACTGCGACATTTTTGTTATTCTGTTGAACTTGTGTTTAGATTCCTCGTGCAAGTAATGCCCCCCCTGGCTGTATAATCCAGCCCAGTGACTAGAATGATGTCGTATCACACTGCCGATTTTCAAAAATTCTGTAAAACTGAAATATGATCATTCTCTGTAATGTTTATGTCTGAGCATATAATGCAGGCATTTCATAAGTAACTGGTGATTTATCATGTACCTTTTAACATTCCGTGACTATGCTTTCGTCAAATTATTGTGCACCCCTTTTCTCGTGTTGTTTACCTGATAAAATGGTTAAACAATGCTTTACTGTATTTAATTATTTATTAGAGCAACCAAAACTGTACTGTGTTTTAATGTACAAAAAGACGCATTTTTACAGTTTTCTCACATTTTGAGTTCTCTCGCATGCCTCACCGTATTGTTGTCACTTGCTTTGTTCTTCCTTTGTTTCATTTGGACCGTTACAAAACAGCTGGAACAAATAAAACCTGCAACACGAACTATTGCACACGTTTATTTGTAAGCAGAAGTGTTAAAAAAATGTCCGAATTTCTTCAGTCATTAGCTGCTCCTTTAGTTCTCTATACATGACTGCTGCTTGAACATTTCGCCAGCACTTGGTAGCTGAAATTTAATATTAAGCCATTCTCTAAGAGTTATTGCTACAGCAGGAATGACACATTTAAGCAGTCATTCTCCTTTACTGTTGGCCATTTTACTGCAGACCACGTTTGACATATGACTGCTTTTTCTCATCTCCGCTGCTTGCTTGGCAATTGTTCTTCTCCAAAACAAACTTAAAGAACTGTACGGACATTTTAGGACGGTGTTGATCACCTAAAAATGTCGTCGCTCCACGGCTGCCTCGTCTCCTACATTCAGGACAAGGATATAAGCGAAAGAAAAGGAAAAACACATGGTAGAGGATAGGCGGGGCGAGTGACTAAGGAATTAAGAAAAAAGGAAGCTTATGAAAAGCGGATCTCGCACGGTCAAAGGATCAGAGCAATTCAACTCCACTAAGGCGGAAACGATCTGTCTCGTGTGGAATTTGTGTAGGGATGTCTTCTCTCTAGGTTAGTTTTTTTTTTCATTCGCTCTCTTCATCCGATTCAAAACACAACATGATGCTTTTTTGCTTTACTGCGTGAAGCGCGATCTTTTGATGCAGAAGAAGAATGTACGGGATGGTTACAGAAAGTACGAGCTGGCCGTCAGTGCAGACAGTTGATATGCCTGAAAATATACTTTACGGAAAAACAAGAGGAGAAATTTACACCTGCGTTTCTGCATTGACGTTCACTTTTATTTTGAAGCGTGGTTATTGGTATTTTTGCGATAGCAAACTACAACATTCATTGCAACTTTATGCCTTCTTAAATTTTTATCCTGAAATATAATACAGCCAACAACATAAGTGCAATGCTTCTTGTTGAGCTGCGCATCATAGGATATGACGTCAGCTTCGCAATATCAGTAACCATACGCCGGCAGTGCATCTGGCATGTACACAATATTTTGTGAAAGATCATGCTAGAGGAAACAGAGGGTGAGAGAGAGAAATTCAGTACTGTCTGGAGAGGTTAGCTTAACGATGCACCTGGCATACTGCAACAGGCGAGATAAAAGAACTGCTGGCTCTGCCGTAATTGAGAGTAGATGTAAGCATAAAATGGCAACCAGCAAAGCAGATTGCTTGGAGATGATACTAGACACAATCGTAAAATGCGTGAAGTGCATGTTCGTAACCAGCACATCTCACCACACCACACCCCGCCATACTCTGCACTAGTCCATATGGACGCTGCCCAGCTAGAAGAAGAAAACCGGCTGAAGGTGGCATGAGAGGCAGCGAAAGACGCCATGGAGACAGAGCGCACTGTCCAGCTGGAAGAAGAAAATCACCTGAAGGAAGCGCCACGCAGCGTGGCGCCATCTCTTGAGGCGACGCAAAACCCCCGCCGCGGAACTCTCGGACTGCTGGCGCTCAAAAGAGCCTAGGCAACACTGTCACAGCGCCAAAGATGATAATGAAGCGTATGGTGAACTGTATCTGCCTTTTGAACGTCACTGTTTTAAAATGACAAAACTTCAGTGTATTAGAAGTTACAGCTTAGTGATATCGTGAAGAAAGATAAGGAAAAAGTCCGTAGCAATATTTCTTAAAACTTGTTTGGGCAGTATCTAGCGTATGTAATGCGGTCCTGTACAAAGAGTTGAGGGCCACAGATCGCATTTTCTCAAGTTTTGACTGGTTGCCTGGATTATTTCGTTTTGTTCTCGCAACCTGCCCGGTTGTTCTCGTTTGAGTGCCCGGATAACAGCTGTGGCTTTTGGCTCAAGGTCACTTGAAGTTCGCGGACAACGGGAGCTAAACGCATTTATTGCTTAAGAAAGGACACAGATCGCTGACAACGGGAGCTAAAAGCATTTCTTGCTTAAAGAATTATTATTATTGTTATTTGTCTTGAACGCCTATACACAGTTAACAGGAAAGGAGGAGCAGGCTCGCAACTGCCACCGGAAGGGGCACAACGCCTGCCTACTCTTCTGAAGAGAGGTGACAGCAACACAAAAATGGAAGATACAAATGAGGGGAGGAAAGAGGAAAGAAAGAGCAACAAAACGAATCTAAAGACTAAAGTAGAACGCAGTACAGATCACACGCAGTAGGGCCGGTCACTGAAAGTCACGCTACTGCAGAAAGTTGAATAGAATAGTTTCGACGCTACAAACTTGAACCGAAGTTAGTTAACTCTAGAAAAGTAAGTAGGGTGCGATGAGCCTGATCAGGTTTAGACGCATAACCACTGGGGTACAAACATTCGTCCTGCGTCGTACACTGCAGGCCAAGGAGATGATAGTTTCTCACTAGTGACATGCGCTGCACACTGAAAGCGGGACACTCAAATATAAGGTGCTGAAGTGTCTCGCAGCAGCCACAAGACGTACACAATGGACTTGCCACACATCCTTGTCTATATAAACGTTCGTGCATGTTGACGCAACCAACCCTCAGCTTGAGAAGCTGTGCTCTAGCACGACGAGGCAAGCCTCGACCGTGAACACGGGGCGGGAACGTTCCATTTGCGACGCGCCGGTCTGGATGCTGCTTGAGTAGGTGGCGACGAATCAGCAGACGAGCGTCATCAAGCTTGCATAAAATTTCTGGGCAGTCACAGTTGTTATGAGCGCAAGTTGAAGCGAGCCGATCAGCCTCTTCATTTCCGGCGATCCCTACGTGTGAATGTATCCATTGAGCGACGAGAGATACCCCACGTGATGTAATTTTGCTCGCAGAGTCAGTAATGCTGCGCACAAGTGGACAATCAATCTCACTGCGTTGTAACCTGCTAAGGGCAGCATGGGAGTCCGTAAAGATGGCAACCTTCGATGTAGTTAACTCCGCTTGCACGTATTTCAGTGCAACGTTATTCGCTGCTAGCTTCGCAGTTGTTGACGAAGTTGGATGAGGTATTTGAAAAATACGCCGTACTTGAGTTGAAGGGCAGAAAAAAGCTACAGAGGTGCCTTGACCATCGTTGCGTACAGATGCATCTTGTGAATACTTGAAGATAACCTGGAAACTTTTCGAACATGCGAGACTGAGCCAAATGGAATATTGCCGAAACAGGCATATCAGACTTCTTTTTGCATGTCAGGGATTGTGAGGTAAATGGGGAATACGTGTTTCGTGATATCTTTTGGAGGCGGAGAAGTATCTGAAGCAGCATGTTCAGAAAGGGTAGCGATATTCATAAATAATGCCGCCATTTTTCCCATGCGAGATAACGGGCGGTGAATGAGACGATCAAGGAGTGGTTGACCATTCGATGCACGGTGCAGACGCTCAATATGATACAGAGCTCTCTGGCCTGCTTGCAGCCTAAGGGGTAACTGATGTGCTTCAGTGAGTAATGCAGTAGATCGTGCCTCACCAGGTAATCCAAGCATTAGTCGAAGGCCAACGCGATGATCTCGCTCCAGTTGGGCCATCAAACTAGGTGGTATGTTCAAAACTGGTAATGTGTACATCATGCCTGAGAGTACAGATGACTGGTACACCTGGAGAGCCGTTGTTTGGTCGCAGCCAGCACCTCTAGCAGTCAAGGCGGCCACATACTTACGGAGGGAGTGCGATTTGCGTCCTACAGATTTAACGGCAGGACGCCAAGAGATGCGATAGTCCACAGTTAACCCCAAATAACGGTGTTGTCGCACCCAGTTTATAGGCGTTTCGTCAAGATACAGTCGGCTCATTGTTCGACGAGCACGTTGTTTAGGGTGATACGCTATTGCAGCCGATTAGCAGGTGATATGAGCAGGCCGACTTCACACAAGTACTCCGAAGTAGCGTTTAGAGCTCTTTGCAAGCTTGCACGAAGCCGTGGACCAAGGCGCAAAGGGCCGCTTATCCACGAAGCAATGTCATCTGCGTAGACAGCTGTGCTCACAGGGAAGTCAGTGTCCCGAGGCAAACGACTTGGAAGCGCGGCGAGGACGGTGTTAAGCAAAAGCGGCGATAATATGCTGCCCTGTGGAACACCGCACTTCGCATTTCGGTATTCACTAGTTACTCCTCCGACAAGCACTTTCATCCGGCGCTCCAATAGAAAATTATGCACAATGTGAAGCAGACGACCTGAAATTCCCGCGGTTGCAAGAGCGAAAATAATCGCCTTATGCGGAACTGAATCGAAAGCTTGTTGTATGTCTAGGAAGAGTATGTAGGCGGAATGCTTGCTTCCTTTAGCAAATTCGAGCGATGAGACAGGGTCTGATATGCTGTCCAGAGCTGAACGGCGGCGACGAAAGCCACTCATGACATCAGGGAAAGAATTCAGCTCCTCTATCCTGACATCTAAGCGAAACAAGACCATTCGTTCCATTAACTTGACGACATTTGAAGTTAGGGATATTGGCCGGTAGGACTTGAGATGCCTTGCAGGACGGCCGGGCTTTAAAAGTGGTATTACCATGGACGATTTCCATTCAGCAGGGATTACACCGGTTCTCCAAACTTCATGATACTCGTCCTATATACGGTCATGAAAAGTCTTATCAACGTTCCGCAATGCTTGATACGTCACACCATCTTCGCCTGGAGCAGTGCGGCGTTTGGAGAAGCTCAGCGCGTGTCGCACCACCTCAAGAGTGAAATCTGCCTCGTCCATCTGGCAGGCTGGACCGTAGGAAGCGGTTATTATGCTGTGACTTGTCAAAGAAGAGTCGCTAATTGTGTTGTCACTGGGTGCAGGAGAGACGAAAATGTCTGCAAATGCCTCCGCTATTACTTTTGGTGACTGGCCACTCGCTATGCTCAAAGCAGCCGTAGGATTCTTGCAGATTTCAGGAGTGCGAAGAGCCTTCCGTATGCGCCGTACATCTCCAAAACCGCTTCCAGTATGCAACAAACTACACAAAGCTTCCCAGCTCTTGCGACGAAGCTGTTTTGTATGCCGCCGTATGGCTGCATCAATGCGATTGTATATAGTCCAGTCGGTGCGTCGTTTAGAGCGATGTGCCCGTCTATAAGCGCGCCGTCGACATGCGCGGGGCCGCAAGTGCTTTAGGTCGGGGTTTGGTTTGCCGATACTCCGTCGTCGTTGTACTTAGCTTTTCGTAAGCACTCATAAGTTTAAGTAGGCTGGCTTGAGATGGTGCCTCTGAGATCAGCTGTCGGAACCTGTCCCAGTTAGTCACTGTATAAACGACATCCTAGCGACCCGCAGTATGTGTTCGTGTTAACCGAATGGGTAGGTGACCTGAGTCCCACGGGTTGAGTTCACATGACCAGGCTAAGCACACATCTTTCGTTGATATCGCAAGGTCTATAGTGGAATGCTCCTTTCCTCTACCTATAAATGTAGGTGAACCGTCATTCAGTATTTGGAGATCGTTCTTGATAATGATCTCGTTAATCTCTGCCCCACGATTGTCTTTGGGACGGCTACACCATCGTGGATGGTGGGCATTAAAATCTCCGCATAACACAAACGATGCCCCACACCGAGACACTAAGCACTCAAGCAGCGAGGTATCGGAAGAATGTGTACGCCTGTTGTATATGCTTGCTACCGTCGTACATACACCTCTGAGGCTCACAGTGACAGCTACACACTCAAACTCATCCTCACAGATGCCGTCTGTGTCAATAACCGCGAAGACCAAGTCAGCCCGAACATACACTGATGCCTTTGAAGCATTGCGCGTATGAGCCGCGTGCACATGGAAAGAGCCACAAGCGGGTTCCGCGCTTCGAGTGTTACTGTGGACACCCACGAAGCCTGGCAATCTATATTCGTCTTTCCTTACGTTAGTTTCCTGAAGCGCTATAACCTCTGGTGGAGTCTTTATTGTGATGAGTCGTGATGAGCGTGCCGCGGTCGCAGACCTGACATTCCATTGCGGCACAAAGGGGTGAAGCTGCTGAAAACTGTTAGAATTGTTTCCGGTAAAACGTCTAGTGAAGGCCGTCAGGACAGGAACGAGGGCCTCCAAAAGTTGCTCTGCTGCTGACGCTGCTAGTGTCTGGCGACCGGCGATTATTGATCTGATGACGTTGACAAGCACCTTCAGAAGATTGGCAAGTTGCACATCGTCGTTGGCTGATACCGGTTTAGGTACTGTGTTTGCAGCGCTTTCCACTGTGGTCGATGTCTTTGTAGATACTTGTTCCGACGGTTTCGATGGAAGTGCTGGCCATGATGTGTCTGAGAGGCAGAAGGTCCGCCTCCCTACTTTCCGATGCGTTGTGTCTTTGTCACTTTTTGAATGCGCTGCTTTTCCAGTCGCTGGGGCAGCACTACGGCGAAGGGAGCTTTCATCTCCTGCTGCCTTCTTTTTGGCTTTCTCTTTTAGTACCTTTTGTTCATTCTTCAATGGGGGACATCCTTTACCTGTTGCCAAGTGTTCACCATTACTGTTAGAGCACCGATATGCCTGATTTTCACATGAGTCTACATGGTGATTCCCACCGCATTTGGCACAGACCAGATCTCTGGTGCAAAAGCCCTGAACATGACCAATCTTAAAGCACTTATGATATTGCAAAGGCCATGGTACGACAGGTCGAACAGGATAGCGCACAAGTCCAGTCTTTATATGACTAGGCAGCTTTCCAGAGGGGAAAGGTATCTTCATACACTTTGACGAGCCCAGCCTTCGAGCGCTAATTATTTTGCATGGTGGCGTGCAAACGATCATGTTCTTAAAAACGTAATCTTTGAGATTCAGGTCCACATCAGATACGAGACCAGCTGCTATATATGTACCCTGTGGTACGTAGGGGCACGTGTGGACCCCACAGATTTCAGACAAACCAAGTAGAGTTTGCACCATCTTGTCATCAGTTGTGTCAACAGCAATGACATTTTTCCAGGAGTTCACGCGAACCTCTTGGATTAGTCCAGGGGCAAGTTTGAAGAAGAAATCATTAAGTTTCTGTCGAGAGATAGCATTCAGGCTTGCCATTGCGTCGACGGGCATGAAAGCTACTGTCGTAGTCTTGATGGTGCTGTATATGATAGTCCCTTCAGTTGAGGACGATGCCGGAGACGTCCGTCTTGTACGGCGGTGCTTGACAGGTATGAAAGCATCCGAATCTTCCGATGTTGAGTCAGACAGCTCGGAATCATCAGCGTCGGATCCTACTGCCGAACTGAGCCACTTCCGACCCGCGGGTGGTCTCTGCTGACCGTCAGACGCGTCCAATACCATATCTTCCATGGAAACCTCCGCGGGGAGGATCTCCCAGCCGAGTAGGAGACTTCAGGGTTCAGCTCAAACGTCGTTGCCTGTTACTGATGCACGAAAATAATACAGAGAAAAACTTCTGCACCAGAAGCAAACCAGCAACCGAGCACAGTAACTTCGTCGTCTTCCTAATTGCTTAAATACTTCCTAATCTTCCTAATATACTTAATAATATAAATAATAATATATTATAGTATAATAATATAATAGATAACAACAATAATAGTAATATAAATAATGTACTTAATATCCTTAAGTACGTCCTGATCGCCTAAAGAAAGACACAGATACTAAACACAGACGCGCGCAAGATGCATTAAAACAAACGTAATTTGCAGAGTATTATCGATACCTGTATCCCGAATGATTGTTATGAACACTTTAATAGTGTGCAGTTGAGATCTCGGATATTGCCATGGCCGAACGACGTCCCGCAGGTGAAATTATAGGTCGTGTCGGATGTTTACACCGTTCTACATAAAGGCAGTTGAGGTTGTAAAAGTGACTAAGGATATAAATAAATCGTTGTAAGTCCTCATCAACACCGAATGGGGGACACAACGACGTGCTAGACATATGTTCTTTAAATAAGCAATGCCTTGTGTAAGCGACATTCAGGAGAATGCGTTGAAGACAAGTTAGATGACGGCTATGAAGAGCACGGGGCATACGAGACAAACATTCGTTCTCAACTTGAGCGCATGACTCGTATTACAGCTCGGCATGACACTACAGGCTACAATAAGAGCACTACGCAATGACTCACGCAAACACCACTGTGTCGCTTCCTAAAAATTGTCTCCGGGCCAGCGTGGGTGAATCACTCTGCAGTTCCCACTACAGGGTGAGCTGTGACATTATTTTATATGCGACAGTGTACAACCATTGACGCTCAGCAGTTGAGTAGGTGATGCCAGTCTTTCAGGCTGGGTAACCGCAGGCAATGCTGAGGCTCCCGAGAACAATTAAAATCAACAACTGGCGGATTGGATGCTGCGATTTATAACATAACACCACTTGGAGTGCAGTAGCTGGAGTAGATGAACTATGCCTTAGATTTTCTGTGGCTGTGTTATTCATTGCCGAGATCCGCAGTCGTATTGCTGATGATGTAGGCATGACCGTATAATTATTCTGAATGGAAAATCGAGCTCTGCGTGAGTGGTATATGTGCTATAATGCTAAATATACCGGAGCTGAAGTTTCCTGAAATGTGCTCAAGCTGAGCATGTCAGTTTTTCTGACGATTCCAGCTATGGTGGTGAAAATTTAACATGCAGAGAACTTCTAGGGTAGAATAGGAGAGCTTGTCATCGATATTGCAGAACGAACTGCCACCCCTCCGAAGAACACAGTTCAGCAAGTGGATGGCCACGGTCTCCAGCCACTACTGCAGAAGAGCAACAACGATTTTGTGCATGTGAGAAACTTGCAGCGACAGACGCCTGCGCTCAGTGATGGCGTCCACAGTCGATGCGTTCTCGGGGTGGTCGGGACATATGTGCAAGAGTTTTGGCTGGCATGTATTTGCGAAGCTTGACATTCTCTGCAGACAGGTATTGAAAGCAGGCAGGGAGCCTCGGAGCAGATCTTCACAGAGAGCGCTTATTTATATTATTTATATTATTATTATTATTATTTATATAATTTATATTATTAGAGTTTATATCTATTGACTTCAAGAAAGTGTTCCATAAAGGTCCCCATTCTCGCTTAATGATGAAACTTAGCCAGCTTAGCATACATGGTAAAATTGTTAATTGGATCTCAAGTTTTTTAACCAATCGCTACCAATTTGTTTCCGTGATTGACCAGTTTTCCGCTTTAGCACAAGTTAAATCTGGCGTTCCTCAGGGCTCCGTACTTGGACCAATCTTGTTCTTAATTTACATTAATGACATCAGTAACAACCTGACCTCAACAGTTCGATTGTTTGCAGATGACTGCGTTCTTTACAGACAAATTATCACCTCTGAAGATACTAATATTTTACAGGCCTACCTAAACAAAATTTCACTGGGGTGCGAGCAATTGCAAATGGAAATTAATATTTCTAAAACAAAAAACAATGACATTTACCAGAGCCAGTAACGTTCACTTTAGTTCATATTTTATGAACAACATATGCATAGAGAATGTGTCTACATTAAAATACTTGAGCGTCCATTTAACTTCAAACCTTACATGGAATGATCACATTAATGAAATAATTTCGAAAGAAAATAAAGCACATGGATTCATCAGGCGAAATTTGTATTTAGCAAATCAGTCAACTAAATTATTAGCTTACACAGCTTTAGTTCGCTCAGAGATTGAATACGCTTCCATAATACGGAATCCAAATCAGACTTACCTAATAAGCAAGCTTGAATCTTTACAAAATAAAGCAGCAAGTTTCATCACTAAAATCTACTCTAGAACATCCAGCATCACGGCTTTCAAAGAGTCCCTCCAATTACCTTCTCTAGAAACACGATGACTGCTAGCACTGCTTTCCCACTTCCACAGATTGTATCACACCCCGTCATCCTTTACGGCATCCCATATGAAATCCCCGCCTCGACTATCCCTTGAAAGTGCGTCCCATGTTTGCGCGTATGAATCTCCTTCGACAACCACTGCTCTTTCTTGCTATTTCTCACTGGAACAAGCTGCCAAAAGAAATTGCTTCAATACATGATCATGACTCATTCGTAAGTCATTTGAAGCGCAGTTTTACGCATGTTAGTAAAAACTGAATTTTGTGCCTTTGACGCATTGTAAGTGCATATACATGCTTTGTACCGAGTGTTTTCTTCCCATCATGCATTTCTTTCTTTCTTTACTTCTTTCTTTTTTATATTTCTTGCTGTTGTATTTGGTTATCTTTACCACGGCTTTCTATATTGATTTTCCCCCCAATTGTGTTTGGAATATCCTGTTGTTAACCCCCCCCCCCCCCCCTATTTAATGCCCATTTAGGGTATCTGAATAAAAAAAAAAGCTGAAAGAGAAAGTCAACATCTGCCTGAACTGCTCAGTTTCTTCAGTACATTGGGGCCGCAAGTGAGCTTTTTTCTTTACGCTCCGTACATGGCGGTGACAACGGTAGATGTTTGGGCCTGTTGGTAAGATATCGTAGCACCAGCACAGCGCAAAAGGCGGGGGTAAGATAAAGAAACACAAACGGACCTGTCATAATTTTGTCAGAATTCACCTCTAAGAACCTGTGCATTTTAGACGATGGCGGTAAGAATGCTTCAAACCTTGAGAAGGCTGCGAGTGACATCGCTCTTTGTGAACGCAGTGGCACCACACTTCTCGATATGACGACACCTCAGGGCCGCAGAAATCTCTCAATGGTGTCGAAAGCTTTTAATCATCTTAGTTTGTGCCGAATGCTAGCTTAAGTGTTACAAGTCCTCTATGATTGGACTCACAGTAAAAAAAGAAAAAGGCAGAGCCGAGTGCACTAAAGTAGGTGAATGACAGAAGTAGACGACATCTTAAGGTTCTTTAAAGGTGTGAGATGTCGTTGTGACCGCATCGCCAGTGCCTTGAACAAGAAAACAGAAAAACTAATAAATTTAAGTTATTTTTTTTCAGTGACGTGCTCGCAATGCTTTCTTTATATATCTCCCCGGCATGATACAAATATTTATTCCTATGAGGCCGTTCCGGATATCATAATAAACACAGTAAAGAATGCAATGCTATGTTCGCTCTGCCTCAAGTATTATCTTTCAGCGGCAAAGCACCCTTTACAGGAGAGCCTCACGCTCGTCGATTTATCTTGGGTTACATGTGCATAATATAGGAGTGCGCCTCAAATTGACAATAACAGAGTCGCCCAGCATGCATTGGTGCTGTCTTAGCCGATGGTGCCGAGCGGGAGCCATGAGCTCTGATTCAAACATGTAGGAAGAATGTTCACAGGGAAACACATTGGCGCGTTAAAACGACATTAACATGTGGCAGTGCGAACAGTTCTTGCTGTTCTTCAGTACTGCACATGTATATTCAAATGATGAACAACGCGTGCATTACGCTGTCGCACTACTATCGAGATGATACAACGCGTGCAAAGGTGAACACGGTGTTTAGAAAAAACAATTAGCAAATTAATACTTCGGCGGTCGATTCGGAGCATGACTTAAAGGTTTAGACCGGCTTTGCCGTTTTTTAAAACTACGCCCACTATACAGAACGTCTGAGATCCATGACCAACCTACCTCCATTTGCAATGGCTCAAACCTCTCGTAATGCAGAGGCTACAAGCACTCAAGAAAGGGAAGCGAACAGTGCATACATTCATTGGAATCACGCATACGACGTACAAAACAGCGTATGTTTCAATAAAGAACAAGCTCGAAACAAGCATGTACAACGACTCATACCCCCGTAAGCAAGCAAAAATGCAATGGGTTATAGTTCCGTACGCAATGGATCGCACCCACGTAAGCAAGCAAATGCAATGGCTCATACCCACGTAAGGCAGAGGCTACCGGCGCCAACAAAGTGAAGCGAATGGTGCGTACATTCACTGAAATCACCCATACAACACACTGAATAGCTTACCTTTCAACAAAGACAAGCTCAAAGCAAGCATCTGAACCAGCAACAAAGCGTCGTATACCTCCCACAGCAGTCGTAGCTGTGGTGATACCACAGCTTCGCTGGTCATCCACTTTCACGGGGCCCGGATGGAGAGTCAACTTTTTTTCTTCCTCAAATGTGCTCCGTCTACCTTGTTCCTTGGTAGGTACCTATGTAACTGCTGTATGGTGTGCGACTTGGTGCTGTAATATGCAACTGCAATGCAAAAAGATAAAGTAAGGAGGCGTGTACGTATCGATGCTAAGCGGCACCAATATCACATCGCGTGACTCCTCGCGTGCTATATAGGCGCGTGTTTACGCAGCCACTAGCAAGTGCTGCCGTAGCGCAGTGGTGGAGTAACTGATTCTGGCGCAGAGGTCCCGGGTTCGTGGACCCTTGCGGGAACTGCTTTCTGTTTTTTCATTCATGGCAATAGCTGCGACAAACACCTACGGCGGTGGCGGACAGCGCCAGCGGAAACGGCTACTGGAATGAGCCTAACAGCTTATGGTGTAAAAGCAATGCGAAGAAAATGCGATGGCGTGAAGAACAGAACACATCGCCGCTAGAAATGGAAGACATAGCAGAAGGGTTCCAGTTTTGAAAATTTTACAGTTCGCATTATCGCTGGGAGCTCAAATGTCATTTTAATTCCCTTCGCCAAATGTATTCACTATATTCCCGCTGCAATTTCTCTGTTTGCTTTATCTTAATTTGTATTTCATTGGGCATAAGCGTAGGTACCTTTTCTAGAGAATGTTTTTAAATTTATTCAACAACATTGCAGCAAAAGCGTATATTAAAGTGCATGTGTGAAAGCATATTTGCAATGGGGTATATTTTAAGAACGTCAGCCCAGAAAATCTGGACTAAAACAGCACACACGACACATACACAAGCCCAGTGACATGCTCATACATTCAAAAGTTCGTTTACTTGCACAACTAGGTTCAACACATATAGCTAACTTGGTGAGCCAGAGAAAGCCATTGCCGTTAAACGTTCTAGAACGAACAATACGGAAGGGATAACATGTGTTTTGATTGCATTGATTCGGTGAGTCATCATTTTTTTATCCTTTTACGGAATTACAAAAAAATTCTCCTTTCTTGCGTCGTCAAAAGTCTTAAGACAATGCCTTCGGGGCGCTCAAAAAAAAAACAACAACAAAAGATACAAGAAAAAAATGAGTAGTAATTTAGATGTAAGCCGCATCTTACGTGAGTCTTTCATGAGACACATATGTGCAACTTTTACGGGACTGAGAAATTAGTGAACACGTCTTGTGATTTTGCTTCTGCTATGACGACCAGCGCCGCCCTCTCCGGAGAGCATTAAGCTGGTTGTTCAGATAATTTTCAGAGACCGTGGCCCTAGACATTGCTGGTGCTAGAAGCAGAGGGCGTTGCTACACTACGTTACGTCGAAAGGTCTCTGTGGTTGTTTAGAGACTTGATGTAAACCTCAAATAGTGCGAGCAACCAGTGCTCTTTCGCTCTCTCTCTCTATTTTTTGTCTGCTCTGTTCAGTGCTTTATTTCTTCCCCAATTGCAGGGCAACAAACTTGACTTGCGTCTGGTTAACCTCCCTGACTTTATTTGCTTCTTTATCTCTCTCAAACCCGCCGTGGTTGCTCAGTGGCTATGATGTTGGGCTGCTGAGCACGAGGTCGCGGGATCAAATCCCGGCCATGGCGGCCGCATTTCGATGGTGGCGAAATGGGAAAACACCCGCGTACTTAGATTTAGGTGCACGTTAAAGATCCCCCGGTGGTCTAAATTTCCGGAGTCCTCCACTACGGCATGCCTCATAATCAGAAGGTGGTTTTGGCACGTAAAACCCCATAATTTTTTTTATCTCTCTCAATGATGTTCTAGAATTCTGCAACTTTTTTCCTCCGTTATTGCTAGTTCCTGTATTTGCTACGTAGAGGCTATTGTATGAAAGAAAAAAAAATTGTGAGACCTGCAGATACTTAGGCAGGTACGCAGCATAGAGACTAAGTAGTGCTCGGTAGCCCTATGTTTGTTGCCCAGTGGGGTAGTGATCATATTACGGCTCTACGCACATACACAGATTAAGAAAGGTAAGCGATAAACAAACAGAAGAGGAGCAGAGCTAGGGAACTTTTATTTCGCCATTGTCATCTCTCCAAGCACTTCACTGAAGAAGTTAGCCTATAGTGAAACTGCGTTAAAAGTTATGTAGCACTGCTTAGTAGCATGCTCTATAGTACCAGTTGAGATGCTGAACTATTGCATAATTGATGTAGGGGTTATGGATCCTTTTTTTTAACTGCAGCGTTAACACTTTGGAGTTGCTTTCAAGCAACTTATTCTGTCTGCGTTACACTTTCAGTGAAATGTACAAATGCAATAATTTAATAGACAGAAGGAAAGAAAAAGCGCATAGACTAATCAGCATGCACCTGCTTTGGTAGCCTAATCTCGGAGATGGGCAAGCGGTAACGAACGAAAAAAAAAACATGCGATAAGAAGTTATGAGCACGCACACAGACCAGCGTTCTCTGGGCATTCAATAGTGCTCGGTTAACTGAGCTAACGCAAACCGTTCCTGGAATTTATATGTCACAGGCTTTTCTTCCTTCCTATTTTACTGAGGAGGGGGGAGGGGGAGCATCGGAGTCACGTCTACGCGCTACGGTGGCACTTATCTCGACGCAGGGAAAAACCTAATGGCGCTACCGATTAGCGAGCTGCCGAACGAGAACCCAAACTTGGCTCTCGCGCGGAGCGCTCCTTGTTCAATTCAATGCTGCTGGAGCGAGGCGACGCGGCGGGTCCGGCTCGGATCCGGCGCGAAGATGAACCGGCGGATAGCATCGCCAAATGACGTCGTCGCAGACACTGGCTAGTCGATGAGAGCGCACTCGTTTCGCGCCAGTGATTGCACAGAATATCGGAGGGTCGAGCCAGCAGGACGACGCCACCGCCGCGCCTGACCAGCGCGCTTTGTTGGGGAAGGAGCTTCTGCGTGCGGCGGATAGGCCCACTTCCCTAGTCTGTTGAGGAGAGATTGTGCGGAATGCTGTGAGTCTGGTATAAAGTGGTGTTTCCTACACGAGAACGTGCCGATTCTTTATTGACTAGGATCAAACAAGAAGAATGCGGGTCAATCTTGAATTTCTTCAGACGTAACGCACCCTATTGGTGGTTTACTTATAGCACGCGCGGTGTTCAAATTGATCATGTGTATGACATGGTAGCAAGAAGAAAAGGCGTTGCTTGAATAACGAGGATGCTTTTGCAATCTTCACGAGAGCATCGTTAAGGTTGAATGTTTCATTGCAGCAAATAAGTTCAGCTGGCGAAAATACAATGGCAATATTGAGAGATTGTTTCTTTTATTATTTTTGTAACGAGATAATATGAGGACAAACACCTACTAAGTAGTCTTGCCTCTATTCTGATAAAGAGCTGTGTCATTACTCTTTCGAAATTGATGTTAGGAACGGTAAACGCGTAATTCTCCAGAAACTATCGACGATGATTGTGAATACAAGTGAACATCCGAACGCCCCAAGGAAGTAGTTCGCTTTATTACAGAAGTACTGCGTTTGACAACGTACAGTCGCCTGCAATATCAGCTGCGACACGGTGCACGTCTTGGGCCCCGAGACCTCACGGTGGCGTTGGCACACTAAAATTTGGTGCAATAAATACCAGTAACTATTCTCGTTTTCCATTTATTCGTATGTCGGCGCCGCCGTGTACTCGTGGGGCCTTTTTGAACACGGGCACCATATTAAAGCTGAGATTGCGCGAGACAGTACAATGGTTGCGGCGAAACATTTAGCTTGGATATGTTGGTTCATTGTGTGGCTCCGCAAAGAAAAGAGCCATTGACTAGCCCATCTGTAGGAGTACTCTAGCTGGACAGCACGGTGCGTTTCAAAGAGAACTATGACGTCGGTAGTTCGGCAATGATTGCGGCCCGCGACGCGAGCGCCCTTTGAGTCGCCGCCTATTGTCCCAACCTCCGACGGCCAGCCACCGACCACAAAGACAGGCTCAAGAGCTAGAACGGAGCCATTCAAATTTAAAGTGCACGAAATAATAAACCCACGTGTAATTGGCATGCCACCAGCGAAGTTCAAGGCTGAATGAACAATGTCGACGGCGGTTGTGCGCAACTAGTTCTCGCGAATGTTATTCGCAAACATAAAACCATGTTTCCTTCAAAAACATCTATTTCTCCAATGCTTATGTTTATTTTCTTTCGTGTCCTTTTGTTTACTAGTAGGCTGTGATTATTAAATAAACAAACAAACAAATAAATAAATAAATAAATAAATGATAAACGTGTGCGTGCGTGCATGTGTGTGTGTGTGAGATAGAGAGAGAAACAGAGATATAGAGATATAGAGATGAGCACGAGGCAGGAGGTTGCCAAATATTAACCCTTATCCTTCATGTTCCTCGCTTTCAGTGGCCATCAATACGTAAGTGACAAATACTTTCTCGGCCGCTCAAGTGTGTGCCAGCAGCCAACACGATAAACGATAAACGAAAAAAAATGATTCGGCCGGAGCCATCTCACGACGACGGTCGATGGTAAAGCATTTACCATTGGATCAATAAAGCGACACAACGTATTACAAACTGTCGAAACAAGTCACGTATGAGGCGTCTACCGCAGTGGCACTCCTCTTTCGTGGATGGATGGAATAACTTTAATGAAATGTCCTGCGAGCTACGGGGCGCAAGGTCCTATAGAGCAGGCTACTCCCACGTTGGGACCGGCAGTTGTAACTCCCTGACCGCATCGTGGGCTCGCTGGGCGGCCCAGAGCTGCTCCGCCAGGTCCGTGCTGCGTAATGTAGTCCGTGCTGCGTAATGCTTCTTGTAGCCTGGCGAAGTCTTGATCCTTGTTTGCGTGGGTCCGACCACACGGCCAGAGCCTCTTTCGTGCTTCCCTAGAAACGCACCCCTACTCGGTGCCATGTAGCGCCGCCGCCGCTAAGCCTCTGCGTTGCTTCCAAAATGCATGGTTCGCCGTTGCGTGCGAACACTGAGATCTGTGCTCTAGCTTGCCGCCCACGCAGTGGCACGTACCCAAGTTGGCGAGTTCATTGGGCAGCGGCACACAACCAGCGCAATTGTGGCGAAACCTGCTAAGGTGTCGGGTTCCTGACCTTAAGGAATCCGTGGGATGTGGGCTCGATTCCCCTCAACATTGGACAAATTTAAATGATCTTTCGGGTCACTGTCGAACGGCACACACCTACTGGCACATGCCGACTAACCCAACACGGCATCAAAGAAGCGCATTGAGGACCAGCACGGTACAATTGAAACATACAAACACAGTGCTCCAAGCTGGCGTTAGTGTTTTGAAGAGAGGTAAGTACCAAGTTCTACATCTACGGTGAACCATATCAAATGGAAATGAATTCATTGAAGAGTTACACGTATGTACCTGTTAGTCTAAAAGTTGGTCCAACGGTTCGTTTCGAACCCTGTTCCCTCAGCACGGCAGCTAAATGATCGAACCATTCGACAACGTACAAGGCAGTGACCCAGGCTGTTAAATACAAACATACGTAGATAGAGACGTAGATAGATAGTTATCCCCAGACAGAACTTGAAGTACCCTAAGAATGCTAACGCATAAAAAAAGTTCCGCAGAATCCATCTCACGATAACTGTCGACGGTAATGCTTTTAGCTTCAATCAATATAGCGACACAAAGAAATGCTACCTTTGGAACGATGAGCAAAACGAGGACAAGGTGAGAGCGGGAGCCAACGTTTCGACAAGTGGACTTGTCTTCAAGGCGACGTATGCTTTCCTTGGCACAGTATATATAGGTAGGGCTATTCCAAAGTGAGAAGGGTTAAGGCGGGTGGGTGCGGCAAGGCGCGAAGGTGTGGTAACGGCAAGGTCGTAGAATTGACAATAAAGGAATGCTGGTTCACAAGGCCAGTGACACGGCTGTCTGTCACTCACATGTCAACGGCCTGAACAGCACCCCTCTATTACCTGCTTCGCTGGTGCTCGTGGGGTATCGTGTCTCTGAAAGAGATATAGGGGTGGCATAAACCGCGGATCGTGAAAAAAATATATATAGAAAGAAATACGGGAATGAAATAAATAAATAAATAAATAAATAAATAATGAAATAAATAATGAAAAAAATAAATAAAAGGAAAAAAACAAAGAAAGGCGAAGAAAAAAAAAACACTAAGCAACCAAAGTCTTCTTGCCTATAGCTTGATATTTAGCATAGCAAATAGATGCTAAAGCTCCCTTTGAAACGTTTATGCCTATTGGTTGCTATGTCTTGATGTCATGGATGAGGTATGCTTCTCTATATTTTCTTTCTCGTTCAGAATGGAAATTTGACTGGAAGATGTAGAGTTTAAGTTCATCAAAGTTATGACCTGGTTGGTTGAAATGCTCGGCGACGCCTTTGGGGAGCTCTTTAGCTGTGTCCGCGTGATAAACGCAATAAACGCAATAAACGATAAGGCTAAGAAGAGGGAAATAAGTCGCACTCAGGATTCCGACCATCCTTGAGTTCACGAACAGAACAGAATTTGACTGTGCGTACCATTTAGTGTTGTCTTTTATTTTTTGTAGTTTTAGCGTTTTGTGTTTTTGTTGTTTTTGTGTATTACCTTCGGCGTGCTTCTGTATGCTTACACATATATTAATTGCTTTTGCTGTTTTTGTCAAGACTGTAGTGTCCTTACGCTAAGTACTTTAGTTCACTCTCACGGGTCTCGAGATGAGCAGCGCCAGATGAGCGCACACGAGTGGAAATGGACAAATTCACCTCTCGCAAAAAAACACTTGCAGTAAAGGATCAGTGATACAGACACAGCCTGCCCTTCCACTTCCCCTGATCCCGATTTAACGAGCTCTCATTCATTACCGTCCCTGTATTTCTCGTTCTTCTACAGCTTCGTGGTTTGTTTCACCTTATTCGCTCTTGCTCCTCATAAATATTGAGATAGGTGCTCTCACTTCGCGATGTTTTTATTTTGTTTCCATATCTCATCATCGTGCGCATTTTCCTGCTTGTTTATATTTGATTTTCTCTAGCCCTTTGCTGGCTGTTCATGCGAACTGCTGCTCTTGAAGTTCTGGAGTGGCCTTAGTTTGAATGCACCTCGTAAGCAAATAAAAAAAACCTCCTGCAGGCCTCGCATGTTTCCACACAGCTTCCGGGTCTGCTGGCTCTTTCATTAGATAAGTCATTTTAGTGCAGCATCGGGGAATGGTCCTTTTTCTTCTATATTCTCAAAGGTGTGTAAATATTCTTATTCTTGAGCTTTACCGGAAAACAATAAACGACATAAGAATATTTGTTATTTTGTCTTCAGAGGCCGAATAGTCGAGTATTTTTCCAACTCTCACTGAGACAAGTGACAATTATTTAGTAGTGCTTGTATTAACTGTCCAGCAAGAAATTCAGTTTTCATATTTGAAAATGATTCAACAAATTTAGGAAAGAAAGTGTTTAAGATTTCTCAGATTTCTTCTTGCTTTTCAAAGCTCGAACTGGTTCAGATTTCCTTATTGAAGGTGCGCTATCTTTCTTGTCCTGCTCCAAATATTAAATTTTTTTTTCCGGAAGTGCACTGGGATAATGTTTACAAGGCGCTAATTACTGAAAGAATAAAGTGCGTTTGACATGATGAGCAATTTTTTATTCAGGAGCAGTTTCTTTTTGCAAACAAAACAAAAAGAATTTGGTACTGTGTTCAGCGAAAAAATACAACCCTTAAAGATTGGCTGAACGTTCTACGCTGGCTGATCGCTCGGCATGGTACCAGAGGTGCTAGGTGATAATTGTGGTATACGTTGCAGCGGCTCCCTCTAAACGCACCGTGAATTGTCATCAACCCACTGGATTACTATGATGGACAAAGGCTTCGCTCGAGAATCTACTATAGTGTTCGTGGTGCCTCAACTGACAGTGGTTTATGCTAGCAAATATGGTAATCTAAATAGCATAATATACTCGAGCGCTATACAAGTAGTTTTCCTTTCTTTAGACTTATTCGCTGCTCTAACAAACCGCCGATCACTTTATTCCAAACGTTGCATTATTGCTTCAGCTGCGCCTTTTATTTTAGTGTCGTTAGAAAGTCGCCTACTCCGATATGATAGCGTTTCTTTCTTCTTTTCTTTTGATGCGCAAGTTCCACAATAATGTGACAGTCAGTAAACTCAATCGAAATGGTCAAAATTAAATGAATAAAATTCTGTTTTACTTTCTAAAAACAACGATCACGTTATGAGGCACGTAAGGGGTAGAGGAGGGACTCCGAAATAATTTTGATCACCAGGGATTCGTCAGCCTTGAAGCGCCTAGGCTTCGTTGCAGTGTTCGTGGCTGCCCTGATCAGAAAGAGGCTAGCAGAGCTTGACGAGAGCAAAAACACTGTTTAATAAACGAGGTTAACGAACAGCAGTGGATTGCGCACACAGTGCGATGAAAGTCAAGACGACCAAACAAGCTTGCTCAGCAACAAGGGCTGCTGAACGCTGGCCGATAAACCTTGGCCCCGACGGCCCACTCGCCTCACCCACGCACACTGGCTGCGATGTGGCGAAGCGGACTTCCCCTGAATATTTGTCAGCGTTCATTTGTGTCTGCGTGGTTACGATTGCTCTGATGTCTGCGGAGCATCATGCGGACAAGTGTGGCGCCACGATACACGCAGCATCTTCACGTGGATCCCGCTGTCGATTCGTCATTCCCATGAATAATTGGTGGCGTATCATCTCGGTGATACCGACAACCTACGCCTAAATTTAGTTGCGCTAGCGTTTTGCTATAGTGCCTTTATCCAAAATGCGACCGTCCCACCCGGGTTCGTACTTGTGACACTGACCTCAGAAGGGCAATGCCATTCCCATTAAGCTACAACGGCGGGTCAGTCAGATTGTTGTGCTTGACACAACGTAAGAGAAAGTTGCGGTATCAACTTTGAAGATACGCGAGAACAGAGCAGCAGTCTGTAATTCAATAGCTCTCTGACAGAAATAACAAGACATCCTTGAGAAATAACGACTGGTGCTGCCCGACTTGTAATAGGTAGTGAAACATGTACATTCGAGGAAAGAGTTAGAGAGGGACAAAAAACCATAGGTGGAGTTGCATTTCTGCCTTGATAATAAAACGTAAAGAAAACACTGACACAAAGCTTCAAGAACAGACGTTGCTATTGCGCCAACGCGGACATAGCTGTCTGAATTAAAGCAGCCAGCACCGCAACCCTCTCCTTGATATACGTAACGCATTTTCACGCAAGGTTTGGCGACGTAGTTTCCGTTTGCGCTTCCTTTATGTCGAGCCACAACTTGCCCACCTAATTTTGACAATTTGCACTGGTTCTTCGACAATTGTGAGGTCATACGAAGACTTTTATCCTTGTACAGAGTCGCTTTCCAAAATTTGCACCCGAGAAACTTCGTATTTAATTTGCAGAAAGTGTTATGGACTCTCGGTAAGTCCCGTAGGGCAGCATAATGATAGAGCGGCTGCCCCGGACAGGCGGTGGTCCTGGGTTCGAGACCCGGACCAGGACGAATTTTTCTTCCACTCTGCGGCTTTTCTTTCGAGGAACCCGTATGGGTTTTCTTTGTAGCAATTGCTACGAACGGGTGGATTTCAGATTTTCCCTTTATTAATTACTTCTCTCCACCTTGCGGGCTTCCGCAGAACTACTACGTCGAACACTTGCCTTTGCTTCGCGTTGCCGACAAATTCGACTTCGCCCTGCCATCTGCTAGCCGCCTGGTTAGCTCAGATGGTGGAGCGGCTGCCTCGGAAAGGCGGTGGTCCCGGGTTCGAGTCCCGGACCAGGACGAATTTTTCTTCAACTCTGAGGCTTTTCTTTCGAGGAAACCGTATGGGGGTTTCCTTTATAGCAATTGCTACGAACCGGTGGATGTCCGATTTTTCCTTTATTAGCATAATTATACGTAAGTTTTTCTTGTGGCTTCCGCATTCACTCAGTGATATTCTGAAGGTATGCGTTCTTTTATATTTCGAATGTATGCAGTGCCATTTCTAAGGTATGGTTGTATGAAAATACGATTTCAAACACATGTATCGCTTTAGTGCGAAGTTTCTGCGTACGCGGCGCTTCCGTTCTTTCCAGAAATGGGCCAGGGTAAGCAGTTACCACAGCTGGCAATTTCCCAAAACAAGCCTAATTTTTTCCTCCCATTTGCCTCGTGCACTCTTATTCGTATTGGCAGCAGCCACGTTCTTCCACTTTCAACCATGTTGCGACGTTTCGCTCACAAAATAAGTGCGTATTCGAGCTTAGGCATCTATGTCTATGGACATCGGGTTTACGCCGGTTGGTTTGCGAGTACATTACATATTATTGTGCGCTTTTACTTGCCAGAACATCTTCGCTTGAGGAAGACGCGTAGGAAAGATGAAATAAGATCGAGGAAATAATGAAGAGGGGGAAAAGAAAAGGGAAAGGCAAAGGTTGTCGGGCGTTTATAATGGTGTTTTGCTATTCTGCGCAGGGACAGTGAACACAAATTATCGGTGTATAAGAGGCAAAATATTTAAACAAGAAATGCGCTCAAAACGCGAAGCGCGCTTCAAATATTTTAAACCTTTATAAATTACTTTACAGTGTGCGTGAGCACTTTCATACAGAACTTTGTGCACTCCGCATGTCCTTATTAGGAGCGTTATTCAGTATTCAGAGCTCGTATATATTCATTGAGGTTTGGAACACTGTGCCAGATGGGCATCCGCAAATGAAAGAGCCTGTCAAGCATGCGGAGGCACTTTCTTGCTTTGCGGAGTAGCGAGGCCCACAGAGCAGGAAACAGGACAGGCATATTGCTCAGTGGCAATGTTGCCCGTCACTTCCGTATCAATCCAGATCTAATTGTTGCACATTACTGTGTGATTGGACAGCACGTTTGCCCCCGGCTTTTGCTTTTTTGCGGACGAAGAAACTTTCTGGACGGCACCATTTCATTCACTGCAGTGAGCTTCGTCGCTTCGCTGTCGTTTCTTGCTTCTGCCTTCTTTTTTTAGAACTCCTCGAGGTGTCAAAAAAAAAAAAAAAGGCTAAGGCAAGGAACACATACAAATTTCGCTTGAAACGAATCGTCGATGCCATCTGTACTGAAGAATTTGCAAATGCAACGACATGTGGAAACAGCCACCTGTAATGCGCAGCGTTTCAACTGTTACCACGAGGTCAATGATTGGGCTGCGTGAAACTTGCTTTTATTTCATGATACTTATGTCGAATAACATTAGAAATCAAGCTTGCCAAAACTACTTGTACTGTTTTTTCCTTGCATGCTTGGAATCACACAGTGTACCAATGCACTAGAAAGTTAGCTTCAAGGAGACTTGGCGTAGCCACCCGAATACACCAGAGAAAGTTAACTTTCGTTCTTCTGAAATATTATTCGGAATAAAAAATAAGTTTGCCTCATTTCTTCTTAAAACAATCCCCGGAAGATTAGGGCTTCAAGGAAGCCGTGAGTAATGAGGACTCACGTAACAAATGTTTTGTTTTAAATATACGAGTGATATGCACCGCCAAAATAGAACCAAAAAATAGACGATGACCTTCGTGAAAAGTAGCAGTATGCCCGCTCTCTTCAAGCCCTCTTACGTGTATTACGCAGCATCTTCCAGAGCCGGTAACCATCCTCCACCGTCCCTGATCCGTCCCTCTCTCTCTCCATCATCTACTGTCCAGCACCCCTCGCTGTCTGGTATTTGGAAACACGCAGCCCAGTGGCGGTGCCCATTAAGTAAATACAGGCCAGGCGGCGCCATTTTAGCGCACGGAAGAGAACGACGCAACGGTCTTCTTCGAGGTATAATAATGAGCACTTATCGCGAGCAGCACCATAGATGAGAAGAGAGAGGGTACACTAAGATGCATTTGACTATGTCGCCTGGTGGCGTAGACGTGGTTGCATTGTGCGAGTAGGCAGTTAAGACCGTTTTCACTCGACCCACATTGCCATTCTGAGAGCGGGTTATGGGTAGGCCAGACACACGCCTCACGCCCGAGAGATGTGAAGTGGAGTGTTGACACGCTATAAAGACGAGCGCTTAAGAGGTTGGCAGGGCCATCGCGGTCTTTGTTATTCACTCGTAATGCAGCGCGTGGAACGAGTGGTGAAATTAGGCAGCATTTGCATTATCAACACATTACTGCGGCATCCAAAAGACCTGCCAGAATGGGCCACCTTAGCCATCACCGTAGGACACGCGTATTTTGCACAGCGATTAGCCCCTGCTCACGCTTGTCTACATCTCGCACTGCTGACACCCTTTACGACGCCAGAACAAGAGGGGCGGGGGGAGGGGCGATGGCTGTGCAAGAACACCGGCGGTGCGCAGCGCTATGAGTGGCGAGGCGCTCGTTTATTTGTCGCTAATTAGGCAGCGCGAGAAAGGAAACGTGGATAATTAGCGACATGCGTCGCTTTGGTGCGAGGCGACCCGACATGATGGAGAGGTCTCACTCGCTGCCGCTTGTGGCGACAGTTACGGCACGTTTTCTTGCGGTGTCACGTTATTTTTTTTTCTTGTTCTCATTTGGTCCCCTGCGCTTGTCGCGCCGCCTCTGTTACTATCCGCGCCCCCAACGTCGGGTGTATTCGCGAAAGAGAAGCAAGAGAGAAAAAAAAAGGCTGCATGAACAAAACAGACAGTTCGCCATTTGGCTAAGGAGAAAATGCAATTCTGTTTTACTGCTTTGAATCTCTCAACTGTGCTTATACCACAAGCCGCTCGTCATGGCGTTAATAGCCCTGCAGTTAGCGAGCGTTAGCTTCCGTTTATGAAGAGGCGAAACACGGATGAAGAAGGCTGTGGTGGTGGTTAGTGGTCAGTAACGCGATCCGGTCACTGGCAAGTTCGTGTAAAATCGGAGTACTCGTTGCTAGGGCGCGTTTCCGTGGTTTTCGCAGCGTGTCGCCGCTGGAATGATTTAATTTTCTTTACCTGCGAGCGTTCTTAGTATAGCGCTTCAGAACTGCTGCAATTTTGCTTCATAATCAAATCTCGCTAAACTATCGTCATATTGCAAAAAGAAATACGTTTCCACTGCTTTATCCATAGCGTAACCAACCCCCATTGCTTCTGCCTTTTTCGAGGCTCCACAATTTTACTAAAATTACTAGAAATTAGGCAAGCTTCCATCGCGAATTAGTGCGCACAGATATTTAGCTTGCTTAATTCTTTATGCCTAGCGGCAAAGCGTCCCGAATAAAAAGAAAAGAAGTCATATTGGGCTCTTTCAGTTCACGAAACCATTTCTTGGTGCCCATTAGAATCGGGATCACGCTACTCAAGTCATTCTTACTTGCATTCCTCAGACTGGGGGCCCTTGTTGAAAAAACAGTTGTCAGCATACTTTGGAAGTTTCTTTGACACTTTCTAGAATTTCACAGTATAGTACTCATTACAACAGTGGCTACATGTCAGTCTTTCTTGCTCTTAAGCAATTATTACCTTTCTTTTTTTTGAGGAGAAAACACTTTTGCAAAGCCAAGTTAAGTAGAGCACAGAATTGCGTAATATAAACCTGGTTATCACCTATGATAAAAAAAACGAAAACACGGTTACAATTTCGTTTAATCGTTCGTCGTACTGCAGTCTGTACCCCGAAAATCGCCTCTTTTGCGCAGCTTCATGTCACCGTATGCGTGAGGAGTTCGGGGACGAGGTTGTGCCGGTGTGGTTCGGTGGAAATCTAGATTCTCTGTGTATGGTTTCTGTTGAATTCGTTCATGTGTGCAGCAGACAGAGGCCGCACACGTAGCTTGCTTAAGAACAGGACAAAAAACGTGATTAGAGCTTGAATTACAGCTCCACGGGACTGCCCTATGTGCACGAATATTATTCACCTAGATAGCGGGAACGATGCGGACGTTATAATAAATTTATCGTTGTTTTTCTAAATGCTGGAAGTCAACACATACTGGCCGCAGTGGTTTAGCACCTTTAGTATTGCGCTGCTAAGCACTAGGTCGCGGGATCCAATCTCGGCCACGGCGACGGCGTTTCGATGGGGGCGAAATGCAAAAACGCCCGTGTCCGTGCATTGGGGGCACGCTAAAGATGCCCTGGTGGTCCAGATTAATCCCGAGTCCCCACTACGGCGTGGGTATTAATCGAATCGAGGTTCTGGCACATAAAACCCCCGAACTCAATCCCATTCAATTCAATGGATGTCAACACAGAGTGAGATTTACTTTCGCCCTTGCTCCTATTAACCCTGTTTGAATCAGGATATCCACAAAAGACGAAAAATTATATCACATGTAGTCTGTCTAGGCCAGAGCAAGAATAGCCGTGTCAGATAAAGTATCACACCGCTATCTCCATCATGAATCTCACATATTAACCCGCTTAATCTTTCCCCATTAGCTGCAGAGAACCACACGAAGGCGGTGGTCAACCTGTGATGCCGCAGAAAATTTTCAGATTTCCTTGATCACGACAGGCCGCCAATGCAAATTTAACCTCGCAATGTTGTGCACGCGCACAGACCCTGTCGATTTAAGCTAGTTTAGCAGGACGCTCGGAGGAATTATCAGCCATGACCTGATAGTGGGCTAACTGGAGTTAAGAGAGCTGGCGGGGCACATAGATGGCTGAGTAGTGAGCGCATTCTTGCGCAAGCGGCAATAAAACGTGTATAGCATCTACAGCAATTCTGCACATTTACAGGACTGCACATCGTGTCAGTAGACTGTGCAAGTGCTTATGCGCTTCTCGAGGTGCACCAAGCTTTGTGAACGACTCATATTGGGACGCCCTTCCAGTTATATTTTTTTTAGCTTTCTGTCTCTGTCCTATACCTAACCTCTATATGCCCATTTCCCTCTCACAAGTGCAGGGTAGCAAACGGGAAGGATTCATCTGATTAACCTTCCAGCCTTTTCTCTTTCTCTGAAGACGTTACGAAGCAAGATTAGTAATGCTGTTTTCGTTCTGGAATTTTCCTTTTCTTTACTCTTTAGTATAAATTTCGCTGCTTCCACGTAATATAAACAGGAAATAAAGACAACCGCAAGTAGCGCTGTGTGCGTTTAACCATTATGCGCCTTCTTCTGTGAATGTGCCTTCTGTAGGCTACGACTCGATAATTTCAAGATGACCGCCCAACAAGCCCACATCGACACTCTCATGTAAGTCCTTTGCACTGGAGGCCATCCAAATAAGTGATATTAAGGGATCTAATTCATAAGGACATAACGGGAAACATCGGTGGAAACCACATGAATAATTAACGTCTAGAATTCCCCATAAAAAGCTATATAGGCGGTATAAATAAACGGTACTTCAAGCCGTGACTCGCAGAGGTCGTACATCGTCATGACTGGACGCTCTGGCCTCCAGTTATGATGATGATGTGGAGGACGTTGAAAAAGGACGACGTTGAATTGCCAATGATAAAGATAAGAAATTAGTGAACTGGCGCCATGGGTGACTTCCATGCGAAAGTGCAGAAAGAGCATCTTGGGAAACAATTAATTGGCAACTATTGTATCGACTCCCAAAATAGAAGAAATGTGTTGGTAGAGGTCACAGAAAGAATAATAAATAACTTTTACCAAAAGCAAAACAGCAAGAAGTAATCCAGCGAACGGGCACACTAAGAAACAAGAAACGAAATTTATTCCATATTCTTTGCTGATCGTAGCATGTAGAAGCGTTAGGTAAGATAAAATACAGTAATCACATGTTAGTTAGGTGCACGCTTGCTCCGAATTTGTAGAAAGAAAGAAGAAACAACTCACGCTGAACGGCTGTGAAATGCGGTTAAAAACAAAAAGCTCTGCGTTTGTTGGTTCACTGTTCACATGCTTGCAGAACTATTCGTGGCTGTGGCTCCATCGTAGCGTCCAGTTGTTTCTTGCTTGTTAAAGAGCAACCGCAGCTCCAAGGAAATTATAAAAACTGCTCCCTTAAAAAAAAAAAGTACGCAACATCAAGTTTCCAACGCTGCTTCGCTTCTCAGTGCTTTGGGCACCTTTGCTTACCTTTCCTCGTTCGGCATGCACTCTGTGCGTGTTTGTTTGCATGCTTGAGAAACAAGAGGAAGTGTTTGTGAAGTACTCAAATGGCAGAGCTATGCAGGTAAGCTGACGTGCTTTGCTAAACGCATGTTTCTGCTTCAGGTAATCAGCAATATCAAGAAAGAGAAAACAATTTTAGGTGAAGAAAAATGAATATATATTATTACGCCTGATCTTTGTAAATAAAAATATAAAAGCGTTCACGGTTAGATATGTTTATACGTTCCAGAGATGGTCTCTGTTGGGCAAAAATAAATAAATTTGGAGGCTTCACATAACGAAATTACACAGTGGGTTATCAGGCACGCCGTATCAGAGCGATCCAGAATAATGTGTACCACCGAGAGTTCTTGAGCTTTCGTTAAATGAAAGGTACGCCTTATAATGGGGTCGCTGTGTCCTGGTATGTAACCCACGACTTCGTGATCATCAAAATGTTGTAGCTTCTGAGATACTGCGGGCGGCTGGATGGGCCAAACGACCATTATGATAACCGCAACATCGTTCACCTTTTACCTGCGTGTGATTTGTCATGCAGGCACGCTGGTAGTAGGCTCCTCTCTCGCCTGGCTTTGAGCTCCTTCAATGACGAGATATGCGTGACCGACGGTGGCATCAAACCTCGGTCACCTAGCACAGCACTGCGACGTTGAGTACATTAGGACGCAATTGCGTGCATACTTCTTTCCTGTAAACGCACAGTACCTCTTTGAGAGCTTTGGCGGGTGTATCACGTGCCAGTTTCTCGCATCCTTCTCTCAGGACAGCTGGCACTTCGGGACACTGCGTTTCACCTGCAGTCGGGATCGGCCCAAGTTCCCCAGTCCTTTCCCTGTATCAGCTATTGCTACGCTGCGCTACATTTAACCGCTTTCATGATCGGTGCAGGTTGAACACGTTTTATCCTTTCTTCACTAGAGTACGAATGGCATCGTCGTTTTATCATACGCAACATGACATACATCATAGATAAGGACGATTATAAAACGCTTAACCGCAGAGGCCAATACAATTCCTGTTTCTCTCCCATACGCCCTCTCCAGTGTGTGCATATGTAGATATCATTAATCGGCATGTCATAAAGTCGTGTCGAACCGCTGCTGTAGAAACCATGCCGCCGCTGCGATGCGATCGTCGTCAGCATCGCGGTCGTCTCACTGAGGCCTTCCCACACTGCGATCGCGGCATAAACAGAACTGATTGCCTTGTACTAACAGGTTGCATCACCTGGTAACGCTTTGCGAAACTCCAGTCGACGCCAGATAGCCAGCTATCTGTAAAATGCTTCTCATAACATCTATTACCAGAGTGTGTGATATTCTGGACATTTTTTTTCTTTGATTTCTTTGTGCGAGCGATTCAGCAAGACAGTAGCAGCAGCAGTCAGCAGCGAACAGCCACCGTCAACAATGCCGAGAAGGGTTGTCCTAAAAAGTTTCGCTTTAATATCTATGGTTACATATGAGGGAGCTTGAAATTTTGACCAGTGCCGTCACAGTGAACGCAAAGGGCGTTAACGACCCGGGAACTCTGCGGTTTAATTCAATAGTGTACCTTGAAAAAAGGACATCCCTGCAGATTTCTTTCCTTGTGCGACTAGAAGGCACACAGCAGATCCGAATTTCTTTGATGGTGCTACAGATTTCTAACATTTGTATATGTAAAAAAAAAATTAACTTTTACAACAATCGCTCATGCACCTTGAGCCGCAATTATGGTTGTGAACGATCTATAGCGCCTGGGTGCAATCAGTAAAACGAGATGTTTACCTGTCGGGCTGCTACGGACCCAGCTGACAGCAAAATTAGATTTAAAATTTCAGAACGTCACCGTCGAACAATCTCTATCAGTTAGATTTTTGGGGGTGAGATTTCTAGAAAAACTTTCATGGACGCCTGACAATGACAAGCTCCGAAGTGAGCTAGGGTCAGCCGTTGGAATTTTAAATGGAGTAAGGTATGTGAAAAGTCAGGTATACTGCGCGCTTCTTCATTCCAGGTTATGGTACTGTTCTTTTGTATGGTAAAAAACGACTAAGACTAACCTAGACCGTCTTTTTTCTTTGTGAAACGAGCGGTGCGTGCAATTGGAAGTGTGGAACTTTCGGAAGACACTACACTCTTTTTTAAATCAAATAAATTATTGCCTACTCATCAATTGTATAAATATAAACTGGCCTTAGCAATTTTGGACCAGCACCGAACAACTACAACATTCCAAACCAATATCAAGCGAAACCAGGTCCGTGCTACCTACGAAAGAATTTAATACCGAGGCAACGTTCCCGAACAAAATATGGTGATAAAAAACTAAGTTTTAATATACCAGATCTACTAAACGAATATCCGAAAATAGCTGACGCACTCGTTACAGCTTCCTAGGCGTAGAAACTCAGAAAAAAAGTTCAGGAATTTTTTTCTCAATACAAGCTGAAGATAGTGCCGGACTGATTTTAGCTGGTTTCCGTTTACTCTGCGAGTCGTTGCTTTCATTGTGAAAGTCTGGTGTATGTTCTGTACCCGGATGACTGCTGCTTCGAAATACCTAGCTCTATCACGTACCTGTATGTACCTGTATTAATATGTGATTGATGTAAAAAAAATAATGATGTCTCAATTTTACCATGCTTCAAATTGCCGCATTTCCATTCTATAACTTTTGTCACTGCATTATGTGGTTCTGTGACCGCAGCTGCCTGGGGTGGCGCGGCCCAGTCAGGCACGTTCAATGTCTTTTGCCGCGTCCCCGAGGCATTTCCGTAAGGAATGTCTTGAATAAATGAATAAAGCAAGAAATACACTGGATGTGAATTCTATGCAGTGGAAATTATTTCAAAACATTTCCAGTAATGATCATGCAATTAGCCTCGAGATCGAGCTAAATGCAGCAGTAGCATCGACGAGTTAGTGTGGATATAGGCTATCGGCGGCATGCATTCAAACGCGCTTTGTGGCGCTCCATTGTGAACGATGCGGCCGAGTTATTAACGCCAAAGCGTTACGGAGCCCATGTCGCAGAATAGCCTATATTGGCGTCGGCCGTCGATTCGGCGAAAATATTTTCGAACCACCCATACCCAGGCTCTCCACGTGACGCAAGGAATTTATTGAACTAAATCACTTTCTCACGCTAAAGTAAGTTCAAAAATCGTAATCTATGACTTACGCACAACCCACGGACATGATAGCTCTCTGATTGTAATTTGACTATGCGAGAAAACATAATTATGCTACGCGAAAACTGAAAAAAAAAAAACGTTTTTTTTTTCCAGCGTTTGTGCCCCTCACAAACCGGCCGCGGCGTCCGCCATTCGCGCGTCCAGGCTCACGGGTGTCTCGGGGGACACGGAGCCTGCGCACGCATTTCCTTGCAATACCTGTAGCTTCCGCTCGCCTCCGTCGTATCGCGGCCGACGCAAAAGGCTGCGTTTCTACCAGAAAGCCCACCTTCAAGCATAGCGCGCGCGGCCAGCGTTTCCCGGTAAACATTACCGTTACATGCGCTCCAGTTGCTGGGAAGCGTGAGAAGCAGTCAGAGATTTTAGAATGCTATCGCATTCCACTCTTAAAGGCGAATCTTAAGCGTCCTTCAATTTTTTTTGTAATGAAGCGCGATGGCTGCAGTGAATTGATTATACATTGCCTACAGATGCGGCATTTTTTGCAAGAAATGCACCGAAGTTACTTTTTTTTACTTGAAGGAAGCGCAAACTCCCATTTGACGGAGGTGTGGCACTCATCCAAACAGTGTGTGTTTTGGTACTTCTTTGGGGTCTATTGTGAACGTTTCGATGGCATTCCACCTGATCTGCTAAATTTGCCCTATAACTTAATATTTCCCTCATTCTCGGAGAATCTTTCACTGGTTGCGCAACACTCAACATCCCTGTACAACGAAGTAAATGTAGCAAGGTAGCACGCCCTTTAAGCACCAATTTTTGGCATACATCTCGGCCTCTCTTTTTTTAACTCGCTGTGAAACACAAACAGCTACAGAGTTAAATTAAACAAGCTAGGTCCCTGTGAGTGATAGAATGTTACGAGGACCACCAGGTTGCTCCAGGCGAGTGTGCTTCTATGGCAAAAGTGCTAAAAACGCGTAATTTAGGCACAAAGCCGCCCTAGCATGGTTACGCGCAAATTCGAAATTACTTGAGAGGGTAAAAACATTAGGTTGCTTCACTTCAGTTAATAACGGCTGCTATTTTTCGTCCACCTAGCAAATCCACACCAAAGAGCGAAAGGTAAGTATAGTAACCGCCTTTCAACTCAGTGTTATGACGTCCTGCGTTTAGAGACTGCTGTTGCGTACGATCCTCAGTAATACTTATTTCATCTTTCTTTTTTGTAGCCGCGAACCAAACACAAAAGCCCACAGTTAACTTGCAAGACAAAATAAGCTTGACCTCGGGGCATCATAACCACATAATAAAGATACCCTCGGGCCTCGGCATAACCATTAGGCGAGAGTTATTCAATTCACGCGATTACTACGATGATGCAGTCATCCTCACGTAAAGTGTCTGACACGATAATGAGTGCTTGTTAGCGATGCTTTATTTTTATTGCTGAGTGATATTCAAACCACCTCGCTCATGTTGCATAGATTAACAGGGGGATATCGCGACAAGTCGCTAAAGCGCGATACCCACGTTTCGCTGTAACATCTTTCTTCCTTTAAAACGAGAGAAAATGCATTCTGTGCCTTACTCAAGGCACATAAACAATAACATTAGTTTGACTGTGGAGAACGCAGGCTGCGACGGTCACATATCACGCACTCAACGTGGACAGTCAGCGATCTTACTACAGCGCAAAGACGGCAGCGCAAGGTTTAATGCTTCTGTACATAGTGAAAAAAAATGCCGACTAGGTTTTACGGCCGTGCTACAAAGACGGAAGAAATTCGCGCCGTATGCGCACATGTAAACATGCAGGGTGTATCAGACGATGCGCGGTGCTGTCCACACTATTCGTGGTTCAGCCGGTGCCCGACAGACGACGACTGGGCTTGAACTCGAGCCCAATACTTGGTGAGACATACGCGAAAGCCATCATTGTTTTTCTCTTATTGAGGCCTCGTCTGTGTCTTAGTTTGCTTTTTATCCTGGTCATAGTCTGTGATCCGTAGAATCATTGTAGTTAATTCCGAAGCATCATGATGAGCTACCACTGATTACAGCGCCGGCCATCAGCTAAATTGCAACGATAATTAGTCGCGTCTCAGTGCAAACATACATCGTGTGAAGTGTAGGTAATGTGCTTACTGGGCGGTGCATCCAGTAAGACTCAGCGCACGTTTTTTAAACCATGTTGTTTGCTGTACGCTGCTTCAGTTAATCCTTGCAGGGTTGTCGAAGCTGCAGGGCTCCTGAACCAATAGCAATAGCGAATTAGCTTCCCCGCTTCTGGCTAATAATTGCCAAAATGACCCACTACTAGCCTCCGGCTACGGACCCAGAACGTGCTTGCACTTCATGTGCGATATCTTTATAGAAAAAAAAAATCGTAGGCAACCCTAATCCTTGGCTCAGGTGTTTCTTAGTGTCACTCGCACCTCGCCGTTATTGTTCTTCGGGTTAGCTTTAGGCAAGCGCAACGCACGAACCGAACTCGGAAGCAACTACTTTCCATTAATTGGCCGGTTAATTATCATGCAACCTTCTTGTTTGTAACGTCATTAATGACGTCATTACTTCCAATTTCTACTTCCCGGTTTCCAGGAATTTCGCCAAAGTGATGCTCATGTGGCGGGTCTCCAAAGTCTACGATTCTGTGCTTTGGTATGCGGTAATCAGTGATATTTATTTATTCGTAATTATTCCAGATACTTGAGTAACTTGTAACTAATCTTCTGCTCTGGTATCGTATTTATAATGAAACCCGTGAATTTTGTACTGTACTATTGTTTCTAATTTCTTTCTGATCTATATTGAATTTTGTCCCCGGTCGTCTCAGGGATTTATAATTATTTCAGACACTTCAGTATCGAAGTTGTAACTAAATCTGTGCTCTGGTATCATATTTATAGTGAACCTCATGAATACCGTACTGTGCTATGTTTTTCTATCTTTTCTCAATTATGTTGAATTTCGTCCCCGCTTCTCTCAGTGATATATAATAATTATAATTATTGCAGAGACTTCAGTAACTCAACTTGTAATTAAACTTATGCTCTGATATCAGATCTACGATGAAACCGACGAATTTTCAGCTGTACTGTTCTTCTATTTTCTTTTTCAGAACTTGAATTTCGTGCCCGGTCGTCTCAGTGATTTCTAATTAATTATAATTATTCCAAAAACTTCAGTGGCTCAAATTGTTTCTAAAGTTATGCTCTGATATATATATATATATATATATATATATATATATATATATATATATATTATATAAAATGAAATACGAATATTTTACTGCACCATTTTTTCTATTCTGACTTATTTTGAATTTCATCCCCGGTCGTCTCAGGAGGTCAACCGGAAGTGCTGCGCAAGAAACAAGAGCGTCACTCCGTACTCGCGCCACTACAGATGCAGTTCCCACGCACTGCGAGAATGGGTGTTATCAAAAGCATTTTGCAGGTAGCTAGCTATCCGGCATTGTTTGGGGCTCCGCAAAGGTTTTCCAGGTAGACCAACGCGTTTTTGTGCAGTGATTGTGCGTGATGCGAGCGTACGTGTGTGCAAACAGCAGGAAGACGCCGAACACATTTGATCGCGATCGTTGACGGCAATGGCATGATGTCTACTGCAGCCGCTAAACGTGAATTTATACATGGCGATAATTGTATTCTGTATAGGTACTGAACAGGCGTTGGCGCGAAAAATAGGGTTTGCGTTTTTATCTGCGACTTAATGTTATACAATTGTACGTACGTACCTATGTTTGTACCATGTGGCTGATGTTAAAACGGCGAGGGCATTTGTACTCCAGCAATGAAATAATGAAGACGATGCAACGTCACAGTTTGAGCCTAGCGTTGGATACTAGTATGAAAGAGATGAGGTATATGTGCCTATCCCGCAGACAATGGAGTCTAACAAAGCGCCCAGCGTGCGAGGTGTCGCGAGGAAAGAAGACGAGAAAGTAGCAAGGGGCCCATGCACCAAACATCTCCAAGAGCTAATTGGCTTTGGTACGAGATAAATATTGTTGTTGTTGTTCTCCTGAGTGACTGTGGCGCATACCCACAGTGGAATATGCGTGTGATCTAGTCTTACCTGTAGACGACGAGGACAGCATCCTCTACGACGTGCTCATGATCCTCGGGCTTCACTGCCGCTGGGAAACGAGGGTGCAGATACGTCATGCCGACATTAACGTACATTTTGTCAGAGAGCGCTTTGTTGAAAGCGTTGCACATATCCGCGAGGCATACAGAGTTTAACCTGAGCCGCAACACTGGCTCACGGTATTTGGTGAGCTTGAATGTTTGAGGAAGTTTTAACTTTCGTTATTTATTTGGTTATTGGAGCGCGTGTTTAAAGAAAGCCACTTGAACGGAAATATCACTGCTGTTGCAAATGTTTCGCAATGGTGTAGTGAACTCTATAAAGAAAGAAATAAAGCGCCCGTAGCATAGTGCTTAGAGTGTTGGCCTGCTAAGCTCGTTGGCAGAGGTTCGCTTCCACTGTCGGTCGTGCTTTTTTTTTTTTATTACAGAGGTGTGAAGTGTGGCGAGAGAGGAAAGACCTGCCGACCTCCCGCGAAGCGCCAGAAACGAGGCAAAAAAATTCTTCGCAATAATAAAAAAACAACGGTAGCCCTCCAAGGTGCATTCGTCCGCGCTGTCAAGTCGCGGACGCCGATGCGTCCGGTGGCAGCCTCGTGAAGTTTCGCGAAAGTGAAAGCATCTTCGAAAGAAAATGCCCGTGAATACGGCATCTGCTGTCTCTATTAGAGCATGGCACCCTGAACGCTCAGTGGCGTTTATATGAAAATCGGTTCCCGAATGACGCTGTCTCTGTAGGTAACTGCGTGCATACCAAGGAGATTTAAAAATATTTGGCGCATACTAGCACTCTTTCTGTGCTCTTTCCTGTCCTCAACAAACAACTTCAACTCAAGTAACGTCTGTTGTCCTGGAATAAAAAAAAAGGGAAATATTTAATTTCTGGAGATTCCACCAAAGACAATTCCCCAAACAGCGGTTCTCTACCCTGGGGCAACCATTATCGAGATTCGTGATTCGCTACGTCCACTGCGCATGCGCCACCTCTCCCCTTGACAATGGTTGGCATGCAGATAGATGGACGTTTTAGCATACAGTTATCACGTCCCGTGTAGAGAGTAGTATTAAAATAATAATTCAATCAACTATTTGGCCTTTACAGCGATCCGCATTGCCAACCCATCATCAATGCTAATGATGTGGCGTCATTTCATAGGTTAAAATGGGACAACTTTGCCACCTTACCGCCGTCTGTTAGAGATGTAGCAATGTCAGAACAAACAGCTGATCTCAGTAATAACGACAAAACATAGCTCATGGTTTGTTTTCAAGGGGAGATGAGCAAAATAGATGGGAGTTTTTCAGTATTTATTTCTTGTCACGGTAGACCGCAAGTAGAAAGCACGAATTCGGACCGAACCAGGCGGTCGGAACCATGTGGCCATTGTGATTTCTTTCGGCAGTCAGGTTAACCGGTGGTAGCCGTCATAGTTCTCCACGCTATAAACGCATAGCATGAGACCTAAGGCACCGCCTATCGCCGTGACGCATCAGGTCTGACGCAAAGCTATCTAATCTACCCACAAATCAACCACTGCGTCCAGAACTTTGTTCAGCTGCACCAGAATATTGCCTGTGTAAACCTCGCATCTTCAGCAGTGCTGCAAGTTACTTGTGAGATGGCGTAAGTGAGTTCATTCCTTTCACCACTCATAGCGCTTCCAAAAGTGCATGGTGTACGAAGCTAGGGCAGGGCGGCGTCTGCATGCCGATTGTGCAATTTTAAATAGGCGGTACGCGTTACGCACAACGAGACTATGAGAGGTGTTGCTTGTATTGGGAGGGAAATCATATCATCCATATATTTATAATAAAAAATGTTTGTTCATAATGACGAGAACGATATACTTGTGTCTCCTGGTTCGTGCATATTGAAACAGTGCACGCGAACAATCATTGAACTACTTATAGCTAAATATTAGTTGCATGCGAGGTAAGTCGACATAGAAGAAAATAGCAATTGTTCTTGGCGTCGAGATTTACTTTGCATGGGATTGTACGTTATGTTATTGTCGGTGATGGTGAGTTTAGGCGGTGTAGGTTAATTAGTGCCTTTGTAGAAACATCTTGTCAAGCATTGCAGAGGAGCTGAAAGCCTATTTGATGGATGGCGTACAGAATTTGCACGACGTCTTAAAAAAACTGAACGTGAGACATTGTTAAAATTTTCAGAAACAAGGAAATTATGAGTCAGGCACGGGCAGGACTTGAAAGAGTGCCAGTTGCTTACAGGGATTGCAAAAAAAAATGAAAACAAAAATTCAGACTTCAGCTATTCTTTGGGCTTTGAACTCGTGTACTGTGACAGCAGCATTCCCCGCAGTGCAGACAACAATGTTGTTATTGCTGGCTCCCTTTTAAAGTAATGCCTTTACCAACTACGACAGAATGACCATGAATCCAGTAGTTATATGACTGTCTGTTGAAAGGGGCGTGAGGTTGCTGTCGAGAAGGTCATGGATTATTTAAAGCAAGAATTCGCAAAAATGAAATATTTGAAGCAATATTTGAAAAGTAAGCATAAGTTTTGACATATAAGAGAGACAAGTTCGACTTTTATTGAGATGATCAATTAACGACTTACTTCTTTGTGACATATGCATCTTCCAATACCTATGACATTGTAAAGCATGTTGCAAAGTTAGAAATGAACTCACGTACATTAGTGCTCTCACATTCCAAATAAGTAGAGTAGATTTGTTTAGTTAATACGTACGTGGGATCGAATCCCGGCCGCGGTGGCCGCATTTCGATGGGGGCGAAATGCGAAAATACCCGTGGGCTTAGATTTAGGTGCACGTTAAAGAACCCCAGGTGGTCGAAATTTCCGGAGTCCTTCACTACGGCGTGCCTCATAATCAGAAAGTGGCTTTGGCACGTTAAACCACATAATTTAATTTTTTAAAATACGTACTGCTTTATGAAACATATGCACGCAGCTGCTTGGCCAATGGCATATGATTGATATTATCGAGGTGGTCCAGTTTTTTATTATTTGGAAATAGTTGTTTCGGGTAACCCTAATGAACACGATGCCTAATTTCGTTTCTTTCGTGCGTCATGATGGCCGTTGCCTTTTCGTGAGTAGCATAAACTTCAAGCACTTGCGTCAAACAATCTTATATTCTTTTCTCAAAACTCGGCGGGAGAACGTCCAATCTCCTATATGCCTGAAAGTTCCGACATCACGGCATTCGAGTCCAGATATTTTTTTTTACAATTACCTGACATCCTTTGCGAAATTTATTGCCTGAGCCGGGGGTCATAGTAATGAATTCAGAGCATTCCCCTTCGGCCATCTGTCGAACTTCGACACAATGCATAAACTATCTCAGTGGGCAGGATTCAATAACACTATATATATATCAGAAGATCCGTCGTTATTCCACAACTTTCAGTTAGTAACGTCGAGAAGGTACGAAGTTCTAACAATGTGTATTTACGGCACAAGATCAATAACTTCCACGCAGCATTGTAGCAGTGCTTTAACCATGACCAAAACACTGCTATAACACAAAAAGGTGCATTGTAATAACATGTTGTGCAGTTCTCTTCCCATCGTTGCCTTAAGTGGTGCTGCTCACCACGTATAGTCAACAGCTAGACAACTTTGCCACCCTAATAAGTGAGCTAAGAGCAACTGCCTGAACTTTCGCGTTGCTAAACTAGTCGTTCGAAGTTCTCTATAAATATGCGAATTTTAGAGCACAACTCTTAGGTGTCCGTTCCTGCGGCGAGCGTCGGTGGCGTCGGAGTCACCGGCGTAATCGAGCAAATGAGCACAGCGAAAGATGGAAGAGCGAACGTGGAGCGGGAGATGAAAGACGCGAGCCGCGAACTGCGAAGAACAATGAGAGCGGCCCCTTCAGTGACGTGCGCGCGGGAAACTGGTGTCATGCAGACCCGCCCAACCGCTCGATGTATACTGGTATCTCGTGTCATCCGGACCATTCGTTTCGTACTATCGTCTGTTCGCGTCAGCTCTCGCTCGCGCTTGTTTGTTTTGCTTGGTTTGGTCTCGTTCGCGCTTGTTTCAATCGCAATGGTTTGCGATTGTTTTGTAATCTGATTGCATGCGCGACGTGAATTGTGTAGTACTTTCTGGAAACCACGCGGCACCAGCTAATACACTGGAACCTTCGACAAGGCATGTAAAAGCCGACGCGCTTGACCTGCAGATCAGACTTTCGACGATGACGGACTTTGCTACATGTCTCTCTCAAATTTTTTGCCTGAATATATCGCGAAATGAAAACCGCTGTAGAGCTGCGCTCAAATTTTGCATTGCGATATATCGTAATTGTCGGTGAATGTTTCAAAAGTTATGCTAGAAAACATGTCGCACACACTTATACAAAGATGATCGGTTTCAATAAAGTTTGGTGCAGAATAAGAAAAAGAACAAAAAGAGCTTCTTTTCACATATATCAGATGGCAGCACTACATCAGAAAAACACGTTGCGATTAAATGGAGAGTAGTTAAAGCAACCGAAATCACTTCCCGAAAATTCACACAATGCAAGTAGGATGAAAATTATTACTCTGTAGCTCGAAGCATGTATTTTGTAAAGTTATCGTTGTTTCTTTTCGAAACTTAGGATGTATGAGTATACTTCAAATGACGTTAGAATGATTTAGAAGTTGTTTTTTAATGCTTTAAACAGTCGCCATGTAGTTGCACGCTTAAACAAAATGTAAGCATTCCGAATTCTAAACGTGGACGTGCTTTTTTTGGAAACTAAGGCACGCCCTGGTCAATCTTCGAAATTCGGTAAATGTAACCAGAACGATAGGTACAAGTCATATTTAAAATTACGTCTATTTGTATCATTTCAAGGCCTACATGATGCAGGAGCCAGCAGAACAAGCTACCAAAAACATTTTGAGCAAGGCTGCAGGCCTTTTTTCTTATTGACATGATCCAACGAGACTGTGGCGCACAAACAAGTGCCGGCTGCTTGGGCCTTGATCATGTGGTACACACAGCATACATTCAGTTGCAACATATGACCTCTAACCATGTACAACAAAGCTACAACAAAGTTGCGTTGCCACGTATAAGTCAAAATAAAACACACCATTACAAAGACGCTCTTAAAACAATAATGCGATGCGAACAAAACAAAGAAACGCTCAAGCATTGATGCAAACTGCAATAATGTCAAATGTGCACAGTGACAATAAAAATAAAGGATTTTTGTGTAAATAAACTAAAGGCTTAATTGTTCATGGTTTAAAACGGCGAATACTAACCATCTCATGCAGTAAGGTTTTGCTACATTAAAGGGCACTTCTGCATAACTCTTGCTTCTGTAATTTCTGTACACTGAGTGATTTATGGTCTAATACCATTATCACGACTTCATTCTTCGTTTAGGGGTATCACGATGCAGGAATTTTAGGAAAAGCTGACATATGGGTCTTCATCAACAAAGCCACAATCACACTACGAATTTCATCGCGGACAATTCTGTGCAAGAAGTAATTTTTTTTATATGGCAGCCAGTCACAACGGACGAATAAGGGTTTCAATGTTTCTATCAAAAGGTAATAGAATGTTGAATGAAGTAAGCGGATTATTATAATGTAGATCGAAACTCATGAAATTTTGGTCAGATCACGTATTTTGAATGATGTTACTTTTAGAATGCAGTGCAGTACACTTCCTGAAACAGGGATGGAAATGAAATCATCATTCCGATGTGCTTGTGCTGCAGCATCGGCTACTGCGGTGCTTGGCATATTTCGATGTCCCAGTATTCACTGAAATATATTTCGTGCTGCGTTTGGTGTACCTTTGTGAACTTTAAGTGTCTCATAAATCATAATGCCATGATTCGTTTTTATTTTCTTGCTGCAAAGTTATGCTAGTGCTCCCTGGGTGTTCTTGAAAAATACGCCCTTTTGCGCCTGTCTTGTAGATTTCATCGCACATAGAATAACGAATAGCCATGTCCTTATTGATGGGGTTGCATGAGATAACCTGAATAGTTTTTGTTTGTTGAAGTTTCGCATAAGAAGTGCTGAAATTTAAGAATGTCCTAAGCTGTCGCCATCCGTGTAGACATGTATATATATATCCTGGATATAGTATATATACATGTGGTATAGTGCTGGTTGATCAGTTGTATTTAACATGTCTCCTTTTCTAATTATACCCTCCACGGCCAACTATACTTTAGGGAGCTTAAACGGCCATGGAGAGTATTCGATGTATGATTTCCAATACTCCTTCCTTGGAAGGATATACAGAAGGGTATTAATTTCTTTCGAGGGTCTTTTGTCCCTCTTTCAATATGTCTAAAGCCAATGGGTGGTTTTCATGCTACGTTTGAAGCCGGAAAAAAAGAAACCTCTACTTATTGCAACTGGTACGTTCAAATGCACATAGATCATGGCTTAAAAAAAACATATCAAGTACCTTGCACCCGAAGACGCACTTTGTGGTCTAACGTTATGGCTGCGATATCTTGTTCTTGAGAGCGATTCCGTACCCAATGTTACTAATACCCCTGTCACACGGACGCGGCTAAAGTCCTTTTAACTCCCTTCAACCAAGGACGTCTTTATCTCGAGGGAGATGCACGCCGTGTCACACGGCAGTCCTTTAGCAAAGGAAGTTTAAGGAAGTTCCTAGCGAAAGGAGATGGAAAATCTCCCTTGCAGACTGAAGGGAGTACTCTTGTTCCCAGCGTGCTTGAATTTATAGTCAAGAAATCACCCTCATTTTTATTACTTTCACTTTTACCAGCAATTATAACTGTTTTTATTGCATATAATATAGTATTTGAGCACTGACAAAGATATTTGAGTTGAGCAGTTACATTCGACTCTCGAACTGGGCGTTCTCGGAATGGCTGCTTCGTTTGCCCTGACTGCGCCATTTTTTGTTGTTTTGGTCAACGAGATCGCACGTCTTGAACATGCGGAATGAGTGATTCACGTCTTTCCCAAGACTTTTTAGCAATATATAATGTGTTTCTTTCATGACTGCGTACGAGGTGAGCAGCGCCTAATGGGCCCACAGCGGCAGCTTTCAAAAGCTCGCTTATAGGCCATGTGACACGGAGCTAACTCCTTTGAGGTGAAACTCCATTGCGGCCCTTTAAGGGAACGAAGTTTGAAGGAGATCCGAGTTGCCCGTGTGACACGGGTATAAATCACTGCACGAAAAACGTATCCCGCAGGAAAGCAGAATATTCCTAACGCCAGCACAATGGTTCAGCCACTACCGTAAGCATTTCAAGAGCGCTTTGCAACGGCATCTATAATTCCAAGACTGAAGTATAAAAGTGAGCCCGGAAAGTCGGCTGATCACTGCAGGCAGTTAAGGACAGCGTTTTCAGTATGTCACGTGCGAGCAGAAAATGGCGCACATAGTTTCGAAATGGTAGTTTCGGTCTTGGCGTAATGCAGGTATTTATATTCTTCACTCGTTCCTGTAAAATGCTGCTGTATTGTTCCTATTGCGAAGCCCCCGTCGAACTCTTGGCTAAGTTATTGCTGTGTCTGCTAGCCATTTTCCGAATGGCTGATGTTCTTAACGGGCGTGCCATTGGTATATATCTTGCGATCTATTCCATGCCTTGTGTTGTTGTGATTTTTGTGTACGCTCTGTTTCCCATTCTGTCCAACCTATAGAAACCTTGAAGTGCCACCACTGTTTTCTTTTGCTGAATTCTGATGGGAGATACAAGTCTTGCTCCCTGTTTTTACCCCAAGTACATTTTGAATGGCGGGACATTTTAGTGGACAGCGAAGAATAAATTTCAAACAAGAACGAGGCATCCACATTAAAAAACAAGTGCGTTTTTCCCTTGCGTTTCTCATACCCTCACCATACTAATGGCACGTACGCGCGCACTTGAGTTCCAGTAACCATTTTGTACTTGACGAAATGGTGACCTAAGGATACTTTGAAAGCAAGAATAACGACTCACAATGTAAACCTGCTGTTATTTGGTTGGTGGCAACATTTTCCGTCGCTTTTTCCTGTGTTAATAGGTTCTTTCTCTGCTCTGAACGGAAGTTTCACGGTGGTGCATGTTGCAGTGCGTTACTACAGTGGCATTCGCACCCATAAATACCTTGCAGCGTGACTCCCGCGCTGTGTGTATTTTATATTGTGCTCTGAATTGCTCATGAGAATTTGGACGCTATGTTTCCCAGTGCAAGGACCATAAAGTCCATTCGCTGTTGTCCCATAAACAACCGTGCACACACTCATCGTCATTCTCGTTGTGGAAAGAGCCTTTTTTGAGAAAACGGTGGCCTGTTTGCCCCCTAGCTATTGCTTGGGCTTGTCCTTGTTTCAGTAGCTCATGTTTCAAGTGCCCCATTTTTTTTTTCGTTGAGTGCAGGTACAAATGTGGGCCATTTCAAAGCTCATTGCAGCATTCAGGCTTTCGCGACGTATGCGACATCAAAACAAAACACACAAAAAATTTTGTGCGACCTAGAGCCATGGGGTTAGGAAATAGCCAGTTTGCTTTGACGCTTTTTAGAGGCCCAATGGATATAGTGCCTGCCACGGTGTTTTGAAAAGAAGTCAGGGCATGTAGAACACTGCAGCCAACAGTAGCGCATTTGGCACAAATCTTCAATGTCCCCTTGCCTGCCGTATTGAGGTTGCAGCGGTGTGTCACCCCATTTCGAAATGAAAGTTAGGGCGATCCACATCGCCAACGTGGTAACAAAGAACAGCAAACGAAGGCGACGAGATTAGGAAGAATATTGTAGCAATACATGGATTAATGCTTCGTGGGGATGTATGCCTTTACCCTTTTTGGCATTTTATTCGATGTATTTTTAAATCAACCTAATGTGTGTGGCCAATACCCCGGTGGGCTCGAGCTATGTTTTGAGACAACAACGATAACGACAACGACGACGACAACAACAACCAATGGGCTTATGTTATGAGGCAACAACAACAACAAGTGGATTCATGTTGTGAGGCAATAACATCAACAAGTGGGTTCATGTTCTGAGACGACACCAACAAGAACAAATTGTTTCATGTTAGGAGGCAACAACAACAAATGACCATGTTCTGAGGTAACAGCAACAACAGATGGATTCATGTTGTGAGGCAACAACAGCAACAAATGGGTTCATCTTCTGAGGCAACAACAACAAATGGGCTCATGTTCTGAGGCAGCAGCAACAACAACAACAAATGGGTTCATGTTAGGAGGCCACAACAACAACAAATGACTTCATGTTCTGAGACAACAGCAACAACCAATAGGTTCATGTTCTGAGGCAACAACAACAAATTCACTCTACCTACAGTACCCACTGGAAATTTTTACACTGGCATAGTTGAAAAGAGGAACAGGTAGAATAAAAAAAATGAACACGAGCGACGAATCCCCATCGAGTGGTAAAAAGTGAGTGACGTAGAATACGTGGAGCCGTTAGAGGACGTCGCCACACCTGATGATTGACGAGACACGATGATGCGAAACCCGCCTTGGTTGCTCAGTGGTTATGGTGTTCGGCTGCTGAGTACGAGGTTGCGGGATCGAATCCCGGCTACGGCGGCCGTATTTCTATGGTTGCCAAATGCGAAAACGGCCGTGTATTTAGATTTAGGAGCACGTTAAAGAACCCCAGGTGGTCAAAATTTCTGGAGTCCTCCACCACGGCGTGCCTCATGATCAGAAAGTGGTTTTGGCACGTAAAACCTCCTAATTCAACGATGATGCGAATGTTTTTTACGCATATACTACTGCAAAGAACACCGGCAAGGGCGAATAAAAGTGTGACTAAGAAATTTATGGCATTTATCGAACCGTTCTACATCTACGAGCATAAATGGTTGCCATTTGGCTAAAAGAGTTCTTGGTCCGGGTTCCAAAAGTTGATGAACTATACACTGAGCAAATTCATTAGAAAATTTGGCCAGGTATATAGGGACGATATTATTGTCTACTCCAGGAGAAGGGAAAACCACGAGGAGCATTTATATAATGTACCGGAGGCACTACGCGTCGGAAGACTTAAAATTTATATAAAGAAAGTCCGTTTCTTTTGCAATGAGGTGGCCTTTATTGGAAGGGTGTTTGACGGTAAAAATAAAAGCACCAAGAAAGGGAGTGTTTAGCGCACCAAGAAACTGGTTAACCTACGATGTTCATTCCAGCCGTGTGTTCTTGGGACTGCCATTTCCGCACATTCGTACGAAACTATGTCACAATGAACTCAAAAGGGCGTGCCATTAAAGTAGTTCGAACAATTCGAGAATGGCCACACCGAGCTTGTCCACATTATTTCATCGGGCCGTGTTTGAAGGGACACTGAAGCGATTTTGACGATTTTGTACAAACGTATTCACTCGTTAGGGTTGACCCTTCTGATCCTTTAGCGACCCATCTATGTGCTCCTTGTAAAGCGGTTAACTTGTTATAATGGTTTAAAAATGTACATTGTTGCCGTGCGCAGAGCGGCACTCCCCTTAGTTTTCAGCAGTCTCTGACCAAGCGACGCGAGGAGACCATACAACGGCTGTAGGGTGAGCTATCCGATTGAATGCCCGGGGCGCGTCACCGATAATTTTTATAACTTTATGATGAAAAAATGTTGGTCATAATAGCGGCAACGCTAGTTAATTTGTTTCTGCATGAAGGAGTGTATTAGAAAGAGAATGAACAAGGTCAATTTACCTGCACTCAAGCACTTCCGGTAGAGAGCGAGTGTTGTTTGCTTGCATTACAACGTCCTCCGTGTTGACGCGAGCTGTGCGGTCTGCGTTGGTTTCGTTCTGTCGTTTCGTGAGCGACGTGGTTCATCCTTGCTTTGTTGGCTGTAAAAGTCGCGATCTATTTATTTATTTAAGCATACTGCCGGCCAATTCTTTGGCCCTAGCAGGAGGGGCATTTTCGGAAGGGCAAACAGTAATTAACAGCAATAAACTCGAAAACAAGCAAAAGGGGCACACGTAAGAAGGCTAACGCAATAGATAAGCAATTTTCAACAAAACAAAAAGGAAAGAACCAAAACAGAAAGAATAGAAATAAAAGCAGCAGAAAATATGTACATTTATACAATTGCAAGTATCTGTACCTCACAAAAGAAACGTTCCAGTTCTGCTGAAAAATTTTCGGCCTTGATAACACTTAGCGGCAACTCATTCCATTCTTTCACTGTTCTAGGCAAAGAGCTGTATTCGTAGAAATTAGCTTTCGCAAAAATAGGCCTGAGTGAATGTCCCGCTTTGTGCCTTGTTTTCCGAGTAGCGCAGCAGGTTGAGCATAACTTGGTTCAGATAGGGCGATTTTTCCGGACAGAAAATTGTACAGTAATGAAAGTTTGTTTATTTTTCTACGTATCTACAATGTTGTAATCTTATTATGTTCCATTAATGACGATGGAGAATTCATCCTTCTATATTTTCCGGATATAAACTGTACAGCCTTTCTTTGAACACCCTCAAGTTTTATTTTATTTTTCTTAACATATGGGTCCCACAGCGCAGACGCGTACTCTAACTTCGACCTAAGACATGCGTCATAAGCTAGAAGCCGTGCATTTACAGGAGTATTTCTAGGTTTCCTCTTAAGAAAACATAGCTTTTGAAAAGCTGACACACAGATATCGGAAATGTGCACATCCCGTGAAAGATTACTGGTAGGAGTTACCCCTAGATACTTATATATATCAACTTCCTTTATAGTGCTGCCGTTAATGTGGTCAGTGAAGGCACTAGGACATTTTTTCCTTGTTACACGTAGAAGAACAGTTTCTTCCCTTTTCAGTTCCGTGCCCCAGTTCTCGGACCAGTCGTGAATTGCCAGAACAGTTGCTTGTAAAGAGCCGTGGTCACTTGCATTCGAGATTGTCTTAAAAACCACGCAATCATCAACAAATAATCTGTTTGAGACATCCTTTGGTATTACCCCCGTGTAATCATTTATATAAATTAAAACCAACAATGGCCCTAACACACTCCCCTGCGGAACCCCCGAGGTAACTGGGAGCACACTGAAAGAAAAATTCTGCGCTTGTACAAACTGTTGCTTATGATTAAGGTACGCGGAAATCCACCTAACAACACAGATCGGAAGCCGAATGCTCTCTAACCTATACAATAATTTTCCATGCGGTACCTTGTCAAATGCCTGGAAAAAGCCCATAAACAGTACATACACTTGGCCAGTCCATGTCAAGAACACTAAACAAATTATGCAATGTTGATACAAGCTGTGTAACTGTAGACATACCTTTTCTAAACCCGTGCTGATGAACCGACAACACCTTATGTTCGGAGAGGAAGTCTTGCATGCATTTAGTAATTACACGCTCTAACATCTTACAGCATTGACTGGTCAATGAAACAGGGCGGTAGTTAGAAGGCAGAAAACGGCTGCCCTTTTTGTGTATGGGAACTACACGCGCCAGACGCCAATCATCAGGTATTTCGCCCATTTCAGTGAAAAGTTAAAGAGCTCTGTTAGGTACCAAGAAATTTGTTTGGCATATCTCCTCAAAAATAGGTTCGGGAGACCGTCCGGCCCAGCAGCTTTACGCGTATTAGCATTCAAAATCAACGCCAAAACCCCTTCACGTGTTACCCGAATGCCCTGCGGGAGGTCCGATGTGGTGGTTCGTTGCTCACATTCTTCATACTCAGAAAATACACCTTGAAAGTACTCGTTAAAGCTCTCCGCTGTGCTAGAAGGATCTGTATGAATGACACCATCCACATTGAATTTGGACAGTTCGACTTTTGTGTTACCTAAGTAGCGCCAGAGCTTTGAAGGATAGCTTTTAATGAACTCCATAAGGCTGTTGTTGTAAAAAAAATATTTCTAGCTTGCCTAACTTTCGTTAACAAATCACCTTTAAGGAGTCTGAACTGCTCTGATTCTGCTTTGCGTTTCTTCATCGATAGTTTTATTTTTCTTTTACTCTGAATTATTTCTCTGGTGATCCATGGGTTTAATCTACGCTGACGAAAAGCTTTTTGGCACAAAGTTTTCGATACAGTGGTGAATACCATTATGAGATTGCTTCCATGCTGCCTCTATATTACTTATAGGACCGCACAGATGAGTATCCAAATAGTCTATTATGGCCACATCACCCGCCCGAGCAAAGTCCTTGATAACTTTTACCACAGAAGCATTTTTTTGGCCATCAGCGTCTTTAATCCATCAGTAGAAAATCAACATGTGATCTGAAATACCCTCCTCAACTGACAGAGCACCTTCACCGATAATGTCACTGATTAACAAAATATCTAGGACTGAATTTCCTCTTGTGTTTACTTTCACGACTTGCTCGGGGTTAAGGGAAAGCATAATGTCCAATACGGTGTCTCCGGGTGTGAAGACACCATAGGTAAAGTCTTGCCAATTAATAAAGGGCAAATTAAAATCATCAGTTATTATTAGACATTTTACCTGAAATTGTAGTGCGTGATCGTACAATTGGTTCAAGTAGAAGTCATCAGTATCGGGAGGGCGATAAACAGCGACAAGAATAAACGTAATATCAAAAAACGCGACTCTCAAAAAGAGGCTTTCATGGTTATCAAGCTGGTCAAGTACTTGTACGTCGACCCCCTTTCGAGCAATTACAGCTACGCCGCCACCACGTGAGCCTCTATCCCGTCTGTGTCGACTGATAGGCCGGCGAAACAACTTCATCGTCTCGAATAAACTGATTTAGCCAAGTTTCTGTTATGACGCAGGCATGTGGATCATACAGCAGCAACAAATCTTCAAGTTTATCCAATTTACATCACTTTGAGAATTCAAAGAAAGCCAGCGTAGCTGGCAAGGCTGCAGTCACTAGCTAGGTACAACCGCTGGAAGGTTTTGGCAAACGCTTCTCGGTTTTGGCACTGCTTTGCGTGAATGGGAGCCATCGTCCCACCTGTAAGGGCAGTCGTCAACCTAAAGCCTATCGTGTGCCAGAGACACCTTCTTTCCGTCTTCCTTATCAGTCTTGGCTGTCCCAAAGTAGCTTGCGCCTTCTGAGTGTGTCTGCGCAATAGTCATTTTGAAGAGAAATTTGCGTTCGTTTTAGTTTTTTTAGGTTGTTCCAGACCGCTTGCTTTACCCTGTAATCTTGGAAACAAAGAATAATCGGGCGATTCGGCTTTGGCCGGCCAAGCCTGTGAATTCGGGCGACCGACAAGCAGGTGACGCCCATTTTAGCTTGAAATAGTTCTTTTATAATGGTAGTTCGCAGGGTTGCTTCCTATTCTGCAAGTGTATCAGGAACGCCGAATACAATGAGGTTTGACCGGCAGCTTCTATCCTCTAAATCAACTAATTTTTCCTGCTGCATGTGAAGCGCCTTTTCAATTTCCGCTAAGCCAATACCTTCTTTCAGGGAAGTCTCGTTTCTTAATTCTTTTACTTTGTCTCCTAGTCTTGTCAAACGGGCACCAAAGCTATATATCAATTTTTCCGTAGTCTCCAGGCGGTCTTTCAAATATGATATATAAGCTTCAATCGACTTCTGACCTTCTACAAGCATTCCTAACATCTCCTCTGCCGTATAGGTCCAGGATTTTCCTCTGCATCGCCAAAAGCTAACAGTTTAGAAACACAAAAAAGTCGTACGCAATGCATACGCAAGTGTGTGGGCACGGCATGGCAACCAGGAGTATGTTATCCCTTCTCAAGGAACTGCAACTAACCTGTAAAACGACAACCGAACGCATGAGTGACCTGCACCCAGCGCTTTCGGCGTGCCCACTAAAGTATATCAGGAAGGAAGGAAGAAAAAAGTGGAGAAGGAAAGGCAGGGACGTTAACCAGTTTAACTTAACCGGTTTGCTACCCTACACATGGGAGAGGGATGGGGGAGATGAAAGATGGGGAAGCTCATCAGGAATGGTGCAGTCCTTATGGGTAGCTTGCTGGCGACGTCACAAGGACACGGATTGAAGTAAGGGGAGGGGCATTCTCAATGACTCCGCAGCTTTCACTGCCCAGCGCGTCGGCATCTTCAGCTGCACACACGGGTACCAGCGAAATAGAGGCAGGGAGCAGGGCGCTGTCTATAGACAGCAACAACGCTTGTAAGACGACAACGCAACGCATGATGAGTGACCTGCGCCCAGCGCTTTCACTGTGCCCACGATCGGTGACATGTCACGCTGTGACATCGTGTCCCTCTGCAAGGCAAACACGCGAGCGGCGTGGCTGCAGCACTGGTTGTCGGTATCTGATCGGCACCAGCATCTGCGCGTTTGCGGCCGTCACTTCGTGCCGAAGGATTAGTATACACCGCAATAGTGTTTATCGTGCCCGATATTCGCGTAAACGCAAGCGCGAGCGGAATACGCCTGGGCGTTCTACGGGATGAGCGGATTCGCAGAAGTGAACGGCCTGCACGGTGCCGCCCCATGGTAGCACACAGAGTTCAACGAAACACAGAACTAATACCGCAGTAAACTAGTGTATTCTACGTTGCTTCTCGTGTAGATTTTTTTGGCAGGAACGTAACCAAGAACACGTTGTTTTTCTAAATGTTGAAAATGTTTTAGAGTTTGTTTAAAGAAACATTAGCTGTTTGTTTGGCTGGTTAAGCTCTGCGACACCAAGAGGCCGGACCATGCAGACCGATCAGGCCGCTCCCGTCTGCCTATGCTAAAACTCCTTCATCACTGCAATAGTAGTACGAAGAGGCTTGAGTTTACGCCTCAATCCATCCACCGAAGGGTCCAGCTCGCCTGTGACTGCCGGAGTACCGGACACGCTCTGTGTTGCGACAGAATTCTCGCAATGAACGTTGCTTGCGATAGCCCTCGCTTGGGATTTACTGCCAGTCGGCTAGCGGAGAAGTTAGAGAAGCTTCGCCCGCAGCCTCCAAGGCAATCGGAATTGGACAACGCGAAGTCCCACCATAACACAGAGCCAGTGAAGGCGGAGCTTAGCTCCGATCACTCGGCGAACGAATGGATGAGAGAAAGCGTGTGTGTGTATATATATGTATATATATATATATATATATAGAGAGAGAGAGAGAGTAAGGAAGATAACGGACGTGCGCACAGAGTCAGCAGCATCGGCAGGATCGAGCGCACAGCAGAGGCTCGAGCTCGGGAACTGCTCGGTGCATCCTAGAACCAGCGGTCGCTACGAACCCCAATAAATCTCCTTTATAATATATATATATATATATATATATATATATATATATATATACACACACACCCGCCGTGGTTACTCAGTGGCTATGGTGTGTTAGGCTGCTGAGCACGAGGTCGCGGGATCGAATCCCGGCCATGGCGGCAGCATATCGATGGGGGCGAAATGTGAAAACACCCGTGTACTTAGATTTAGGTGCACGTTAAAAAGTCCCAGGTAGTCGAAATTTACGGAGTCCTCCACTAAGGCGTGCCTCATAGTCAGAAAGTGGTTTTGGCACGTAAAACCCCATAATTTATATTTGTGATATATATATCACCGACTTATAAGAGCTCTGAATGTTAATTTCAAAGTATCGCTGGAGCGCGCACATAGTTTTGCATAATGAAACAACAAGATGAATTATCTGCGTATAATAGGGCCCAATAGGTACCTTCAATGCACATAAACCTCCCAGTGGTATAGAATGCGGTATTCACGTTTTCTTTTTTTTTTGCAGATGTGTTCCTTGTTCCCTATCAACACTCTTGGACCACTGGCTATATGGCCACTCCTTCCGAATTCCCCCAGAATGGGTTTTTACTGATATAGAGAAGGTGCCAAAGCCCCAAATAGTATTTACATACCTCCAATATGCCAAAGGAGGTACATTAAAGTGATAAGTATCTTTGGATGATCCAGTTTTCGGTATGTTTGTGCATATATACGCTTATCCCTATGTCCGCGGCTAGCTTCTTTTACGCGAACCTGAGTCACTGATTAGTCCATGGTCTAGTGTGCAGAACACCGGCGTTCTTGTGCTCAATGAATCCCGTACGAAACGAATCGCCGGACCAACTTGGGACACTGGATATGCGACACTGGGTGTGTACCGCTCTTTAAAGAACCTCCCTCACGCCTACTTGGGTCATTGGTTATGTGCCACTTTTAATGAATCTCATTCAGGTGAACTTTGGTAACTGGTTATGGGCCACTGGGTATGTTCGTTTAGTCAGTTAACTTCTTTGCCACCCAAGAGACTCGTTGGTTATTAGGGGCCAGGTGGCATGCGCCACTCTTCAGTGATACAAAAAATCTGGTCTGCAGATTCACCCTCTCTCTCATCGAGCGGTCTTCGTTGTGGCGCCGCTAGGTGGCGCAACATGTTCAGAGACTAGCGCGAGAGAGGAGCCTGTCTGCACATATCTCTCAGACATGACGCGTTTCTGAGGTCAATATGGTTTGTCGCTGCATTGCTTCAACACTAATTGCATCAACGTTGGTAATCATCGTAAGATGGGTTCTGCCGAAAGTTTTAATGGAATTAGCATTCTTAGGATACTTGGAACGTTTTCCGGTGTCTGTCTACCGGTCTGTCTGTGTCTATGTGATTGGTCTAGTGTAGCGAGCGCCGCGGTGAGAGTGGGTTAGCCGTGCGAAAGTGCCGACGAGAAGCTGCAGCGCTTGCACGACCGCGCCAAAGAAATAATTCGAAGACAGCGATAATAAAAATGGCACGTGGTTGGAATTCAAATCTTGAAGCGTTTAGCCAATGAGTGGCCTATACGGCAGTGATGGAAATGATGAAAAAGTTCTAAGGCGGTTGCGCTTCGATCGTAATGGCATCGCTTTCATCTCCAACCTTCTGTGACAGGACCTTGAGTCATGAGGCGACGCACTATAGCAGTGTTCGTGATCATGCAAGTGGGTGCTGCGCTACAGCTTTTCGCAACAAGAAATTTTCTAGTGGCAGCAGGGGATGTGGTTGCTGGGCACGAGGTGGCAGCGCCTCTCATTGTGCGCCGCGTGGCCCTTGCCTTGAAGAAGCGGGCCAGCCACTTAATCAGCTGACCGCATTTCATAATACGTGTGCATGAAGGGGCGTACCACAACCGTACACCTTAATTTTATCAAATAGTATATTGAGTTAAACAAAATCATTATTATGTATAAAATAATAATAAGGTGGCTGATAGAATTCACCGAGGACAGCGTAGACGCGTGGAACAATCCTCGTACGACGCATGGAAATACCGGGAAAAGATAGGATTAAAAAACTATTTGCAATGCTTCTGCTGAAGCAGGAAATCTAAATTTTCGCCAAGCAGTACGCTTACCATTCTCCCTGTTTTCGCTGAAAAGGAAATCGCTATCCAGTGCAGTTGTTTTATGACCTTTCGGTACATTGCGGATAATGCCTGTGTGACACTCTGGAACGCTATAATAAGTAACCTTTTATAAGGATTGCAAATAAGCTGCGCACATTAAACATTCATAGATATTCAGTCACAACATGCTTCCTACTTCAAGAAACATAAATACCGTACCTAGTGTAGTTCACCGAGGAGACAGGGTAAAAGCAACTATACGCCTTGTATAACGTGCTAAAATTTGGTGAAGACGAGCATGCAGTAATTATTTTCAAAGCGCGTAATTAGCCTACAAACTTTAAAGTTTCGGTTCACGTCATTCATGAAGTGGCCTATATTCCCCCAAAATCAATAGTGTCTGCTGTTATTGATCCCCTCAGGCAATTGAATAAACTTTTGTAGCGTTTCATATAAACGTCTCCAAATGTGCCGAAATGGGGGTTTTAACATTTTTGTTTACTTTTATAACAGTGCGACACTCTTCACAATGTGTACTGCATACTGCCCCTACCATTTGCCACATTTTCTCAAAATATAAAGACTTAGTGAGCTCGGTAGTTCTTTTTTTTTAGAAAAATGTGAAAAGTGGTCTTTGACTCTTTCAGTGCTTCCGGTCGCATTTACCACTGCGCTGTAAAACTTTTTCAAAGCTAACGCACCGGTGCCTCCCTTGTAGGGAAGCGCCGCGAGTCCGAGTCTTGAAAGATCAACGGTTACAAAGACATCGGCCACCACAATGAGACGCCAACGAAGGAATAAACAACCGTATGCCCGGTCTGGCTCGCTCTGACCATTCTCGTTGCACTATACACGATAGAACGAAGGAACACTGATGAAGCGAAGCGGCAGAAAGGGTAAGAAAAGAACGCTGCTGTTTTCACTGACTGGAGAACTTCCGCCCTTTTAAGGCGCTGTGGCTCGGTCCCCATTGTACGTTAGGCACGGTCCGGTGGGTCTCAATGGGCGATTTCGTTGTAAGGGAGGGAAGCGCTCTGTGGCACTGGCGTCGGCACCGACATTGCACATGCCAGAACGCGTTCGCACAAAGTGTTTAAATAAGAGAACTGCGTGCATAACTTTCCGTTTAGGACCTTCATGCTCCTTTTGTTATCCATTAACTTCGTGGCACGTCAGGTTGCTGTTAAACCTGCGCTTAAGAAAACAGCGGCGCCGCGGTGCGGTAGTGAATACGAGCGTCTCGAAAGCAGACTTGCAGTTTTATGCTGCATGCTTTAAGCGTGGATTGTCTTCATTCGAATCCTTTTTTTTGAAACGTACGTGGAAAAAAGAAAACGAAAAATTATTTTTGCAGGCATTTGTATAAGTTTCCAAGTACTGCTCTTCTCCTAAAGTTATGTTGCCCAAGTGGGCAAGTGTATCTGAATTAGTGCTTCAGCGAGCAAAATAGCACCGGAGCCTATGCTCGAGGAGCAAAATGAAACGGTTTTCCTGTGTGTGCGATTACCAAAAATGGGTGCTTCCTAAAGGCTTGCGTTATTTTGAACGTTCTTTGAAATTCAAAAAAAAAAAAAATGGGTTGCTTGATCTATGTTGTAAAGGTGCACATAATGCTATAGAGCACAACCATGTGCTCAGTAATTGTATTAACTGCATTCTTTAGACGGTAATGTCCAGCTGATTGCGTGTCGTTCTTCTTCAAACTCTGCCAACGACACTGCTGGAAGCTATAGCTGTATATAACGCACACTCACACGCTTTCTGATCTGCCATTGCAGATCTAGTGGAAAGCAACAGTCGGATATATTCAGAACGCCTGGGACCCTTTGAGCGAAATGTCATAGCAACGGGTAAACTTACCCAACGATCGTGGCCTTCAACGAGCTATGACCTTCAAGAAATAATAATAAAATGCAAATAGAAAAATTGAATTGTAATTTGTCATTGTTTTAATGATGTGACCTGAGTTTACGTTCTCACGTCTTTCATGGAACCTGTTTTGTGAGTTGTCTCTAGATTTATGGGAGATGCCATAGTGTTCCAGGCTGTTTATTGGGAATATTGTTGTGAGCTGTTTTAGTGCATTTGCACCCACCTGCGTCTGACTTTTTCGTGCTTCTAGGTTTATTTTGCTCATGAAAGGCTTGTAATGATATTTTTATTATATGTCGCTTGTGAAAAAAAGTAGGCGGTGCCATTCAGAGGTGTCAACAGCTCTAAATATTATGCGTAAAAAACAACAAAAATGACAACCATTTCACTCTGTGAAGACGGGATGGTTGTCACTTTCTTGTGTTGCGAGTCTCGCGTCGTTGATCGTTCGGAGGTGCCCGGGCTCGCGATTGTCGTTTTCGTTCAGCATAGGGGGAACGTTCTTCATCGGTGGTCGTTTCGCGTCGCCGTCGTTTGCATTCGCGTTGTTGTTCCCTCGGGCGCTCATCGTACGCATGTTGTCCTTCGGGTGTACGAACTCAACGTGTCCGCCCCATCGATAACGCAGCTGTTTTTAGCGTCGATACTTCTCCTGCTTATATACTGCGATAACCTTGACGTCATGCTATTGTTCACGGTGAGCGTTCTAATCTGTTCCGCATTTTGACAGCTGCGCCACCGCACTGCACCCGTATGGGTTTGTTAGAAATCCCCAAGTCTGTTTCTGTTGCCGCACGCAAAAAAAAAAAAAAAATTATGGAAGGTTAGTCATATACAGCTTTTGCTGTAATAACAAAACTAAAAGCAAAGTGGCTTTGAGCAGCATCCGAACCAGTTCCAGGAACAGAAAGGATTTGTCTTATTTATTCTCAATGTCAACATTTTAGCCATCTATCACATCGGCATCTGCAATTGTACGGGCCTCTTACATAAATGTTTGCTCTGGTATTGGCACAAACGCTCCGGTATTCCTCGACGCCAACTATGATTTCGGGCAAAGTTACGTTTATTTTATATATATTTTTCGCTTTCTTGCGATCAATCGTGCTTTTCGTCCAACGCTGCGCGCCCATTTCTTTTATAGCGTCATTATTATGGTGCGCATGTCCAACATCTCAAATGTACTGTTAAGTTGTGTAGTAGATTTCGGACGGAAGTATTTGTTTTTGACCTAACGGGCGACCTTTGCACATGCACTTAAACGCCATATGCATAGCTAGGAGGTAACGCATAGTTTTGGCGACTCAGGTGATCTGCTTCAATGAAAACGCCAATAATACCCCTGCAAGAATTCCTAGCGCAAGGAGCATCCATGCACGGGCTGTTTCAGGTCAAGTGATTGCTTGCGCTCATGAGAAATTCCACCTAGATACTCACCATATAATGCTTTGTACGCATAAATGGCGGAATGCTATGCAATTAAAAAAAAAGCCGTTACGTTGTTAATTCTGCATACATGAATACTCAGTGTAGAGGGGAGGTACGCAAAGTTGTGATGACATCTGTCTCAAAAAACATGTTTTACAATACTTCAAGTACAGGTTAGGTGGCACCGGCGCTTGGTTTGAGTGGGTCACTGTTATTGCAGCACCGATGTGATACGCCGCGATTCAGAGCTCTACACAAAAGGTTCAAGCCATTAGCGATATCTTTGTATAGCACAGAAAGGCTATGAAGTATAGAGATGACATTACCGGAATAGTATATATTGGGGGGCAAAACGCAAAAACACTCGTGTACCAAGCATTCGGTACACGTTGAAGACGCCCAGGTGGACAAATTTAATCTGAACTGCCCATCTACGGCGTGCCTCATAGTCATATGGTGGTTTTGGCTCATAAAACACCAGAAGCTCAGAATATTTATCACCCCAAAGTCTATAGCCAAGCTTAAACATAAAACCGAACACCAATGCACAAATGTGATGGTGTTATTCACTTTTCGTCTTTCCGTCTAGTCCCTTCTTAACACGGCTGCTGTTTGCGCTGACTGCCAGATCGCGCCTGTTGCCCTTGTTTATTGCGTTCCTTTTTCAGATCAAAAGATGACATTCCACGGCGAAAGGCAGGAAGCGTCATCTGTTTGAACGCACCGAAGCGGATGAAGAGCAAGCAAAAAAAAAAGAGAATAAAAAATTGAAAAAAAAAAAGCGATGGCATGGCTACAAGAAATTCCGGCCAAGTCAGATCGTTTCCGCCTTAGTAGAGTTGAATATCTCTGGCCCTTTTGACCATGGCAGATCCGCTTTTCACTACCAGCTTCTTTTTATCTTCATTTCACAGTAACTCTCCCCTCCTTTCCTCTACGGCGTGTCCTTTCTTGTCTTTCGTTTGTCTCCTTCACTTGATTTAAAGCAAGAGATGGGAATGCAGGATGGGAAGCGTTATATTTTCCTGTGATTGACGTCACGTTTAGATGCCGCTAGGGATGTTTTAACTCAGTTTTAGAGAAGGAAAGAAAGCCAGGGAAGCAGCACGGTTGAGGAAGAGCACTGCTGGAGTGAAAGTGCGCGTTCGAAGGCATAGGGGGAACGCCTGCATAACATTGTCACTCTTGATATACCAATAAATCTTGCTGAATGACTAAACATTAGAACTCAACTATCGACTGCTGGCCAAATGCTGATGAAGCGGCCAGAGCCTAATAAAGGAGAAAATAAGGAAAATAAATGTCAAAGCTCTTTTTAGGAGCTGATATCCGCAACTTAGCTTACGATTTATATCGTGACAAATTAAGCAAAATTGTTTGTGTGCATGTGGGGGCAGGGGAGGGTAGGTGCTGCACATTCTGTTTGAAATGATCCAAAAGAAAAACTGGATGCACAAGATACCTATATGCCTTGTCAGGAAAGCAAAAAAAAGCAGTGTCGATTTCTCCCAGACGAGAGTAATATTAGGCAGCTGCATCGCTAATCAACGCTAAGCGGCAGAATCCGCAATGGGCCCAGTAGTTTCTCATCTGTATACACTGCGAAGAACATGAGCCACAAGCGAATAGCGAATGCTCGAAGAGATTGGCGTGTGATTGTGTTGAAGTCGCCAGGACAGTTGGCTTCCAGCAGCCTCAACATAGCAGCGGCCATGCCAGAATGCGCGCAGGAACGCAAGCCAGCTGCATGGCACAAACGTCAAATACTGGAAGTAGGCTTTTCCATACTGTTGGGTTGCCCTACAGAAAACAATCGACGTACCACTTATGGCAGCACTTATCCTAGAGTAGGCTTGCAAAGGACAAGCATTAAGTAAGGAAGAGGTTGTGGCAACGATAGCGAAAGCTGCTCGTGCGGCCTTGCTGTGTTTCGAGTTCAAGAGATGCCGTATGCCACCTTACTTTTGTAAAGTTGTTCAAATTAGATATGTGGAAAAGCGCAATTGCAGGATTTCCCGCATCCTCCATTGCACATGGCAGAGGGTAATGCGGCAATGAGAGCGGACTTCACCATGGACAATAAGCGATTGGAGTAGTAGTAACTTTCCATGGATGGTGACTTTATACCGGTACAATTAATTTTGTTGGAATGCCATTGTAGCTGTGTGTAGGCAGAAAACCATTCCATACAGGAAATGACAAGTTGATTGAATGTGCAAGAAAACTAAAAATGTAAGAAAGAGTGTAAAAATTCTACTTGGTTGTACATTTCTCCTTTGGCACAGTTTAGTACTGCACAAACATCGCTAGCAATTTTTAATCATTTTATCAGATAAAGGGTGAGAGAGGCTGGGCCGGAAAATTAGACATGAACTTTAAAAAGGGGGTACCAGCGAAACACAAAGGACGCGCACACAAGGAAAAGGCGTTAGACACGGACGTTATCGGGCGTTATCGGTCCGTGTCTAACGCCTTTTCCTTGTGTGCGCGCCCTTTGTGTTTCGCTGGCACCCCCCTTTTCAAGTTCAGCATGCACCAACTGGCCCAAGAGCTTGCGCTAATGGAAGATTAGACAAAAGCAGATGGTCAATGATGACCTGCAGGTACACGAGAAATCACAATTGACTTACGCAGTACCGGTGTTCTATAGTAAGAAAAAAACAGGATACGGGAAGCAAAGAGGATAAAAATGCTTCACTCAAGATTTATTACAAACAACGAGTAAAATTCATTCAGATGGTCTTAAAATATGTATGGTTATTCTCACAACTCTTCATCAACAGAGCTTTTAGCATAACTGATGCGAACTTTGTTATAAATCAGCTGCACGATGTCTCAGACAACCGAACAAAAAAAAACACACGTTATTTACTGGGACCAAAATACATTGAAATATTTTACGAAATTAGGGGATAATGTATAGGTTCGTATATACATGTACGCGCGTAGTTCTGGCAAAAAAAGAAAGAAAAGGAGCGATATTTCTTTGCCGAAGTCCGCAAAGAAAAATGGTATGCAGGGAACAGCATCAATTTTTTAAGAGTGGTCGAAAATGCTACCACAAGCTGTACGCAATAAAACGCAGCACCAGTATTAGAATAATAAAAAAAAGCATCCGAGGACACCTAAGCACTTCTTTGAGTACTCAATGCGAAAGCGTTGGTGTCCAGTTGAACGCCGCTGAACAGTCCTTCGATCTTTGCGCTGCGAGTAATGTACCGTAGCAGAAGGTGCTACCTGAGCCAGCAGGCAGTAGGAGCCTGCGGTGCCAGCACCACCTGCCTGTGAAGTCCTGTGGGAAGTGACCGAGGAAGCAGCAGCGGCCGCCAAGGGCTCGCGCGCGCAGCAGCTAAGCGCAGGGATGAGAGAGAGAGAGAGAGAGAGAGAGAGAGAGAGCAACGAACCGCGCGCAGGCTTCCGAGAGCGAGACGGCGGCAGCCGCACGCGCGTGGCCGACGACAACCCCTGCGGCGTTGAGACGCTGTATCTGCTCCGCCGAGGTGCGCTGGTGACGTGGCGTCGCGGTGACGCTCTCTCCCCCCACGCAACACGTGGTGCGCTGAGATGGCAGCAGCTGTTCGAATTCACCCGCTCTGCTCCATGTGGGTGCGCTCGTGATGTTGCATCGCAGCCCATGGGAACTTCATGTGATTTCGCTGCTAAAGACACTGGCTTTTTGCCCAATGGGCCATTTGAAGCTTTCGAATGAACAGTTATACGAAGCTTGCCCAACTTATCTGTGATCCTTTACATTAGTATAGACCAAAAATAACTCAGAGTGATTAAATTAATGCTAAAAAGTAAGGCTGTAGATTTCAAGGTCAACGCTCCCGCACCGACGACGACGCCGGCAATGCTAGAGAGACCACAACAGCGCGGGCACGTAGGCCCCCTAGGCTACTCTCCGCCTAAGGAATGCTACTCGGAAGCCCGAAACGACACCACGCAATAGCTTGATTTGACTATTTCGCCTGTTTTCGATGATCAATGATTGGAATTGCTTTGTTGATGCAAAATTTGTACGACGCTTAAGCCTGGCCTTAAGAGTGGAACACGATAGATTTGGATGATCCCTGACTGCTTGTCGCGCTTCCTGACAACCGCGCCTTTCTTGAGGATGTGCGGAGACGAGCGCGGTAATGTTGTTGCAAGGAAACGATCTGACCACTGCGCTCGGAAAAGGGGCTTGTGTTTGAGTTTCCGAGTAAGAGAATTATGTTTTCTGGTATATTCAAATTAAACTCCTACGCTATTTTGTATTTAGGTTGTGTTTATGTCGTACTTTGCGATTTTTCTGGGGTGTTTCCTTTTGAAGAATTCAATCCGTTCAGTTACACATCTGTGCCATGCGGAGGGCCAGCACCGTTGTCGTTCGGAATGATATTCCGCCGAGCGACGTCCGACGCCGGCATACGATTTTTCGCGACACGCTGTCGTGTTAAAATGCGTGTGCTCTCTTGTAACCAAATTGAGGAGCGAGTTTGTCGCCGAAGACCAGCTTTAAAGACGTGCATGGAGTCACGCGAGAACTCTGTCACGTCTGAAAGTTTAGGTGGTGTATAGTCGTTGTTGGCGCTGTGTCGAGTTTCTCTGTAGGAAGCCTTCATACACATACGCTCAAGAGGAAGACACAGACGCGGCAATGAAGGCTCCCTGTTTCTTCGCCCCTTGTGGTGACGGATGCTGGGCGCGTCCATCCTAAAATACGCCTGCGTGTCTGTTGCCGAGAAGTACAGTTCCGTCTTGGTTCTCGCCACAGCTTCGCTCAGACCGACTCTCGCAATGCATGGGATCGGCATGATTTTAAAGCGAGTGCTCGCAGGAGTATCGGGCCTCGATGAAGTAAACTAATGGAGAAGAAAGCGCAAGTGCCCAACAGTCGTCATGCGGTCCTCGTCGCGCTGTCTCGATTCTGTGTTACGCCGTCTTGGTCGTGCTTCCGTCATCTCAGTCATCGTCATTCTACCACCGTTAGAGGGTCGTCGTAGTCATCGTGTCATGCCGTCTGGCAAAGCATGTCAATAATAACTCTTCCCATTGTAATAAAACTCAGTTAATGACATCAGCAGCATCATTTGGAAGCGTCGCGCTCGTGCCTATTTGATACTTCGGTCGTTTACTATGACAACCGTCTTAGATGATGCCTGTAACATTTTTTCACGTGAGGTTTTGAAGTCGCACAGATCCTCTACATGATGAAGAAGCCAAGAGCACTTGATAAACTACCAACGCCTTCATAGCAGTACGACAATGGAAGAAACCATGGCACTAGTCTTGTTATGACGGCGCAAGCAGTTTTGCTCGTATGTTGTAGACACATTTGGGATAACTGCCATTGAAATATATAATTTTTTATAAATAATTTGTATTGGGCATCATCGCCCAGGCGTAATGAATGAATGAATGAATGAATGAATGAATGAATGAATGAATGAATAAGTTTATGTTTGCACAACTTGAAATCTCATCGCTTAATTTATTCGTAATTTGATGACAAAGGCAATAAAATAAATTGTACATAGCGAGTTCTACTCAATGAGGTTTCTCCAGACAGCCCGCAACACGAATATATTTTACTAATTCGTGCGGAATAGCCTCCTCGTCCGGCGGCTTCGAAATTTCGTTTTCTCCTGTAATTCAGTACTACTGCCTCGCATGATTTACCGCAATGAATGCGGTGAGGCTTGCAGTCATACTTGCAGGGCGGCTCTTTTGCGCATACACACACAAAGAAAACAAGTCGACTGGAAGACGACTGCTCGTCGAGTCTACTTGTTTCTATTTGTGTTTGTGTATTAACTCCGCCCTGCAAACATGGCCGCCACATACTGCAGCTTCGTGCATGCCGTAAGTGAAGACAAATGACTCGTGAATGCGATGCTTGGCGAGCATTTGGGATAACCATTTGCGGCTCCTCTCAATCTATCATCGTTCGAGCGCGTCACGTAATAACGCCAGCAATGACCGTGAATTATGAAAACACATTGGTTACCGTCTTGTATGAGTTCGATCCTCTGACATGCGGGCAAGCTATCGCTTCAAAATGCAATAAGAAGAAATCAAATGCACATTATAGATTGCTACGGGGACGATTCATATAGCAAGAAAAAACAAGGAGCGAATGTGCCCTAGCCTTCGCTCATCCTTTTCAAGAAAAGCATTATTCCGAAAATAAATCGCCGGGATTATCATATTGACGGGTGCAGCCAGCATAACTTTCACAAGGACGAAGAGGGAGAAATTAACTACAGGGACTCTGCTCACCATCAACTGAATGTTTGTGCACGGAAGCGGAACTTATATATGGGGATGCAAAGAAAGATAAAAATAACAAAGGACTGAAAAATAAGGAGACTAACTTGCGGATCTAAATGACACTGTTACACATGAGAACTAGATCATTTGGGGGTGGGGGGGGGGGTAGAATTGACAGTGTGCTGACGCTGCAGTTGCCTTTTTTACATCTTGCCATGTCATCTATATATTTAGGATGACACATAGGTCTGCGTCAGTCAATGGGTGCTGGCCGCACCCGTCGATGCGCACCGAGTAGCCCAACAAAATACAGAAATTCACTTATGTATTGTTATATGTATTATTTCCTACGTAGGCAGCAGCCCTCACAACGTTTAGTATGAAAGCAAAGCTCTAGCTCTCGCCCCACCCCTCCCCCATCCATTGACTTGTTCACTAATTACTTACGTATGCTTTACTTTCGCAGATGTACGCGTGGTGTGGCTGACTATAATCATTACTTCTAACCACCTGTTAGGGGCGAAGATGCCTGGTTTCTTTTACTTTTTTTCCTCTCAAGCGCGAGCCACGTTGGAGACATCCTGTCTAGACTACAATCTTTGCGTCTCAATGGAACAAAAAAATAAAGCGAACATTTCATAGTTTGGTTGAGGCGGCATTGCACTTCAGCACTTACGGAGGTTTTAAGAAAGACAAGGCCGTCACATCACGCATCGAGGCAGAAAGCCTGCATCAGTTTATCTGGTGTTTTCTGGCGTTCTTGCCTGCTCGCAACGATAATGTAGTTCGCTCGCTCACCTTATTGTCGATATATGAATTAATGAATGGTCATAAACCTTTTTGAGCGAAGGAATGGCTCTATGGCATAGGTAGTGTATACAGGGCAGTTCTTTATCAGGGTTAATAAACTAGTAGCACTGCAATTGCTGAGGTGCAGGCAGGTTGAAATACAAAAATTGAACAGTGGATACAAGCAAGTTTATGGGCAGCATAAAAAAGAAATCTGGGTAGGTTACGTTGCATTGCAGACCATATTTAGTTTTGTTCAGATCTGTGCATGTTCAAGTCTATTCTTGTGCGCTGCACTTGAGCTGTCCGCCATCATGCAAAGACGTTTCAGCCTGATGAAAGACTCGTCTTTGTTAATAGTCTGAAACATTGTGATATATAACAATCTATGTCTAGGGCTTTTCACGCCTTACGCATGCATCACGCAGGCATGCTTCATGCAGGAGGCTTTCATTATTGACACTAGTCTACTAAAGGTTGCATGAAGTTAACTATCGTCCGGCTTTCTTAATTGCACTCGTCCAAATTCTTTCCTGTGCTGAGTGCTAAAACAACACGCATCCAGCAACAAAAGTTTGGGGACCGCAGGATCTCCTAAAATGTTCAGTGCCCGAGCAGCCTGTAGCAACGGCCTGTGAAACTGTATACGACGATCATCATCATCATCAGCCTGGTTACGCCCACTGCAGGGCAAAGGCCTCTCCCATACTTCTCCAACTACCCCAGTCATGTACTAATTGTGGCCATGCCGTCCCTGCAAACTTCTTAATCTCATCCGCCCACCTAACTTTCTGCCGCCCCCTGCTACGCTTCCCTTCCCTTGGAATCCAGTCCGTAACCCTTAATGACCATCGGTTATCTTCCCTCCTCATTACATGTCCTGCCCATGCCCATTTCTTTTTCTTGATTTCCACTAAGATGTCATTAACTCGCGTTTGTTCCATCACCCAATCTGCTCTTTTCTTATCCCTTAACGTTACACCTATCATTCTTCTTTCCATAGCTCGTTGCGTCGTCCTTAATTTGAGTAGAACCCTTTTCGTAAGCCTCCAGGTTTCTGCCCCATAGGTGAGTACTGGTAAGACACAGCTATTATACACTTTTCTCTTGAGGGATAATGGCAACCTGCTGTTCATGATCTGAGAATGCCTGCCAAACGCACCCCAGCCCATTCTTATCCTTCTGATTATTTCTGTCTCATGATCCGGATCCGCCGTCACTACCTGCCCTAAGTAGATGTATTCCCTTACCACTTCCAGTGCCTCGCTACCTATTGTCAAGTGCTGTTCTCTTCCGAGACTGTTAAACATTACTTTAGTTTTCTGCAGGTTAATTTTTAGACCCACTCTTCTGCTTTGCCTCTCCAGGTCAGCGAGCATGCATTGCAATTGGTCTCCTGAGTTACTAAGCAAGGCAATATCATCAGCGAATCGCAAGTTACTAAGGTATTCTCCATTAACTTTTATCCCCAATTCTTCCCAATCGAGGTTTCTGAATACCTCCTGTAAACAGGCTGTGCATAGCATTGGAGAGATCGTATCTCCCTGCCTGACGCCTTTCTTTATTGGGATTTTGCTGCTTTCTTTATGGAGGACTACGGTGGCTGTGGAGCCGCTATAGATATCGTTCAGTATTTTTACATACGGCTCGTCTACACCCTGATTCCGCAATGCCTCCATGACTGCTGAGGTTTCGACAGAATCAAACGCTTTCTCGTAATCAATGAAAGCTATATATAAGGGTTGGTTATATTCCGCACATTTCTCTATCACCTGATTGGTAGTGTGAATATGGTCTATGGTTGAGTAGCCTTTACGGAATCCTGCCTGGTCCTTTGGTTGACAGAAGTCTAAGGTGTTCCTGATTCTATTTGCGATTACCTTAGTAAATACTTTGTAGGCAACGGACAGTAAGCTGATCGGTCTATAATTTTTCAAGTCTTTGGCATCCTCTTTCTTATGGATTAGGATTATGTTAGCGTTCTTCCAAGATTCCGGTACGCTCGAGGTCATGAGGCATTGCGTATACAGGGTGGCCAGTTTCTCTAGAACAACCTGCCCACCATCCTTCAACAAATCTGCTGTTACCTGATCCTCCCCAGCTGCCTTCCCCCTTTGCATATCTCCCAAGGCTTTCTTTACTTCTTCCGGCGTTACCTGTGGGATTTCGAATTGCTCTAGACTATTTTCTCTTTCATTATCGTTGTGGGTGCCACTGGTACTGTATAAATCTCTATAGAATTCCTCAGCCACTTGAACTATGTCATCCATATTAGTAATGATATTGCCGGCTTTGTCTCTTAACGCATACATCTGATTCTTGCCAATTTCTAGTTTTTTTTCACTGTTTTTAGGCTTCCTCCGTTCCTGAGAGCATGTTCAATTCTATCCATATTATACTTCCTTATGTCAGCTGTCTTACGCTTGTTGATTAACTTCGAAAGTTCTGCCAATTCTATTCTAGCTGTAGGGTTAGAGGCTTTCATACATTGGCGTTTCTTGATCAGATCTTTCGTCTCCTGCGATAGCTTACTGGTATCCTGTCTAACGGTGTTACCACCGACTTCTATTGCACACTCCTTAATGATGCCCACAAGATTGTCGTTCATTGCTTCAACACTAAGGTCCTCTTCCTGAGTTAAAGCGGAATACCTGTTCTCTAGCTTGATATGGAATTCCTCTATTTTCCCTCTTACCGCTAACTCATTGATCGGCTTTTTATGTACCAGTTTCTTCCATTCCCTCCTCAGGTCTAGGCTAATTCGAGTTCTTACCATCCTGTGGTCACTGCAGTGCACCTCGCCGAGCACGTCCACATCTTGTATGATGTCAGGGTTAGCGCAGAGTATGAAGTCTATTTCATTTCTAGTCCCACCGTTCGGGCTCCTCCACGTCCACTTTCGGCTGTCCCGCTTGCGGAAGAAGGTATTCATTATCCGCATATTATTCTGTTCCGCAAACTCTACTAATAACTCTCCCCTGCCATTCCTAGTGCCTATGCCATATTCCCCCACTGCCTTGTCTCCAGCCTGCTTCTTGCCTACCTTGGCATTGAAGTCGCCCATTAGTATGGTGTATTTAGTTTTTACTCTACCTATCACCGATTCCACGTCTTCATAGAAGCTTTCGACTTCCTGGTCATCATGACTGGATGTAGGGGCGTAGACCTGTACAACCTTCATTTTGTACCTCTTATTAAGTTTCACTACAAGACCTGCCACCCTCTCGTTAATGCTATAGAATTCCTGTATGTTACCAGCTATATATTTATTAATCAGGAATCAGACTCCTAGTTCTCTTCTCTCCGCTAAGCCCCGGTAGCACAGGACGTGCCCGCTTTTTACCACTGTATATGCTTCTTTTGGCCTCCTAACTTCACTGAGCCCTATTATATCCCATTTGCTTCACTCTAATTCCTCCAATAGCACTGCTAGACTCGCCTCACTAGATAACGTTCTAGCGTTAAACGTTGCCAGGTTCATATTCCAATGGCGGCCTGTCCGGAGCCAGTGATTCTTAGCACCCTCTATTGCGCCGCAGGCCTGACCGCCGCCGTGGTCAGTTGCTTCGCAGCTGCTGGGGACTGAGGGCCGGGGTTTGATTGTTGTGTTCATATAGGAGGTCGTGGCCAAGTACTGCACCAGGGTGGCCAATCCTGCTCTGGTGAGGGAGTGCGTTACCGGTTCTGGTCACCGGGATCAGGCCACACTCCAGGCCTGTTTATGCAATTTTATCAACACGCGGGTTTTTTTTTAATCCGGTGGAAAATTGCCGGCACCGGGATTCGAACCACGGACCTCTTGCACGCGAGGCGGGTGTTTTACATCTACGCCACCGCTGCACCTATTATACGACGATATTGCTAGCATATTCTTATCGAGCCCCAAAATGCAAATACCATACTGCGCTGTGAGGTTGCGGAGATACCCAGCTCTTGCTCAGATCTCGTGCCCCACAATATTTTGTCTTCGTGTGTTCTTATTTGAAGTTTCTTTTCTCAGTTTCAGTTTCACGCAGGGCTTCTTTCTTTTCGGTAATTCGAAGACACCACGAGTGTGCGGCAAATGAAGCGTTCGACTGGAACGATGTATTGAACGAAACGAACTGCGATGCACAGATATCAGATTGCGAACTCATCGCAGTTATTCAGCGGCTATCGCGTTTAGTGGTCGAGCTCGAGGTTGCGGGTTCGCTCCGGCCACGCATAGATGGGCGAGAAATGCAAAAGAAGGAAGAAAGGTAATGTGCTTATATTTACACGTACATTAGATAACTCCAAATAGTGAAAAATACTCCGAAGTCTCCCCCTCCCTCAAAGGGCATGCCTCATAATGAGATCATGGTTTTGGCACCTAAACATCCAAGAATTGAGTGTACTTCGGAATATTTGAATGGCCACAAGCCTATCATGAATGCTCCGACTGACAAGGCTGATGTATAAATCGGCCAACTCGCAGGCAATACACATTAGTAGAACGCGCACAAGCGCTCCCTGTAACAGGAATATGACGCATGTGGAGCAGGTTAGCACAGCTCAAGAAAGCTGTAAGCGCCTTCGTTGCGCGTGGAGAACTAGCAGCACTGCTGATATGTCCGACGCATTGTGGCTTCACTTAAACTTCAATTACCCCTGGATGTGAGCGCATGTGGCTCTTAATTTTCACTTCACTTGTGTTTATCTGACACGTGCGTTACGAGTGGTATATGCGGTTTCAATACCAATCGTTAAATTATTTTGTCGTAGCGAATGGCACAGTTCGTGTTATATTTTACATTTGTATACTTTCCAGCTCACACTGCAGCCGTAATCATACTGCTACGTTCAAGAAGGGAAGAGAGAGAACCGGTGACAGAATGTCCTCTAATTATTTGTTGATAAGATACAGAATCGTTGAATTTATTTTCAGTGCTCGAAGGTAAACGAGCGTCTAATCTGTCTCTACGCGTGAAAATGCATTCGCATATCAAATCACTGGTCACGAAGAAGACAATGCCTCCAACGCTGTGTGCATTCCGACTCAAACAGTAGTATTGACTGCGGGCTATTAGAAATGTATACAGTCGATGCCAGGCCAACCCGAACCATTTTTCGGTAGTACAGCACCTAGTATATATAGCAGATCTCTTGGATCGTTTCTAAAATATTGTAGATGAAATGTCTTCTGAATATCTTTTTCAGATAGCGATGGCCCCGACTTACCGAATTCCAATCCATAGATACGAATAAAACGATCCGTTAACGTTACCTAGCTCATTAGGTTCAATGCCCAGCCCATCAGAACAGCTGTGGGTCTTGGATTTATTAAAGCGAAAGTCTTATTTGTCTCATCGTTCAGTCGATCTTCAAATCCTTGAACGAAAACGCGGCGACGATAAGAAAGGTAGAAACACTACCATCATTATCGATGGCTCATGTCGCCGTAAGCAAGCAAGATGGATGATGGACATACATGATAAAGCGAATCAGGATGGATAATAAAGCAAATTAAGAAGGATGATGAAGCAAATTAAGCGGATTACTAAGCGAATTAAGTGGATAACTCAGGTGAGTTAACGGCAATAAAATTAAGATTGATTACTAGGAGATTTAAGAGGATTACTAAGCGAATTGAGAGGATGAATAAGAGGATCAGTAAGCAAAATAAGAGGCATGACTAAGCAAAGTAGACTAAGCGAATTAACGGGGATGTGTACGTCATGTGTCCGGCTTTAATGCATCGGCACTTGGGCTTTCGCCTTCAAGTCGTCTTAGGGATAGCATAAGAGACCCTGTAAATTTTTGCCTCAATGCCTTAGAAAAAATTATCTTCTCGAAAAGCTTTAGAAATCCACTATATGATACAGAAAAGCCTGGATTCACCCACTGTATCACCTGTAAGTATAATGATCTGGTTGAATTGCGCATTTGATACATATTCTTATTCTTTTTTATTTTTCGTTTACCCTCTTCCTCTAGAATATTTTAATCCTTTTGCCACTTCCTATACAGAGTATAATATCAGTGGTTGTATAAACGCTGGCAAAAATACCTGTTTTACAGTAAATAGGTTCGCTCTCTCACCAATCTATAGTTCATTTCGACTTGAATAGAAGGTTACGCATTCCTCCTTCGCTTAGAAAATCTTATCTCTTCCTATACAGAGTATAATATCAGCGGTGTTAGAAATGCTGTCAAAAATACCTGCTTTCTAGCAAAGAGCTTCGCTCTCTCTCCAATCAACAGTTCATTTCGGCTTGAATCCAATGTTACAAATTCCTACTACACTTAGAAAAGAGACCACGTGATTCGCTGTTTTAAGCGAAACAGCAAAGACTGCATAAATGTGCCGGGGAATCCCGCTTCTCCCCAGATTTTGCTTTTTCCTTTGGCTCCCGAGCTGACAAGATGCTGCGAGGAAGAGCACTATCCAAGCGTTCGGGCTCGACAACTCTCGGAGCCGCCGCTTGGCGCACCGTGGGCGGTAAGCTCTCCTTGAAGCGGAACGTGTGCCATTTTTCTTTTGCCTCACTCGAGCCTGCTTTCCTCGATTTCTCTTCAGCACGTCTCTCTGCGCGGTGTCCGTAAAGCCGCACGCAATGCTCGTATGTGGCATCTATACATTGAATTTGTCTGCCCTCTGTATTTTTGGTTCGGCCGCATTTCTTTAATGAATAACTTTCAAATGACTTGTCTCCTTGCCTCGACCCATGGTCAACGTGGTAAATGTACGAGAGTTCAACGGGTAAACACAATCTGCCTGGTATCGAACTCCCTTACTTTCGGTCTAAAAGCGACAGCAAACGTGTACACTGCTAAAATTTATTCGGGAGCGATGATAAGAATTTAGGCTCGTGGAAACGCGGCCAGCATTCTTAAAGCATAAAATTATAAAAATAGAATATTTCTACACGTTTCGCCTTCTAAATTCATTTTATTTCTCAAATACGGCATTCAAAAATTTTCTTGTGTCTACTGCATCTTTGGCACCAAAATTCAATCCTTCCAATACAAGAAATAGTGATACATGGTATGTCCCGTGGTTTCGTAATAAATATAGCCTACAGTCATTAAAACATAACCTACCACATATTTTAAATAAATACAAAGGTACATATACCTCTTCATCGAAGGAACTGCGAATGCATTTCGTAAACATGTGATTCAGTGATTGTTTATCCTTCTTTCTGTGACAACTGTACGTGTTACTGATTTCGTAACCCATACACATGTATTTCTATCTTCTGGTGTTACGAATGTTCTTTTTTTATTAGTCTGCATTAACTACTCTTTATATCAGAGCGACTTGTATTAGTTTGTTAGTAACCCTTACACACATACTTCCATTTTTCGGATGTATCAATTATGTTTTTTTCTTTTAGTCTTTATATTATTTTCGGTCTTGTTATTGTGCATTTATGTAAGTGATTTTATTCTGAGTGTCTAACAATGTTACAATTTTGATGCAACCACCATGTATGCCTTGTAATGGACCATCGGCCTAGTCAAGCTGTTTTCCAACAGCTTTTAGCCTTTGGTATCCACCAGAACACTTGTAATTCTGGAAATAAATTGAATTGAATTGAATTGAATAACTGGGCGCAATTACTTCACCAGCAGAACTTTCTTGGCTCGATGGACCCGGTCACGAGATAGAAATTTCTGCGTCAACTTCCACGGCAACCAGAAACCCGGTGTCATCGCCTTAACCTGAACGTAGCCTTTACGAGCAATTGTTCGGGCCCAATAGGGCAATTTATCATTCCTTTTCGTGACAGCTGTTGTGCTATAGAATTAAATGGCTGAATATATCCTATTCGAATACTCAGCTTGTTAACAAACCCACACGAAAAAAAAAAGTTAGTGAGGCACCACTGGCGCGCAGGAGCACTACATAGGTCGAATGCCTTGTTCTTATGGTGATTGTTTGCCTAACTTTGAGAAATTGGTCTTCGCGAGTACCATTTAAGGATGCTACGTACACAACACTACGACAGAACTTCGTTTTTAGAACACGTTCATTTTGCACGCACCACATCGAACTTCGTTTGTAAATATAGAGCCCACCAACTCCGTGCCTTTTTCTTCTTCCTTTTCTTCCTTTCGGCCTTTCTCTCTCTCCAAGGGTCGTATCTCCCCCATACTATATAGCATGTAGGTCAGTATACACGTGTCAGCTGAAATCGCTGCGTTTTATTAAGAAAACCTTTTGCTCCCTCTCTGTCTCTGTGTACCGATGTACAGAAAGAAAAAAAAGTTCAGCTTCAAGAAAAGCATCGATGAAACATTGTTCCAGCGCGGCAATGAACACGGACGAGAAGAGAAAGACAACACGAACGCCGGTGTTGTTATCGAGGCCAGTAGCACGCCACCCCTGCTCGGTTTTGGGGCAGTATAGGATGAGACCGCGGCTTACATGCGTTTTGTCTTGGGAGCGTACAGAGCCTTATATGCCAATCGTATTAGTCGAAAGCCAGGCAACGAGACACCCAGGCGTTCTTCCCCAGCCCGAAAAGTAGTTTATTTAGTACGGCCTCCGCTTTGTCTTCTAACTTCACAAACAGCGGCGAAAAATACTTGGAAAGGCATCGCAATAGGTTCGGCACAACAGAAGCAACGGTGTACGTAGTCGGCAAAGTAGGTTGATGTCATGAAGCAAAAACACCCGCGAGATTTCCGCCGCACATTATTTCTCTAACGCATCGCGGGAATATCGCGCAAGCGCTTCCTCACTGGACTTCAGAAAAGCAAGCTTCCCTTAGAAAGCCAAGAGCATCCCGCCGTATCGATGCCGCTCTCTCTCTAAGAACGGAGGTGAAGTTGACAAGTGAAGACGAAATCGGGAAAACGACGTTAACTGGAGAGGCATGCTACTATAAGAGAGCGAGAGTAATGCACTAGCTTGCAAGAGAGAAAAAAATCTGTAGGGGAAGAAGTGACACGGAAAGAAACCAATATAAAGCAGGTTACGAAAACTCTGCAATAGAGCGGCAGGAAAAAGCAAGCTCTTTGGCGCTGACGGGCGCAGGAGGGGCAGGATGTGTATCGAAGTTGGCACCACAGAAAGCCATGACGCACTGCCGCCCGGGAAAAGAGGATGTCTACTTTTCACTTGTGTGTTTGATGGTAGGCCCGCACTGCCGCCGTTGCCGAGATTCTAGTCCGCCTCTACACGAAAGAGAAGGTCGTGGCATAGAGAGAAAACGCGAGTGGTCTCGAAGCAAGAAGACTGCTCTTCCTCGTTCATCCTGTCCGTGGTCGCGCTCTCGGAGAAAGGATTGCGGAAGGCAGCGGAAGCGGAAATGACCAAAGGAGAAGTGGTGGCAGCGAAGGAAAAGAAGGAGCAGCGAGAGCTGCTGAATTATATGTGACCTTCGAAGTTGAGCTCCAACTGAAAGGATCTTCAGCAAAGAAGCGCTGTATACGCAGAGCGCCCGCTGCGCAGGCGAATGAAAGTAGTGCAGGAAAAGTTAGCGGCATGGTCTGTGGTGGTCGCCCGACAGATCGCGCCTCGAAAGCTTCTGCAGCCGCCGACAACAGTCCGTTGCGTCGCATTTTTCATGCGTGTTTCGTTCGTTCATTGAGAGCAGCGCTGACGCCGGGTGTATGTCATGTCAGGGTGTGTTTTTTAGTCTGTGTTGTGACCTGCTATTGCCAATCTAAGAAAATTACCACACCATTATATAATTGATTGTCTCGAATTTCGCCGTCTGTCACATCGCAAGAATTGAATGCCCTAAGGATGCACAGGAAGCAATGCACTAAGAAATCGAAGTTTAGCTCACCGTTGCGCTTTATGGTAGTATAGGTGGTGGCGGCGTTGGTTTTCATCCACGTGCGCATTTCTTTAGCATTTGTAACAACGGGGATTTCACCCCGCACTTATGGCCTCAGCCTCTCTGAGGAAGTTGTTCAACGCTGCATGGTCGAGCTGTAGTGTATCGCACTTTAAAGCAAATTATTGCGCAGAATAAGAACGATGCTGAAATAACATACGTCATCTTTTCGCAGCGAAGTGTTTTCTCATCATGCGATCGTCACCGTGCCATCGTCGTCATCGGTTTCGTGAAATCGGCGTCCCTCCGCACTAATCTTCAACCCACCCAAACAAAAGGCAATGAATACGCTTGGCCACAATATAAATGATATATTTTCCAGTGTATTGTCGAAAAAGCACGCGCATCCGAATGCAATATTGTTGTTTGTCTTCTACGCATTTACAATAGAAGTTGCACTACTACCAGCGATTGGAAGGACCGGTAGTCTCAAAGAGTGTCTCTAGAAATCGAAGAACAATGTGGCCTAGCGGAATGGTGAAACTACTACCTATAGCCTCGTATTAGACAAAGGAACACGCGGTAAACTGGGACATTGTAACACTTGTACCAGTTGGACGTAATATATGATCAAAATTGCACTTAGAATATCTGCTCATTCAGGCAACTGACACCAGCCTTGACAAAACGGATCGTATTCTGCATTGCGTCAGTGCGATCGATTCGCAGCAGGATATTTGAGGATATTGCAATGTCTTACTGCCGGTCTGAATCAATTGCCACTCCCGCGAATTCCCTAGCACATGTGGCTTACAATTTATTCAAATTTGTTTAATTAACCTTATACCAAAGTTATCTAATAAATAAATATAAACCTTTTAAACGCACAAGCAGCAACACCACCAAATATTTGCACTAATTATGATTTCGCCAGAAATACAACCTGAATCACTCTCGTTTGCATCATCTGGTGCATTTGTTATACAGTATCGAAATGCAGCCGCCGTGGCCGGGATTGACCCCGTGACCTCGTGCTTAGCGGCGCAACACCAATACCACTAAGCAATCATGGCGGATTCCTATAGCACGTAAAAACAAAAGACGGCAGTGAAAAAGAAAATGCTACAAGGTGGCAAGAGCATCAATCCCATTACGATGAACATTTTTAGGGCATTCCTATATTTGAAGACAGTTCAAAAGTCGGAGAAGGTGTTCATGGAGTGAATACTGAAATGATACGAACACAAATACTATCGTCTTTAATTGCTCTCCATCCGTGCGCCATATTCCCCACACTGACAAATCTGAAAAAGCTCTGGCTTTTATCTTGATTGATGCAGACAAAACATTCAAACGTGGGTACGACATCCACTTTACACATCAGTTACCTCGTACCGTGAAACACATGGTTTTTGTAAACATATAGTCCAAACATTCGTAAAGTCTCTACCTCTGCTGACGCACTTATCGTCTACTGCGACTCAACACGAGACGCGTTTACTATTCACAAGCACAAGGACCGGAATGGGAGAGGGGGGTGGGGTGGAGGACAAGGGAGGAGATGACAACCAGCGTCTGCTCGCTCTAACGGACCACGAGATGGGAGCGCAGCAAGGCTGGAGCGTAGGACAGAACGAAATACGAGTCATTCTGGTCTTTCCTTCCGGTCTTCTCCTAAAGTGAGGAAGGAGGGAAAGCTATGAAAAGCTGCCTCTAGCACCTGCGACAGCGTAGCGAGTGAACGCTTTCTCAGCGTTTTATTTACTTCTGCAGTTCGTAGGCAAACATGACAGCGCGGTGCATTAGGACGCAATCATTCTTTCGTGAGTGTTTCCACCTCTTTGCCCATTAGAGCCGCTCTCGGGGCCCTTCAGAGTGTCTCCCGGTTAAATTACCCTGGAAAAGGGGTTCTAAAAGAACCCTCACGTGACACGCCTGTCCGCGGGCGTCCCTGCGGCGACGCCCGTCCACGTTGTTTTAATGGTTCGTTATGGCGGAGCAAAAATTAACGGTCATAAACGCATTCGCACTGCGCCTTTCGTGGGTCGTCAGGCGGGCCCACAGAGGCGAATAAGCATAATGGTCGCCCTCCCATTAGTCCTGCACCTACGTCGTGCTAAGAACGAGCGGGAAAAAAAATGAAGCATAGTTGTCAGCCATTTTTCAAACGTGCGCTTGTGTGCGAGCGTCGTGATGTTTTCTGTATACGCTAGGATTTGCCGAGAACGAATGCTTGCCTAGAAAAACGCGTAGCAACTTTACTTCAGTGGGCGCTGACATAAAACCCCGGTTGGGAGCGCTCACAACGCTGGTACTTGGGAAACGGATCGCCACTAAAGAGTACCTAATCAAATGATCAAAAGAGGAAGGAACCTCTTTAAAGATGTCTGCGTTAACGATACCACACGAAGCGTCATATGTCGTACATTCTAAAGAGCGCCAAAAGACACACAGACAAGGAAGAGCACAGGACCAGCGCTGACTGCCAACATTTTTTATTACAGCCCGAACAAATACATACTATTCACAACGAGCTGAAAGAGAGAAAGGAAGAAAATAAGGCGAGTCATTGTCGGTCAACTTCTGCTGCGCATGCGACATAATCGTAAAACTATATAAATCTAAAATACACAATAAGGACACAACTGAAGCTGATTAACTTCTAAGGAACTTAAGTTTCTTATCGCAAAGAGCTATAGAAGGGGCGCTTACGCAAGTGGCTCCTAAATCGCAAATTGAAAGGCCTCAAAGATTCTCTTGGCCATCTGATCGGTGTGTCTTCTCCGAACACGTCTGCCATTTAGGCGGGGTGAACAAACACACTTCGCACAATGAACAGAAAGATTACTATCCGTCTTAGTATTGACAAAGTGCGCATGCTCACGTAAACGTTCATTAAGGCAGCGTCCCGTTTTCCCCATGCGAGTACAGCCGCAAGAGGTTGGAATGGCATAAACTACATTAGTATTGTTATCTACGGGCTTGGCAGAATGCCGCTTATTACACAGTCCAGGCTTTTGCCGGCTATTGTTGACTTTTTTGCACAACTTTCCCGACCTGTTACGGGTGGTAAGCACCACCTTAACACCGGCCCGGCCCGCGGCTTTCTTAATGCGGTGCGACACACAATGTACATACGGGATCGCAGAATTCTTGGATATGTTCTTTACCACATTGCTCAATTTCATGGGGCAAAGACCCTCTTGCAATAAGACTTCTGTCAAGAATGACAGAAGTTGTGCTGTATAGCCACTTACCTCAAGCCGATGCACTTGGTTAGTAAAGCTGCTGGACATCTAGTGGGGCAAAAGCGAACGACAATATTTCTAAGAGGAAATGTTAAAGCGTCGGACACCGACATCATATGTTCATAGCATTCAGTCGTCTCCTAATCGTCTTATACACATCACGTACTTTCACAACCATTTCCACAAAGTACTCAAGCACATATTGACCTTTAACATCGCAGTGTTCGTATGCTACCCGACTACGCCTGACTGCATGCAGCCCGAGTACCAAGTTGGGGAAGGGGTGCGCAATACGTAAGACTGAGCAGGCGACGTACAGAATAAAAACAGAAGTGTTTCTTATTGGGAAGGACAGGAAAATGAAGTATGAGAGAAGCTAGCGCTGGTCGCGAGCGAGTAACTTCGATTTCTTCGAATCGGTAGGGCTTGGGCTTTACAGCTGCGAATAAGGCGGGGTGCCACGCATCGCAGCAGTTAGAAGAGGCCTTAGGAAGAGATCGCCGTAAGCAGAAGTGGTTGAAGATGCGAAGCGACGTCGGGCTGAAGCAGAACGACTTCGCTATGTCGCTCTAACTGGGGCAGCCAGGGAACGCCGGCTACACCAACAGCAAGCAGCACAACGGCAATGACCACGCAAGAAACATCCCAAGAACGCGAATGCACATTCGAGAAACAAATCGCCAGCGATCCGCTGCGCGAGCAGTTGAAGAACATGACAACAGGTTATGGAATAAACGAGAAGCACAACGTTAACGGGTCGCTCGCCAAAAGCAAGTTTGTCACTGGAGTTGCGGGGACGATAAGTACTTTCGCAAACATTTCATCGATGACGAGCTGCGAGTATTGTTCAGTGTCTGTGACAACTTGCGGTTTAAACAGGATGTGTCACGGGCCAAAGAGAAGTCAATGCCCATGACTGTCACAGAGGCCTTCAACACTGACGCATCGAATCCTGGAAACCAGTGGCTGCCAGAATTCACGAAGGAAGTTCTGGAATTACAACTCTTCCCACCTACAGCAAGTACAGACGTTGTCATAGATCGTGCCTTTGCTAGAGGTATACAACATTTGAAAACATTGAAATATGTATCACACTTCAGCATTCACAGTCGCCCGATTGCCATCATGGCCACGACGAACGGTAGAAGTTGAATAAATGTATGTCTACGAATGCCTTCACCTTAATTTAAAAAAATCTTCGTGAGATAGGTTATGCTAGAATTTTTTTTTACCGTCAGTGCGGAAGAAAGTAATCTCGAGAAACTACCACTCAAGTTACATAATTTCATTCGCTTGAGTGTTTTCGTATTGCGCGCGCCATCTGAGCCTCCTTGTGACTTCCAGGGTTACTCATTGCTTAATTCACGGCTATCATGTGGAGTGTACTCAGAAGATTTTCCGTATACAGGGTGTTTCACTTAACTTGAGCCGAACTTTAAAAATATGCAAATACTGCGTAGCTGGACAGAAGCAACATATAATGTTTGCCGTCGCTTGGAGATACTACGATTATTTTCTTTTTGCATGGCACCTAAATAAATAATTATTCTTAATAAATAATCAACTGCTCAATTATTATGACTACAATAAAGGTGTCGATAAGGAAATTGTAGAGCAACGTGAAAAACTCCCGGTACAGCTTTCTGTTACCCAATACGTGCTACACCCGCCGTGGTTGCTCAGTGGCTATGGTGTTGGGCTGCTGAGCACGAGGTCGCGGGATCGAATCCCGGCCATGGCGGCCGCATTTCGATGGGGGTGAAATGCGAAAACACCCTTTTACGTACATTTAGGTACACGTTAAAGACCCCCCAAGTGGTCGAAATTTGCGGAGTCCTCCACTACGGCGTGCCTCATAATCAGAAAGTGGTTTTGGCACGTAAAACCCCATAATTTAATTTAATACGTGCTACGTAAAAGTGATTTTCCGAGCGTGAAAGAAGCGAGCGAATACACGCAAAGTGCCTCGAGCGGCCAGTCGCGCGACAATATCGCTTGTATTCGCGGGCTTCTTTCACGTTCGGAAAAACGTCCTCATGCATCATGTATTAAGCAACCGATCTGTTAGCACATCGAAAATTTTTGGCGGAGCCACAAGAAAGTGAATCTGCTGATTTACGTACGTTTCATCCATTCATTCATTTATTCATTCGTATACATACATTTAGGACCCGTGAGCATTACACAGAGGGACGGTTAACACTGTGTGAGTCCATTTGAACGCGTGCGCCTTCTGTGTATGCGCTTGCGTGCGCGCATGCATCGGTGCGTGCGAATGTGAATGTGTGCGAACATGTGTATTCAAGTTTGAGCATGCATGAGTGTTAACATGTGTGTGGGTGTATGTGTGCGTGCGCGCGCGCATGTGTGTACGAGCGTGTCCTTGCTTACAGCTTTTCTCGGAGACAAATGATACGTAGAGTTTAGTTAAACGCATACATAAATCCACGAGAAAACAAGGAATGACACAGAACTTATAGAATTTGTTTCTTTCTATAAGCAAAACTGATGTGAAGATAAAAAACCACATGTGTGGCGTCAACGGCGCCGCCCTGCGTTTCGTCACGATGGCACCGTCACCATAGGCACGACCCCGCGACGAGCCGAATAGCGGCTCACCTTCATTGTGTGTCTTCCTTCAGCGGCAGCGCAATGTCTGACTGCTGGTAACGCATTAAAGCGGCCCCATCGTTGCGTCATGCATCAATCCTGCGGCGCCGCAAGCTTTCGATGACACTTTCGCTGCGGTATCGGCTTCCTTTAGAAAAAAGAAAGGTGAATAAAAACGAAAGTGTGTTGGCCGCAAGGAACTTGAACACGAGGGCGATGCCATTGATGACAATGGCAACATGACAAGAGGGTGGGCATGGTGAGGTAGACATTGTGAACGTTCTTTTTTCGCGCTTGTTAGCTTTTAGAGATCATTTAAATGCAAAACATTTGTTCGCGTATCTCTTACACTAGCTAGTTCAATAAAAATTTCTGCGCTCGGTTGCATAATATAGAGTACGGGCTTGAAACTACTCATTTGCTTTTAGCCACCCAAGATGAAATAATCTTAATGTTAATAACCTAGCTTTGTTAATTAGGCAAAAGACTGTCCAACTTACTCCATATCTGGAGGTTACCAATCTGGACACTTGAATTATGACAACCATATAACAAAGACTTATAGTGGTCTGATTTTTAAAAATTCGTGCTTGTGAAAAAGGAGTCTGGTATTTGGTGATGATGCACACTTCTGATAACGTAAGTGTGAAAGCTTGAACAGGTTTTCTTGACGCATACCAAATTCCTGAACTTAATCGCATGTTCCCAACTATGCATTTCCTACTTTAAGATGGATTGTCCTAGAAGCATCTCAGCTGGATGGTGCATCGCACAAGGTGTGCGAGAACATTATGTGCACTGTTGATTAGACTTCCAAGCGTTGGTAACATCAGCCTCGATTTCCTGGCATCAGGCTCTTGCAGACGGGGACCTACCCCAATCCCCTATTAATAAGCAAAATATTTCCCAAAGCCTTGGCTCCATATACTTGCCCTCGATGCGGTAGCATATCAGACTTAGACCATATATGCTCTCGTGGGGCTCCGCGTTACGCAGCGTCAAGGACAACACCAAAGAACGTTGGGGCGCGGCTCTCCATAGCCCCCAACTAGAAGAACAAACATGGGCAGTCCATCGGGCCCACGATGCGGCCGAGAGGCTATATGCCTTTCGGTGCCGACTTGGGAGCGGCCCGTTTCGTATTAGGAATCTAGCGCGACCTGAAGGACCTGAATAAAGTTTTTCATTCCATACCATCTCTAATAAGAACAGCTACCTGTAAATTACTTCTTGCGCAAAGTATTGGATACATATTTCAGTAATTCGTAACAGATGGGGCAGCACAGACATGAGTTTAAAAAAATGCTGAACTTTTAGCATCACGATTTTGCGGGATATAGGTTGTCGGCCTAAATTTACGACAAAAAAGAAGGAAATACAGCAATATCGTGACAATACTGAGACACGTACAGTCTCTGACATTGTCCCGTGGTAGAGGCGGCCCCAGGACTGCGTGGCTAAAGTGACACACAAAATACCTGTCTTCAAAACACCAGTAATAGGATCGGTATTTAGTGCTCCAAGTTATTGGATGTCGTTGCCGCAGTGCAGTCGACGGCCCCTTAGACAACGCACATCATGTTTCAGCTAATATTTAAGGTGGCTGTACCACATTTCTCAACTCTTTTTCCGGTGACCTTTCTTGAGCTTCACCCAACGGTTACAAAGCAATCGCTTGCCACTATATGGTTGTATCTGAAGTTTCCAGAAAGTTGTCACTGGTTCAATAGCGAAAGAGTATTATCTAATCAGATTGCGCGCGTGAAGTAAGTACTGGCGCACGTGAAACGAATACTGACACTTCACCCGTGAAGGCCCATTCGCACTTGGCTGACACACCGATTCTGGCCTGTCGGCTGTTGGTGATAACATCTTCCGTCCTGTCGGCGCCCCTGTCACGCTGCAGCGAGGCCGACAGTCTGCAGACTGGTCGCTGAAATGCCGTGTCAGCGGAGCGTTGGCGGGAACAGACTCGACGGCACAAAATTCGGGCCTTTTTCTTGTCACAATGCGACGACACGACGATACACCATGCCATACACGATGGAAGCATCACCGTTGGGAAGCATGGCGTCGCCTTCAAGGTTACAGCCGACCGCTTCGGATCTATCAAGTCGTTTGCACTTTCCCGGCATATCACTCCCAACAGGTACCTGTATTTGCGTTCGGTTTGAGTAGTTATGCTTCAACAACAAGCGATTATCGACAGCTGGGTGCGGCTCTCGAGATCCATTCTCGGTTTCTTGGCTCATTAGGTCTAAAGCAGTCGGCTATATTACCTGTACATGTCCTCAGTTTGTATGCACTGTGAGATATCTGAGGCCGAACATTATGAGTATTTGCTCGTTTCTTTTCTCGACAGACGGCGCCAGAACTATTTCTCAATTGTTTATATTTGCTGTGGCGCGTCGTTTGCGTCGAATAGAAAAAAAAAAAAAACCATGCAGCGCTGACCTGAAATACTGACGAAATGCTGCAAAATAAATTAGCGCATAAAATTAGCGTCGCATCAATCAGACGAGCTGATATGAGCGGCCGGGATTCGCAAGCGTCTGTGACCGCTGATCTCTGTAGCAGGCTCTCACTTTCCCTGCCGTGCCGCGGCTTGTTGTGTGCCCACTCTACGAAGTCAAGAGCGGTCTATCTCATGTTGCTACGGGCAGAAGTAAACTAGACTGAACACAAGAGACTGAAATTAAGGTTGTATCGGCCTAGCATGACAAGGCCGTTAGTTCAGGCCCGCATTTGGATATACGTAGATGAACTCGTCGGCTGGAAATGCGCTATCCGCTGAACAAAATTGGCACCGGCTCTAACTCAACGCAGAATGCTGGTAAGGGCTGACGATCATGCATTTCAACCTCAGAATTATATTTTCATTAATTTTTGAGCGTGATTCAATATATATAGTAGCGCAGCTGCCACAGCAGTCGCGTTGACGGTGGGATGTTTTCGCTCTGCGCTGGATTTCACGAAGACTGATCGGATGACAGTCTGCATGCTGGTTTTGTCGGCGTTGGCGTCATAAAATTCTGGCAGACTACAACACGACACTACTACCTAATGTGACAGAATGCCTGTCAGCGACGCAGTCTACGGACTAGTTGGCCGATCATCGGCGTGGTTGTCTTGTCGTCGTCTTGTCGTCGTCCTGTCGTCGTCTTGTCGTTGTCTTGTCGTTGTCTTGTCGTTGTCTTGTCGGCGTCGTTGTGGCGTTGGCCTCGTGTTAATAGTGCTTAATCAGATTGCGCGCAGACTTAATCAGACATTGCGCGCAGCTGCCATGAATTGAGTGTTATTTCTTCAGCGCACAAGCTCGCTTAATAATGTGTTAGATTCATGACTCATACATTTGGAACTGTCTTCTGCTTCCCCATTTATGCAACGTGATAATCTAGATATGCTAAGTTTTCATTGAGTGAATAATGGGAAATGGACTATAGGAATTTTGTTGGTTGTCTGCTTACTTTTTCAATGAAATTATTATTCGCAGCTGACTGCTTCATCTAAAAGGTTGGAAAAGACCCGCCGCGGTGGTTTAGCGGCGATCGTGTTGCGCTGCTAAGCAGGACGTCGGGGGGGTGAAATCCCGGCCTCCATGGCGGCCGCAGTTCCATGGGGGCTAAATGCGAAAACGCCTGTTTTCCGTGCATTGGGGACAGTTAAAGATCCCTTTGTGGTCATAATTAATCTGGAGTGCCCCACTACGGCGTGCCTCATAATCAAATCGTGATTTCGGCACGTAAAGCCCCAGAAATCAATCAGATTGTAAAAACTTTGACTTTTCCAAGACAATCAAAGGTATTTAATGTTTATTTATAAGCTTTCAATTGATTCCCGCGAAGGAAAATTTTGTATAAAAATTTGTAGGATACCTAAAAGCCAATCCACTTCAAAACGGTTCATTTCACTTAATCATTTGCACTTACCCTACGCTAATGCCCAGGTGCTTGTTTTATTGTCTAGGACACTGTATTGCAGTGCGCAGTTGAGCACGTGCGTTTAGGTTCGTGAATTTGGTTTACGTCAAGAAGAAGTGTCCAAGAGCGCGAACCTGCTTTATGAGAAGCATACTGCACTGTCATTACTGCTATTGTATTTTCTTTAACTGCCCCAAAATTTTAAAAAATAGGTCCATGTGAATCTTGTTGCTGTTATTGTCATCCTTAGAGTGTTTAGATTGGTAATTTCTCAATACAAAGCAAGTAGAGCAGTGTTGCGTGTTAATATTGAACGTAGGTTAATTAACTTTATATTAATCGATCTTTGGTGGCTAAAGCCCGTCCTCCACATGATGTAGCTTCGCGAAGAAATTTTGAACGCGATAGCGTTAAGGGCCCCACATCGCAGAAAATGTGGTGTGGGCGTCGGTGGAGTTATGCGGGAGGGAAAATTTCCATATATTTATATGTAGGTATATGTATTGCCAAACTACGCGTTATATGCGCGTAATATTGTCACGCCAATCTATCACCAAGCTTGCTCATACTTTGTCTTGCGTTGTTGGCAAAGTTATTCCTCAGAATTTTTAAGCGTTCCAGCCCACAAACGTCGTGAAACAAAAACACTTACAGCGCATACCTTTTAAGCTAGATTTTCTGAGACTTAAATATTAAAAGTGCGCAACAATAACAGAAACCTGAATATGACCCAAGTTTTTTGGCGTCGCTGTGCACAAAAGCCGGGATCGGTCCACGCAAGAGGTCAAGTTTCTATACCAGAGAGCTCGTCTTCATGCATAGCGTTTGCCGCCAGCGTTGAGGTTGAGTGGTTGTATAGGCAACTGGTGGGATTAGCCTTGCAGTTGCTGCCGGCAATTGTTCCACCGTAGCGACACTTAAAATAAACAAGGTAAATCAGTAACAGACCTTACAATTAAAAATAGTCACTCCTAAGGTCATCATGTGGAGGCCAAATTCGTGTCCCGCAGGTAATTTAAAAGAAGGCGAGAAACCTCCTTCCTACCCAACTGGTTTCCGCGCGGGAAAATAGTGTCCTGACCAGAACTGTGAAGAACTCCTGTCTTCTTGAGGGACCAGAATAACACACCCCTTTCCGCGTTATACAGAGTACAGCTCATAAAGTAATTTCCAGCGTTTCCCACTAAACATTACGGTTACATAAGCAGCACTTGCCGGGAAGTGTGAAAAACCATCAGGGACTTTTAGGGGAGTGCTATCACGCTCCACTCTCAGAGCGGAAGCTTAAGCGCCCTCCAATTTTACAGCGAAGCTGTTTAAGGGAACCCTGTGCCGTCGTTGTCGGACTTCGCTAAAAGGGGGTCTCGTGACCTAGCAGGAGAGGAAAAGAAGAGCTCAACAGGGGGAAAGGGGTTGGAGTGATCCCTTTCCCCCTGTGGGAATGCTATTTTATACGCGAATCTTATACGGCTGCCACACGGTGCATTTTCATTGATCGAGCCGGACCGGCATCGAATTTGTCCGCGGTTGATTCCACCCTGCTGCGAAAGAAACAAACGTTATGCTGGCAGTTTGCGGCCAACGAAAAGTGTCCGGCGATTTAAACGCAATATTCGGAGCGCGTGGCTGCCGGCAATCCTTGCGCCAGCAAGAAGTGCCGGCAGCCACGTCAATCAATCAAACAAATCGTCGAAACGATTGCAGCGCCCACGCCTTAAGTGTTGGGCCTTGCGCCCAATGTACCGAGCTTTGGATTAGTGGTTGCGCACATTCCGTCCCAGCAACAACTAGTCTCGTAACCTGGAGCTCCGGGTTCGATTCCCACCTAGACCAAAATGTGCAAAAATTTCTTCTTGAAGTCATTAATTTACTTTGTTTACAGAAACCTCCCTGAAAAAAAAAATGTGACGTCAACACGAGCATTGTTTGACGTGCTTTTACTACTTGCGCCGTCGTCCATTTTTGGTACCACGTAAAAAGTGGTTATAAACGGCTGTCACTAAGGGCCTATCTCCTTATTATAAGGTATTCCCCAAGGTGTCGTTCTTGGGCCCTGGCTTTTCTTGGAATTCATAAACGACATCCCTCAGGAGATAACAAGTAAGATTTCAGTTTAATCTCATGATTGTGCAATCTACGGCCACATAAACAAACTTTCTGATAGAATACTTCTGAAGCTTGACTTGAACCACATTTAACGATGTGTGAAATGTGTGAATGCCTCGAAATGCCAATATACCGTAAATTAATGGAATTTTTAAAGATAGCCTGTTGCAGCTGACGTAATTCCAGTCCTTGAGTTGGATTATTCTGAGAGGCGGACATTACTTACACGAGAAATCGAAACATATGTTTAATTAATTAACAACAGCCCGCTAATCATCTTTTCAATTATTCACTTTACGACACATATTCCGATTTAGAAGTTTTACCCGGCGAGCTTGCAAGGCATATACGCTTGTAATGAATTTCCAGAATGACGCCAGTTTGAAGATAAGCGCCATCAAACTTGCGCTAAAGTTAAACTGTCATTCCACTTACTTCTTTTAACGAAACGCTCTTTTATGCATTGAACCACAAAAGTAACTGGAACTGCCGTGTATTTCGTTTCACACTTTGTGAAATGTCTCAAAGCTAGAGTCATCCTGGTAATTAGGTTCAAGTTAATACGTCTTGCAGGCTTACCGGCTACAATACATAAATTGCAATATGTTCCATAAATTAATTATTTGAGAAGTTAATTATTGAATGCTTCTTAATATTTGATTGTGTGTTTCGGTTTCTAGTACTGGTAATGTCCGCCTCTTTGAATAATCAAGCTCAAGGACAAAAAGTGTTATCTTCGACAGACGGCTTTTAAAGATACCGTAAAACCGAATAATCGTCACCCTTGACCTCATTTGCGCTTAAGCGTTCTCCAAGTATAACTTCGTAGAGTTGAAGTCACAATGCCACTTAGGAAGGTTTCTGTTTATAAATATATATCTGTGTATTTTTTAAACACACTTGCTTGGAACAAGCAGACTGAATACGTATCCGTGAAGGCGAACTTCAATAAACGCAATTAACTTTAGCGGAACACCACTTAGAGTGAATTAGATGCTTTGTTATGCTAACGTCAGATCTATACTGGAGTACGCTTGCACGATCTAGGGCTGTCAATGTGCAAATGCGTTATGCATGAAGATGTTCATAATACAGTTGCCAAATTTGTTTCATGCGACTATTCCTTTGTTTTACAACACTAAAACCTACATTGGGCTTGACCGCGTTCAGCGAACTGCGATTGACGGAAATAGTGCGTGTTCCGCAATCGGCCTAAAATGGCTGCTGATTGCGATTTTGAAGCCATGCTTTGTGCATTGCTTTCCAGTAAATCTTGCTGTAAACTAATGTTATCGCGTATTACTTTGTTTGATCTCCTTTGCCAATTGTCTTGATTACTTTTCACCAATTCTTATCCGATAAGGGGATTCGGCATTAGAGATACCGCAATATTAAACTGGGCTGTCACCGGAGAATCTCTTATCTGCAGTCGCGTGGTCGGGGTTACCGAGTATCACTGATTTTCCAGGCTGACACGTAATCGTTATGTTGCAGAACGTGCTGCAGAAGATATTTTATAAGTTGACTGATTCATGGGGGTTAACTTTGGGGCTATAAAGACACAGCAGTGGGCAAGGACTCCACATTAATTTTGGCCACATTGGGCTCTTTGTCATCTACGTAAATCTAGGTACACGATTGCGTTTCCATTTCGCCCCCATGGGAATGCGCCCCACTGGACGGGATCGATCCTGCGACCTCGTGCTCAGCACCATAAAGCAATGGCAACTACGCCAGAGCAGCGAGTAGTTTTGTAGCACGTAAATAACCGCTCCACGAAAGCTTCGCTTCTCGTATATATGCACAACTGTTTCTTCTATATGTGAATGACTGAACATATAAAAAAAATCGCGAACCCTTCCCCTACCGAAAAATGGGAGGTAAGTGAAGCTTGTCCTGCGTGCACCTGGCCTTCGTCACGGTGAAGCAGCCCACAGGTAATGGTGCCGAATTGCTTATGCCTCGCGCACCCTCAGCTCGGGATCTTCTTCTCGTTGCGGTCGAATTGCCTGAGCTCGGGCGGCTCGAAAGGCGCGTTTATAGCCCGACGTTATCGGCGCTCGGGTTCCCCCCGTCCTCTTTCTACTCCCCATTATAGGCCTTCGAGCCATCCCTTAAAGGGAAGCTGAAAGGCTTTCCAGAAAAAATGAGTGAAAATGTGTACATAATGGTTTTCAACCCTCCGAATTCGAATATCGTATCGAAATAGAGCGAAAGAAAGCGCAAATATATTTTATTTCGACGAAAAGCGCAGCAGCGGACACGCCCAGCTCGCGCGTCTCGTTTCCGCCTGTGATTGGTCGGGTGCCTCGTGACGTCAACTCTAGTGACCGACCGCTGCCGCTGCACATGAAGCGCGGTGCCAGGTAGTTTGGTGCTGTAATGGAAAATTAAGAGGTAATGGAAAATTTAGAGAGACTGCGTTTTTCTGAGGAGTTCGGCGTTACTCCCTACATGTACGAGCCGATTGCGAAGAGCCGGCCTCTCGAAGAAGCAAACGATGCTGGTGCGAGCAGTGCTTTCGACGCGAACGAAAGCGAAGTCTTGGGATCTCCTCATGTTGGAAATGCTCTTTGGTGAGTATGTTTTTTGCAAAGCGATCTAGTGATCTCGCCGATCTTTCGCCGATCTAGTGAGCTCGTTTCCGGTCAAACAACTGTAGTGTTGTGTTCCTGCATGCCTCCTCGTGGAACGTAAGCGGGGATGCGATCGTCGGCATTTGTGCGCTGTCAAAAGCTGTCGGTAATCTACAAAGACGGTTTAAACGCGTGAAACGCTTCCCGGTTCATACAGTATGTGTAGTGACCTTCATCTGTGCGCCATCCGCACACTACTCGTAACCGAAGTCGTAAAGGCGGCGAATCCCGTCGGCTGCGTGAGACGGTCGGTTTCTCGCTGTGCGCGAGAGAAGAGGGGAGCGTAGCGTCCTGGCGTGTGCCGGCTTTCCAGCACATGCAAACTCTACATTTGCACTGCGTTATGGTAGCTGCATGCAGGCTGTTTTACAACACACGTGCAAATAGAAAATTTGCGGCGCTTTGCGACGAAACCTGCGTCAAGGGCGGGAGATAAACATGCACCTTCCTTTCAGCGTGCTAACACGAAGGAGCTCGCAGCAAATCAAAATCCAGGTTTGTGTGAGTTCGTGTGTACGCTCCTTGTGTACGCGAACACTGACGGCACTGCGCCGGGCCTTAAACGAGCCGACTTGACTGGCAAACCCAACGCACGTTTTAATGATAAATTCTCCTGATAATCGTCGTCACGGAAGCGGTTGGAGCACAGCACTGTTGTTCTTGAGGGCTTGAAATTCTTTCGCTTCACAGCAGCCTCCCACTTCGTTAAAAGCTTCTTGTCTTGTGGGAAGCAATGGAAGACAACATCGTCGCGGCCGATGGTGCTCGTGCAACCGTAGGCTGCACAGAAAGCCGGCATGATCGGCCCACCACTTCAGTTGATGCTGCGCACGTTGACTACGACTCTACATACACGCAGACGCACCAACAGCAGACCTTACTGCCGCTTCAGCGCGCGCTCTGCTCCACGCTCGTTTCTCACTTCTTCTTTTTCTCTTCTTTTTTCGGAGCATAATATTCAACAGCTCCCGGCCGAACAATTTGCGCGTGCTTGTTTCTTTTCACGACGGAGCTTGTCCGGCAGATTCTAGGTGGTACAGCGTCTGTGGCGGTCTCCACAACGTGTTGCCACTAGAAGTGCGCACTTTGCATGAATGAACTTTGCCGTCGGCACCATGAGCACTTTGCTGTGCTCGTGGTGGAACCATTGCTGGCAGGTGTCTTCCTGATAGGCGTAGGTGCCGCAGTGGAAGCCGTCGCAGCCACCACTGCTGACGTGCTGCTGGTGCATGCGTCGGGTGTTATGTGACTGGCCTGCCCTGGCCCCGGCCCAGACAGCATTCCTAGCCCCCCAGGGGTTAAAGGTGGTGGCTGCTGGGGTGAAGGTAATTCCTTTTCAAGGCCTGGCGAGATGTTGCGGGCGGCCATGGCTTCAGGCTGTCGTGGAAGTGGCATTCGCTCCACCTGGACAACGGGGGCCAGCATGTGGCTGTTGCGTTATAGCCTTTTCACCCCACTGCTGTGCCTCCCTGACAGTGAGGACCCAGATGGAGCCTTTGATGTTGACGACGGGCGCCCGGCAGGCCCGCTCGAGTGTCGCGGGGCGGAAGACGATGACGTTGAAGACGACGATGAGGACGACGATGACAAGGAGCTGTGCTCCGACGACTTCCCTCCACCCGCCGGGTGGAGCACGCACGTGTCAGCAGTGTGGTCACCCCGACCAAAGGTGTCAATGCTCCCATGCCGCTGCTCCAAGTGATTTCCCAGAGTCTGTGGTTTTGTGACTTGGTTACATATTTCACGCACAACTAAATAGAAATCATCCCACGCTAGACAAAATCCGAAAAGTTCCATATCCTCTTTTCTTAATTTCATGGCATCGCTTTCTCTTTTCGCTGTCTCTGTCTCTCTATCGGCTGCTTTGTTTTCTGAACTCCTGAAGCAGATAGTTTCGGCCCAAGAATTCCATGACTGTCCTTCAGTAGCCGACACACTATTAGTAGCCGCCATTTTGTGAAGATATTTCAATAGTTTGGCAGTAGAACGGTATTTGTCTTCTACCAGTTGGAAGTGGTGTCGCAGAGTTGTAGCAAGGAGAAAGGGACTGCTGCAGGCACCAAAAGGAACCCTTGTGATGCACAGTTCTTCAATATTGGAAGATCCTTCTTCAAGCCAGTAGTAACGAAACGCGTCTCGGTATCGTTCAGCCAGCGATATTTGAAGAAACGCTTTTTCGATATCGGCGGAAATTATAATCTTGAAGCTGCGAAACTTCAGCTGTAAGTCGATGATGTTGAGGTTCAAATTCGGCCCTGTCCACAAGACGTCGTTGAGTGAAGGTGACTCCGGAGCATGAGAAGAGGCGTCGGATACCACCCATACTTCAGTCGTAGTTCTGTCGCGTCGCACTACTGCTCGGTGTGGCATATAGTACGTGATATGTTCACTCGTACTGTCCATTGTGACCTTCTCAGCGTAGTCTTTGTTATAGTAGCTCCTAATGGCAGTGTCATATTCCTTCCGAAACTCTGGTTCTCGATGTAGCGTTCTCTGCAAGGACTGCAGCCTCTTTAACGTGATTGCTGAACAATTCTGAACAATTGTGAACAATTGATGCGCCACGGCAGTTCAACTTGATCGCGACCATTGTTTCTAATAGTTGCTTCCACGAAGTTCTTCAGGACGTGTTCGTCATCTTTCGAAAGTCTGTCTTCGTTAGTCAGTCCCAGATGTTCTATTTCCCAGGAAGACATCAGTTGCTGGGAAACATTGGCTTCCGTTAGGCATATGTTGAAGTTCCTTACGGTTTCCGGCTTGTAGAACTTAGGTGGACTTCTGGTATCTCCATGAAGTGTCCATCCTATGATAGTTTCGATGGCGGTCAAGGAGTCGTCCAGTCGATGAATTCTTCCGCTGACAAGCTGCCAGTAATAGCAGACGCAGCAATGCAGGGTCGATCGAAGCAGATTACGCTGGCACGCACGCAGAAACAAGCACGGTCAGGCACGGTCACGCAGGCTGCGAAGGAACAAAACACTATTGTTGACGTCACAACACCGCGGTTTCCGGTCTCCGCTCGCATCGTCAGCGTCAGCAGCAGCGCGCGGCATTCGTTGGGGGGCGGAGCTACAGCGCAATTTTAACCGACGATTATGTCGCTCCTTATTGAAAAAAACCCCCAATTTTACCTACATGGTTTATAAGGTTCCCGCATCTGTATATGAGCGTCTTATTGAATTCGACAGACTCTTCAGCTTCCCTTTAATAAATACATCTTGTCGTTATCATCGGCGCGCGGGCGAGCCTCATTAGACGCCGGGTGCGTCGGAGCGTGTTGGCCGCGTTCGGTTACGTTGGCGGCACCAGTGCGTCAAAACATCGGTTGAAGTATAGACGCTGTTCTCGCCAACGTGACGTAGCGTGTGCGCGCGTTCACTCTACGTCAGACTCTAATTAGGCTTTAACGGCTAAATCAGCCCGCCGACGGCGAGCCCTTTGCGTGGCGAGTTCTCGCCGCCGCTCGTCGAACGCTGTCAGTTCCGCGCAACATGTGGCCATCCCATCTATTTTCCGAGAATGAACTGAACGGGAACCAAGTCGGCGCGGTGGGCGCGAAGCCATTTTCTGCCCTTTCTCTTCCCGGTGGAAGCGACACGGCTCTGAACGGTTGCGCGCATGGTATGAGCGCGCGCCTATGCAGCTGGAACCCTTGCTAATGACTCACGCTGCGGCGCCGGCGCAGCTGTCAACTCATCAAACCGTCCTTTCCCGCAACAGCTCTGCTCTGGGATTAAGTGAGTTTTTGCGTGACCAGACCGCTACTGAAACTTGTGAGACAATACAAGCTTCGTTTGAAAAACTATTCCAGGCCTCAACATCACGCCACTGTTTTCTGGCATCTGTTGAATAAAATTCAATTTAAGTGTTTATTAACCACACTAGTAAGCAGATGAACATGCACATAAGCGAAGGGAATGGCAGGATAAAAGCTGCATAACAACAGCGTGATTGGTTCAACCTATCGGTGAACAATATTTCAGTAGCAAACATCTCAATCGCGCACTTTCTGTACCTTCTGTTGAACATGTTAGCTTAACAGAAAAGAAGGGAGCTTAAAAACAGTTTTAGCGTGACATGTCTATTGCATGGTTTCCAAAATGCTAATTGGATACGCAGACATAATCTGCAGACCATCCGGAGCAAGCACGGAGGCCTCTCAAGATAGAATTTGTTAGCAGTGAATGTAAGTTTCGGATCCAATGACGCTACGTGACCGCGTCTGCTGGAATTGTGATACACCATGTGAATTAGTTTGTCTGCCTGGAACATGTCTCATGTACCAGCGTTACGAATTAAATTCCTTATTTGACTGTAAATGCAGAATTCTTCGCCACTACTTGGAGGGTGAGCGAATTTACTAATTGATTCGCTTTCTTTGGCTATGTATGTTTCGGCTCCAATGACGCTGAATGACCGCTTATGCCCGATTTGTGATACACAATGTGAATTAGTTTGTCTCAACCTGCCTGGAACATGTCGGTGAATTCGATCATTGTAACCTGACTGATGTACCAGCGTTACGAATTAAATTCCTTATTGGACTGTAAATGCAGAATTCTTCGCCGCTACTTAGAGGGTGAGCGAACTTACTCATCGATTCGCTTTCTTTGGCTATTCCGCCCATCATGGTCGGCGGCCATATGTTCTCCGGTGATGCAGACGGCTCCTGCTCTGGCACAAGCGAGTTGCGAGGCGCGTTTAGAGCGGATGCATTATGTGCCCCATTACGCGAAAATTTATCGTAGACGGCGGCGTGACCCGAATAATGTTACCAGAAGTGGCCTACCACGCAAAGAGTAAAAACACGTCAAACCATGATCGGGCCGACGTAGAATTCCTCCGACAGGTTCCTATAAATAAAGTAAGTTAATGGCTCTGAAAAGAAGGTTTGGTAACTTTTGGTCTGGTTGGGAATCGAGCCCGGACCTCCGGGGTGCAAGACGAGCCCGCTTCCTCGACGCCGCGATGGCTCTACGGTTCTGGTTGACTAAAGGCGGGCCTATAGCGCATGCGTCAGTGCACACGTCACGTCTCAGCCATGTGGCTGACTAAAGGTGTGGCCTAGTGCATTCGTCATTGGCCACGTGACGCCGCAACCAGTGGGGACGAGGTGGCGCCCCATCATGATTGTATAAAATAAAAAGTATAAAAAGATGTCTAATTGAGCGCCGCTGAACGGACCTTTGAGCTACAACTCCTCGTGACAAGCGAGCGCGTCTCCCCTCTTCCTCGAGGAACAAGGAAGGGGGGAGTCATTTTACCAAAGCGACTAGAATGCTTACGCATTCGCACACGTAAACAATCTTAAGTGTATCTGCGGATTTTTTTTGTCGAAATTGTGCGGTTTTAAGGCGAGAGCGTTAAGAGCCCCGTGTTGCAGAAAATCCGATGTCGTTGTCTGCGTCGGCGGAGTTGTCCGTGAGCGAGAATTTCCGCATATTTTTAGATATATGTGTATGCCACACCTTGCTATATGACAAGCGGTATATGCGGGTTATTTGCCGCACCATTCCATCACCAAAGTTGCCCATTCCTTGTCTTACATTCCTGGCAAAAATATTCCCCGGAACTTTGAGAATGACAGCCCACAAACAAATGTCAAGAAACTAAACACCGATAGCGCATGCCTTTTACGTTAAATCTTCTCTCTTATATATAAAGAGTGCGAAACAATTGTGGAAACCTGAAAACGGTGTAATTTTTCTGGCGTGTGTGTGCACAACCTCCAGGATCGACCGATGAGAAAGGCCGCGTTTTTATCAGAAAGCTTGCTTTTGCGGATGTTTCCCGGTAAACATTACGGATGATTCACCGTGCTCCCTCAGGTGTTGCAGAATCAAGCGCCATTTCCTTCTTTAAACCACTATCATCATCAAGCTGCACGTGGCGGGAAGCGAGAAAAGCAGTATCCTTGAATGCTATCGTGTTCAGCTCTTAAAGGTGAAGCTTAAGCGTGCTCCAATTTTAACAACCGATTTCCTGTAAGTGCTACGCGAACAAATGTTTTACATTTAAATCATCTCCTAAAAGCTAAGCAGCGCGGTAAAAGAACGTCGATAATGTCGCCGTCACCACGCCCTCCCTTTTGTGATGTTGCCATTGTCACCAATGGCATGGCTCCTTGCGCAGGTTCTTTGCGGCGAATTCGCTTCCGCTTTAGTTTTATTTGTTTTTCGAATTCAAGAATGATATAACAGCCAGCACGTGTCATCGGAAGCTTGCTTGGCCAGAGACGGCACGCACTAGCCAATTATAGAGCAGGTGTCAGCACGTCACCGGCATCCAGAGATTACCCTGCCGCTGAAAGAAGGAAGATGCCGCAGGGGCACCACTACACAGCTCCTGGCAGGGCCGTGCCGATGGGGACGGTGTCATCGTAATAAAATGTAGGGTGGCGCGGCTTCCTATAGAATAATAAGTAGAGGAAGCTCTTGTGCTGAAATCGTTCAGGTTCCGCGGGAATGATGGATAAGGGCACGGATGCACCTTCACTAAATGGTTCCCTTACTTCTCCGTCTTCCTTGTGCAGTTTCTACTTCGTATACCACATCGCTCGTGTGCACTGACACTACTGGAAAGTCATTTTCTGTCACCGATAAAAATCAACGCTGTCAACCATCGTCAATACGCTCGGATCTCTGCGCATGCGGCCACCCACGGTCGCCCCTGCATGAGCCACCTATAAATTCACCTCTTAGGGGCGCGACGGCCACAGGGCACGGCAGTTCCTTCAGCATACGGTTCCCCAACCACTTAGTCTTCATTGTGCAGGTGAGGAAACGTCACGGAAAATGTATTCGCTCTAGTGAGCGCTCTCTTTTGGTGCTGCCGTGCACGCGGCTGAGTAACTTTAGCGTTCGAATGTGCAATGTTTCTGAAAAAAAGTGTTGTTGGTAGGAGGTGACGTAGAGACTAATTCTGGACCTCCCACCTCGCCCAAATTTCCAAGGAACTTAAAGAAATTTCCACTGCCATCAAGGAAATAAAGGAAAAAAGATTGGTAGATATCGACAACAAGCAGGACGCTCTAGGCGTTCTCGAAGAAAGTCTTTCTTTTCCCAAGATAAGATTTATTCAATAAATACCATGATTCATTCGCTTAAGCAGTAAATTGGAACCTGAGAATCGCAGCCGTTGGTCTAACCGAATTATTTATGGCATAGAGAGAGAGAAAGCAAGGACAGGAAAGGCAGGGAGGTTAACCAGAAGAGCATCCGGATTGCTACCCTACACTGGGGGTGGGGGAAAGGTCAATAGAAAGAGGAAAAAGGGAGAGAGTAAGAACTGAGTGCGTGTGGGAGGGACACTATACGCAGGGACACTATAAACGGTCTCTTGATCCGGTGCACTTCAAGTATTGCACTAGTGCACGAATTGTTTTTCGTGCCAGTGACGGGTGTGGCCAGGGTCCGAGTATCTTTGACTCGGTGAATGGTCTTGAGTCCAGTCGATGTAAAGTTGCCCGCAGAGAGAGGCATTATACATCGTAGCGAGGGCAGGTACACAATTGGTGCTCGATGGTTTCCTCGCCCCCGCAGGAGTCGCACATCGGGCTCTCGGCCATTCTCAAACGATAAGAGTATGCGTTCGTGAACGCCACTCCCAGCCACAAGCGGCACAGCAAGGTTGTTTTGCGCGGGGAAGGCTAGATGGCAGTTGTAGCCGTAGCTTGGGGTCCAGTTTACGTAATCGGCAATTGAAGGCACTTGAACTCCAGAGATCTTGTGACTTCTTGGGTGCAAGTAGGCGAAGTTCCCTGGTAGCGTCCGACCTCGCCAAAGGTGTTGGACGCGTCTGTGTATCTTCATGGGCAGACCGGGCAACCTGGTCAGCTAGGTTGTTGCCGACGATGCCACAGTGAGCAGGAATCCATTGAAATATGTTCTGCCCTCTTTCGGGAGCATGATGGTGCACATCCATGATGTCAGATGTCATCTGCTCGTAAGTTGCGAGCGATTGCCATCGCGGGAGACCATAAGATCCAGACACGTGTAGCTGTAGACTCTCTCAGAGCGCATATTCGCCATCTGTCAAGGATCCCCGACCATCATTTGGCCTTCCTACCAGCCGAGAGACCTCAAGTGACCTTTTCAAGAGTGATTAGCGTTCATCAAGAGTGCATGCCGTTATATTTTACATCGGCGGCGAAGCCTTCATCTCCCCCGTGGTTCCTGCGACAGCCTCAAGTGAATTTTGCTATTCCTGGAATAAAAAAAAGTCCAATCATCCATCGCCGGCTCTGAAGCAACTCACGCTCCTATTACTGCACCAGATGTATCGTGACGGCATACATATGTATACGGATGGTTCGACCTCACCTACCAGCTCAACTGCCGCATTCGTCGTTCCAGCTAAGCAGGTTCCAGTTATATTCAAATTGTCACACATGACTCCACCTGCGTTGGCAGAACTTGCAGCTCACCATGCCACTATGACGTACGTCACCGAAGAGCCAACAGAGAAATGGGTAGTATTTTGTGATTCTAAGGCAGCTCTTCAAAGTATCGAATCTGCAATACATCAGAGAATTTATGGCCTACAAGAAATGTAAAGAAGAGACATGTGATCAACTTGAAGACGCTGTCAACAAAGACATTACAGAAAGTTTTCTTGAGCTGGATCCCGTTCAAACAGAACGAATTCATAGATTGGGCAGATACACCCGGAACAAAACAAGGCCAGTGATTCTGAAGCTTCTAGATTTTAGGTAGGAGGGGGGAATTCTAAAGAATGGCTTGAAGCTCAAGGATAGTAAGTTGGCTATATAGGAAGAGATTTCTCATAAAACTCGTGAGACACGGAAAAAGCTTTGCGATAGTGCCAAATCCAATCGAAAAAAAAAAGAAGTTGCGTAAGCATACACCAAGATTTATTTTAACGATACCGCTTATGTCTGGGACGATGAAAAGGGTGAAAGGGTCCCCTTGCAAAAAGACGACGACGAAGTGCAGGAAACTCCACGAAACGCTCAACGAAGAAATAACTTTACTAACAATAAACACTCGAAGCATAGTAAATAAAACAGGATGCCATGAAAAACCGCTGCTTGATCAATAATTGCACATAGTGGCTGTAATGGAAACATGGCTCACGCCTGATATATTTAGTGAAGAAGTGATATATTTAGTGAAGAAAAAAACCGGCAAAAGGAATACGATACTGTAGCGCTTCCTGGTTACATCAAAAACGATCCTCGCCAATTTTGGAAACATTTTCGGCCTCGTAGGAAAACAAAGACCGTCCTAAGAGACAGCGAAGAGATAAATGTGGCCAATGTGTGCAACAATTATTTTCAATCTGTGTTTACAGACGATAGCGGTGTCACTCCTCCAGTCATTCCTGTTTCCGTTAGGCCCATTGAACCATTAATAATAAGTGACTCAGGAATTCTTAACCTAAGAAGTTTAAGAATACCTGATTCTTGATCGCAAGAAATCGTGTGGGCACGATGATATCGCAAACGATTTTCTGTTCCGATATGCTGAGTGATGCAGTAAATACATCGGCATGATTTATCACAAATTTATGGATACAGTTAAACTACCATCCGAATGGGAAATAGCGAAAGTAATACCAATCCACAAACCAGGAGATACCATAACCACTGTAGTTTCCTGCCTATATCTCGCACCAGTACATCGTGTAAGTTACCCGAGCACATAATTTTAAAGCATTTAATTATTTTGTTAGAAAATAACCTTCTTTGTCCCCATGAACACGGCTTCAGGAAAGGATCATCTACCATAACCCAGCTTACCGAAGTTGTACACAATCTTGCCATTAGTATAAACTATTGTAGCCAAACAGACGTAATTCTGCTTGATCTATCGAAAGCGTTTGATCGGATGAGCCACAACAAACTAATTTCGAAACTACAAAACACTATTGGGGATGGAGAAATTACTGATTGGGTGAAAGATTTTCTAAGCGACCGAACACAGTTCATGCTTTTCGAAGGTGCATCATCAAGGACAGCTTCAGTTAACTCACGTGTCCCCTAAGGATCCGGCCTGGGGCCAATATTATTCCTTATCTTTATAAATGACATCACGACCGGCATAGACTGCAAAATTAAACTTTTCGCAGATGTTTTCGTCGTCTACAGGGAAACTGACAATCGTTATGATCACTCGGAATTAAATCTTTCATTAGACAAGATAGCTCACTGATGCGAGCAGTGGAAAATGTCTATCAACAGATCAAAAACAATCTGTATGACGATGACAAGGAAAAATGAACCACCCGAATCTACTACCATAATTAATAACACACCGTTACAAAGAATTAGGCAGCAGAAATAGCTTGGTGTCACCTAGACTTCGGATCTGAGATGGGATCTGTGATATGTCAGTATGCGCGTGTCTTTTGTTCCACAAATAAATTACACATGCGTGAATTGAGCTGCTTATGTACTAACGCTTCGTTACTAAAATGTACAAGTGCTTTGCTCATATGTACGGTCGCAAAATAGTGGCGTATATTTTGTGCAATATGTTTTATTACTGTTAAAAAATCACACGCTTTAATCCTGTTATCGCATGTGACCCACGACATGAAATTTTTTTTATATAATTTTGGTGCCACAATTCACGCTATCAGGATAAGATACCTATGACGTTTGCTTAACCCTATCAAACGGTGAATTACTTATTTAACGAAAATACCGTATATAATTCACGCACGTAATATTTTGCGTGCGCCTCAGCCTGTATGTTCTCCCGAACACCCACCACGAAATATGAATGCGGTGTAACTGTGAATGAATGATCTAAGGCCCTTAACCTATCCTATCCCCCGTTATAAAAGTTCATGGTTGAGATTAGGTGGACACGTGTATTCTAAGATTCTACGAAACTTTTACTGTTCGCTTTTTTTATTCTGAATTGATCATTCCACGAAAAACAACTTCTTCAACAATAAACTGCCTCTGCAATGGCGCTAGCGTGCCGTTGTCTTATGTTCACGGTCAGCATTTTGTGCCGCCCAAGTTATCAAAGTCAAAGAAACTTTGGTTACACTGCCGGAACAATTAGAAAATACTGTAAAAAGCTAGACTGCTATTGCTTTTGATGAAGTGGTATAATAAAAGCTCATAAGGCATGCGGCAAATGTGGACTGCCTTTTTGAAATATCAATATATGTAGGCGAAGTCGGGTCTGATTGCGCGTCAAGCCTTTCGAACTCCGCAGATATGTCAGAGGCGACTAAACAATGCCCAAAATGGTCTTCACGCTCTCTTCAATGTCGCCACCTCTGTCTACTTCCTTATGGCTCATAGGCGTATGGCTGCGGTACCCCATCGTGTTCTCATACCTAAATCCCTGGGCGTACAAACTTTTGAAAACGTTCACGCTCAGTATTCCATAGCAACGACCTGCGCAATCGTCGTACATATATTTTTTAGACGGCATTGCAAAGAAGCCGCACGAGAAAAGGAGTAGGAACTTACAGTAAGCGTGCGAACATACACAAACACGGCAAATTATTGCTCTGTGAACTTGCGCATTCAAAACGACGGAGTCACAGAGAAGAAAGGCGAGACCGATCACTTCAAATACAACGGCCCCAAAATGTGAAAGTACGCAAGAATGTTAGCACTGTACTACAAAGTAAAAACAAAAACAAGAACAAGGTACGACCGAAGACAGATGTCCCTCTGTATGAAAGTTTCCCGTCAGCTGTCGTCGCGCGTAGGGGCAATGTGGCGGGTTACGTGCCATGCTTCCGCAGGGAGAAATGTGTTTATTAAAGATCAGATTAAGATCATAAAGTGCTCCTTCCCTAAGCGGAACAGAGCCAACTGGTCGACGTGAGTAGCCTAGGCTAGCCACGCCCGCCAGAGCGTGTGGGGTGAAGGGTATAGTGGGGAGATCTGATGGCAGATTGCGTTGTCGGTATATGTTGCACCACAGTGTCGGATATTCACGCAAAGCTCATTTCATTGCAGAAGGGAGAACGCCTCCTTATCTACACTGCCGAGCCGGTTATGCGGAGGGTGACGGTGCGTCAACATGATAGATCGTTTTGGTAGTGGATAGTGGACGACAGCCTAAGAATTCCAAACAACCTCCATCCACAAAAAACGCAGTGTACGTGCCCTGCACCTCCACCAATTAGCAGCGCCCATTGCCTGACCTAATTTTTTGCCCCTTAAATGCGCAAATACACGTACAAATGACACGTGACGCTTTTTGATCGACGTAATATTTTCTCTGGAGCCCGTAATGGAACGCGGCGTACGCAAGCCAAAACATGGAGAGCGTCAGCAGGATAATTGTCTGCGAGACGCTCACTAATACTTCTACCCGCGCTCAAGGTAAAATGAGCGGGCCCTAAGCGTCTTTAAATCTTGCAGAAGACAAGTTTTGGCTTTTCAGCTCTGCTACATTATATTTCTGCCAGGTGTCTTGCCGGCGAAAGCAACACGCTTCTGTGTTATAACTCCTAAAGATCTTTTTCGTAATTTTGGCACGGTTGTGAATTTGTTGCCAATTTGACCATATTTTGCCCGACCATAACCCGATAACTGTTGTACCGGGTCAGGTTTATTCTTTTGGGCCATAAAAATTGTCAGGCTTGTCCCTGTAAAACTTACTCGACGTAAAACTAACTTGCTTCACCAGCAATATAAAACTAACTGTACTACAGTGGCCGACCTGCAATTAACTAACTGCGTCAGGGCTACAGCAATCCTTAAGCCCATATTGTTTGAAATGCAGCGATCTCTTGCCGAAAAGTGTCTCTCCTTGGTGCTGGTAAACACAGCAGGAATGCCGCGTCGAAGAGCAGCAGATACGCAAGAACGCGCCGAGAGACCAAGATTTGCGCAAGCGAGACATACACACACGCACACTCACGCACATGCACGCACGCACGCACGCACGCACCACTCCACACCACAAGAGCTTTACGTCACCGGCGCACGCACGTGCACCAGAAGTGCAGCATACCTCATTTTTCTTCTAGGCCCACCGAACAAGCGGGACAGCCTCATTTATATATTGATATTTTTCAAAGTAAATTGCGTCAGCAAATTCACAAAGCACGACTTACACAAAAGCTACAGTCATGATCGCTTCGGAGTATAATTGAATATATGAGAAAGCGTAATTCTTCTCCGCGCAAACTAAAGGACAAAGCCCTTTTCTAGCTGCCATTTGAGGTCTGTCTGAGTGGCCGGGGCCACTAGGTGGCGGTACTCTTTTTTGGGCGAGCACAATCCCACGAAAAATCCCACTAGATGCTTATACACCAGAACACCGTGAATTCAAAGGGCGCCGCCATATTGATGAGCGCCGGTCGCGCCATCTATCCCAAGCGCCGCGAAGTAGCAGGCCTGGGCTGCCACGCCGGGAGATGCGACCCGGCGCGAAGGCGAAACTTGGGCTTTTTAGCTGGGCGGAAGGCGTATATCGCGTTTTTTCTAGCCTGTCACTTTCGCTGTCTCGATTCAATCAAACTTCAAGACCTCATGCAAGTCCGCAATGGCCACACTGAGTGATGTGCAGACTGCAGAAGCGAATACATCGGGTAACCACGGAAGCACGTAACCTGTGAAGGATTTTACAGCACTGTGTTGGTGACATATATTATTAAAGAACGCAGAACATTGTCCTCTGCACTTTCAGTTTGGTCTTGTTTGTCATGGTCACTACTGGGTCGGCCACGTTTGGCAACCAACTGGCGAGGTCGTTTGACTGCCTGATTAGCAGACGCCAGCCCTTCACCACCTGCACATTGAAAACAAAATAGATGTTATAGTAAGAAGGACTGTAGTTCTTTCCCATGCCATCACTGTTGCGAAGATATAAAGTCCCCGCAAAATGAAATAGAAAATGCACCAGGCCAATTGTATCGTGCAACCACTTAAGAGTACAACATTCAGAACACAAGCCTACAGTACTCGAACAAGCAGCATATGATGCTAAACCTGCACTCATTGGAAAATGAGGAAATACAGTAGTTATAATGTTCAACTACATGTGCAGTCAAAGCCCGTATAACAGGGCGAGCATGACGGATGCAGGTGTTGTACAGTTGCACAAACCATGACAGGGCACATAAAATTACCACCCCTACTTAAAGCTGCATCATCAGGGAAGCCTTTGGTACAAGACAACAACCGCGCCTGCATTCCAAAAAATTAGCCCCACCAACTGCAGATACCTGGTTTCAGACCTGTTTCGCTTGTGCGAGGCCATATCGGATTGTTAGCGCTCCCTTAGAAAAGAAAACAGTAAAAAAAAAAAAACTGGTGAGAACGAGCAAAATTTTGTTGCAATATACAACAATATTTAAGCACCTTATTTTCCTCGCCTTATCAACGGAAAAATTTTGCGCTTTGCCCCGCATAACAGCCCGCACGCAGTTTAGAGCTCAGGAGGCTCAAGTGAATTCGTTACGAATGACACCTGCAACACCAGCTCGTAAAGACAGGCGCGCTGCAAGAACGCCTTCGTCGACGAGCAGTCGTCGTTTACGTTTTTGTGGACGCATGCTACGTGTCGAGCAGACTTCGGTTTACTTTCATTAGCAATAACGCTCACCAGCAGGGCAACATACTATCGCCTACAACTTGTCGTTCACGCTTAATGGTCATGCCGTGCACCAGCTGCAAGTATCACTGACCGCAAACTCAGCTGTTCCGCTTAACCGTCGGGAGGTCTGCCTGAATGAAAACACGAAAAGGCTTGCCTTCTTGTTATAGCCAAGGCGAAGCACCGGCGCGGGATTCTGCTCAGTGGGCTTGTCCAGAAAGTGCTCAGAGCAAACCTGCGTGTTACACATATTACGTTCGTAGGGCGCAAAGTTGAACGTGGCACCAAAATATACACCGATCGAATACTCACTCGTGCATTTTCTCTGGGTTGGTAGTTCTTCCTATTCACTGCAGCTATCCACCGGTGGCGCAGCTTGTCATTCTTCGTTGCGGATGGAAATCGGTGCAGGCTGAAAACACCGCACCGGCACGATTCCCTACGTGTATTGTGCACTTCGCAAACAGCGCTAAGCAACCTGCTCCTTTTCCGCTGGTTATTTTGGCATCCAAACACGACGCAACGATGCCCAGATGACTTCTTGTACTTAGGATCCGCGTGAACGGGCACATTTCCGCACTTTGGAGTCCTAGAGCTAGCGCTAGCCATGTCTGCTGGTCGCCGGCGAACACACTTTGGCAGCCCAGGACAAAATGGCGCTGGTCGACCGGGCAATCCGGGCGCGAGAGTATGCGTTCAAATAGTCTGGGCGCGAGGCTAGCGTATTCTGGTCTATAGCTTCGCTGTAAAACAGAATGCCAAGCGCTCACATGTGCAGCCGGCCTTGCTTTGGTGGCGTGACTCGCATGTCATTCACATGTGTCTTGGTGAAGCACTTATTCTTCCTCAAGACTTCTCTACCTACCTTGTACCACTACCTATGCAAGTGCTACATGGCGTGTCACCTGGTGTGATAATATGCAACTTTATTGCAAAGGGCGCGCGTATAGACTCTACGCGGCGCGCATCTCATAACGCAAGTGGGCTGATGTGATGCTATTGATGAGGATGATTATCATTTGTTGGCATGTAGTTTGAAACGGAGGGATGATATATTCACCTAGCCAGCCAGCTTGATTTAATCAGGTATACAATACCTATTTTTTCATTCTAGCATTTTTGTATACATCTCCGTAATCTTTGTCTTCCTCAGATCTTCCCTATCTACCTTGTGCCGCAACCTATGCAACTGCGAGGTGACGTGCCACCTGGTGTAATAATATGCGACTGCTATTAGGAAGCGTTCACGTATCGACAGTACTTGGCGTACATCTCAAATAGCGTATCCTCTCGCGCGCTAGGACGCGTTTATAGGGCATGTTTCCGCTGAAAGCTAACAAGCGCCCGCTTGTCTCAGTGTCTGAGTAGCTGACTTCCGCGCAGCGGGCCCGGGTTCAAACCCGGTGGGAACTGGGCATTTTTTCTCATTCTCGGTGATATATGCGACGCAAACGGGCGGCGGCGGCGGACAACATCGCCAACCGAAATGGCTATTGGACAGAGCCCATAACAACTTGCGCTGTAAAATGCAGCCACAAGCTCGTGGAGGAACTAGTTGCTCTACCGTCTGCATTCATAAATTTACAGCAATACTTTCAGGCGCCACACCCGGCAAGTCCGCCACAGCCAGAAATGACTGAAGAGTTCATGCTCGATGAATTCAGCCGAAATCGACCAACAATGTGCAACTGTCTTGACATTACCACTACTCGCCACGGGCTACCGCGCCATTATACCGGGGGTCACTTTTGTGGAACCTATGTCGAGAAGGACAACATGAACGACCTGTTCATGAACAAGTCCAAGAAGGGAAAAACGAGGGAGCGATTGCCCTCGAAGGCTCTCGTTGTCATCTACATGCCGTTGAGTGGTTTCACGGGCTCTCTTGCGGCGTGGTGGGAGGATGTCAGTAGCAACCGCCGTTGCCGCCACCGCCGCAGTGAGCGCAACAGGCTCGGACAGACTCGGACAGAGCAGAGAGCGGATACGAGATGAGATAATTACACTGCGGCCAGCTGGAGGACTTTGCATGTAACACTGATTTGAAGCACATCATCCCAGACCAAGGAGAAATAGAAAGAAAAGAAAAACATTCGGCAGAGCGAATCTCAGAATAACTGTTCGCGTTAATGTGAGTCACATTCAATCAATGTAGCGGGACATTGCAATGCTGAAGACACTTTAGTTAGAATCTGTGGGAGTCATTCTGCGATGCGATACACATGGTCTCTGGGATCGACCCAGGTTGTACAGCACTCGATCGGCAGAGACGGCCATGACCATGACGACTACATGGTGACAACGCAGTGATGATGATGAAACTACATCGATGAAACTACAAAAGTGGCATGACGACGGAATCATGACAATAGAAAGACAAGTATAAGTCTACGACCATGGTGTAACAGTGACGGGGCGACTACCACGGCTTGAGGATGATGGGATGACGACGTGTGCATGACGCCGATGGCATGACGACGACTGTAAAACGACAATGGCTTGATGGCGCTTGGATGACGAGAATTCGATGTAGCGGCAAGAATGACGACAATGGAATGATCACGGTGGCATCGCTACAACGAGAACACATCATGTGGTCCGAGCTAGTAGACAGCTCGGGTTTCTGGTCGGCCTAAGAGGCTAGATATATAGGCTGAATGTGTCTGAAGTAGGCAAAGAATTAAGTCCAAGGTATTAGAGTGCTTGGACTCTGTCGGCGTTAAAGGCTAGTTAAATGGTCTCAAAGTGCCCGAGGTAGACACAGAATGCTAATCGTATCAATATTATCATTAGTGATCACTGAAGACGGCGGCGCGCGGGCTGCTCGACATTGGTGACCTGAAATGGAACACCGAAACATTCCCAATGAAAATTTCCGTGCTGACAGTCCTCAAACATAACTCCTTGACGCTTGCACTCTACGTCTTAATGCATTCTACGTGAAGAATACTCACTTATGATTTCTGCAGGCTGAGGGTAGTTTCGAGATTGGTAATGTTACGGTGCAGCAAGCTCGCTTGAGCCATCTCCGGTCATTGCTCCTATGCCAGATTGCCACAAAAGTTTCAGACACTCTCAAAAACCCCCGTCTTACCCACCAGCATGACGCCCTCAAGAGTGTGACTCTTTTTGGTTGCACGATGTCATCTCAGGGACAGCGGCTCGAGCAGCTTCTTGTCATGGGCGTATTCGACGATCATTGCCCAACACAGTTGCGTTGTCAGATGGAAACACTATACGATGATGGAACAACCAGGTTCGAGGAGGAACACTTGAGCTTTGCGCGTAATTGCCTCCAACATCGGTGCAGATGCTTCTTGCCAAGAGCTTCAGCGGCACGTTATCGGCCTTGGAAGAGCACGCAAACGCTATACTGTAAGTCGTGAATTAACCCTGAACAGTTCCTAGTGCATGCCCGACCTGACCGCTTCATTTCGCATGTATAGACTTTGTTCCCCGTTGACCGAAGGTCACGGAAACGCTCATCACCGATGCTGTATTGACCAATTCGCTATTGCATGCTCGACTTCGCATAAGGTCACCCAGATTAATCGTGACCTTCGTAGACTTCACGAACTCGCCGCTGCCACGTTGCATACCAGGTGGCAGCGCAGTCCGTGTTGTTCCCAGCATTAGACTCGTCGTGAGCTTCAACGAAAACACAAAGCCAACCACTATTCTTAAGCGCGACCTTTACAGAGCCCAAGTGCCATCAGACCACTCCGAACTCTTGGTACCAACGACGCTGTGGAGGTTCCGCAGAAAGCAGCGCCAGGCCATGCGCCTGGCTGAGAAACGAGACGATGGCTAGGTTGTGGCGATTACTAGTCCTGGAGGCAACTAGTGGCATCTTTTTCGTCTCTGACACAGCAGCCAAGGTTCGCGTTCCACCCACTAGTTCTGCCGGCCGCACCTGCAAGCTAGTATGTCACCTGCATGCTGCTTACAACCCCAATATTCGCTTCAAGGGAAGAAGCCTCTGTTGGTCAACCGGAAACTCTGCCGTGGTTTCGCTGAATTTTCTGCGTTGCGGGTGTCAGTGACGCTGTATAAGGAGGGGTATTCCTTTCCCAGTTTTTCTTCCAGGTGTGCACGACCCATAAAGAAGTCCTAGATTCCATGGCAAGCCTTTTCGTGACTTGCGAGGTCTCCACGAAGTTTCTGATCACCTTCACGTTGTCTCGAACCTTTCCTGTGCAGCACTTGGGGTTAGTGAGGGAATTTACAACCTTACTGCAACTCCGAATTAGAGAATGTACATTCAACACGACATTGGAATTTCGAGCAACAAAGGTGCTGACAGGCATGATTTGAATTCAACTCAATTTAATTTTTGCGTAAATAGTTACAAGGCCTGCATAAATAATGTTTGAATTCATAGCCAAAGGTTAGTTTCAGCTCCAATTTAAAATGCGCAATGTGTAATCTGCGGCAAAAAAGAATGAAAATCATTTGCCCGACATAGAGTACAGCAGATAGATAGATGCTTTAGCGGTGGCGGGCACCGTCCATGATGCCAACTTCTACTTTATTCTCATTTGATAATCAGAAGCAGAAAAAATATATATGCATGCATCTCTGCAAACAAACCTTATTACAAACCAGTGCCACAATAATCCAGTTAGCAAACTCCCATCGCTTCAAAAAGTAGGAATACAGGAAATGGAGATAATTATTACACTGCTTTATTTCATTCGTGAGTGGCGTTCTACACCTTTTATCACACGAACTGTGCCAATTTCTGACCATATACATATGTTTTTGTGTGTGTGGGAGTAATGTTGAAGCGTCCAGATGCAGCATTTCGAGTACTGCGGGCGGACGTGTGCAGTAATCATGTTTGAAAAGGATGATTGTGTCTAATTATATCGCCATAGACAACACTATTAGACCTCGCAAAAGTGATAAAGGGAAAGTTCTAGCTTGTTAAACAACAGACGGCTCTTTTCAGTATACCTAGGGTGAAATATATCACTCGCGTCAGGTGCGTGGGGTCAAAACACAACCTTTAGAAGTAAAGCGAGCCTGAGTAGTCACTCTTATTCACTCTGGTTTCAGCCCCACCAACCCTGCCTGCCGCAAAGTATCAGTGTGATGAAACTGCCCTTGAAATCGTAACCGTTATTGAATCTCCTGGAACCCCTGCATTATAATATGAGACTTCAGTAGGAAAAACCACATTTCGCGCGTCATCCAGATGGACGTCCAGCATTGTTTGTTTAACAGTACCCTTGTTTCTAGGCAACAAAGATGTTTACTAGACAAACTTATGATGTAATCAGCATTATAACGTCAGTGATATAGCATTTCTGCAGAGGTTAGCTAATTTTCTTAAACTGAAGTGGCACACACTTTCTTATAATGCTTGAGTGATACGGCCTATTTGACAAAATGGCGCTGCAGACTATTAATCTCGTCGCCTAGCAAGCCCGTAGACACGGGATGCACATCATTGTGTACGCGCTTTCATGTTCTGGTCCACTGTCTCGCTCTCCATTCGCTGTCTCCTAAACTATGATTTGCAAACCACAAAATGACCTAACGTTTGCACCCGAACAGCACAGGGGTGCAGCCAATGCAGCTAACCTATTCATGACTAGTTCCCGCAGCCCAGGAAAAACCAACACTCAAGGTCCCTTTCTTCATCTAGTTGGCGAGCTCTACTTTGAAGGCAAAAGCCGCACAAGCTGTGGTGTGGTGGGCCCAGTCGTTAATGAACAGGTGAATGTTTAATGAGACAGAGACTCGGCAACATTTGCGCCTTCCTGTACGGTTTCATTAATGAGCGCGAACCTCGAACTTTTCCGGACCAATGAAAGGGAAGCCTTCTGTGCCACGCATACCACAAAGTCACCCATGCTTAATACGAGGGCGAATAAGAAAGTATTTGCCCCTACTTTTCTAGCCAAATTATGGCTGTAAATGCGAAGTCAATATATTCATTCCCAGCGGTGGAGCTTCCTTGGACCGGTCCGGCCTTGTCCGCCGGTAGCTCCGCGGCAACGGCGTTGCTGTCAGTTGTAGAACATGGCGGTTGTGCTTCACACGTCCACGGCGTACGAGCGACCAAGTGTGATTAGTTTTCTACGAAGCAAGGTACGAGCGCCCGTAGGTGTCTCGCTTTGAGTAGTGTGAGGTTGTGGTGTTGTGAGTCAGTGAAATGGCCGTGAAGACTTGCATGACGATGAGCGTTCGGGGAGGCCGCGTGCGTCGCTGACTCACAACAGCACCGGAAAATTATTGCTGCGACGGGACAAATCTCTGAACCGATGTAGGAACTATGTGGAAAAGTTGTGTGAGGTACGTAAAATAGTACTTGTATTTGTAATTGCCTTACGAAAGATGGCCCGACCTCCCCGAATTACAGTAACCGTGGGGTGCCTCAGGACGGAGTACTGAGCCCAACGCTCTTCAATCTAACACTCATTGGTCTTGCCGACGTCCTGCCATGCACTGTTAAGGTCTCCATCTATGCCGACGACATTTGCATTTGGACGTCGGGTGTGGCGCGACTGCAACTTCGCGCGTGTCTTCAGAAGGCAGCCACTTTAACATCATCCTACCTTCGAGAACAAGGACTTCAAATATAATACGAAAAGTGTGCAGTGGTGGTGTTTACCAGGAAATTAATGTCTCCATACGTGATATCCTTCGACAGAAAACTGATCTCGTACAGCACGAGTCAGATTTTGGGGGGTGGTCATTGACAAAAATCTCTCCTGGACCCCTCATGCGAATTATGTGAGAAAACGCCTGACAGGAATTTGCCATATGTTCAAGTTCCTTGCAGGAAAGGCCTGGGGAGTGCCAATACAATCCATGCTGCAACTGTACAGGGTCCTCTTTATTGGATTCCTGCGGTAGAGCCTGCCGGTCATGTCCAACACCTGCACAACTAACCTGAATATAATACAAAGCATCCAAGCCCAAGTCCTCAAGATATACCTAGGTCTACCGCGGTGTGCGTCAACGACAGAAGTTATTGCAGTCACTCAAGATTACATTATTAGAACGCACATTAGCGTTGAAACAATGCGTGCGCACATAAGACACTTCGCCCGGGCCCCTACCCACCACCTCGCAAGTCTCCTAGTAGATAGGCCCCACACGACATTCAGTGCGACTATCTTCGCGCACCGTGCCTCTCTCAGGTCAGGTTACACACCTGCGGCAAGGCCTTCCATTCCTCCATGGTGTATGCGCCGTACTCAAGTAAACCTTACACTCCCAAGACATCAGAAAAAGTCGGACTTGCCATCATCAGTGCTCAAGCAACTAGCTTTACTTCTCTTGTACGAGAAATACAGCGACTGCACACGTCTACACTGATGGATCAACTACATCAACCAGTTCCGGTGGCGCTGTAGTTATACCAAAAATGAGAATAACCCAGCGGTTCAAGACTTCCCATGTCATTACGTCTACAGCTGCAGAGCTCGCGGCTCTCCGCGACGCGCTTCATGTGATAAAGGCTGAAAGTCCTAGAATATGGGCAGTCTTCTGTGATTCAAGGCCAGCCTTGCAATGTGTGCAGTCATTTCTCCGACATGCAGCTCACGATCAGCTCACGTGCGAAATCGTGGAACTTGTCCATCACTTAAGAGAAAAAGGCCATGATATATCTTTCCAGTGAATAGCAGGTAATTGAGGTATCATCGGAAATGATGACGCCGATAAGGCAGCTCGGACATCAAACCAAGAAGACCGCTCCGTCCCCATTCCTCTCTCAAGGAGCGACGCCGCGAGACAACTTGGCATTTTAGCACGCACGATCTCCTTCGCAGAGTGGAACACCCCACATACAAGGCGCACAAGACTGCACAGACTAAACCCGTCACTTCAACTCAAACCTCCAGCCGGTCTACGCCGACGTGAAGCGTCTCTTCTGTGTCGGTTATGGCTTGGAGTTGCCTTCGTGACTGCCTACTCAGCACTAATTGGAATGGTTGATAGTCCTGCATGTAATGTTTGCGGAGGCGAGGAGAACATTGAACACTTATTGTGCCATTGTCCTCATTTTCAAGCACAAAGGCAACCTTTGTCCAACGCATTGAGGAAATTAGATGATCGTCCTCTGAGTGAACAGACGTTACTAGAGCACCGTCCCGACCGATCATCGGCTCAGAAGGCAGTGAAGGTACGTTTATGCTCTCTCAGAACTTCTGGTTTGCGCGAGCCTCTTTAACTCAAGTGCTGTCCGTACGCGTATCTACACCTTCTCTCTCCCTTCTCTCGCTTCCCTTTCTCCCTTCCCCCAGCGTAGGGTAGCCAACCAGACTATTGACCGGTTAACATCCCTGCCTTCCTATATTACTCTCTCTGTCTCTCTGTCTCTCTCTCTCTCTCTCTCTCTCTCTCTCTCTCTCTCTATATATATATATATATATATATATATATATATATATATATATATATATATATATATATATATATATATTGCCGTTAGGTGTCACGAGCCAGCGCTGAGAAAGAAGTTAGGACTGGAACGCGCGCTCGGCAAGAGGCGGGCGCTGAAGAAGTAGAAGCTGAGGACGCCGGCTTGAATTATTGCACGCCATCTTGTATAGCTGTCTGCTTCGCAGACGCCGGGTACATCTTCCATTGTGTTTTCGTGACAAAACTGGTGGAGGTGCTGGGTGCGGTTCATCCGATGCCACAAACCCCTCCTGGTAGCAGGAGTACCAGTCCTCTACTAGTGAACACACCTGTTCACCGGGAAAGCAGGAGAATCCGAGGGTTGCCTCCGGACCTTGATCATCTCTCCGCAATAACATCGACACCCCCACACACCGGTATGAAAGGAACGTCGGCGTCCCTACCGACCATTAGGCAAGGTACGGCCACAACGGCAACTCAGTATCTGCTGCAGAATCTCCGAGTACCGAAAGTGTTCCATGGGGATATCTTCGAGGATGTAGAAGACTGGTTAGTCCAGTCTGAGCGCGTTGCCGAGATAAACGTGTGGAGCGACGCGGCGAAGTTAAGGAACGTCTACTTCAGCTTGGAGGACGGTGCCCGCACTTGGTACGAGAACCGAGAAGGGCTCATCAAATCGTGGCTCGAGTTCCGTCGTGCCTTGCTGGATACCTACACCAATGCTGATCGCCGCGAACGAGCCGAACGGGCGCTCCAATCCCGCACACATCTGCCGAACGAGAGCGTGACGTTGTACGTTGAGGATATGACGCGCCTCTTCCGTCCGGTGGACCCAACCATGTCCGAGGAAAAGGTGCGCCATCTAATGCGGGGAGTTACGGAACAGCTATTTGCTGGCCTTGTTCGAAGCCCGCCGAAGACCGTGGCTGAATTCTTAACTGAAGCCACCACGATGGAAAAGATGTTACACCAGCGCTCAGCTGTCTATGAAAGGCAATTGAACGTAACTTCACCTTCGGACCAGCGCTCAGCTCCGTATCACAGGCACAGGAACGCTTCTTCACTGACGGACGCGATTGCCTTTGGAAACGTGGACGTTCTCCGAGACCTTAACCACTCTGTGGTGCGTGACGAGCTTCAACGGCTCACCTGCCCACCTCAGCCCACGCTAGCTTCCATTTCTGCCCTTGTGAGGAATGAAGTGCCGCAAGCGATCCAAGGTCCCGTTTCAAGCAGCAATGTGCCGCCTGTGACAGCACATTATCAGCGGCCGTCGTATGCGCAAGTTTTGAGGCGAGTCCCTGCCCCTGCTCCGACGCCTTTGGACCCCGCCACGTCTTACGCCGCATCATACGTCCCGCCGCTCCCATCAGTGCAACCGATTCAACGTATGGAGGATCGTCGCCCGCTCGAAAGGAAATCTGACGTCTGGCGTACCCCGGACAGAAGGCCTCTGTGCTATCACTGTGGAGAAGCCGGTCACGTATATGGCGAATGCCCATACCACCGCCTCGGACTGCAAGGTTTTGCCGCGGATTCACCAAGGCCCAGATATGGCGAAGGGCCTAGGGCGATTGAAGAATTCCTGAACCAGCAGAGTATGCCACCGTTCCCGCGGCGGCAGTCGCGCTCGCCGTCCCCTAGGCGTTCTTCCCTAGCTCCTAGAAGCCCTCCAATGGCAGCGCAGGGACGTTCGCCAAGCCCACGCCGGGAAAACTAAGAACAGCGACCTTCGGGGGCGACGCCGCTGATAATCGCCTTTCCAAAGACCTCCCATCGACGCGAGCACGGTCTATTCCGCACGATTCAACGACGACAGTAGCCGAACTCAGCGACAGACTCTCGCTAGACGTACCTGTTGTGCTCGACGGCCGCCACGTTAGTGCTTTATTGGACACGGGGGCCGACTACTCAATCTTAGTTAAAAGGAAGAGGTCTGGACACCGACCAAAAATGGTTTAAAATAGTTATTTACGTTTCGGCTCCCCCACGGGAGCCTTGTTCACAATGAAAGAAGCGGCAGAGCTGGCGCCCCTTTTTATGTGCGTCTCAGAACATGATTAAGGCACCTGACATACATGGGCGGCAGATTGCCTTCGTTGCGATTAAGAGTGTGCGCCGTGGTTTGGATGATTAGGGACTCAAGATAAAGACGCGAGGAATGATTTCGTTGTTTGGCAATCACACGAGATTTCTCCCAGTTAATCTTATGTGATGTGGCTGCGCAGTGTTCGGCTAAGGCATTCGATGCAACGTGTCGTTTCTGGACGTCATTCATGTGTTGCTTAAGTCTTGTTTTGAAGTTGCCGGTTTCACCGACGTAGACATACCGACAGTCCGCACACGGAATGACATACACCACGCCTGGGAACTTGTCCTTTTCCAAAGGGTCTTTCACATGCACGAGCTCGTGTCTAAGTTTCCGGGAGGGCACGTGCGCAGCCTGCACGTCATATGACCGCAGGACGCGTGCAAGAGTCTCGCTTATGTCCTGGACGTACGGAATCGAAGCCCGTCTTTTGGGGGGTCCAGGCTGGGTGGGTACTGTGCGAGCCAGCTGGCGCCCTACTGAGTCAATGACGTACTCAGGGTATCCACAAGCCATTAATTCTCTCCGCACTAGTGCATTGTCCGCCATGTGGTCTTCCGCTGTTGTGCACACGTTTTTTGCCCGGCGAAGAAGAGAGCCGACAACACACCTGTTTTGCGAAGCAGGGTGCATCGATTTGTAGTTTAGGTAGCGGCCCGTGTGAGTGTGCTTCCTAAACACCTTGAATAACAGGTTTGGCCCTTCTCGCTGCACAAGGGTGTCCAGGAACGGCAGTTGCCCTTCAGATTCCACTTCAACGGTGAACTTGATTGCTGCTTGTATATTGTTTAGGTGAGCCGTGAAAGGGTCAAGGTTTTTCCTTTGCAAAATACTGAAACAGTCGTCGACATATCTGAGGAAGACTTTAGTGCCGGTGTAAACAATATACAAGCAGCAATCAAGTTCACCGTTGAAGTGGAATCTGAAGGGCAACTGCCGTTCCTGGACACCCTTGTGCAGCGAGAAGGGCCAAACCTGTTATTCAAGGTGTTTAGGAAGCACACTCACACGGGCCGCTACCTAAACTACAAATCGGTGCACCCTGCTTCGCAAAAGAGGTCTGTTGTCGGCTCTCTTCTTCGTCGGGCAAAAAACGTGTGCACAACAGCGGAAGACCACATGGCGGACAATGCACTTGTGCGGAGAGAATTAATGGCTTGTGGATACCCTGAGTACGTCATTGACTCAGTAGGGCGCCAGCTGGCTCGCACAGTACCCACCCAGCCTGGACCCCCCAAAAGACGGGCTTCGATTCCGTACGTCCCGGGCATAAGCGAGACTCTTGCACGCGTCCTGCGGTCATATGACGTGCAGGCTGCGCACGTGCCCTCCCGGAAACTTGGACACGAGCTCGTGCATGTGAAAGACCCTTCGGAAAGGACAAGTTCCCAGGCGTGGTGAATGTCATTCCGTGTGCGGACTGTCGGTATGTCTACGTCGGTGAAACCGGCAACTTCAAAACAAGACTTAAGCAACACATGAATGACGTCCAGAAACGACACGTTGCACCGAATGCCTTGGCCGAACACTGCGCAGCCACATCACATAAGATTAACTGGGAGAAATCTCGTGTGATTGCCAAAGAACGAAATCATTCTTCGCGTCTTTATCTTGAGTCCCTAATTATCCAAACCACGGCGCACACTCTTAATCGCAACGAAGGCAATCTGCCGCCCATGTATGCCATGTTCCTTAATCATGTTTTGAGACGCACATAAAAAGGGGCGCCAGCTCTGCCGCTTCTTTCATTGTGAACAAGGCTCCCGTGGGGGAGCCGAAACGTAAATAACTATTTTAAACCATTTTTGGTCGGTGTCCAGACCTCTTCCTTTTAACTATGCATCATCCCGACCAGACGGGCTTCCGTCATACTCTCAACTTCTACTCAATCTTGTGCGGAAAACTAGCGACGGAACTTAGAAAAGGTATCACGCCTTGGTCTGGAACGCAAATTCGTACTGCTGGCTGGCATATCGTAACACCGTTGGGCATGTGCATGGCCAGAGTACAAATTCGTGGGTCCACGTTTCCAGCCAGCTGCCTCATACTCCGCGATTGTTCTCGGGACCTCATCTTGCGCGTCGACTTTCTGCGAGAGTATGGTGCAATTATAGACCTCCGGGAGCGCACAGTGACTTTTTCGACAGAAAGAGCACCGAACAGCCGCGACAATTGCCGACGTAACGCGCTTTGGGTTTACGCCGACAGTGTAGCTGTACCACCCCGCGCAAGTGTCCTGGTAATGTTCGTATGCGACGATCTGCGTGACGGCGAAGCTGTTGCAGAGGGCAATTCCTCTCTTATGCTGACTCATGGTGTATGTGCAGCCCGCAGTCTCATTATGCTTCGAGGTGGACTTTCGGTGCTCCTCGTGACGAATTTCAGCCCGGAACATCGGAACCTGTTTCGTCGTACTACTATCGCTTTCGCTGAGCCTATTGCCGGCGTTGCTGAATGCTTTGCGTCTATGACGAAGGAGAACCCAGCTGAGACACTCAGCAATATCGACATCAATTCAGGCCTTTGGGAGCAAAAGCAGAAAGCGCTGCGCGAGTTGCTCCTTCGGTTCAAGGAGTGCTTCGCATCTTCTTCTAAGGTACGCCAGACGCCCATCAAGAGACACCGAATGATCACGTATGACGACTCTAGTCCCATACGACAACTGCCTTATCGCGTATCAGCGAAAGAGCGCAACGTGATTAATGCACAAGTGAAAGAAATGCTCGACGATGACGTCATACAACCATTCCAAAGCCCTTGGTCGTCGCCGGTGGTCCTCGTCAAAAAGAAAGACGGAACGCTTAGATTCTGCGTTGACTATAGAAAGTTGAATAACGTCACAAAAAAGATGTTTATCCGCTTCCGCGGATCGATGATTCGTTAGATCGACTGCGGCGAACCAGGTATTTTTCATCCATAGATCTGAAGAGCGGATATTAGCAAATCGAAGTTGACGAACGAGATCGCGAAAAAACTGCCTTTGTTACCCCGGATTGACTGTACGAATTTAAAGTACTTCCATTCGGCCTGTGTTCTGTATTTAAGTATACTTAAATGACGTCGTCGTGTTTGCGGCGACTTTCGAAGAACATCTGAAGCGTTTAGAGGCGGTACTTGAGGCACTCCGCTCCGCTAATCTCACACTAAAGGCAGAAAAGTGTCACTTCGGTTACGAAGAGCTGAACTTTCTCGGGCATGTCTTGAACGCCGACGGCGTCCAGCCTGACCCAGACAAAGCATCTACTGTTGCTGCTTTTCCGACTCCTCGTGACAAGAAAGCATTACGTCGCTTTCTCGGTCTGTGTGCGTACTATCATCGCTTCATCGCTAATTTCTCGCGCATTGCCTAACCACTCATACGCCTCACGCGAGAAGACACACCCTTCGTTTGGACGGATGAGCAGGACGCAGCTTTCACCAAGTTACGGCAACGCCTGCAGGAATCACCCGTCCTCGCTCACTTTGACGAGGAAGCTGACACCGAGGTGCATACCGATGCAAGCAACATCGGTCTTGGCGCTGTACTCGTTAAACACCAGGAAGGCGTCGAGCGAGTCATCGCTTACGCCAGTCGCACCCTTTCACGCGCCGAAATCACCTATTCCACCTCCGAGGAAGAGTGTCTAGCGGTTGTGTGGGCCATCATGAAATTTCGGCCTTATCTCTACGGTCGCCCTTTCAAGGTGGTGACAGACCACCATTCCCTGTGTTGGTTAGCCAACTTACGAGACCCGTCCGGGCGACTTGCTCGATGGAGTCTCCGTCTGCAGGAGTTCGATGTTACCATCGTCTACAAATCGGGACGCAAACACGAAGATGCGGACGCGTTGTCGCGCGCTCCCGTTCAAACTTGCGATAAGGACATGGACGAAGACGGCGCATTCCTTGGGGCCCTCAACGCATCTGACTTGATCATACGGCAGCGTGAGGACGCCGAAATACGCCCTCTCATCGATCACCTAGAAGGCAAGAATCCCCGCAGGGGCGTCTGCGTCAGCAGGCGTTTGGTGTGTTGCGACACCACGTACCCGAGCACACGAGGGTTGGACCCTCCCGCGTCTAGCCGTGCGCGGCTTAGCCGTGTCTGGGGAAAGGGGGATCCTGGGGGTTGAGCTGATGCTGGGTGTTTGGACCTTTAAGGCCCCCCGGCGGAGGCAACACACCCCTTTGGCCTCTGCTTCACATAGACGGCACCCCCGGACTGACCCACCCGGGGGAAATCAGTAGTTGCCTTTTCCTGTCTCTCTCTCCCTCTAGCCTTCGTCTTTCTCTCACTTTTCATCTTTCCTATCTTCTCCTAGCTTCCGTTTACTTCCAATTTTTCCAGGCAGCAAGGGTTAACCTTGTGTGAATAACCAACCTAGGTTATCTCATATTTGGTTATAGTGATAACGTACAGCTGGCGTTTGCAGGACCTGTTTTTACAGTCCCTGTAACGTCCCCTTGTAGGGCTCCACGGTGGGTGGCTGGCGTTATTGCCGAAAATTACATTATTCTATGGCTAGTTCCTTCCCTCCCCTCCCAGATCGCCCTCAGAAAAGAGGGCGCACCGAAGATGTATTTCAGTTTTTTGGACGACAAAGACCCAACTTCCCACGATTTCACGTCATTCATTCGGAAAAGTCAGATAAACAAGTACGCACAATCTCCCCATTTCTAGTTTCGAAGTCCTTAACTGAGGCTCTTGGTCCAGATTACAAGGCATCAAGGATGGCAAGTGGAGATCTCCTTTTGGAGCTCCGTGATATGAAACAATACGAAAAGTTAACCAATCTAGTGTCTTTTGGGGACTTCCAAGTGACAGTGACTCCGCACCGCACTATGAACACTACACGCGGCGTTGTCTCAGATGATGACCTACTTCAGCTGACAGAGGCAGAGCTCCTAGAGGGATTCAATGAACAAAATGTGGTTAATGTGAAAAGAATAAAGATGAGGCGCGATGGTAAAGAAATTGCGACCAAACACCTAATTCTCACCTTTAATTCAAGTGTCCTGCCCGAATCAATCGAGGCCGGGTACATAAAGCTCCGTGTCAGGCCTTACGTGCCCAATCCACTCAGATGTTTCAAATGCCAACGTTTCGGCCACAGCTCGCAGAGCTGCCGAGGCCGTCAAACCTGTGCGAAGTGCAGTGCCCACGAACATACTTCTGAAACTTGTGAGAACACTCTCCATTGTGTAAACTGTGAAGGGGAGCACGCCGCATACTCGCGGTCGTGCCCATCCTGGAAGAAGGAGAAAGAAATAGTCACGATCAAAGTAAAGGAAAACATAACTTTCAAGGAGGCACGCAGGCGGGTGTCTTACCTGCCCAAAAACACATTTGCCGAAGTGGCGCGTCAGGGGGCACCGCCACAACGGTCTCCGGCGGCTGTCCGACCCACACCCAGTGAGGCGGCAGTGACGCCATCCGCCCCCCCGGCGGATGCAGCTAGCGCTGCTACGCCAATCCAGCAGACGGGGCCATCTACCTCCGGGCAGGTGACCTCGAAGGCCTCGTCCAACGTGCCGAGGCCTTCACGCCAAACAAAGCGCTCGGAAGAGCGCGTGTCCAGTGCCTCGCAAGAGGCGATGGACACAACCACCAGCCAGACGGCGCCACCAGCGCCTAAGGAGCGGCGAGGCGCTCTCGACCGCTCCAAAAGAGATAAAACTCCCGTCACGGCGCCTTCAAAGCGCCCGTGAACTAATCTGTTTCTTAAACACACAGCACCAAACACATTTACCAATATGGAAACACAAATACTGCAGTGGAATGTACGAGGACTTCTACATAACCTCGACGACATTCGAGAAATAATACACAAACATAATCCGAAGCTGCTGTGTGTTCAAGAGACACACCTGAAACCTACCAATACAAATTTTCTTCGAAACTACACCATCTTCCGCAAAGACCGTGAGGAGGCTAATGCCTCCGGCGGTGTAGCGATAATAGCCGACAAGGCGGTAGCTTGCCGACCCGTCGCCCTTAACACGCCCCTCGAGGCAGTGTCAGTTCGGGCCATTCTATTTCATAAATTAGTAACAGTGTGTTCCATTTATACACCGCCAAACCAGCACCTCGAAAAAACAGACTTTTATAACCTTATTGACCAGCTCCCCGAGCCTTACATACTCGTGGGAGATTTTAACGCACATAACACAATGTGGGGAGACTCGCGATGCGACGCGAGAGGTCGACTTATTGAAAATTTCCTTTTAACCACCGGTGCCTGTCTCTTTAATAAGAAAGAACCAACGTATTATAATCCACATCATAACTCGTACTCATCAATAGACCTGGCGATCGGATCCGCTTCCATCTTTCATGATTTAGAGTGGCATGTAATTAAAAACCCATTCGGAAGTGATCACTTCCCAGTAACGCTGAACTCCGTAAAGAAACAGGACTTGCATCCACACTTCCCTCGCTGGAAACTGGCCTCAGCGGACTGGGAAGGTTTTAGGGAATCCGCCCACATATCACGAGATTTTATAGATAATTTTACTATAGATCATGCTGTTTCATACTTCACCGCTTTTATCATTGACGCCGCTGAAAAGTTCATTCCTCAAACAAGAGGCACTTCATCCAAAAGACGGGTCCCCTGGTGGAATGACGATTGTAGAGAGGCGAGGAAGAGACAAAACAAGGCTTGGAACAAATTACGTGAATGTCCTACAGCAGAAAATCTTATAGCATTTAAACAGATTAAATCGCAGGGAAGAAGGACACGACGACTGGCAAAGAGGGCAAGCTGGCAGAGGTTTCTCTCTGGTATAAATTCCTATACTCAAGAATATAAAGTATGGGATGGGCTGAAAAGGCTTAAGGGGCGAGAAATTCATCCGTTGCCCCTAGTAAACGGTGAAGCAAACCGCTTGGAAGACCAAGCTGACGCCCTTGGCGAACACTTACAGCACGTTTCCAGTTCTAACCATTACTCCAAGGCGTTTCTAAAACACAAACAAGTAGAAGAACACAAGGGTATCGACCGCAAATGCAGACAGAACGAACCCTTCAATGCGCCTTTTAACATCGCCGAGTTGAGAGCCTCCCTGACTGCATGTCAGAGCTCCGCGCCTGGACCAGACAGGATCATGTACGACATGATTAAACACCTCTCCAGTGATACTCAAATTACTCTGCTAGCACTTTTAACACAATATGGGCTGCGGGATACCTACCTACCGCATGGAAAGAAGCGTTGGTTTTTCCGATTCTTAAACAGGGCAAAGACCCCACATTAGTAACAAGTTATCGTCCGATTGCCCTCACAAGCTGTATATGCAAACTTTTTGAAAAAATGATAAACCGTCGACTTTTACACTTCCTTGAATTAAATAAGTCTCTTGATCCGTACCAGTGCGGTTTTAGAGTAGGACGATCTACAACCGACCATCTAGTGCGCATGGAAGCAAACATTCGCGATGCCTTCGTACATAAACAGTCCTTCTTATCCGTGTTTCTCGACATGGAGAAGGCGTACGATACAACTTGGCGCTACGGTATCCTGCGAGACCTATCGACGCTGGGCATCCGCGGCACTATGTTAAATATTATAGAAAGCTACCTGCAAAACCGTACATTCCGGGTGAAAATAGGTAATGTGCTGTCGCGAGCATTCATACAGGAAACTGGGGTACCCCAGGGAGGCGTACTGAGCTGCACGCTCTTTGTAGTTAAAATGAACACGCTTCGTAAAACATTACCCACATCTATTTTTTATTCCGTCTACGTTGACGACATACAAGTAGGTTTCAAATCCTGCAACCTAACAGTCTGTGAGAGGCAGGTACAGCAGTGCTTGAACAAAGTCTCCAAGTGGGCAGACGAAAACGGGTTCAAAGTGAACCCCAACAAAAGCTCTTGCGTTCTTTTCACCAGGAAAAAAGGGCTTGCTGCAGATCCCACTGTTGAAATACATGGGCAACGAATACCCGTAAACAAGGAACACAAATTCTTAGGTGTTATACTTGACTCCAGGCTTACATTCGTCCCACACATAAAATATCTGAAAGCAAAATGTCTTAAAACAATGAACTTACTTAAAATCCTATCCCACACAACATGGGGCAGCGACAGAAAATGTTTATTGAATCTGTGCAGGAGCCTAGTTCGGTCACGACTGGACTATGGTGCCGTGGTTTACCACTCTGCCGCCCCGAGCGCGCTAAAAATGTTAGACCCGGTCCACCACCTGGGTATCCGCCTGGCCACTGGCGCCTTTCGAACAAGCCCTGTCGAAAGCCTATACGTAGAGTCAGATGAGTGGTCACTCCATTTTCAGAGAACATACATCAGCTTCACCTACTTTCTTAAAGTGCGCTCGAATAAGGAACATCCGTGTTTTAGGACAGTAAACGACTTAACGTGCGAAACACTTTTCCGTAACAGACCCTCCACGAGACTTCCTTTGTCGCTGCGTGTAAGAGAACTTAGTGAAGAAATGGATGTCTCAATACTTGAACATCGCATAATGGCTCCTGCTAATCTATTACCGCCCTGGGAGTGGCAGGTAATAGAATGTGACACATCCTTCGTAGAGGTCTCGAAGCACGCTCCTGAGCTTGCAATTGCTATGCATTTCCGAGAGCTTCAATCCAAGTACTCGTGCTACGCGTCCAAATCCCATGCTGGCGTATCCTACGCTGCTGTCGGTCCCTCTCTTTCTGAATCTGACGTGCTGAACCCTATAACAAGTATCTTCACAGCAGAAGTCTACGCTGTACTGTGTGCAGTAAAACATATAAAGAAACTGAAACTTGACAAAGCCATCATATTCACAGACTCGTTAAGACTTGTAAAAGCACTCATTTCTTTACAAAAGCATACAAATCCTGTCTTCAATGAACTCTACACACACTTATGTAACATCTACTCATCACACAGACATGTAGTAATATGCTGGGTTCCTGGCCATAGAGGAATCCAGGGAAATGTGCTTGCTGACGAGATGACCAAATCAATGGCATCGCAGGGTGCTCGATCTGCTGCAGTCCCTGCCACAGACATGAAGCCTTTCCTCAGAAATAAACTGCGAAGCCACTGGCAACGCTTGTGGGATGCAGAAACGAGTAATAAGCTTCACGTAATTAAGCCTAAGTTAGGTTTCTGGCACCCAACAACGAAAACACGAAGAACAGACGTCCTGTTCACTAGACTAAGAATAGGACACACGTTCGGCACTCATAACTTTCTCCTGACCGGTAACGAGCCTCCAACCTGTGGTAGATGCGGTGACAGGCTGTCGGTCCTCCACGTCTTCCTGGAGTGCCGGGAAGCCGAAAGAGACAGGAGGAAACATTTTCCTTTTGCATACAGCCATCACGTCCCTCTGCATCCGGCCATGTTTCTTGGTGTAGAACCGATGTTTGAGACCAAAGCAGTCCTCGCTTACTTGAAAGATGTTGTGCTACACATAACAAGCCCAATTATTACGTAGTGCATTCTCTTTCCAGAGGATACATCTGCGATAGTGTTCTTTTATAGCACATGCCTCTAGGTCCTTGGCTTTCAAGGGCTCTGATGAGGCAGAAGTGCTCCAGACATTTTTAGCATCTCACGTATCTTATATATTGCATCACTCTTTCTCAATGCCTTGTAATGTTCATAGTACACGTCAATAGTCATTCCCATAATTTTATTACTCGTACATTTTATGGAATTTGCATCAACACTTTTAGGCCCCTTTACAGCCACGACACATTAAGATCATAGAACCCATCTGTCCACTGCGAACTCATAAACATTAGCACGGCGCTCTTTGGCCACACCTGGCCCTTGTGCCATTAAACATCAAACATCATCAAGGCAAGAATGCTACAATCCCACGACACATTTCTCGCAGTCTCTCGACCTTCTGCCTCCGAAGGGGTGTCCTCCATAAGAAAAAACTCGAGTGCCAGCGACAAAGAGTATCTATTGGTGGTACCTGCCTCCCTCCGTGATGACATTCTCCTAGCCTGCCATGATGAGCCCACGTCTGGACACTTGGGATTTTCACGCACTCTTGCAAGAGTACGCCAGACGTACCACTGGCCCAGACTTTCTAGCACGGTGAAGCGTTACGTGCAAAGCTGCCGTGAGTGTCAACGCAGGAAATCGCCGTCTTTGAAGCCCGGGGGGTTACTCCAACCCATCGCACCACCTAGCGCGCTGTTTGATCAAATCGGCATGGATCTTCTGGGACCCTTTCCCTTGTCAGCCAGCGGAAACAAGTGGATTATAGTCGCCACGGACTACACGCTACTAACACGCTACGCCGAGACGAAAGCTGTACAACGTGCCATGGCCTACGAAGTTGCCCAGTTCTTTATCCATCACATAGTCCTTAGACATCGTGCCCCATCACATGTCATCACCGACAGAGGCACTGCCTTTACAGCCAAGCTGATAGAGGACATATTCGAGCTGAGCTGTACACAACATCGCAAGGCGACTGCCTATCATCCGCAGACCAACGGACTGACGGAACGGCTAAACAAAACCATTGCTGGCATGCTGTCTATGTATGCGGACGTCCAGCATAAAACATGGGATCAAGTCCTGTCGTACGTTACATTCGCGTACAACACCGCCATTCAGGAAACCACACGATTCACACCGTTCCGTCTTGTCTACGGGCGCGAGGTCCAGACCACGCTAGACGCTATGCTCCCGCACGACACTGACGCATCACTTACTTCCGACGCCGAGCAACTTACTCAACACGCAGAGGAAGCTCGTCAACTCGCGCGCATAACATCACGGAGCAGCAGAGTACACACGCACGACGCTACAACCTTCGACATCGGCAAGTCGAGTACCAGCCAGGTGACCAAGTCTGGGTGTGGACTCCAGTCCGTCGCCAGGGGTTGTCTGAGAAGTGGCTTAGTAGATACTTTGGACCCTACAAAGTAATACGCCGCGTTAGTGAAGCGAACTATGAGGTCATTCCCGACGGTGCCGCGTCGCCTGGGCGTCGACAGCACCACTAAGAAACAGTGCATGTCATTCGCCTCAAGCCGTATTTCGCGCGTTAAGGCGGCGCCAATCCGATCTCATACGATTTCCACACTTCTACTTTCTAGTTTAGTAAGCATCGGGTCGATGCCTTTCTTTTGGCGGGGGAATAATGCCGCTAGGTGTCCCGAGCCAGCGCTGAGAAATAAGTTGGGACTGGAACGCGCGCTCGGCAAGAGGCGGGCGCTGAAGAAGTAGAAGCTGAGGACGCCGGCTTGAATTATTGCACGCCATCTTGTATAACTGTCTGCTTCGCCGATGCCGAGTACATCTTCCATTGTCTTTTCGTGACAATATATATATATATATATATATATATATATATATATATATATATATATATATATATATATATATATATATATATATATATATATATATATATATATATATACCGTATATTGGCTACTAAAAAAATAGGGACAAAGTCTTTCGCATTTGCCTTGATATATAATAGAGAAGAACGCGCTCGGGCTATTTGTTTTACCGACCGCTTGCATGGACAGGACATGAAGAAGGACACCAAAGTGTGCTCACGTGTCTGCAGCTTCCACTGCGAGTCAGCAGTTTGAGAACGCAGTCATGTTTGCTCAGCCTGTTTGCCAGCTTCTCAACGCCCGAACAGGTGTCTGGTACCCCTGTCACACAGGTACCCGCGAACTCCACTTAACTCCTTCGTCCTTACGTCAAGGGAGTTGCGCTCAGTGTCATACGGGCTCCCTTGCGCCAAGGAAGTTACATGGAGATTTTGGTGAAGGGAGTTCGGCAATGACCATTACAACTGGGTGCAGTACTCTCCTTCCTAGATAGCTGCCGCTGCGAAGAAAACCACACTAATGAAATCGTCGTAACTGGCTCATTTACAAATTTTCGCATTATTTTTTTTGCCTTGGTTTATACGCCACGTATTGGGAGTTTTTAATCTGTTTTTAAGGACATAGTGCATGTACCGTTAGCACCGATGCTTCGACATGCCGCCTGTGGAAATGTCATTCTGCCATTTTGTTTGTTTGTCGGCTTCGTCACTCATCTGAAAACAGTTTCGCTCAGCGCGAACACACGCACGATTACACAGCACAGAATCACAACTGGAAGCGCAGCATCGAACAACGTGACCCACGCTGCCCACTCATTAAAACAGTCAGACAGTATGGCCGGCAGCGTTTTCAACTTTGTTATGCTTGGAAAACAAGTCTTGCGGTGACATACAGCAAACTTTCTCGCTGTGATTTTACTAGATTACATGCTGCGTTAAACAATAACTTTTACGGTGAATGTATACGTGACCAGTTGCACGCGAAAATAGGCGCAGCAGCGCCGTTTCGCTCCCATGCGGCGCCCGTCGAAAGCTAGCATTGTGCCGTGCAGCACAGCCACAACTCCATTGCCGCATATCTCCATTAGGGAGCTTCATGTCAACGGAGTTCGCGGTTGTCCGTATGACAGGGTTACGGGTCTTGCTGGTAAATGCAGCCTTACAAGTTATGCTTCGCAAAGAGAATTGTATGTGGTGGTCGATGTGATACGTCTTGATGATAATGTATGTGGTCTAACGGCTGAAGGGCCTGTCATGGCGAAAGAGCGCCAGGAAATAGTACGGGGAATTCGATGATGCGTTCAATGACAAATGCTACAGATCTGACGTGGATGTATAGTGGCGTAAAATGTTCGCTCTAAAACGCGTAAAATGCACACTTACGTGTATCGAAACTGTGACGTTTGAGGTGAGCTATGTACATAAAATATACGTTGCGAAGTGAAAGTGATATTTAAAGTAAGAATATTCAGCTAGCACTAATGCTTCTCTCGGGCCCGTATACGCAAGAGCAGGGAGGCACACGCTCTAATTGCTACAATCGCAGCAGTAGCCCCCGATATGAGGCTGTGCTTTGGATTCTGATGCGTTTTATTTATTAAAGATCTATTGCGGAGTGAAGGTGCGCGAACCCTGAACGGATGGATACTCGAGGAACATGAACGGTTTGTCCCGTGTATTTCTGAACTTGCGTTGTTTCATAGGCACAAGTGAGTGGTGGAAGTGCGTGGAAGGCGATTTCATTTATTTTTGAAGAAACATTGGCAGAAATTTGTTATTTAGTTGAGCCCTCTTTACGCAAAAGAGAGCTCACGGCGAACTCCGGTAACGAAAATGTTTCAAGTTCTATATCGAGGAATAGCGGCATGTTACCTGCAAGTCCATACTTTGTGGACAACGTGGGTAGTATCGTGGGTATCAAGCAACGTATGCAGTACGCGCCATTTAAAATTCGATCATTATTTCTGTGGACTAGATGTTGTAGCCGTAAATTGTACATTGTGTCACGTTTAACAATTTTGAAAGTAAAGCATAAGTGCGAGTCGGCCTACATAGAACAGATTCATTAAAGAAAAACTTGTAGTGCGCAAAACAAACAGGGATGAACAAACGGAGCAACACGAGGACGAGAATTATTATAATGTGTTACTGCTAAAACTAACATGAATAAACCTCTTATTGGTGAGAAGAATGTACTCAGTCTTGCAGGAAGCATAGGGTTGTATTAAAGCACTGCATATGCATTTACAAACTATAATATTAAAAGAATTGAGAAATTGTATACCTTTAGTTAATTACATCACATCAAAATTTTAACCTTCATCTCTGCAATATAACACATACAGCCTTTCTCGAACGAAGGCAACTAAATGTACGCCCAAGAAATCCTGAGATATTGGTAATTCCATATTTCCAAACATGTTACAGCCACTAGTGGCTAACAAACAACCTCGCCTTTGCTCCCAGCAAACACAAGTATGTCTACCACCGCAATCGAAAGACGTTACAGGCATGCTTTGTTAATTTGCGATGCCTTCTGTCCTTCATGTTGTACATTGTGTAATACATGAATGCATGTTCAGTAGCCATAGTCAATTTATTTATCACAAATTTTCTTTCAGTGTTTTTGTCAACCTATACATTGCAACTTGTTTTGATTGGTGTTTTAACTATTAATAACTTGCTTGTATGTTGTCCCGTTCGCTCTGATTAAGAACAATGCGAATCTATGTTAAGGATTTTATAAAATTGCAACGTGCATTTTCAGTATTTCCAGCATTAACTTGCTTTTGTTTATTGTTAAATGGCACGATTTTAACTGTGCGTACATCTTTTGATAGATTGTGCCTTGCGAAGTCTTTTGGGGCAGGTCAGGCCATCGAGTATGTATACTGAAAATAAGCTTTACTTGAAATATAATGCCTATAATGCAACTTATTACACAAGCGGCGCACTCAACGTTTGCAGATCTCGGATTCAGAACAAGTTGAAATTGTTCTCTGTGTAACGTTGAATGCATAATTGGGACTTTGGCGCTGTATGTGACTACGTGACGCCTTAGCAGACTGTGTGACAGTGTCCAGCGGGAGAGTTATGCATTGTTTCGACGGCAATTAGGTGGACACTCCAGGCGAATTTGCCCCATTGGCGTCGGCGTCGCCGTGAGGTTCCGTATAAAGTCCAAGTATGATAACATCGCGCCAGCGCGCCGTATGCTGTAAGTGTGAGCGAAAGCTTAGGATGACCAGCCGAGGAGGTTGTTTACTTAATGCGGCGGCGTCTTCTCACGCGCGGAACGGGGGGTGGAGATGTTCGCGCGCTAGGGAGGAAGGGGGGGGGCAGGTTTGTGCGCTTCTCCTATTCTACACACGCTGTGGCGGCTGAGCGCGGCCGCCCATGCACTGTCTTCGAGGCAATCTGCGATGGGTTCGAAGGCTATGCGGCCATAGATAGCTGATGGCTTCGTGTGCACTGTTTTGTGCATTGAGGCGAGGAGCAGCACGAAATAGAATTTGTGCGCCGCTGCTGCCGCTCATCATCACGCCTGCGTGCTGACACGAGTGTCCTCAGTCATCGATTGAGGTGCGTTCATGTTTGCCTGTTCGCGCGGGACAGCGTGCGTGCTAGTTCAGTCAATAGGCGAATGGTTATAGCAGTTTATGCGTCAGATAAAACAACCAACCTCACTTCACACAGCTGTCTGATAATTTGCTATTGCAATCAATGCTTCGCCTTGCGGGCGAAGATGGGACTTTTTTTATTACTTTTCTCTCATCTTTTGCACTCCTTTCGTCTTTTCTCAATACATATTAGCCAACCGGATATACCCATTGGTTGACCTCCGTGTCTGTTTATTGCTTTTTTCTGTTTCTCTTTCTTAATATCGCCTGCAGTCAGGGGAAGTGCGCCTTGAAAATCCACCAATATACCTGCCCGTAATTCGGCAGAATATGAAATTATTAGGAGCACTGAAACTATCAATTAATGAGTGCTAGAGGAACGTTAAGCTTAAAATGACAGAAGGCGTAAAGCATTTTCCTCTTCCGGTTTCATGAATTCATGACGCCCGCTGAAAAGCGCAGAACAACTCAGTCACAGACTATTCGTGTATTTAGATAAAAAGATATGTGAAACTTGATCGCCTATTAGCACTATCAATGCATTCTTCCGTTCAAGGATATTTTCAATATCAGTGAAAATTACAAAGGGTAAACTAAGAAAACAAGATAGCCTCATCTTTGCGGTAGTTGTGAAAGCTAGTAAAGCTTTACCATTTCTTGCTAAGCGTTCACTATTATATTGCTTTGATTGGCTTGAAAAAGCTGGCTTACGTTCGCGAATTGTGTTCGAAACTCAATGTCTCCGTGTTTCATTAGGCTAATAAATATTATAAACAAACAAGCGTTCATCTGGAACCTAATTTAGGGAGCTCACCTAGCAGGGTTATTGTAAATCTCTTTATTGCATCCCTTGAACACTTCGCGATGGGCATCAAGGCTTCGCGAGCTCAGAGTCGTCATTATTGTTTTTGTTGACATCAGTAGTCGCCGCACATCCTAACTTTTATTGGATTTGTCATTCATCTGGTGCTTAACTTAAGCGTATAAGAATAAAGAAATTTATCAAAGGCACAACTTCATCTGCATCATATTGGCTGGCTCGCCAGGCGCCGACATACGATAAAAACAACCCTGAGACTACACTGTGATATGCTCTAACAAAATATTCGTACTTGGACATTCACCGAGCGATGAATAGATCGAAGGTGCCGCTCTTTACTGTACAAGAATAATCAAACAATGCTCCTTGAGGGGCTTTGGTAGTTGTAAAACAATTGGAAACGCTGAAAATCCAGAAATCTTTCGTATTATTGCGCAATATTCCGAAAAATATGAATTATCAGGATGACCCCAGTTTCGAGATATTAACTGCCGAACTTTGCTGATAAATGCAATGGCGTTCCAGTTAATTTTTTAACAAAACCTAGTTTTGTGCACTGGGGCACACAAGTAAAGTTTGGGTATTCATATCTCGAAACTCGTGTCGTCTTGGGAATTACTTCCAACTGGATCCGCCTTGCGAAATCCACGGCTAGTATTTGTAAATAGTTAGGTAATTAGGTATAAAGACAATTAGTGAATTTTTGTGAATTAGTCGATTTCGCATTTCAATTTTTTTCTGCAAGTAGTGTCGGCCGCTTCGAGTCGACCACCTCATGAACTAGAATTGAGGTATTTGCCACAGGCAACCATTAAAAATTTTTAAAGGTGTTCGCTGAAACACGCTCTATACATTGCACATTAGAATAAGAAGCATGCATACATGATGGCCTAAATTTACACCCATGGCAAGAGATATTCACATACCAAAGCGAAGTGAATGGAGTTACCTATCGATGTTTCTTCTATCCTAAACATCCAGTGAGTCGGTAACGAGTAAATGCGGATCTGATGACGAGACGTTCATCTGCCAACAGCACAACAGGTTTCGCGATTTTCATGCGAGGAAAAGACGTACGCTTGCACTGCTCACGCAGCACAAACACAGCGTAACATTCAGGAGCGCCTCTATAGGAGCTCCGTTACCGGAAGCACGCTCTAAAGGGTTCGTACCTTTCGAGGAGGCGCCATAACGTGTACCGACGAATAGACAGGTATCGACTACGCGGCGCCCATCGCACATCCTTTGACCCGTGGTACGATGCAATGCTGCTGATGATGATAATTTATTTGCATCCCCTTTGAAACAGGGCGGTGATTGACAGTTACTTAGCCGGCTTGATTTATCAGGCATGTAATACATGTTTTTCATTCTAGGCCTTTTTGTACTTGTCCTTAACCTCCTTTCTGACTCCTGCGCAGCGGGCCCGTGTTCGATCCCGACTGAAAATGGGAATCTTTCTTTCTCATTCCCACCTATAGCTGCGGCGGGCACCGGCGGCGTACACCATCACCAACCAATACGGCTATTAGAATGAGCCTGTAGCACCTTACGCTGTAGTATAATGCGGAAGCAGATGAAGAAAGATGCACTGCTTTCGGGCTTGTCAGCCCGGCGGTAGCTCTACCTAACACCACAAATAAATGACAATTACGTAAGCACGAGGCCTGGGAAAAAACTAACTTTTATGGAAAATCAAGGAAGTATAACTTCTGATTCTCTTGCTTCCGGGCAGACGTTAGGTTAGGTTTGGAGGTGCATGAGCTTAACAAAAACGAAGATGGGCCATGAAGACGGGATCCATACGCTTATGTGCAATACAGGCAGACACATAGCTCTTGTTGTATAGAATAAATGCCGGAAGAGACCAGCAAGATGAACAACGAAGAAAAAGGCGAAAAAGATGAAAATAGATACCTTGACAGAAAGTTTCGAAAGGAGCGACGCAAGAAAAAAATCCTCGGTACCGAGTGGAGGAAGACGGGTGTTATGAATGTCGAGCAGAGTTTCCACAACCTGCAACGCTGCCTATTTCCGCCTCGTAAGAAGGGCATCGACGTTTCACTTGTGCGTGTGTATGTGTTTTCTTTTTGTCTGTTAGTAGCCACCAATGAGAAGCCTGTAATAGAAGCACTGGTTCACGACCACGACGGACGAGGCTGAAAAAACGAAGCCACAGGAGCGTTCTCCCTATCCGTGATCGCGCTCTCTGGGAGAAAGGATTGCTGCGGCGAGAAGCGGAAGCGGCAATGGCAAAAAGCGGAGCTGTGGTGAAAAAGACGGAGTACCTGGAGTTGCTGTGGTATGGACACACATTGAAGCTGAGACCCAGGCAGGAGGCGAATTGCGCAGAGGAAACAGAACCACCCAAGAAAATTGAAGTTGTGGAAGAGGGGCGTCGATTGCAGAGATTCTCAATATCGTTGCTAATACTCTCCTTACCGAGTCTTCTTCAATATTTTTTCTCGCTGTGGGGGGAACTTGCTGCGTCCGCATAGACTTGTTTCAGGAGAGAAACCAGCCATGGTTGTTGCACCACCTTGCGTCATTTATGCTTGCCTAACTGTGTTCGCCTCAATTATTCAGCTAAACCTATTCAACGCTTTCGCTTCTTCTTACTGATGTAAATGGATAGCCTGACATATTTTCCGGAGTGCAACTGCTATTTGCCGAATAAAAAATAAAGGTATATAAAGCGCGTTGTCTCTTCCAATGGCCTGTATCACCTTCACTTGTATGCGATGAGCCTTCACTCATTTCATGCTTGCGTATAAAGCGTTCATTTTGGGCTAAATAGCCGCAAATAATTCTTTTGGCTTGGCACCTTTCCGCAGTGTCCTTCTTTTGCGACAGTGACTATACAGACATTTCAAGAGAAGCTCTGCCGTCACACACACACACACACACACACACACACACACACACACACACACACACGCACACGCACACGCACACGCACACGCACACGCACACACGCACGCACACGCACGCACACGCACGCACACGCACACACACGCACGCACACGCACACACACACACGCACGCGCGCGTGCACACACGCACGCACGCGCACACACGCACGCACGCGCACGCACACGCACACACACACACACACGCACGCACGCGCACACACGCACACACGCGCACGCATACGCGCGCACACGCACACACACGCACGCGCGCACACACACACACGCGCACGCATACGCGCGCACACGTGCACAACACGCACACACACGCACGCGCGCACACGTGCACAACACGCACACACACGCACGCGCGCACACGCGCACAACACGCACACACACGCACGCGCGCACACGCGCACAACACGCACACACACGCACGCACACACACACACGCACGCACACCCACGCGCGTGCACACGCACACACACGCGCGCACACACGCACACACACGCACGCGCGCGCACACACGCACACACACGCACACACACGCACGCACGCGCGCGCGCGCACACACACACGCACACACACGCACGCACGCGCGCGCGCGCGCACACACACACACACACACGAACGCACACGCACACAAGCACGCACGTATATATGGGTGGATATACAGGGTGTTTCAGTGAACACTTTAAAAAATCTTAGAGTTGCCTGTGGCAGATATCCCAATTCTTGTTCCTGAGCTGGTCTACTCGAACCGGCGGACAATACTTGCACAAGAAATTGAGATTCAAGATCAACTTATTAATAAAAAAACACTAATTATTTTTAACGAAAAACATTATGGCCCATATTGCAATGTACAAAACCCAGGCGTGAAGTTCGCAAGGCGGATGCACTTGGAACAAATTTTCAAGATGACACCAGTTTCGAGATAAAAATTCCCGAAATTTGCGGAGAAATGAATTGCCGTTCCAGTTAATTTGTTAACAAAGCTTTGTTTCATGCACTGAAGCATGAAAGAAGGGCACAAACTTGGCCGGATGTGCAGCCGATTTTAACCTCACGCTTGTTACAGATCCTAGGTTTCCCACTAGAAGGGGTAATTCAGTCAGTCGAGACACAGCGCCAGAGCTCACATTCTTCCGAAATATCGAGGGCACGTGGGATAATCTGCAGGAGGACTTGGGTAGTGACCGCTACGTTCTCGAAATCGCGGTGCAGGTCAAACCCAAACCGCCGGTCAAATACGAATACGTCGATTGGGATCTTTTCCGGAAAATTCGAGCCGAAATCGCCCCCTCAAGCGAATCCTTCAAAGAGCTAATTACCAGTCTTAAACAGGCCGTCAAAAACGCGACCAAAGAAATCAGCACAAAACTTGAAGTCCCCAAAATGGACTCTCGGTTAGCGCATCTCCTGGAGGCTAAACACGCTCTTGGAGAGAGGTGGAAAATACAGAAATTAGAGCGCCGACTATGAGCAAAACTAACGTCACTAAACAAGGAAATAGAGTGCTATTCCAAGCAACTGGCCCTGCAACAGTGGGACGAAACGTGCAACGAAACGGACGGTCGCATGAGAACAGGTAGTAAGTGGAATCTGCTTAAAAGCCTCCTAAACGATAAACAGTCCCGGAATGCGCTAAATCTCGCCGTCAATAGGCTCATACATAAGCAGGTCACCTCGGGCCTCACAAACGATGTAATTGTCAACGACCTGGCGCGAACTTACCTACCCGTCAAGGAAGGAGATTCGCAAGGCATAAGCGCGAGAGCGGCTTACACGGGGCTAGGCAGGCCAGAATTAGACGAACCTTTTACGATTTCAGAAATCAGAGACGTACTCTTCAACCTAAATGGAAGATCGACCCCGGGGCCAGACGGGGTTACCAACAAGCTCCTCCGGAACCTGGACGACAAGGGCATCGAAATCCTAACGGCAGAGATAAAGGAGGTGTGGAGCTCGAGGCAGGTCCCGTCGGAATGGCGCACCGCTAAGTTGGTGCTCATCCCCAAACCGGGGAAACCTCCGCACATAAAAAACCTGCGTCCCATCTCTCTAACATCGTGCATTTGCAAAGTGGCAGAACATGCAGTACACAATCGAACCGTCGAACACGTCCAAAACCACGAACTATTTAGGCATAATCTAATAGGTTTTAGAAAGGGACTCTCCACACAGGACGCAATGCTCCTCCTGAAAAGATCTATATTCGATAACGAGACGCGGGACGTACGAGGTATCATTGCACTCGACCTCGCTAAGGCCTTTGACAAGGTGGCTCACGAACACATCTTGAACGAAATTTCCCATCTCAACCTAGGGCGGAAATTCTTTAATTTCACTCTCTCGTTCCTATCGGAAAGGAAAGCGTTCCTTCGACTGGGCACGATCTCGGGCGGTCCGTACGAACTGGGCAACTGCGGAACCCCTCAGGGCTCGGTCCTATCCCCGGTACTATTTAATATCGCCATGCATAAACTCTCTGAAAGGCTGGCCGCACTCCCAAAAATAGGCCACGCAATCTATGCAGACGATATCACAATCTAGTCCCCGGGGGGATCTTTGGCCAATCTAGAGCAATCTCTCCAGGCGTCCATAGATGTAACGGAAGAATTTCTTGCATGCACGGGTCTCAAGCTGTCACCGACCAAATCCGAACTCCTCCTCTACAGACAGTCGAGGCAGGGCGTTTGGAACCTCGAGCCTCTGGAAACGCTGCCAGCCCAAATTACAACACGAGAAGGGCACCCCATTCCGAGGGTGAACTCCATCAAAATTTTAGGACTTTTAATCAACGCCAAAGGCTGTAATGCAGAAGCTCTAAAGAAGCTGGGCACGCAGGCGAAAAATATACTAAGACTCATAACTAGAATCACAAGCAAAAGGGGCGGACTCAAGCAGGACAACCTACTCAGGGTCTTCCAAGCTTTCTTCATCAGTCACATTACTTACACGGCACCGTACCTCAAATGGAGCAAAATTGAAAAGAACAAATTCGACACACTCATCAGGTCCGGCGTCAAAAGAATACTCGGTATTACACAATTCGCTAGCACATTAAAACTACTTGAACTCGGAATTCACAATACCACAGACGAATTAATTGAAGCACTATTGCACAGATCTCCAGGCTTTCGTCAACTAAGCCGGGAATCAAAATTCTTGATGAAGCTGGTCAACTCCCTACACAGGCACCGCTCAACCGACACCCCCTGTCTAAATTAGCCCGTGAAGGTATAAAGGTTGAGCCCGTGCCGAGCAACATCCACCCAATATATAACGAAGGTCGCAGAAGAGCGCGGGCTAGAGCCATCCTTCGACGAATCGATCCTTACGGGGCAGATGCATTCTCCGTTGACGCCGCCAAATATGGCAGCGAAGACAGGTTTGCCATCACGGTCGTTGACGCGCGCGGAACACTTATCAGCGCCGCATCAATCTACGCTAAACACGCGAACGAGGCGGAGGAAACCGCGATAGCCTTGGCTCTTCAAGCCGCAAAAGGCCCGGCGTCCATTTTCTCCGACTCGCGCACGGCGGTCAGGGCTTTCTAGTCCGCTCTAGTTTGTAAACACGCAGCCGACATCGTTAACAGATGCTTTCGTATTAAAACGCGAGATGAAACTGCAGGTCATACCATAGCATGGTTCCCGGCCCACATGGACGATGCAACTAACCGAGCGGGTTGCAACCCTAACGAGCGGGCCAACGGCCTGGCGCATGAATTCACAAACCACGCCCGAGCTAGCGGTCCGGCTTTCCCGCAGGATTGCCCCTTGAAAGATAAACTTAGAACCTTTCACGAAATTACGTCACATTACAGACACAGCAGGAAAAAATTCCCTCCCCCCATCCCGAAACTGAACAGGGCTCAGGCTGTTACTTTCAGGCTTTTACAGAGGAGATCGTACCTCACTCCGAGAGCGCTTAGTTGGATATACCCGAACTTTCCGCAGTCGTGATCCAAATGCTGTCACGCGTGCTGCTCCTTCGACCACATGCTCTGGCTGTGCCCGTACAATGCGGGCTGCGACTTTCATAACAAATCCAAGTGGGACACCTTGCTGAAGAGCTCGGATTTCCCAAGCCAACTACAGGCCGTCCAGAGGGCCCGCGACGTCGCGGAGAGTCACCATGCCCCTGTCCCGTCGTGGGCGGAGCCACCAACTTGATCGGGGAGCCTTCGGTTCGCCCCAATCAAGTTCCTCAGGACACTCTAATAAAGTTCTTGTCACTGTCACTAAAGCACACAAGTAACTGGAACGCCAATGCATTTCGCCACAAAATTCGGGAACTTATATCTCGAAACTGGTGTCCTGAGAATTCGTTCCAAGTGAATCCGCCTTGCGAAGTCCACTGTTAGACTTTCAAATTGCAATATTGGTCATAACATAATAAGCTTAAAGTTAATTAGTGAATTCTTGTTAATTAGTCGATATTTCATTTCATTTTCGTGCGCAATTAGTGTCCGCCGCTTCGTGTAGACCGGCTCATAAACTATAATAGTAATATCCGCCACAGCCAAACATTAAAACAAACCTGAAAGTGGTCGCGGAAACACCCTGTATACACATATACATCTAAACACTGTAATCATTAAGCCCCTAAGACTTATCTCAGGAGCCCTAAAAGACGTTTCGTAGCTGCCAGGGTGCCGTTACTGCTAAAAATTTATATATGGGGTTTTACGTACCTCGATATGATCAGGAAGGACGCCGTAGTTCCGCACTCCGGAATAATTTTGTCCACCTGGGGTTCAACCTGCATCCACTGCATGGTACTGGCGTTCTTGCCTTTCGCATTCATTTAATTTCAAAATTTCAATTTCAAAGTTCAAATTTCAAAGTTCAAAAGAAAGCCCCAGAATGTGCGCAACTATATGAAAGCGTGGAAAGCCCCAGCTTCCGTGCTAGGAAGAAAAGCTACGCTGTTCACACCAGTAGCTCACTCGTCCTACCACAGTTATTTGCTCAGTTTGCTTGGCGAAGTGTCGTTGCTAGGATAGGAGTAAGTTATGATGTATTGTTCGGTAGGATTTAATACTGTTCGAGTACGCACCAGGAATAGCGAGAAAGAGTAAGAAGAACACGAACACGTGCGAGGTATTCTTTTATAAAAAAGAAACGGAAGCGATTATCGCGTACAACTCTAGCTGCGCAGCTTGGCAATTTGTGGCGGTGTCTGCTGGGGACTCGTGAATTATAAATGTGGTACATAGACTTCACTTTATATTCTCGTTATGCCGACTACAAGGCTGTGAAGCCTTGTTGCGTTTCTGGGAGGGGAATGGTAATGTTTTAAATGCTCCTACTTCTTTGTTCTTCTTTTGAGTCTGGTCTTTCTTTTGTTTTTAAGGAACCGAGCATTCCCTTCCGTACCGTTCCCGAGCGCTCGTTCTGGTCGACTAGTCACCCCACGGAAATCTGTGTTCCTGGAGTGTTTTATTTGGAGCGGCGTGAATATCTTGCCGGTGACAATCGTTCCTACAGAGTAGATCGGTTCGCTTTAGAGATTCCTAAATTTTCCTAGAGAGCTGCCCGATATAACCCGACATTTTGTTGACTTCTTCGAGGTAGGGCATCTTGGCAAGACTGGTATTCTCCTTAAGTCGTCTAATGTCCAGTGTCAGAGTGATCTGCTTGACTGTATGATATTTGTTAACATCGCAGTTCGCGCTTTCACGCCTCATAATCTCGCATGCGTGAAATACATTGTTCGTGGGTTACCCGATAATATTATACCTGAGGCTTTCTTAAAAGTGCTCTCTCCGGCTGGCGTTGTTTCTGTGTTCAGATATTATAACTAGGGGTGATACTCGTGTTCCAAGTGAGAGTTTGCCTCGTTCGCCAATTTAACGCACCTTTCTGAAGTGAAGGCATGGACTGATTTCGCGGGGAGGTGTTGGCACCTCAACCACTTCAGTGCCCAAACCGCTGGATATATGTGGGCACAGCGCCTATAGCCACCTGCCTATAGGCAGCGCCTACAGGCATGGTTAATGCCTGCAGATATTCAATGAGATGCTCCAACTGTGGCGGCTCGCATTCTGCATCAGACTGCGATATAGATGCGCAATAGTGTTGCTTGGCGCCATTGTCCCCAACCCGAAGCAGTAGCAGCGCTTAAATACCGTGATGTCACCTACGCAGCCACCGTGTGCCGTCAATTCGCATCACTAGAATTCACACTTTCCGTCCGCAGTGGCAGAAGTTATCTACCAGGAAATCGGAAAAAAAGTTACAAAGTGGTATTTTAACATGTTTCCCGGAGGTATAACTGAGTTATTAACTGTGAGATCCAACAGGCTCCTCTTATCACACTCGTATGCTGCTCCTGCTACCACTTCTACTAGTATTCCCGGCGCAACATTGAAATGAATCTTACATTCACAGTCAGGCGGAGGTTGCGCCTACTACCCCCGTCTGTTCTCCGCTATCGGCAACTGCAGCACCCAATCAGTCATTTAAAGACGTGAGGGTTGGAACCACCAGCAATCGACGTAGAATTTCCGCACTTTCTCCTACTCCTTCACTTATGTCTACACCGAATAAAAGACAACAAAATGAATGCCACGAGCAGGATGCATTCGGTTCTGCTGTGGAGTCATCCATAGTAGAATAAGCATAGGGTAAGAGTTCTTCAATGGAATAGCCGCTCTTTATCCTCAGGTAACTCTGACCTTCATTTCATAGCACACAAACAAATTCCATATATTCCTTTTACTTCAAGAACCATGGCTTTCGTTACATCAAATATTCACAATTATTAAATTTCGAACATTCAGTTTAGATCGTCCAGGTAGAGACGCCGGGCTACCAGCAGTAGTTTTAACCAAATATGTATAATAAAGTAACCGTCGCTTTTGAACGTGTGTGTTCGGAATGCGTTTTTTAAAATAGTTTTTTTACTGTCTTGTTGCTCTGCGTTTACAGTGGTTAAAGCAGACTTACTGAACGGAGTCAGGTGCACCGATCACCTGGGTTCACTCTCCCAAAATTGTTCAAATGCGATGCTCTTGGCAGGAGATTTAGATTATTAGCGTACTTCTTGGAGATTGACGACGAATGTTTGTGGAAAACTGCTGAAAAATCTGGTCCACGAAAACAATTTTCCATGCCACTGTTCAGGTTGAATTACTTTTCAACGTCGGTGATTCTTGATATGCATTAGACTTGAATTTATCTTCCGCTCATATGGCTATTTCATCTTGGGACACCTTTGACAGTGGAGCAAGTAGCTATCACTTACCGGCTACATTTCAATTATGCTCTCGCGTCAGGCTTCTATTGTATCACTATGACAGTTAATTATAAATATATGTGTGGTGTGAGATCAGGGTTGTCATCGTTGGTGACTTATGTTGAGCAACGGAAGGCTGGTTCAGTGGTATCGCTCTCAAATTCCTGCGATTGCACCCAAATAGTTAACGTTTATGTGAGCCAGCTCGCCTTCAGACCCCTTGAAGAAATGAAGCATACACACGTTATTACAGGCGCAGAAACGCAGCGTTGAAACGTCTCCCAGATAACTATTCACCAAAAAGTTGGATTCAGTGTAAATTATAGGCTGTTGGGTGTCTAAACGAATGGTGGCATTGGCTAAAGAAGTCTGTTTCTTAGTATGTGTAGCATACAAACTACGACCTCTAATACTACGGGAACGGCAACCTGTGTGTTGGTACTTTGGGCTGCCAAGTTTTGTATGGAGGCTCTAATTATTCTTCGTGACTCCGAGCTTAAGCAACCTACTATCCTGACTTTCCCGAAGCTTTACGATGTATCTCTCGGCTATTCGTAGTGCGTTTTTTATTTCATCCCTCTTACTGGTTGGCGGTGTTGTCGATAGCCTCAGGTTACTTTTGTTCAAACGCAGTTATCGAAATTTCAAGTTAGCCTGCCGTACCAGACTTTCCCTAGAGGAATGTTGTGGAAGGATAAACTGATTTGTGCGATATTTTTCCAAAACAAGCAAAACTTCTTGGAGCATGCGTACTGCGTTATGTGCCTTCTCATTGTGGTATCTCTATGGACACAACTCGAAGAGGCGGCCGTAGCTAGCATCTTTTCGAATCAGATTAAGTGATATTTTGTTCTCCGTCTGCCTGAATACACAGCAATATTTCTTGCAGGATCTCTGGAAAATATCCAGGCCAACAGAAAATTGGGTCCTCAGAAATGCAAAGTAATAATTTTTAGAGATGCGCTTTTGGTCTGCACAAATTTATATTTAATAAGCGGTATCGCCTAACTATATGTTCGACCCTTCTCCGGGGCAGTTGGTCTGAAGTCCGTTTTGTCTGGGTCCCCAGCCATAGGCGAATCTTTTTCAGTGAATGCACTGACTTGTTCGCATCATCATCATCATCATCATCATCATCATCATCATCATCATCATCATCATCATCATCATCATTATCATCATCATCATCATCATCATCCCCACCATCATCATCATCATCATCATCTTCATCACTAGATGGTACAGCTCTATAGGTTCTTCCTGATGTTTCTTTTATTTTATAGCAGGAGCTAGATATAAACGCCTTTAATTTCTAAATTCTAGTGAGTCAGCACTAATTTTATCTGATGATTTTCGACATAAAATTTCCGTGTGACACGAACAAATGCCTTTCACGATAATGCGAGGTGACATTATGGAGCTCTTATTATACATTTCCCAACCCAAATTTTTACCTTCGTAGATCTCGCTTATCTCTAACGGGCCCCTGGTCTTTTTGTGAGAAACCAGAAACCAGAGGACATTTTCTTTTCTTTATTTGCTGCCACTTGTCCTCCCTCTGCAGGGTCTTTCTCATATTTCTGACGTGATCTGCATTTATCACTTGCAACGTGAAGAATATTGCGCTTTGGTACCTCTACATTAGGCACAAGCCGCAGGTCTCATAATAATGACCTGCATAAGTTCACTGACGCGTCCGGAAGATTACACGTCAAGACTAAGAACCAGGGTGTGCATTATCCTTTTTTTATGTTGATGAGTGAGCTGTCTTAAAAAATTTTATTCTTTAGTTGTCTATTTTCTTGCATTTTTGATTGTTAGATATTTTTTACCGCTCTTCAATTTTATTGGGGGCACTTTTGATTATAGCGTCACGGGCCGATTCTCAAGTTAGCATGCAATGCAGCAAGCAGGCAGAATAAAGAAACTACTCTCCAAATAAAAAAGTAGCACCAAGAAAGAAACGCAGCAAGACATAATTTACCATTTAGGAGTACGAGGACAGACTAATTTCCAAGACACAGAACACGCTGCAGGATTGAGAGATGCCGTGGCGGTAGTAAATGTGTGCTCGTTAAAAGTGCATCAGAGGCAGGTGCCCTATACGTGAAAAGCCTTTTGCATTTGCTTTTCTGTTTGCATTTGTTCGCTCGCCCATGTTATCTGTGTACGTACAGGCTAATATCTTGCATTTTATCTGAAAAAAAGGCTGCTCCGGAATGAGGTAATTAGCGTAGGAACCCCAAGTTAATGACTAGAACGGACAAATAGGTTACAAATGCTCGTGGCTAGAGAACTGGGCCCAATGAAATGAAAAAAAAAAGGCATTCGTAATGGAAAATTAGAAGGAGGGCTTCAAGAGCAAGACAGAGAACCTATACTCACCGTGTCACCGTTATTGCACTCGTGCTCTATTTTGCGTTTTCGTCTGCTTGAGACGAGAGAGTGGAGGAGTAATACGCAGCTTCGATTGGCTGACAGGAAAGCTGTCGAGAGACAGCGACAAGGATATTGCATTGTTTTCTAATCTAATTATAGTTTTAAGAAAACATGAAAGACCTGTAGGAATGGATGTTATGGGAATTGAAACATATTTCTTGCCAGCATATATACATGCCTTACTGAGTACGGTGGGGACAATGAAATGTTGAGCTACCCAGGCGCGCAAAATAAGACATTTACGTATCGCCAGGCTTTCGGCCTAAATCTTGCCAGCGTATGTAATGACAGTAGGAAGCTCTGACATATAAGAAGCGAGCATTAAATGTAAATACTACGCACTAAAACCACGAAGCCAGGCATATAAACGGGATTTTCACTTATAGTAATATTACTTCTTAGATGAAAAGTCATGCTCACTTAAACTTAAATTTGTCCCAACGAATCCGATGTGCCGGCTAAACCACGCTCGAATTGAGCAATGTTGCGGCTTTTGCCAGGTTTTTCTAGATCCTTTCGAGGCTAGTCTTGACTTTATTCTGCCACAAAAGCTCTTTTACCCGCATGGAGGGTCGGCGCGGAAGAACGTAATCCAATGTTATTGCACAAGGCGCATTCAACCCATATATTCGTGCAGCACCCTACTTAGCCTTGCGCATATTGTTGCTTAACGTTCTGCGACGTTCCGGCGCAGAGAGAGTAGTCATAATCATTAGGTGCCTGTACGGAGACAATGTAAATTAAGTTTATCAAACGAGATAGCGTAAGGCTTAGGCGCATTCTTTAGTTCTGGCCACCCTTGCATCACGAAATGGTAAATAAATTGAATTTTTGATTGTAATAGCAATTATATTGGCCCGTGAACTCGTTTATCTTTTACGGATGAGTGCTTTTACCATCCACGAAATGTTATTGCTATGAGCAGGACGCGTCTAACTGTATCGGAAGTTTCTAGAATGGTACCGATGCTTCTATCCGGTGTCTGTTGTCGCTGAACCTTGTGTAAACTGATTGCATGTATGAGCGACGCGAATGGCGTAGAACATTGTGGAAGGAATGCGGGTCCCAGCGATTGGTCTGGAACATTCGACGACTCATCTATAAAAGCCGACGCGCTTGACCCGCTGATCAAATTTTCGACGATCACCGACTGTGTTCGCCGCTCTCGTTGTGCTTTAAGAGTAGCCTGTTTTGTGGGCACAGGTTCGCCCAATAAAAGATAGTTTTGTCTCTGACAGTATTGCTTATGTGTTCTTTGACGTCACTAGCACGTGACAATATGGACACTCCAGTCGCATTTCTGCCGTCGCCGTAAGTGTCGTCGTGACGTTCCCTATAAAGTCCAAGGGCGATGACATCGTCGCCGCGCGCAGTGTGCTGTGTGTACTAATGAAAGCGTGCAGGGGTGAGCAGACGATGGCGGCTTAATCTCCCGCGCACGAGAGACGAAATTGGGGAGGAAGCGTGCCGTCTTCCGTAGCCGGCAAGGCACCGGGGTGAGGAGAGGGAAAGGAGGGAGGGGAGCGTCTTCTACTCCAGCGGCTGCTGCGTGTGGCGCGGCCATGCGTGGTCGCGCGAACCTTAGCTTTAAAGGGATATGTCATGTGGGACAGTCTAGGTGTACCGGGGGCTGATAGCTTTGTATGCGCTTCGTAGGCTGATAGCTTCCCACCACTTAGTTCAGGCTGAAGCGAGAGGCAGCACGAAGGTCATTTCACTCGTTGCTGCTACCGCGCTTCCTGACGCCAGCGTTTTATGAGCGAGTGTCCACGGACATCAAGTGAGATTATTCCATGTTTGCCTGCGCGCGCCTCACAGCATGCTCATTAATTTAGTTAGTAGGCGAATGTTTACAAATTCATACGGCTGATAAAACTACTATGTTTACTTCATATAGCTGTCCAATAATTTGCTATCGCAATCCATGCTTCGCCCTTTTTGCGAATCTGCGACTTTTTTTACTAGCAGGTAATGAACTGATTTAATATATATATTTGATGTTCATAAGAAAAAATGAACAGTTTTTCATCATTCCTTGGTAATTTCTCAATCACTACCTAATCTTCGAAGTCTATGTCTAACAGTAGAGAAAACAGACTTTTGAGTACGAAGCAGCACAACATAATCGCTGAAGTAATCTCATGTATAAATTTCCATTAAAAAGCAACTGTCAGCTTACAGGATTAAAGAGAATCAACATTTGGGTGAGTTGTTATATCTCTTCTCGGCTACACATCTCTTCAATTAACCTTTCATAATCTTGCTAAATTTGGCTAAGAACTAAAACTCCGTCTCCAGAGCAGAGGGCTAAAATTAATAATTTTCGTTAAAGACAACGCAGTTCTAGAACAGTGAAACAACGCAAAGCTGTGATGTTTAGGTACAAATGAAGAACGAAAACCTGGGTGCCTCTGTTTGGAGTTTCTCTGGGCCAATTGGCCATGCATGCAGCCAAGTTGAGCCTTACGTGCTGCTGTTGCACAATGTCTCTGTGGCGGAACAGGAAGAACATGTTGCCGCATTGAAAAGCAAGAACCATGGATGGATGGATACAACTTTATTGTACGTTCGGTAAGGTTTAACGTAACCCAGGCTCAGGTCTCCTGCAGGGAAACGTAAAGGCCCTGCCCAACGCCGCCTCACAGGCTTGCTGGACTGCCGACGTCTGGATTCCTAGGTCTGAGCTGCGCAGAGCGGTGGCCCACCTCGACAACAGGGTCTCCGGAGCAGCTGCGATCCTTCCTATAACTACATTGTACTAGCACAGCATGTGTTTGAGTGTTGCTGGTCCTCGCTGGTACAATTTGCACGTGTCAACTACTTAGTTTTTCCAATGCCCAAGCTCTCGCTCCGCTCGTACTTACGCGGACTTCGTTATCGTCGCTGCTTCGGCACGTCGGAGCTGTGGCAGGGACCCGTGCCGTATAGACCGAGTCTACAAGACCACTGTATACGTTTTCTTTCTGTTCCAGATGGCTTCGTGCAGAGTGTGAGGTGGATGGGGAGAACATGAATGATGGTACCGTCTGCGCCAGACTGGAGAAGAGCAGGTTTGAGACTGTCTGTTGACACTTTATCTCGTGTGGCACCTAATTGAACTGTGAAGTGTGCGTCTTGTCGCACGATCACCAAGTCTGGGCCAGTGTATCACGTTTGCACAGACTTGCGAACTGCGTCCGTCCGAAGAAAAAAACGTAAGTGGCAGCTTGTAAGTTCTTGAACAGGAAAAGCCTGTGCGTTAATTTGTGCCGCGGCGTCAGTGGACGGATTGCCTTGAAAACATCTTGTAAGCGTTTCATATAGGATGGAGTATCCAGCTTGGTTTCCTGAATAGGCCTTTTGCAGATAAACTCAGCAGGCAGTCGTATTGACTTGTAAGCATTTCATATAAGACGAAATATCTAGCTTGGTTTCCTGCTTAGAACTCTGACAGATGAACTCAGCAGGTAGTCGTATTGCAGTTCCATAACCTAGTACTGTTGCAGCACACAGAATGCCGTCTTTAAAGGCACTTCGTATACTGAGGAGCACTAGAGGTAAGGTGTCAGCTTGGGCTCCATATCACTATGTGTAATTAGCACCGTTTTAACTGCCTTTGAAAACGCTCCACCAGATCATTTACTTTCGATGGGAAGCTGTTGTGCGCTAATAGTGGGATCTTAATAAACGTGAAAGATGATCGAAGAATGCCGATTAAAATTGTCTGCCTCGGCCAGTAATCACTTCTTCGAGAACTCCATATCATGAACCCAAGTTTTAACAAAAGCTTCAGCGATGGTTTCAGCTGCGATGCCGCTGTTTGGTGTTGCGTCTTGACACCTAGTGAACCTGTCAACTATTGTGAGATGGTTGCGGTATCCTTTAGAGGGAGGAAGTGGTCAGGCAATATCTATGTGCACTTTGACTAAACGGTTGCTTGGATGTAGGAATTTTTGAAATTCACATATCGTATGACGTTGTATTTTGCTTCTATGGCAAGGCAAACACACTTGTGCCCAATTTATCAAATCAGCGTTCATGCCAGGCCATACGCAGCGTTCGGTGCCGATTTTTGCGATTCTTTCGTGGTGGAGTGGGAAAAAGAATGCAAATATGCGAATATCCATCCTCGGAGTGAGAGTGGTACAAGAGGTCTTGGGGAGCTGGTCGACGTATCCCACGTCATGGTTACTGTATTGCCGGGTAGGGGGATATTTTCAATCTCTAAACTTATGAAAGCAATACGTAAACGCTGCAATTATTCGTCACCGATCTGAGCTGATGCAAGGTGTTCTTTCGTCACCGGTGCAACCTTCCCTCCTTCGACGCGACTCAATGCATCTGCTGGAATATTCATCGCACACTTGACGTGCTCAATTTGTACGGGAAACTGAGTGAGGTGCGCCAACTGTCTGGTTGTTGCGAGTTCTTCATCCCTGAAGAGCTCTATGCAAAGGGTAGTGGTTTATCGTCAGTTAACAGTGTGAAAGGACGCCCCTCACGAAAATAGCGAAAGTGTTTTACCGTGAGGTAATATCCAAGAAGCTTTTGACCAAGAGCACTGTGGTGTCAAGATCAGACAACTTCCTTGAGCAAACTTCTAGGGGTTTCCAATTGCCAACCCGGAACTGCTAAAGAACTGCTCCGACAGCCACACCAGCTGCGTGCACCATAAGACTGGTAGGGCATCGTGCTTCAGATGCGTTAAGAGAGTTACCTCGGCTAGTTCGTCCTTTATGGCTGCGAAAGCTATTTCTGCCGCGTCTGTCCAGGCTACATTTGATGCCGCTGATTTCCCGTGAGCCAGTCAGTCTTCCAGTGGTTTAAGCGTTGTGACACAAGAAGGGATGAAAGACCTGTAGAAATTTACCAAACGGAGAAAATGTTCAAGTTGTCGGATTGAGTTTGCAGGAGGATAACTTGCAATGGCTTGGATTTTGGCAAGGAGAGGTTTGATGCCATGCCTGTTTACATGTGGCCAAGGAACTCCCGGGATGGCGCACCAAACTGGCATTTAACCGAGTTAATAACTGGACTATGCTCTCAAAGTCAGTTGAAGAGGAACCAAAGGTGTTCACGATGAACTTCTTGTGATGAGCTGACAACCAGATCGTCGTCGATGTAAGCGAATACAAATTGTAGCCGACGGGTGTTGTCAATTGAATGGTGGAATGTCTGCGCAGCTTCTTGAGGCCCAGAGGCATTAGGAGAAATTCAAACAATCCGAGAAGGGGTTTTAATGGCGTTTTGTCAATATCTTCCGTGGTCATAGGGGCAAATCTGGAACAGATTTTCTTACCGTGGAGACTAGCAGTAAAGTCCTGAATGTTTGGCCGTGGGTATCTATCAGGGACTGTTGCGGCATTCAGGACGCGACGATCTCCGCATGGACGCCAATCGTCGTTGTTTTTTGGGTACCATATGAAGGAGTGACGACCATACTCTGGATTGTGGGCGATGAAATGGCGGCTTGGCCGAGTTGGTGATTCAATATCGACATGCCTGTACCACATGAAAGACGAAAACAGAAGCTGGGACACAACACAGGCGCTAATTCTCATTTACGCATCAGCCCGTTTGTCCAACGTCTTTCCGCAAGTCAGTGGAATCATGTATCATGAATCAGTGCCTGTGTTGTGTGCTATCTTCTGTCCTCGACTTTACGCTGTGCAGACATGTCGATATTATGGACGAGCAATACCAATCTCCAGCATATGTTCGAGCTAATTTTTGGCGGTGGTTAACTTCTCTGGGGCTAGACGACGGGGTGGTGCAAGACACGGCGGGCCTCGAGTGATGATGTGATCTTTGATGTTATTGCACACAGGTTTACTCCAGTCAGGAAGTAGAAAGGGATGAAAATTCACCAAGCAATATGTCGTAGGGCTCTGTAACAGCGTACTGCACCGCGGACGCAAGCGGTGCTATGGTGGAGACTTTGCTGGTCCCTTTCGACACAGTTGTGGAATCTAATATGTCTTTCTTTGCCATGTCAACAAGGAGGACCTGGTTCGCAAGAAAATCGGCTCCTAGTATTGCGTGACTGACAGAAGACATAACAAAAGCCCACCTAAAGGTCCTTCTAAGAAAAATATTAGGCGTGATATACCTGCATCAGTAGACATTATTTTGCTGCCGTTCACGGTTTGCAGTTGCATGATTCGCCTACAGTTTCTCTATGCCATGGATAGACCGCATACTCACCCCTGCTTCTGCGTCGACGAGAAACTGCAGTCCGCTGATGGAGTTTCGAAAGAAGAACAGGCAACTGGCAGCTAGGTGGGAAATCACTTTTCCCCGTTAGTGGTTCCCAATGACGTTTCCAGGGCAATCACATGGTCCTATAAAACGCCACGCGCACGGTCCAAAGCGTCGGTGTGACCAGCAATGCGGCGATGACTCCAAAAAGTGTCTAGCTGGAGAAGGACGGTGGGAGGGCCTTGGTGAACGATGTGGAGATAACCCGAAGAGTAGTATGTCTGCGAAGTGTCTCGCTAAGGTGTGGTCTTCCCTTGTGGTGAGGTCGCTTGCTGCAACATCTGTGAGACGCTGAATGTCAGAGCGAATCTCGGCGACGTTATCTTACCTTAGCGTGGTAGGTTTCGGACTGGAAACTTGGTTGGTGGGCAGTGCCGGTGCAAGGGGGGAATATATGTGTACCTCGAAACTTGCACGGATAGCTGGAAAGACACTATTTTGCATAAGATGTCGCCGATGGCGGCCAGCACACACAGGCTCACCTCCGATGCTGATGCCAGAACAATCTGACCGTGGTTGGTAGGTGCTGGATAAACAGTTCCTTGAGTAGGCTGTCGTCGAGACCCGAGTGCCGACAAGGGCTTGCATTTGTCTGAGCAGTTGCGATGCACGACGATCCCCAAGCGTGGTCGACGATATCAGCAGTTGCAACCGCTTCCATTCGTAAACTTCCGTGCGCTTAAGGATGACCTTCTTCAGCGTGTCGTACGGTTTCTGGCTTGGTGGCGCAGTTAGGATGTCACACACTTCGACGGCAAGGCCACAGGGTGGGGCGCCGAGTAGGTAGCCGCACCTTGCTTCCTGTGAAGTGACGTTATAATGACTTCGCTCACGCGTGCCACAGCCACTGCGCACAGGCAAATGAGCAGAACTCTTGTCCTTGATTGAAAGCTCGTAGAGATACTTGAACACGGGTCTTTTCTTGAATTAACCAAATGTCCGGATGGCGAGGCGGGGTCGAGGACTTGGTTGCGTCGGTGCTTTCCAGTGGGTCGGTGAAAACGGCAGGAACGTTGTGTTCCATGGTTCCGAGTCACCACTGCGGTGGATCAGGAAAAATATGCTGCCACGTTGATAAGAATAACCAGCTACTTTACATTTCCAACGTGCAAGCGCTCACTCCGCTCGCGCCTTCACAGACTTCGTCACGTCGGTAAACACCAACGCGACGAAGGGCTGTGGAAAGAAGAAATAGAAAGGCAGAGTCCTACACAAGGAAAGGGTGGCTTGCGTGGCGGAAAATGGCGGCCTGTCAGGGAGTCGGAAAGGGACCACCTGATGTGGACTACCTTCCGCACAACGACGTCTTCACACATTCCCAAGTTCAAATCCATGCGAGTATGAAGAATGAGCATGCCGGAAAATGAAACCAATGTGCGAGTCTTAACATGCCACTCTGTAAATAACACATGTGGATGCGTGTCAAGTCCTTATTCTTCAGCAAAAAAAAAAACATCTGCCCGCGTGGCCACGGTGAACGCGTAACGCAATCTTAAGTGACCCACTTTTTTTATCGACATGAAGTAAAGAGATATTGGTGCGCAAGTATGGTGTCAGCTACTCCTTGGCTTCTGAATATGTGGTACATACAAAATGCAGTTGCAACGGAAAACATAAAAATATACAACATAGCTGCAGCGCTCTTCGGTTATGCCTAAACGACCCTACTCACAAGGAGACCCAGCTTTAAAATGATTCAGGTGGGCAGCGGAAAACTATTACGAAATGGCGCACAGCCATGTACACGCTCATTCACCTGCTTCTGCTGTAGGTGGCATCGCTATTTTTTGTTGATTATCGTGGTAAAGATTGCGCGATATTGGTATCACTCAGCTGCTTTGTTTCTAGCAATCTCGGATCATTTCTTCTGTAAGGCATACGTGACAGCCTAGAACGGAGAGCTCCGTCTTGTCTTTTCTGCATGTTGGTCACTTGAAATGAGCGCCAGAAACCCAATGCCTTCTCTCGACATGTTACGCAAGGTTGAGATGAATCAAGCTAATACAATCGTACGAGATACGTAATTCGTCTCTTTGTGGCCTGGAAGCGTTCTGTACATACGTATAGTTAGGACAGTAGCCGGTAAAGTAGCGCTTTTCTATAGAAGTGCCATTTCGTATGGTCGAGGTGTCGTAATCCACCTGCCGTGTTTGCTCATGGGCTATGGTGTTGGGCTGCTGAGCATGAGGTCGCGGGTTCGAATCCCAGCCACGGTGGCCGCAATTCGATGGGAGAGAAATGTGAAAACACTCTTGTGGTTAGATTTAGTGCACGTTAAAGAACCCAAGGTGGTCGAAATTTCCGCAGTCCTCCACTACAGCATGCCTCAAATTCAGAATGTGGTTTTGGCACGTAAAACCCCATAATTTCATTTTTTATGGTGTCCTAATCCAGTCCTGTTCTTTGCTTCCAGTGCGCAGCCGAGCGCTTTAACTTTTTCACGTGTTTCTAACATTAACGAACGTAAAAATACGATCTCCTTCCGATACACTGGAGTCTCTCCATGTACTCTTGTCTCCGTTGTAGACACCTGTAGCTGAATCGCTCAGGTGAGATTCACCACTGGGAAGACTTCAAGCAATTCATCTGGAGTGTCAACTCCAAAGTATTAATTCGTTAGCGGTAACCATCTTAATGGTGGAGTGACGTTGAAGTAGTGGTGGTAAAGAGAAATGAACGTTGGTGTGTTCTGCTGCGTTCGTTATCTGTTCCTGTCCACGTCCTCGCATTATTAGGGCTTTTATGCAAGTTTTAAGAATGCGAGCACACAGGCAGATTCGGGGACCCGACGCAGTGCCTTCGATGCTATTGTATTGCAATGCTAAGCATGAGGTCGTGGGATCGAATCCCGGATGCGGTGACCGCATTTCGCTGCGGGCGAAATGAAGAACGCCCGTGTCCCGTGCATTGGGGCCACGTTAAACATCCCCTGGTGGCCAAAATTATTCTACAGTCTCCCACTACAGCGCGCTTCATGATGAGACCGCGGTTATGGCACTTAAAACCTCCAAAATTACGGATTCAGACCAGGACGGGAACAGGGCGTCGGGACTGAGCATAAGAAAGCCTCGATGCTGCAGTGATGAATGGTCTATTTCATTCTTTTGTTTCTGTGTTTCGTCAATGTGGCCGTTCTCTAAAATATGAGCTAAATTGTGCAGCAACACACCCGAAAAACGGACAGTCATGGCAATATCTTCAATTTCATTTTTTGACAATATTTGATGGCAATATTTTCAAGATTCATAACTAACACGCACACTTCAAACTCTTGGTACACACAATGCATAATATTACCCCCATGTTGTCAAGGTATACTTACATAAATAAAGTTGTTTTTACATCTACTGAACCAGCATTAGACGAAGTTCTTATTGTCACGTTGCAGCGATGGTGGAGAAGGCAGTAGCAAAAATGTGAATGACGAAACTATTTATCAAGCGAGCCTGTGCCACAAAAGCAAGTGATGCCGGGCGCACAAAGATAGCAGTGAACACAGTCGTTGATCGTAGAATTTTGATCTCCGGGTCAAGCGCGTCGGCTTTTACACATGACTAGTCGAACGTTCTAGACTTATCTCTGGTGCCCGCATGCCTTCCGGGAACTACTACACAATTGAAGTCGCGCATGCAGTCTGATTATAGAGGGATCGGCGAGAACATACACAACAGATACTCGTAGAATCAACGATCACATTGGAGTAATTTTCAAATCATGGAGGCGCGTTTTATAGTGATAAGGTTCAACTTTTCTTAGCATCTGAAAAGATGTCACCGAAGAAAGCTCAAGATGTATGTGTGTTAGTATAACGCCTCTTTAACGCCAGAAAATTAGGGCCATGGAACTTTCTTTTACCCCTATTTGCCTTCATAAAAATTGGCCTAAACGTAACTCATAACATTTGACCATTTTCTCAAAGAATCTCCGTCAATAATGTAATGTATCAAGAACACCGTGAAAACAACCGCACAACATTTTCTAACGCTTCTGAGTCACATTTAGTGCTTCGCTGGTGAAGAAAAATTCAGAGCCCTTCCTTCCACTATGTGAAGATCGAAGACCAGCGAAGCTGTATTGCGGAGTAGCTATATTAATTTCTATATGGTGTTTGCTATATTGGTTGACTAAAGGCACAAACTCATAACTGACGTTTCGACACGCATTGTCATAGACTAGCGTTTGGTCCACAGCATACATTGCTCCGGCGCATTCTTTTTGTCAAAATGATAACTTCATTCTTTGTATCGTCTTTTTTCATTGTTATTTCTGTATTAAACTTTTAAATATGTCAATATTTCATTTGTTACTCTTCATTTTTCTACATTTTATTTTTGATTTTTCTTCATACATAGACTGACGTTTCAACATGCATCGTCACATTGCCCTTCAGAGGCGGATCCCGTGGATGAGGCACCGACGATATACCACGAAATAACATACTACTACAAGCACAAAAGGCGAATATATCCGCCTCCAAACGATAGCCTCTCGCGAATACAAGCCTCGATCATGTGTCGAATCCAAACGAATTCGTTCCCCAGACCAGATTGACTGGCCATAATTACCAACACGCATTGGAACCCAATATGTCAAATATGCACAAATCAAACATTGGCTACTCAGAATCACATTTTTTGGGCGTGCGAGGGCTTACCCCCTCCCCAGGTCGCTCCTTTCAGTTTCCTCACAACAGATGTGAGAGGAGCTGCTGGGAACACCAGATCAAGAACTGTAAAAAGCCCTCGTTGCGTGGGCCGAAAGGGTCGCTCCTCATGAGGGGCCATCCTAGGACTCGGGCTTGCCAGATCTTAGCTGAGCAGAATTTGAATAGAGTTCTTACCACTACCCACAAATTAGCGTTTATGCTACAGCGTTCATCGCCCCGGCACATTGTTTTTATCAGCATCTCGGACAGATCTTTTACCATATCCTAGCCAAGGACTGCGTTGCTGTAAAATAAAGCGAAACACATGCACGATATCTGGCAATGTCAGCGAAGCTTTCCAAGTTTGGGATTCACTGCACAGTGAAACGGCTATATATATATATATTGTGTGTCTGGATTATACCGGTTATTGAATGTTTGCAGCATTATTGGCACGACAGTGCCGCCAGATGAGAGACCTATATATCGAGTTCTCGCAACCTCCACGGGGTCCTTGTACAGGAAGGCAAAGCTATATTCTGCATTAAAACGTGTTCCATCAGAAGGCGTGATGTAGGCGTGGCCACGGAGTCACGTTTCAGCGCCGTCGTAGCTTGATCTTGCAGGAACGTGCCGCAAAGACACAGTGCGATCAGAGACGCGCAGCAAGTTCCGTCGACAAACGCTTCCATGTGACTCTTAGTATTATGATAAAAATTATACGGGCACGCTCGATGTGCGTTCACACAGTCACCGTTGGTGTCGCCGTCAGGTTTGTCGTGTTGTCCCGCTAATGACGGTGCTTGATGCTCACATGCGGAGAATTAGATGGTTGCCGGAGATCCTGAGTGCGTTTCGTTGCTGAAACATACCAGCACAACAGCTCCTAAACTTAGGCCGTGCACTTAACTTTTGTCTCTTGCTTTAAGAACCGTTAAAATTGAAGTGGAGCTTGACCAACTTTGTAGTGAAATTTGATTGCTCACATGTGTTTATAGAAAGTTTAATTAATAATAGACGATATGAACACTGACTCACAATCATGGCGCCATTCCACCAGGATGATAAGATTTACAAAGTACGAAGCACTGTATACAGGGCACGCTTTCAAAGTAGCGTCCGAGTCCTTACTCACTAACATATAACCACGTAGACCAACGGAAGCACACAGATACGCATATTTAATTGTCACACACATAAAAGGATGTTCAATATATACAGTGTACACAATGGTTATGTACAATGATGATGTGACAGAGACACTTTACATAATGTAGTGATGTGATGGGATGCGTATATACAAAAATGATCATGTATACGAGACCTGGCACACACAGAAATCACGGGCACCTATATTCTATGCACATTCAATTAATACTTATAATGACCTGGCTACAAGAACCAGGCTGGTTGAAAATTAAGCCACACGAGTTCATCAGCCACTGATAGGAAACGGCATGAGCACTGTGGAAGGAACTCTTCGTCTCCAAGAAAGAACAACTCTGACAAACGAGAGTAGTTCAGAGTGGAGCCTCTCCAGAAGTGGAGAAAGAGCGCGGTGGCCATGTCCCGCGGCAACTGTCTCGCACCGTTTACAACACAGACAAAAGGCTCCCGCAGCAATAACAAGTCGCGCGAAACCTGCCACGTGAGCATCGAGAAGATGTAATAAAGGGGTTAACTCCAAGGCCACGGAAACCAGTATGCACGGCCCTCCAAAATATCCTGGAAACAACGCATTGCGGCAGCACATGTTTATTGGATTCCTGAAGGGGACAATTCGGACACAACGAAAATAGGACTACGCCCCACCGCTCTAACCTGTCATAAGTTGGAAGCACTTGCCGCCCTAACGCCACATGAAGTCGCATTAGGTGGCCAGGCAGAAATGATGCCGTTATTGCATCCTACAACACATTATTGGAAGGTGCGCGGCGCGCAGGGGGCACTAGAGGGTGCAGTAAGGCTGACATAATATCTAGAGCACTGTTTTCGGGAGCGTGTGCATCAGGACATACCTGTTCTATGTGGTGATCAAATGCCACCGCCGTAGAGTGAAATGCAGGTGCCTTTACCACTTGTGGTCCGCGATTTAAGTGCACACCCTGTAACATATAACGGACTTTTGTGCTAAGGAAACAGCAGGCGAGTTCACGCGTAGGACGCTGATCCCGCTGTAAGAGGTGGAGCAGAACTTGCCTACCAAGCAGCCGGCTGCGGACAGACACGGACAGACACTGACGGGAACGCGAACCCACCGGGAGAGCTTGGTTGCCCAAGCGCCGCGCGAGAAACCAGTTCTCTATTGTGCGGCCAGAACAAGGAACCACGAAGGGTCTGCAAGGACTTAGTTACTCGTAATGGTGGGTGTACAACGTGAGAAACGTACCAAACTCGGCCGCTAAATAGAGAGAGAGAGAAAGAGAGAGAGAGAGCAGGGAAGAAGGAAATGCAGGGAGGTTAACCAGACTGAGTCCACTTTGCTACCCTACACGTGGGGAGGGGAATGGGGAGTGAAAGAGAGAGAGAGAACTTAGGTGTAGGATGTCTATAGTCGGGCACTCAAGTCTGTTGCCCTCAGGTAGTGAAAAAGCACTCGAACTGCTTTCTGGGCTAATGAACTGTGAGGCCATGCTCCCCAGATCTTCGCTTCCGTAAATGGGTTGTCATCCAGTCTATTGAAGGCACACTTGAGAGTCTCACGTTGATTATCGAAGGGAGAACAGTGGCACAAAAGGTGACTGATGGTGTCTTCACACGCACTTAGCGCACATTGGTGAATCCGCCATTCCAATACGATAGCTGTAGGAGTTGGTGAATGCTACTCCTACCCACAGCCGACACAGCAGTGTTGCGTCACGTCGTGGAAGGTTCGCTGGTGATCTAAGTTTCAGCGATGGGTCGAGGCTGTATAAACGACACTTAGAGTTCTGTGGAGTATGCCAGTAACCTAACGTGATGGTACGAGCGAGACTGCGAAGCTCTGTTGCAGCGTCGACTCTCGATAAAGGTATAAGGAGTGTCGGTGAGCCAGCCTGGGCACGTCGGGCAGCGTCATCGGCGAGGTGATTAATAACGATGCCACAATGTCCCGGCAGCCACTGAAATATGATATCATGTCCTCTTTCAGATGCACAATGGCAGGTTTCGTTGATTTGTGACACCAGCTGTTCATAATTGCCACGTCGTAAACTTCGCAAGCTCTGGAGGGCTGCTTTCGAGTCACAAAATATTGCCCATTTGTTGGGCGGTGCTTTTTCAATGTATTCGACAGCAGCGCGAAGGGCGGCCAGTTCAGAACCTGTAGATGTCGTTACATGGGAAGTCTTAAACTTGATGACGACCGATTGAGATGGTAGAACAACGGCGCCTGTAGAATTTTCCGAGACGGAACCATCCGTGTAAACATGAATCCGGTTAGCGTATGAAGAATGCAGAAGTTCCAATGTGATCTGCTTGAGAGCCGCGGTGGTCAGGCTAGCTTTCTTCACCATTCCTGGAACAGCAAGGTACACTGGAGGCCTCTTCAAGCACCACATAGGGAATGGCGTTCTTGTTGCGGGTGAGTGTCTCAAAGACAAAGAGTGCCGGTTAGCCGCATTTGATCTGGAGAACGCTGCCTTCAGTCTTTTCTCAGGCAAGCGAGCGAGATGGTGGTCAGGGACTCTATTATATGGCGAACATGCGCCCGGAGTGCGTCGATAGCTATATGGGTCATTATTGGGTGGTCTCTCGCGGTGGCAATTGTTGCCACGGTTGAAGCATTTCGAGCTAGCCCCAGATATGTTCGAAGGGCTTGGCCTTGAATGCTCTGTAGGACATGGATGTTAGTTTTGTTAGCATTGGACAGCACTGGTGTGCTGTATCACAAGTATCCTAGGAAGAGCGTCCTGTATAGTTGAAGCATAAATGCCACGGATGTTCCCCACGTTTTACCGGCAAGAAACCTTAGTATATGGGAGATAGAAGTAAGCCTCTTCTTCAAGGTTGAGATGGGGGGGGGGGGCTCCATGAAAGGTCTCTGTCTATAATAACGACTAGGAATCGGTGAGTTTTTGCGTAGGAAATTGGTTGTTGGTCAATAGAAATGGGGTACCAGGGAATGGGCTTGTGGGTAAAAGCGACTAAGGCGCACTTCTCGGTCGAAATACTGAGGCCTTGAGCACGCAGGTACGATGATGTTTGGGTCACAGCTTTTTGGGGCCGTGCACGCCCCTGGAGACGTGTAACTGCCGAGGCCCATATGCATATGTCGTCAGCATATATGGAAAGGTTTACTGTACGTGGTAGAACGTCGGCAAGTCCAAGGATTGCAAGGTTGAACAAAGTGGGGCTAAGAACCTCACCCTGAGGGACGCCTCGGCAAGTGTAATGGTCAGCGGTTCGGCCATCTGCACTGTGCACAAAGGAGGGTCTTTTGAATAGATAGCGCCGAATCCACCGAAACATACGTCCACCAATTCCATTAATTTCCAGGGCATCAAGGATGGCTTTATGCGTTACATTATCATAGGCGCCTTTCACGTCGAGGAATAGTGCAGCCAATATACGCTTGTGGTGTTTTTCTTGTTGTGCAGACGTGACTAGGTCGATGACGTTGTCGATAGAGGAACAGCCTCTTCTAAAATCAGCCATGGCCTCGGGGTATACGTTGTGGCGCTCAAGATACCATTCTAGGCGGGTGAGAATCAGTCTTTCCACGACCTTCCCAACACAGCTGGACAGCGCAATGGGTCGGTAGGATGCTAGGTCAAGTGGCGACTTTCCAAGTTCCAGGAGTGGTATCAAGCGGCTGAACTTCCACCGCTCAGGAACGATGCCATCATTCCATGATTGGTTATAACATTCCGGAAGTCTGCTTCGGCCATCTTCACCTAGGTGGCATGAAGCAGCGTAGGTGATGCCATCTGGTCCTGGCGACGATGAGAGCCTCCATGTGGCCAGAGCAGCGTCCAATTCCTCAAGTGAGAAGGACACATTCAATTCTGGGAAGCGTGTCGCAGAAACCTCACCCAGAATTTCGCTATTGATGGTGACCACATTGCCCGCAATTTTCACGCAGAAATCTTCGGCTATATCGACCTGTGAGCAGCCTCGATGGAGGGCTAGGGCTCACAATGGGTGTCGTTGCTGTGGAGACGAGCCAAGGCTGCGCACCGTCCTCCATATGATAGACAGTGGCTTGCGAGGGTCATGTGATTCGCAGAACGTCTTCCACCGTTGTTCCTCCAGCCTGTCCATACGACGTTCGATTTTCTTCTGTATACGTCGAGCGACTCTAAGGTCATGAATTGACTTCATGCGCCTGTATCACCTCTCGGCCCTTCTGCGAATCGTACGAAGTCGCTCAAGTTCCATGTCAAAATCCGTACGTTATTTTAGCGGATGTAAATGTGTACTTGAACGATTCCAGTACACTTGTAATAAGGTTCTCGATGGCGCCGGTAAATCCTTCTTTGCATGCCTCTTCCACCTTTGTCTTATATGTTGACCACCTTGTATATACTTGTCGGGAAGCAGAAAAGGAGAAGCTTCCAAATCAAGTGATACTTAAGTAGGTGGGAATATGGTCACTGCCATGAGTCTCGATGTCAGAGAACCATCGAACATTTTGTCCAAGTTGCCGTGACACCAAGGTCAAGTCTAAGCAACGGCTATAGTTCGAACCACGCAAGAACGTCGGACTGCCATTGTTCATATTGCTGAGTTCGTGGTCGAAGCAAATTCCACAAGTTTCCGGCCCCTGGAATCTATTCTGGAGCTTCCCCAAGTCACGTGATGAGCAGTAAAGTCTCCCGTGATAATCCACGGTCCATTAGTCCCCGTCAGGATGTCTCGCAGTCGGTCGACGTCGAACCGACTATATGGGGAGATGTAGGCGCCGATCAGGGTGAAGGCCATGTTATTCTTTGTAATGCGGAGACACACGTATTGGTTTCCATCATGAGGCTGCACCGAGTGGGGAATGTAAGTCAGTTCTGTACGGATGTAAACAATTACTTTGCTGGAATGCCCGCACGTCGACGCCATAAAGGCTTCGTATCCAGAGAGTCTTAGCACTTTTGACACGTTCGGTTCACATATTACCACTACAGGAAATCGGTTCATAAAAACGTACGGGCGGAAACATGAAATCCTTGGTTTAAGTTCTCTGGCATTCCACTGGAAAATCGTAGCACTACGCACTTCATCACGGAATGAAGGCAGTGGAAGAGCCATTGTGCTTACTCAAAATTTGCAAATACTGGGTTCAGGGCATCCAACACTTGCACTGCGCTTCGAGCTGCTGGCGTATTCGAGTGGCCCAAAATCATGCGAATCGCATTTATCAAAGACTTGAGCATTGTTATAATTCGGCGGTCATGCTCTGTAAGCTCATCTGGGTGAGGGCTGGAGCATTGTGGTGCCTCTCCTTGTTGGGATTTTTCCACAGGGCTTATCCTTGGCAATGGTAGCCAAATCTCATCCACGGCATTCTTTTCAGATGCTCCGTTATCTATACGCGGTTTGGACACATTCTGCACTGGGGTTGGAGCAGATTCAACAGCAAGTGGCTTTGCGGCACGCGTATTCTTTGTGCGGAGAGCAGAATTCCTTGATGAGCGTCTGCGACGAGAACGACGTCGCCTGACGTCAGCAGCTGCTTCACGATGAGTCGACCGGTCCCTCACCATTTTCTTCAAGATGGAGAGTTCTCGGTTAATTCTAGGATATTCCTTTGATGAGGCATCGTGGGGCCCTTGAGAGTTCGGACACTTATAAGTTTTTGCCTGGCAGTTGCCTGCAAAGTGCTGTGCTGCACAGCGGGAACATATAGCAGACTTTCCACAGACGGCGCTCACGTGGCCGAATTTCTGGCAGTTTCTGCACTGAAGCGGCTTGGGAACAAAGGGCCGGACAGCATGTCTGAAATGACCTACCTTCAGATGCGATGGAAGGCAGTCACCTTTAAAGACAATTTTCACGCATCTGGAAGTTCCGAGACGGGCCACCTGTAGTATGTGGGTCCCATGATTGGCACTCTTTATCAAAAGTGGTAAATCCTCGCCTGAAATGGCCGCATCAATGTCATATATGATGCCTGTAGTAGCTCCTTTTCCCATCGCTATGATGGTATAGACGTTCATGCCACCGAGAACAGTGACAGCTTGCAGAGAATCTAACGCCGACGCTTGGGAGACGTCTACCGCGACAACATTTTCCCGAGGGTTGACTAGTACGTCCTCAATGCTATTTGGCAACAGTCTCTCGAGTACTACTGATGCAACTTGCCTGTTGAGGAACCTCATGTTGTCGGAGGGTAGCACAGGTAACAAAAGTATGGTGTACTTCGGCGAACTCTGCGGAGTCCTCATAGTAGATGTGTCCACAGAGGCCCTAAGTATCCACCGATTTGCTTTCTGACTCACGACAGTCACGTAGTCGTCGTCGGAGCTGTCGTCGCTCTCGGTCGAGTCTATCAGGGTAGCCTCGCTGTCGCTCGAGAGGCTGTTCAGCTTCCTTGAGGCTGCCGACGCGGGCGCCGCAACATCAGGTGGGAGTGCGGGTGGCTCCACCAGTTCCCACTGTTCCCTGTTCCCTGCTGGTGGCTCCACCAGCAGGGAACGGTGTTCCGCGGAAGAAAGTGAGAATCACCACAAAATACTGGTGACGGAGAACCAACACTCAGCAATAGGATCAATTCAAGAATTGAGATCCCCACAATGTCTGATATGCCATCATAGGTGTAATCAAGGCCTAAAATACGAAGACAATCGCTCTTTTGAAGACGAAAAGGGGACTTAGGCATGTCTGTGGTGAACCAATGAACAAATAACGACATTTCGAAAAAGATAGCGAAGCAATTGAAATATTTCCGTATTCAGTGAAAATTCGAAGGATACGGCATAAGCTATATTCATTCCTGAGATACAAAGTGATGTCATCGGCGAATGCTGTCACTTTCACAACACTACTACCAGGCAGTGGGAGACCGCTCACGTAAGGGTCTCTCACTACTGAGCTCAGAAATGGCTCAAGGCTGAGTGCATAGAGTACTGGGGATAGAAGGCACCCTAGACTAACACCACGAGTAACAGGAAATGGTGCACTTTCTCAACCATCAAGAAACAATGTACTTTGGATATTTAGATAAGCATTTCGAGCAAGTTGAACAAAATTTGACGAAAAGCCGAACACGTTCCGTACATTAAATACGTAGCTATCTTCAAAGTGATCGAATGACTTTTCTTGGCAAACTAAGAGACCACGTGCTGACCTGATCAGCGTGTATGTCATTATGTTACGCGTGATGAACCAGAGACTGTGTATCTCTCTGCCAGGGACTGAGCATGCCTGATGGTGTTCTATTAATGAAGGCATGAGGCTTCCCAAGTGTCGAATGACAACAGCTGCGAAGTTCTTGTAGTTAACGTTGAGAAGCGTGATTGGCCTCCATTCCTCTGGACCAACTGATGATGGATCGTGCTTAGGTATCAGCACAATGCGAGAGCTGCGAAAACTAAGCGGGAATTCAAAGTTCTCAAAGCAACAGCTGATAACAGACAAGAAAGTGGCACCAATATCTTCCAAAAATGTTAGATAAAACCCAACGGGTAACCCATCCGGCCCTGGGGCTTTTATTTCTTCCGTTTTTTTTCTTTCTTTATTTTCCATGCCGCTCGCTTGATAGAAAGTGATGCTGCCTTCACCTCATTACCTGACTGTTGCGCACAAAGACGTTCAGCAACCTTAGGTGGAACCCGAAGCAGCCCACTAAGCATTTCTACGTTGCCATGATCAATTCGCATTTTCAATATCCGACACAAGCAGCGAATAATCACGCATGGGAGGCGACCTAACAGGAAGTGCTCTTGGGGCCAGAGAACCAAATGCATTCGCTTGTCTAAAAAGCTAGTTTCTTGCAAAGCACAGAACTGCAGGGTGTGCACGCAGATTAAGTCTGCATCGCCAAGCAGCAGCTGACAGAGTCGACGCTGCGATGAGGCATTGAAAACGCCTCCGTAGTTCACGCTACCATGACCGCATCAGCGGAGTCAGTTGACTGACCCGTAGAGCAATACGGAGCTTCGTGGCAGTATCCCCCGTTCTTCTGACATGCGTCGTCCGAGTGCACGTCCATCAACTGAACAATCCAGACGCCACTGCAGCTTGAGCGCGTCCCATGACTCCGAAGGCCGAAGTTTTTTTGGTCGCTTTAACTCAGTGCGATGATCCGCGGCGCCGTCCGAGCCAGATGCTGACGCATGAGCACGCTTTATGTCTCGTGGGACCACCATTTCTACATCGAGCCCACACAGGCTTGGTGAGATTTCAACGCTGCTATAAACTTCGATGCTGAAGCTATTTTTTGATGATATGATGTCGGTAACAGCAGGGCTTCGGGATTGTTTGCATCGCCGCCAACAACTTCGGCAGCCGGGTGCTCATTCAGATGCGGCGGATGTGGCGTTGTAGGCGACCCAATTGAAGCGGATGAAGCCGCAGCAGATTTCGTCGGTGTGTCCACTGTAGAAATCGCAGGTTCAAGTGTTTTAGCCGTGTTTAAAAGTGGGTACGATCAGGAGGGCTGATGGTAGCAACCAAAGTCGAGGCGCAATCGGCCACAGCATGTGTCCTTCGCTGCTTGGGATGCCAGCGAATATGGCATGTTGCGATCCGCCATGTCATCAACAGCATGGTCTTCTTCTTTGGTAGAGGATACCGGCGAACATGTCGGATTGTGATTCCTGAGCTGCATGCTTCTTAACGTTACAGCGCAAACACCTAAGACGAACCACAAAAGGAAGACACGACACACAATTGCGCTGACGTTAAGTTCGGAATTATGAACCAGCTACGCCCAAATGAAGTTCTACTGAATGCTTCTTCTTTGCCATTTACCGACGCTGGTTGAGGAGGTGTCCAGGCAACTTCTTTGATTACGGCGTAACGCGCAGTGGCGACCGCAGCTGACGCCGGCAGTATGGGGGAAAAGGCTCCAGCAGTAGTGTCCGAGTATGAACGGCGCACAGGCACGCGTCCGTAGGGAGACCATACCCGCAACGTCGGCAAGGATGGTCACATCTCTCGATTTCGTGGCCATGGATACCACAACGGCCACAGAATGCTGCGGTGCACTGTGCACTGGAGAGGTCGCTGGAATCGCGCCGACGACACACGCGTTACAAGCCGCGGTAGTCAAACGGCACACGATGACCAGAGACTCGCAACTAATTGGGACAGGGGTTCTGGTGCTCATTTCCGTCTGAACGAAGCGGGTGCCCGTGAGCACACCACTTCGTCCGCTCATAAGACCAGCTTTGAGAGACAGAACCTTACCATACGGATATGGCGCCTGAACAAGGACTTAGTTCGAAACTAAGGACGGCAAAAAGACGCAGGCTGCATTGATGACCTGAGGGCCGGTGGGAACCACAGGAGAACTCTTGACACCGATGATAAGAAAGCCAGCATCGACGATTCAAGACATAGAAGCCATGCTTTTGACGGTGACTTGGAAGCTCAGCCTGACTCCAATGCACTGAATGCAGTAGACGTCAGAGAGGCCAAGTATTCAGGTCATCACGTCGACCACGGTCTCGGGACCATTCCCCGTGGGGACAACTATACACCGAAGACTTGGGCCTTCGAGTTAGTCGACGACGCTGTCACCACCATGGCGCAAAAACCCGTAGGGACTTCATCAGAAACTCTAGATCGGTTCTTCGTTGCGAGAACAAAACGAGACCGGCCGCGCGTGCAGCCGAAGAGGCAAGGATCAGCGTATTTGTAATGGAGCCAACTGTTCAAGAATTGGTGACATACGCTACCTTCAGAAGCCACCCTACGTGCTCTCATTATACTGCAAACTTAAACAGCATCACTGCTTAGAATTTTGGGCAACGATGATGTAAATATGAAGCAATAAATAACTTCGCCCTTTCTTCATAAGCTCTAACCTAACATCTCCGAGCCAAGGCCCGGAGCTGTGCTGCAGACACGTTTGTTACTAATGGGTTAAATAAAAGCTGGTGGGATGATTAGGTGGACTCATTCACGAAGAAAAAAAATTGAGGAGGTATTTCGCTCTCTGAAGGCGGATGACCAGCGGAGCTGTAGCATACCAAGCAATGTCAACTCACCTTTTCTAAGCGTCACGGACTTCGTACGGCAGTGGGAGGCACTACTCCCAAGCGGGGATCAGGGGAGCCAATTGGCCCTCCTGGACCAAGCTCAGCGACCCGCAAGAGCCAGTGGAACCCTCGACTGAGGGCCCAACCCAGACCTGCCATAACTCCGATTAACTGATCAATAAAGTTCTCTCTCTCTCTCTCACCGCACAGGGTTAGGCAGCGGTACATGTATTTTAAAGGGAAAGCTTTACTGGCCGCGATTTCGCCGTGGCAGTGCTCCGAGGAGGCACATGAAGTCACATCGCGTTCCTCGCCACATCGCGTGCCTCGTCGTTGCGATCACCTCCGCTCGCTTTGCCAGATGCGTCGCATGCTTGATAACATGTCGGAGGATTGAAAAGCAGAGCTCGCGTGCGCCGCAACCACAGTTAAGGCGGCAGTATGGACGGCGACAATTCTGATAAGCAGGAGGAGGCCTGGAATCGACATCGGAACGAGATGAAAAGGATACGAATCGCCCAGGAAACAGACGAACAGCGCGCCGAAGGGCTGGCTAAACGCCGTAACATAGCTAGAGAACCAGACTAACCTGGACTTGCAATCAAGAATAACCAAGGCTAACCATGCGATGCCTTAGCTTTCATTACGTATATCGTGGCATCGCCGAGCTAAGCCACTGCGAATTTTTTCTTGCTTGCGGCCAAGTTGTCGCGGCAATATATATATATATATATATATATATATATATATATATATATATATATATATATATATGGAAATCGATGCTCACTATTCAATGTATTCTGACAGTAAACTATCATCACCATCATCATCAGCAGCAGCCTGGTTAAGCCCACTGCAGGGCAAAGGCCTCCCCCATACTTCTCCAACTACAATGTACTAATTGTGGCCATATTGTCCCTGCAAACTTCTTAATCTCATCCGCCCACCTAACTTTCTGCCGCCCTCTGCTACGCTTCCCTTCCCTTGGAATCCATTCCGTAACTCTCAATGACCATCGTTTATCTTCCCTCCTCATTACCTGTCCTGCCCATGCCCCCCCATTTCTTTTTCTTGATTTCAACCAAGATATAATTACCTCGCGTTTGTTCCCTTACCCAATCTGCTCTTTTCTTATCCCTTAGCGTTACAGCTATCATTCTTCTTTTCATAGCGCGTTGCGTCGTCCTCAGTTAAATAGAACCCTTTTCGTAAGCCACCAGGTTTCCGCCCCGTACGTGAATACTGGTAAGACACAGCTGTTATAACCTTTTCTCCTGAGGGATAATGGCAACCTGCTGTTCATGCTCTCAGAATGACTGCCAAACGCACCCCAGCCCATTCTTATTCTCCTGATTATTTCAGTCTCATGATCCGGGTATGCAGTCACTACCTGTCCTAAGTAGATGTATTCCCTTACCACTTCCAATGCCTCACTACCTGACTACTGAGGTTTCGACTGAATCAAACGCTTTCTCGTAATCAATGAAAGCTATATATAAGGGTTGGTTATATTCCGCACATTTTTCTATCACCTGATTGATAGTGTGAATATGGTCTATTGTTGAATAGCCTTTACGGAATCCTGCCTGGTTCTTTGGTTGAGAGAAGTATAAGGTGTTCCTGATTCTATTTGCAATTACTTTAGTAAATACTTTGTAGGCAACGGAGAGTAAGCTGATCGGTCTACAATTTTTCAAGTCTTTGGCGTCCCCTTTCTTATGGATTAGGATTATGTTAGCGTTTTTCCAAGATTCCGGTACGCTCGAAGTCATGAGGCACTGCGTATACAGGGTGGCCAGTTTCTCTAGAACAACCTGCCCACCATCCTTCAACAAATCTGCTGTTACCTGATCATCCCCACCTGCCTTCCTTCTTTGCATAGCTCCCAAGGCTTTCTTTACTTCTTCTGGAGTTACCTGTGGGATTTCGAATTCCTCTGGACTATTCTCTCTTCCATTATCGTCGTGGGTGCCACTGGTGCTGTATAAATCTCTATAGAACTCCTCAGCCACTTGAACTATCTCATCCATATTAGTAATGATATTGCCGGCTTCGTCTCTTAACGCATACATCTGATTCTTGCCAATTCCTAGTTTCTTCTTCACTGCTTTTAGGCTTCCTCCGTTCCTGAGAGTATGTTCAATTCTATCCATATTATACTTCCTTATGTCAGCTGTCTTACGCTTGGTAATGACCTTGGAAAGTTGTGCCAGTTCTATTCTAGGTGTATGGTTAGAGGCTTTCATACATTGGCGTTTCTTGATCAGATCTTTCGTCTCCTGCGAACGCTTACTGGTATTCTGTCTAACGGAGTTACCACCGACTTCTATTGCACACTCCTTAGTGATGCCCACAAGATTGTCGTTCATTGCTTCAACGCTAAGGTCCTCTTCCTGAGTTAAAGCCGAATGCCTGTTCTGTAGCTTGATCTGCAATTCCTCTACTTTCCCTCTTACCGCCAACTCATTGATCGGCTTCTTATGTACCAGTTTCTTCCGTTCCCTCCTCAGGTCTAGGCTAATTCGACTTCTTACCATCCTATGGTCACTGCAGCGCACCTTGCTGAGCCCGTCCACATCTTGTATGATGCCAGGGTTAGCGCAGAGTATGAGGTCTATTTCATTTCTAGTCTCGCCGTTCGGGCTCGTCCACGTCCACTTTCATCTATCCCGCTTGCGGAACAAGGTATTCATTATCCGCATATTATTCTGTTCCGAAAACTCTACTACTAACTCTCCCCTGGTATTCCTAGTGCTTATGCCATATTACCCCACTGCTTTGTCTCCAGCCTGCTTCTTGCCTACCTTGGCATTAAAGTCGCCCATTAGTATAGTGTATTTGGTTTTCACACTCCCCACCGCCGATTCCACGTCTTCGTAGAAACTTTCGACTTCCTGGTCATCATGACTGGTTGTAGGGGCGTAGACCTGTACAACCTTCATTTTGTACCTCTTATTAAGTTTCACAACAAGACCTGCCACCCTTTCGTTAATGCTATAGAATTCCTGTATGTTACCAGCTTTATTCCTATTAACCAGGAATCCGACTCCTAGTTCTCGTCTCTCCGCTAAGCCGCGGTAGCACAGGACGTGCCAGCTTTTTAGCACTGTATACGCTTCTTTTGGCCTCCTAACTTCACTGAGTCCTATTATATCCCATTTACTGCCCTCTAATTCCTCTAATAGCACTGCTAGGCTCGCCTCACCAGATAACGTTCTAGCGTTAAACGTTGCCAGATTTATATTCCAATGGCGGCCTGTCCTATATATATGGCGGCAGTGAACTATATATGGCGACCTGTCCAATGGCGGCAGTAAACTATATATATTCATAATTTACTCTCTAAGCAGGGCTGGAGCGACATTTGACCGAACTCTACTAGAGGTCAAACCCCCTTCAAAATTTGTGTCATGCGTTATCACCATGATCACAGTCATCACATACCCAGTGATTGAGTTGCACATAAACAGTGCTCCAAGGAGCACACGTCGAAGGGTTTGTGGTCCTGCGACATATGCCCCTAATGCGCGAACGCAGATAGCCCATTGGCGCTTAAATATTTGGAGTTACCATATACCCTGGCTGAATATCTCCGAAATTGGCCCGCGAAATAGGTTAGAAACATGCATGCAACATGCGGAAAGTGAGAGGGGATGGGTAACTGAGCAAAAAAGATTTCGTCGTTAAACTGTCGCACAAGTGGTTATATTCTTTACAGATAGCTATCAAGAATACAATGCTGGGATTATGATATGCCGTTGACGCGTAGACTGCTACGTTGTTACTAGGTGGCTGTGATGATAGAGTATGTGCGCTGTCAATATAAGCGGGTTGTAGCGAAATGCGGCTAACCTATTCATGATTACACGTCGTAAAAAGGCTAAAAAAGCAAACAAAGGAAAAATATCTCGCATGCTTATTTTACTGTTATTGGACTAAAAGCAAAGCACCATAGGGGAAGTTATCGATGGCGCTTAAAATACAAAAGTTCTACTCTAGATGGAAGTAACACATTGGAGAGAAAAAACATATTTGTAGCATGACAAGTAATTGGGGTCGTCAAAGATATAGTACGGACGAGGAAATCTTTTGCCAGCTACACTTGGGCATCGGCACCGTGCGCTATCGCATCCGTGCTGTCGCAGCTTAAGCAAGGAAACCCAGCTCTAAAATAATTGAAATGGCGCAGAACGGCGTAAAAGCGCATTCCCCTGCGGCCGGCGTCCGTGGAGTCGCTATTCTTATTTATTATTGTAGTAAACATTGTGCCATATCAATGTCGTGGAGGTACTCTGTTTCTACCCGTCGCCATCGTTTCTGGATACCCTTCAGCAACATTCTTTCATCATTTCCTCTGTAAGGCATACGTTAAAATTTAGAACGCTGCGACTTGGCTTTCCTGCATGCTGGTCACGTGAAACGAACGCCAGGAACCCAGTGCCTGCCCTCGAGATATTACGTAACGTTGAGATGAACCAGTCCAATGCAATCGCATGAGATGCGAATTCATCTCCCTTTTTGGCCTTGTTCCATATAGGAATAATCAGAACAGTAGCCGGTAACGTAGCGCTTTTCTATACAAGTGCTATCTCATGCGGTCGAGGTGTGCTGATCCCGTCCTGTTCTATGCTTCCAGTACACAGCCGAGCGCTTCAACTTTTCCACGTGTTTGTAGGATTTACGAACGTGGAAAGTCAATTGACTTCTGATGCACGAGACCCGGCGTGCTCTCGTGTCTGAGCTGTCGACAGCTGTAGGTGAACTCCTTAGATGAGGTTCGCCACTGCGAAGACCTCTGGCAATTTATATGAAGTGCCATCACAGTCTAACGCGTTAGCCTTAAGCATATTAATAGTAGAGTGACGTTTAATTGGTGGTGGTAAAGAGAAATAAACATTGGCGTGTCTTATTGGGTTCGTTTCCGATTACTGCCCTCGTCTTCGCACTGCTTCAAGTTTTACGTATGCGAGCAGAGAGGCCGTTCAGGGACCCGCCGCCGTGCCTTGGCGGCTATGGTGTTGCTTTGCTAAACACGAGGTCGCGGGATCAAATCCCGGACGCAGCGCCCGCATTTCGTTGCGGGCGGTATGCAAAAACGGCCGTGTCCCTTGCATTGAGCGCCCGCTAAAGATCCCCTGTCCGCCAAAATTGTTCCCGAGTCCCCCTATACAGCGTTTCTCATAATCAGATCGTGGTTTTCTGGCGTCAAACACCAAAATTAATTCATTGAGATCAGGAAGGGACCATGGCTTCGGGACTGAACACAGAAAGCCTGAATGCTGCAGTGATGAATGGCTTATTTCATTCTTTTAGTTGCGTGTTATGTCAAAGCGGCCTTTCTCACACATATGAGAAAAATTGTGTACTAAAACATCCAATAACGGGACAGTGATTCGAAATTACACGCAAGCGAGCATTCAGTAAATCTTTTCGAAGTTTATAACTAACGCGCACACTTCAAACTCTTGGTACGCATAATACATAATATGACCCCCATGTTGTTAACGTATACTTATAGAAATATAGCTGTTTTTCCTTCTCCTGAAGCGGCACTAGACGACGTTCATATTTTCACGTTCTTTCGTCTGTGCATGAGGAAACTATTTATTGTGCGCGCCTGTTCCACACAAGCAAGTGACACCGGAAAGACAAGGATAGCAGCGAACACAGTCGGCGTTCGTCGAGAATTGATCGGCGGGTCAGGCGCGTTGGCTTTCATAAATTTATTTATTTAGTTTCAATACTGACGCTCTCTTTCGAGAGCGTCGCACTCGGACAGCACAATAATTCAGCTGTGCAGTGCAAGGAAATCAAAATATAGGTTATACAAAAAAACGACATAAGCAGTCCAAGTTATACATACTATAGAAGTAAACCATGTTAAGATCAAGCGGAATAATACATCAAAACAAGAACAGAAAAGCGAGAGGCTTTATATAGATAGCACAGGTATCACTAGGGCTTGTAATCAAACAAAAGTAACTAAAATAAAACTACGAGTGTTTGAGAATGATTATAGCAAACGAATAATTTCTCGTAAATAAGAGAGTTTATTAAATTTTCTAACGAATAAAGAATCTGCGGTGGTGTCACTGCATGCATAGGTACTGTTATTCACACATATTTTTTTTCTATTTATGATATAAATTCAGATAATCATTCAATGTTGGTGATAGTAGTATCAAGTTGGTTTCATTCTGCTTTTGCGAGGGGGAAGAAAGAATACTTAAACGCGTCATTTTTGCATACGTATTCTGTGAATGTGTGCGCATGCTTATTCCGTACAAGTCGAGCCTCGGAGAATGAAATGTATTTGTAGGTATCTATAATATGGTTATTTTTTTAGTAGTTGAAGCAAGAATTTTAAGCGAGCGTGTTTCACTCTTGTGGGTAGCGCTCGCAAACCGGACTGGGCTAGAAGATTTGTCGGCGAGTCTGTACGCTTATATTTGTTATGGATGCACCTCACAGCTTTTTTTTTATTGATTCTGGCTTACTTATGTTAGTCAGTGTATGCGGAAAGCAGACTGTGTTAGCGTATTCGAGAAAAGACCTTACAAATGATGTATAGTCTAGCAGCTTCGTTGACTTGGTTGTGAGCGCCAGGCTTCTTATTAAGGAAAATAGTTAGTGCAGCGCCTTTGAGATTATACTACTGATATGTTTGTCCCATTTGAGCTCCGAGGTTAATGTGTAACGCTTAGATATTAGTGTTCAACTTTGTTAAGTAGAGTGCCGTTAATTGCGTATATAAAGATTGGTGATACCGTTTTCCTGGTTACAGTCATGATCGCGGACTTTTGTATGTTTATTTGCATCTGCCATTTGGAGCACAAATGAGCTATGTCAGCTAGAGAATCATATAATTTTATGTGATGATTCTAATGATTAATTTCTCTGTATATGACGCAGTCGTCCGCGAATAGTTTTATATTGCAATTGATTTTAGCTATGGTATCTTTAATATAGAGTAAGAAAAGCCGAAGGTCTGAGAACAGACCTTCGGGAGGCTCCGGATGTTACTGCGATTATGTTAGAAAGCGTTCTTTTGTAAACCACAAATTGCGAGCGGTTACTTGAGAAACCTTTTATCCAAGCAGAAAGTTCTCCTATACCAAAAACATCTTCAAGTATAGCTATAAATTTGCTATGACATACACAGCCGAAAGCCTTGGACAAACCGAGTAGAATCAAGTCAGTTAGACCGCTGTTATGCGATGATATTTACTATGCGATGATATTTACTATACCACTCTGCATATCTTTTGAGGAAAGTATTAGGTATGTCGTCGGGGCCAGTAACTTTTTTGGGGTCAAATTGAAGCAGTAAATTGCAAATGACTAGCCGAACGTTCCGGGTTAATCTCTGGTGCCCGCGTGCCTTTCAGGAACTACAGGAAAATTGATGTCGGACATGCAATCTGATTATACAAAGATCAGCGAGAACGCCCATAACAGATACTCGTAGAATCAACGACAACGTTTGAGTAATTATTAAATCATGCAAGGGGGTTTTATAGTGATTAGGTTTAGCATTTGTTAGCCAGTATATGGCGGTCACCCAAGAAAGCTTAAGAAGAATACGTCTCAGTATGACGCCTTTCTAAAGACAGAAAATTAGGGCTGTAGACTTTAGTTTACCCTTATTTGCCTGCATAAATATTTGCCCAAATATAACCCATAACTTTCACGATAGTTCAGCACATTGCGTTGGCGGGCTAGTTGGTGCGAATCCATGAATACTTTGTTTAGCGAAAAACAACACACACAAGAAAGACGACCCAGGACAAGGCGCTACTCTCAACTCAGCAGTTGAGAGTAGCGCCTTGTCCTGGGGGGGGGGGGGGGTCGTCTTTCTTGTGTGTGTTCTTTTGCGCTAAACAAGGTATTAATGAACTTTCACGATCTTCCATAAGAAACTCCGTCAATGATTTAGTTTCCATAGAACACCGTTAAAACAAGCGTATAACATTTCCGAACGATTATGAGTCGCAATTAGAGCTTCGATAGTGAAGAAAGATTCAGAGCCCTTCTACTATGTGCTGGTCGAAGACCAGCGAAGCTATATTGCTGAGTACATATTTGAAGTGCTACTTGGGGTTTTGCTATATTGGTTGAATAAAGGCACAAACTCCTCAATTCGTTGTTTGTTTCGTCTTTTCTATATTATTCTGTTTTTTCTACTCTCCTTTTCATTCCCTTCTTTTCTTCTTTTTCTTTCTTTTTTCTTCAATTTTTAATTTTTACTTTGTTTTTCTTTACTTTACTTTACTTTATTTGTTTTTCTTTCTACATATACACTGACGTCTCGACACGTATCGTCATAGACTAACGTTTGGTCAACTGCGTTCATCGCTCCGGCGCATTCTTCTTGACAAAGTCATAACTACATTCTTCATTTCGTCTTCTTTCTTGTTTTTTTTTTACTTCTGTATATTAATTTTTTATATTTAGATTTTTTATTTCTTCTTGTTATTCCCACAATTTTATTCTTATTTTTCTTCATACATAGACTGCCGTTCGACATGCATCGTCTCAGACTAGCGTTTGGGCTGCAGCGTTCATCGCCCTGGCGCATCGTTCTTGTCAGCATCTCGGACACATCTTTTTCCATATCCTAGCGAAGGACAGCATCGGTGTAAAATAACACGAAACACATGCAGGATATCTGGCAATGTGAGCGAAATTTTGTAAGGTTTCTATTTACTGCGCTTTGTTTGTGAATTATGCTGGTCTCTTTATTTAATGTGTGCAGCATTTTTGGCACGACAGCGCCACCGAATGATGAGAGACGTATATATGGAGTTCTCTCAATCTCTACAGGGTGCCTTGCAAAGCAAGGCGAAACTATATTTAGCATTAAAACGTGTTCGAGCACAAGGTACGTTATACTCGGCCAGGGAGTCGCGTTTAAGCGCCGCCGTAGCCTTATCTTGAAGAAACGCGCCACAATGCCATAGTGCGATCAGAGACGCACTGCAAATTCCGTCGACAAACGCTTCCAAATGACTCTTAGTATTACGGCAACAATTATACGGGTACGGTTGAGCTGCTTTCGCACTGCCGCCGTTGGTGTCGCCATCGGGTATGTCGTGTTGTCGCGCTAATGACGGGGCATGTCGCTCACATGCGGAGGGTTACAGGGCGTCCCAAGATCATGAGTGCGTTTCGCTTACAAGAAATAGAAGCACTGCAGCTCCTAAACCTAGGCCATACACCTAACCTTGTCTCTCAACCTGTCTCTTGCTGTAAGAACCATTAAAATTTGAGTGGAGCATGAGCAAATTTCTAAGGAAATGTCTTTGATGAGATGTGCTTAAAAAAGGTTTATTTTACCAAGAGATCATACAAACACTGATTCACATTCACGGCACAGTTCCACTAGAACGATAAAGTAATGAAGATACGATGCACTGTATACACGGCACGTTTTCAAAGTAGTGTCCGAGTCCTCACTCACTAACATATAACCGCACAGACCAACGGAAGCACACAGATACACATAAACTAATTGTCACATACATAAAATGTTAAATATACACAGTGTACACAATGGTTATGTACAATGATGATGTGACAGATACACTTTACATAATTTTGTAGTGATGTTATGAGATGTGAATATGCAAAAATGACCATGTAAACGACAGCACGCACACACAGAAATCACGGGCACATACAGCCTATGCATATTCAATTAATGCTGCTGATGGCTTAGCTATAGGAACCAGGCTGCCCGAAAATTAGGCAAATCGCGTCCATCAGCCGCTGACAGGAAAGGGCATGACCACTGTCGAAGGAACTCTACTTCTCCAAGCGGCCGTGCCTCATTATCAGAAAGTGGTTTTGGCACGTTAAACCCCATAACTTTTTTTTCTTCAAGGAAGAACAGCTCTTCTGGCAGAAACGACAGTAGCTCAGAGTGGAGCCTCTCGAGAAGTGGAAAAAGAGCGCGGTGACGATGCACCACGGCAAATGCCTCGCATCGGTTACGCCATAAACAAAAGGCCCGCACAGCAACTAAAAGTCGCGCGAAGCGGCTACGTGAGCAGCAAGCAGATGTAATAAATCGGGTAACTACATGCCCACGGAAACCAGCATGCACGCACTTCCAAAATACCTTGGCAACGACGCATTGCAGCAGCCCATGCCCATGACCTCAATTAGAACATAAGGAACAGGATACAGAAACTCCTCCTACAACTAGCGATGAGGCCAGAAGGGCCTCGCAAGACATGAAACGAGGAAGAACAGCAGGAAATGATGGAGTAACAGTTGATTTAATTAAAGATGGAGGAGCCATTATGCTTGGAAAACTGGTGGCTCTTTATACGAAGTGTCTATCGACTGCAAGGGTCCCATAAAACTGGAGGAATGCAAACAATATACTAATCCACAAAAGGGGGGACGCTAAAGAATCGAAAAATTACAGGCCCATTAGCTTACTCCCAGTATAAAATATTTACCAAAATAATCTCCAATGGAATAAGGGCAGCACTGGACTTTAGTGAACCAAGGGAACAAGTTGACTTCAGGAAGAGATACTCTACAATGGGTCACATCCATGTCATTAATCAGGTTATCTAGAAATTCGCAGAGTATAATGAGCCTCTCTTTATGGATTTCATAGATTATGGAAAGGCATTTGATTCAGTAGAGATACCACCAATCATAGCTGCATGACGTAATCAAGGAGTACAGAACGCTTACGTAAATACCTTGGAAAATTTCCAGTGAGGTTCTGCAGCTACCTTAATTCTACACAATAAAAGCAGGAAGATACCTATAAAGAGGGTGCTACCCAGGGGATACCCAGCAGAGGGTGCTAAGAATCACTGGCTCCGGACAGGCCGCCATTGGAATATGAACCTGGCAACGTTTAACGCTAGAACGTTATCTAGTGAGGCGAGTCTAGCAGTGCTATTGGAGGAATTAGAGAGCAGTAAACGGGATATAATAGGGCTCAGTGAAGTTAGGAGGCCGAAAGAAGCATATACAGTGCTAAATAGCGGGCACGTCCTGTGCTACCGGGGCTTAGCGGATAGAAGAGAACTAGGAGTCGGATTCCTGATTAATAAGAATATAGCTGGTAACATACAGGAATTCTATAGCATTAACGAGAAGGTGGCAGGTCTTGTTGTGAAACTTAATAAGAGGTACAAATTGAAGATTGTACAGGTCTACGCCCCTACATCCAGTCATGATGACCAGGAAGTCGAAAGCTTCTATGAAGACGTGGAATCGGCGGTGGGGAGTGTGAAAACCAAATACACTATACTAATGGGCGACTTTAATGCCAAGGTAGGCAAGAAGCAGGCTGGAGACAAGGCAGTGGGGGAATATGGCATAGGCACTAGGAATAGCAGGGGAGAGTTATTAGTAGAGTTTGCGGAACAGAATAATATGAGGATAATGAATACCTTCTTCCGCAAGCGGGATAGCCGAAAGTGGGCGTGGAGGAGCCCGAACGGCGAGATTAGAAATGAAATAGACTTCATACTCTGCGCTAACCCTGGCATCATACAAGATGTGGACGTGCTCGGCAAGGTGCGCTGCAGTGACCACAGGATGGTAAGAACTCGAATTAGCCTAGACCTGAGGAGGGAACGGAAGAAACTGGTACATAAGAAGCCGATCAATGAGTTAGCGGTAAGAGGGAAAATAGAGGAATTCCAGATCAAGCTACAGAACAGGTATTCAGCTTTAACTCAGGAAGAGGACCTTAGTGTTGAAGCAATGAACGACAATCTTGTGGGCATCATTAAGGAGCGTGCAATGGAAGTCGGTGGTAACTCCGTTAGACAGGATACCAGCAAACTGTCGCAGGAGACGAAAGATCTGATCAAGAAACGCCAATGTATGAAAGCATCTAACCCTACAGCTAGAATAGAACTGGCAGAACTTTCGAAGTTAATCAACAAGCGTAAGACAGCTGACATAAGGAAGTATAATATGGATAGAATTGAACATGCTCTCAGGAGCGGAGGAAGCCTAAAAACAGTGAAGAAGAAACTAGGAATTGGCAAGAATCAGATGTATGCGTTAAGAGACAAAGCCGGCAATATCATTACTAATATGGATGAGATAGTTCAAGTGGCTGAGGAGTTCTATAGAGATTTATACAGTACCAGTGGCACCCATGACGATAATGGAAGAGAAAATAGTCTAGAGGAATTCGAAATCCCGAAGGTAACGCCGGAAGAAGTAAAGAAAGCCTTAGGAGATATGCAAAGGGGGAAGGCAGCTGGGGAGGATCAGGTAACAGCAGATTTGTTGAAGGATGGTGGACAGATTGTTTTAGAGAAACTGGCCACCCTGTATACGCAATGCCTCATGACCTCGAGCGTACCGGAATCTTGGAAGAACGCTAACATAATCCTAATCCATGAGAAAGGGGACGCCAAAGACTTGAAAAATTATAGACCGGTCAGCTTAGTGTCCGTTGCCTACAAAGTATTTACTAAGGTAATTGCAAATAGAATCAGGAACACCTTAGACTTCTGTCAACCAAAGGACCAGGCAGGATTCCGTAAAGGCTACTTAACAATAGACCATATTCACACTATCAATCAAGTGATATAGAAATGTGCAGAATATAACCAACCCTTATATATAGCTTTCATTGATTACGAGAAAGCGTTTGATTCAGTCGAAACCTCAGCAGTCATGGAGGCATTACGGAATCAGGGTGTAGATGAGTCATATGTAAAAATACTGGAAGATATCTATAGCGGCTCCACAGCCACCGTAGCCCTCCATAAAGCAAGCAACAAAATCTCAATAAAGAAAGGCGTGAGGCAGGGAGATACGATATCTCCAATGCTATTCACAGCGTGTTTACAGGAGGTATTCAGAGACCTGGATTGGGAAGAATTGGGGATAAAAGTTAATGCTGAATACCTTAGTAACTTGCGATTCGCTGATGATATTGCCTTGCTTAGTAACTCAGGGGACCAATTGCAATGCATGCTCACTGACCTGGAGAGGCAAAGCAGAAGAGTGGGTCTAAAAATTAATATGCAGAAAACTAAAGTAATGCTTAACAGTCTCGGGAGAGAACAGCAATTTACAATAGGCAGCGAGGCACTGGAAGTCGTAAGGGAATACATCTACTTAGGGCAGGTAGTGACGGCGGATCCGGATCATGAGACGGAAATAATCAGAAGAATAAGAATGGGCTGGAGTGCGTTTGGCAGGCATTCCCAAATCATGAACAGCAGGTTGCCGTTATCCCTCAAGAGAAAAGTATATAATAGCTGTGTTACCAGTACTCACCTACGGGGCAGAAACCTGGAGGCTTACGAAAAGGGTTCTACTCAAATTGAGGACGCCACAACGAGCTATGGAAAGAAGAATGATAGGTGTAACGTTAAGGGATAAGAAAAGAGCAGATTGGGTGAGGGAACAAACGCGAGGTAATGACATCTTAGTTGAAATCAAGAAAAAGAAATGGGCATGGGCAGGATATGTAATGAGGAGGGAAGATAACCGATGGTCATTAAGGGGTACGGACTGGATCCCAAGGGAAGGGAAGCGTAGCAGGGGGCGGCAGAAAGTTAGGTGGGCGGATGAGATTAAGAAGTTTGCAGGGACGGCATGGCAACAATTAGTACATGACCGGGGTTGTTGGAGAAGTATGGGAGAGGCCTTTGCCCTGCAGTGGGCGTAACCAGGCTGATGATGATGATGATGACCTTTAAAGAAAGGGGTCAGACAGGGAGACACAATCTCTCGAATGCTGTTCATTGCGTGCTTGGAACAAATATTCAAGCTATTAAACTGAGAAGGCTTAGGAGTAAAGATCGACGTCGAATATGTCAGAACCTTCGGTTTGCCGATGGATGGATGAATAACTTTCTTGTGGTCCGTTCGTGCGCGCGATTAGTTCGCAGCGGGCCTCTCCCACGTCGGGACAGAGAGACCATGCCCCTCCACCGCGTGGTGGGCCCGATGGACAGCCCAGAGCTGTGCTTCAAGGTCCGAGCTGCGTAGAGCTCGGTCCCAGTCTTCCTTGGTGGCACTGGCCTCCGGCGCCAGGAGGCCATCCCAGAGCATGTGAGCGTCCCAGAGCGTTCAAGAGCATGTGAGGATATGAAGACGTCTACCCAGCGGTCGATTTAGGCACCACTGGCCTCCTGGAAGCCCTTGGGTTCAGCGAGAGCAGTGGAAAAGTAAGATGTCCGCAATAGGCATTTGTAAGAGGCGATTGGAGGATTGGTGGAAGAAAAGTAGGGAACCGACAAAAAACGGAGACGTGCAAAAGCACAGTTCCCAATAGGGGATCAGAAAATCAGGTAGGACATTAGGGGATCAGAAACTAAAAATAGGGGATCAGAAACTTAGGTAGGACATTAGGCAGTATAATAGCAAGAGCTTGGTGGCGCAACCCACCACCCCGTTCCAAAGGGGACGCTCATAACATCCGTCCGTCCGTCCGTCCGTCCGTCCGTCCGTCCATCCGTCCATCCATCCGTCCGTCCGTCCGTCCGTCCGTCCGTCCGTCCATCCATCCATCCATCCATCCGTCCGTCCGTCCGTCCGTCCGTCCGTCCGTCCGTCCGTCCATCCGTCCGTCCGTGCGTCCGTCCGTCCGTCCGTCCGTCCGTCCGTCCGTCCGTCCGTCCGTCCATCCATCCATCCATCCATCCATCCATCCATCCATCCATCCGTCCATGCGTCCATCCGTCCGTCCGTCCGTCCGTCCATTTCAACGTTACCATGATGCATTCGCATTTTAAAAATGCGATACAAAGAGCGAATAATCGTGCACGCAAGGCGACATTGAAGGAAGTCCTCTTGGGGCCAGAGAACCGAATGCATTTCGCTGTCTAAAAGCGAGTTTCTTGCAAAGCGCAGAACTTCAGGGTGTGCAGAAGGCTTTCCATTTGCATCGCCAAGCAGCAGCTGACAAAGACGACGCTGCGATGAGGCGTTCGAAACGCCTCCGTAGCTCACGCTTCCATGGCCGCATCAGCAGTGTCAGCTGAATGACCCGAAGAAGAATACGGAGCTTCATGGCAGTATCCGCCAGTTCTGACACATGTCGTCTGAGTGCAGGTCCTTAGGCTGAACAATGCCGACGTCACCTGCACTTCTGAGCGCGTCCCATGACTCTGCGTCAACTCTTGAAAGAGAGCCACGCAAGACTCTCGACAAACAAGAGCGCGTGCGCGTCATGTATAACGCGGATGACAAGACGCCAAGGTTTTACTGAAGAGGAAGCAGAGAACTAAACTCAAAAGGTAACTGGTATTTGATCCTAAATATAAAGAGGGGATGAAGGTACAGTTATCACATCAGATTGGGAAACATACTGAGCTAAATTGCTTGGCACATAGCCACGGTCTAACCTGCTCGACGACGCGCCGCGTCGCCACGTCCAGGCAAATGAAGAACCATGAAGAAGTCGATATGTAGCCAGCAACGGAAAGTGCTCGACTAGGCGACGCCACTTCCGTGCGTTCTAGTCAGGGCGACCCCAGCCCAGGCCTCGCAGATCTGCTCGCGTGTCTAAACACAATTAAAATCTCAAACAAGCACCACGTGACGTCCGTCCACAAAATACACGTCCACGTCACGAAAGAAGTCATTGGACTTAGTGTCCTGCGCGGGTTCGTAGATGTACAAAATACGTAACCTAAATGAAGATAGCACAAAATGAAATGCCAATATCCGGCCTGTCCCATCATAAAAAATATGATGATCTCTCAGTAAAACTCTATTGAAAACAATATAGCTCCGCTTGAGCGTGATGTTGCGAAAGAGAAAAAAAAACAGTCTGGGATGAAGGTGCTTTTGAAATGAAGAACATGTCCAATGGCGAAAAAATTTGTTTCTTGCAAACACAGAACATCACAATCTTTAGCGCGGGCCATGCGCTGATAATTTCGGCTTGTTTTATAAGACTTCAGAACCCCTGTACGTTTAATGAAATAATATTCTTTGTGTCAGCCATATTTGAAGAAATGTGCCATCAAACTGACATGGTAGAGTTGTTCAAGTCTGCTCCCCGGGAACAATACAGGGGACTTTCAATACACACGTCACTTCTTCGACCCTCTCGAAGGAGGCCAGGTTTTTTTGGCCGCTGTAACTCGGTGCGGTGGTACGGGGCGCCGTCCGAGCCAGAGGCTGACGCATGGGCACGCTTTACGTCTCGAGGGACCGCCATTTCTACGTCGAGTAAATCCATTCTTGGCGAGAGTCCAACGTTGCTGTGAACTTCGAGGCTGGAGCTGTTTTTTTATGATGATGATGATGATGTCGGTAAGGGTAGATCTGCGGGATTGTTTTCATCACCGCCGACAACTACGGCAGCCGGGGGCTCATTAAGATGCAACGGATGTGGCGTTGTAGGCGACGCAATTGAGGGCGATGAAGCCACAGCAGATTTCGTCGGTGTATCGACTGTATAAATCGCAGGTTCAGGTGTTTTAGCCACGTTTAAAAACTGGATGCGATTAGGAGGGCTGATAGTAGCAACCGAAGTGGAGGCGCTATCGGCCGCAGAATGCGCGTCCTTCGCTACTTGAGGTCCCAGCGAACATGACGTGTTGCGATCCAGCACGTCCTCAACCATGTGGTCTTCTTTATCGGCAGAGAAGGCCGGCGAACATGACGTGTTCTCATTGCCCGAGCTGCATGCTTCTTCTTTGTCATTTAACCACGCTGGTTGATGCGGTGTCAAGGCAATTTTTTTATTAGGGCGTCATGCGCAGTCGCGACCGCAGGTGACGCCGGCGAAGGGGGACGGGGCTCCAGCAGCCGCGTCCGAGTACGAACGGCGCACAGAGCATGCGGCCGTAGGGAGACCATCACCGCAACGCCGACAAGGATGGTCACATCCGTCGATTTCGTGTCCATGCATACCACAACGGCCACAGAACGCTGCGATGCACTGTGCACGGTAGAGGTCTCTGGTAGCGAACCGACGACACATGCGTTACAAGCAGCGGTAGTCAAACGTCCTACGATGACCAGAGGCTCGCAGGTAATTGGGACAGGAGTTCTGGTGCTCATTTCCATCCGACCGTAGTGGGTTCCCGTGAGCACGCACGTCGTCCGCTCATAAGACAAGCTTTGAGAGAGAGAACCTTGCCATACGGATATAGCGCCTGGACGAGCACTTCACTCGAAACCAAGGACGGCAAGAATACGCAGGTTATGTTGGTGACCTGCTGGCCGACGGGAACGACAGGACAACGCTCGCCATCGATAGGGCAGCCAGCATCGAGGATTAGAGTCATAGAAGTCATGCTCTTGACGGTGACTTGGAAGCTCAGGCCTCCCATGTGCTGAACGCAGTAGACCTCAGAGAGGCCAACAATCTAGGCCGTCGCGTTGACGAGGGTCTCGGCACCATTCCCCGTGGGGACAGCAACACCGAAGTCTTGGACCTTCGAAGGAGTCCACGACGCTGTAGGCGTCATGGCACGAGAGGTGGACGCCCCTGACGCGGTACTCGCAAGGACGTCAGCAGAAACTCTTGTTCGGTCCTTCGTTGCGAGGGGCATGAAGCTAAAGAAACAGGGACACCATCCAGTGCAATAGAGCCGACTGTAATAACATTGGTAACATACGCTATCTTAAAAAGGCACCCTACGTGCTCTCAATATAATGCAGATTTAGACCGCATACCTACATCAAATTTCGGTCAACGATGATGTAAATATCTAGTAACAAATATCTTCGCGCTTTCTTCATAAGCTCTAACCTAACATCTCCATGCCAAGCCCAGAAGTGCACTGCAGACAAGTTTGTTACAAAGAAAAGCTAGTGGGATTATTAGGTGGGCTCATTCACGAAGAAAAGAAAACTGAGGAGTCGTTACGCTCTGTGAAGGCAGATTACCAGGGGAGCTGTAGCATACCACACAGGGTTGGACAAGGGTACATGTATTTATTTTCATCATTTAGTAATAGTAGTGACGATAACTTTGTGAATACTGTTATATATAATGATTGTTTCGGCTACAAACTTAGACATAATATTTGCCAAGTTAAATCTACGCACATCCGTTGTTGAGTGACCTAGGTTGATGTGGCACTTCACCCTGAACTCTTCTACGGCAAACTGAGTAAACCATTTCCTGTGTGTTTTTGAAATGTCCACGTTGCAGTCTCCATCGATGATCACATGGGTAGTTTCATCATGTGTATGCCATGCAAAACGCGTGGTCACGAACTTGTTGATATCGCACTTGGCTGTGCCTGGAGATATATACAGTGGATATCAGATTTCCGTCTTTCGTTTGTATGGCACATACATACCCACAGTAAGCGGCGTTGTCCTCTTGCGTGTCGACGGTGTAGGGTTGTACATACATTTTGTCCTTTGCGCATATGGCGATGCCTCCTGTTTGTGAGTCCATGTGCAGTTCAGAACCATTGCATTATACACTTCGACTCGAAGGAATTCTTTTTGATTTATTTATTTCATTTATTATTATTATTATTATTATTATTATTATTATTATTACTGTTATAATAATAATAATAATAATAATAATAATAATTATTATTATTATTATTATTAGTAGTAGTAGTAGTAGTAGTAGCAGTAGTAGTTGTAGTAGTAGTAGTAGTAGTAGCGGCGCAGTGCTCGAAGCCTGCTTCACCTCCGCCGCAGGTCGGCCCGGTATTGCACAATCTCCGAGATCGATCTACGATTTTGTTTGCGGACACGATAAATGTATTGCGGGGTAGAGAAATGCAGCTTCGCTGTAAAAATGAAGACATCAAGCGGGCGCAACGCCGAACGCTCCACCTAATCGACTTGGAGACAGCATTCTGCCTTCCGCAGCTATAATGAGCATTCTGCGCGCGCATATTTAGGCACACTAACGTTCCCACTGAGCTCTTGCGTGTATCGATTGGTCGGAGTGGAGCGGAGAGTAAATGCCAAACTAACTTTGTCTAATATTTCACAGCGTATTGACCAGCGCGGACGGTTACTCTTTGGTCTCATCTCGTGTACAGCCGAAGTTTGACGCCTCCACCGCCACTGCAGCGGTGTGAGATTTCCGGTAGCTGCAATAGCACTGATGCTTCTGGCCAGCAGAAGGTGCGTTACGTGGTGCGACACCCTATTTCGCACCGGCGTACAGTTAGGGTATCATCCGAGGAGGTTGAGCGCCATTGCTATCAGAGCCTTGCTATCGCTAACAACGCTTCGTAGTTCCGACGGCAGGATGCGGTGGTGTAGTCAGTGCCCAACGTCAATGAAACATAGAGCAAGGCAACCTGCGCGAAATACCCGATGCGACTGTGTAAACCTCGACGTCAGTGAGAACTCGCAGCTGTACAGCGGCATTGGCGACGAGCTATCAGGAAGCAAAGTGGCAGCGCAACCTCTGGTCATGTTAACCTGCATAAGAACACCAGCGTCGGAGCCCGCGCATCATGCAGGGACACGCGTTGGATGTAACGCACAGCACGGAAGTACTAATCTGTGGTATGGTTGAGCATTTGAAAAGGCTCGGGCAGAGCAAAGCAATTGCACTAGTTGAGTGAAGCGTTCGAAGTGTTGATACGAGACACTATTTTCTTTGAAATAACGCACACAAAAACAACCAACGAAACACAGTCAAGACGACCCAGGGGACACTTCGGACTCACTTATTCCGGGTGCCAATTAATATATGCATAGTCGCATGCGTATAATACATCAATCCTACATTACGAGTCAACAGGCTTTTAGGTTTCGATTCTATACATATCGCACACTAAACCAAACTAGAAAGGGTGCAAAGGGTGGCAGTGCCGTTTATTTATAATAAGTCCAGGCTCTGCGACTCCCCGGCAAACGTCTTGGCTAACGCAGGCCTATAGAAACGCTGTCCGGTGGGGCGAAACAAGCCCGCTTACAATTCAGATACCGCTTAAGCACGACCATTTTAAGATAAACCGAGCTATGTACATTTCTTTTCCTAAATCACGTCTCTCGCGAAATAAGTAACCGCTCACAGTAAACGAGTATGTACAGCGTGATAACAATATATATAGAAGTGTTCACTTTTCCCATATGCGGTCGAAGAACACGGACTAAAGTCACCTTTCAGTAAAGCATTTTTCTTTTGACATGTCGAAGAACGGAATCTTCTAAATCGAGCTATGATTTCCACGTCTTGACTTCGATCTGTTGATCATCTTATAGAAACTTCAAACAGAGACCACGCCACTCATCACACTCGCATTACTTCGCCGTAACACTTCTCTACCTTGTTGCGCCTAAGAGTTACACATCACCAGCCACAACAATAATCAATCACACGCTATTGTCGCAATAAGTTATGTAATATTACAAGGTTCACTTATCGGCTTTTGTCTGCAAAATAGGCATTATTACATTTATGACGTTCAAACGTACAATTAGCTAACGAAGTGTTTTGCGATTTTAAATTGCCATTGTGATTCTTTCTTTAGGCCTATCCGGTATTTTTCTCCTTTCCCATGCAGCATGAACTTCTTATTCTTTGTTTAAAACTGTGTACGCAAGCCCTCCTTCTCCTTCACAAACACACGGATTTCACTTTAGTAGTGACCTAGCCTATAGGACGGAGTATTTCGTAAGGGCGGAAGTATCGGCAGAGAAGCTTTTCAGGCAGTCCACGTCGTCGCAACCTGTTACGCAGAAATTGATTGCCTGTACAGGGCAACAGCGCTCGAAGCTGCAAAGTTCTTTGTCAAAACTATCGTGGTGAGGCATGATGTCCCCACCATCGTTAATACTAATTGTGGAACAGCCTTTACTGCGGACCTAATGCAATGCTTCATGCGAGTGACTCGGACTGATCATAGAAGAACTACGGAGTACCACCCTTAGACAAACGGAGGCGGATAGGCAGCCATTGGTCACAGCAGACGAGGTGCGCTGCGTGCTATGGGCGGGTAGGGAGCGGTCATGTCAAGTGCTACACATCTGTGTACCGCGGTATGCCTGAGCACGTCGGCGTACGTTGGGATGCGCCGCATCAGCTGTGGCTACCGCTGTGGATACCATCTATGACCTGCATCGGTTCGTCCCGAACAACGCCGATGATAGATAGTGCATTCCGAGTCTGAGGTTTCTGCAAATTGCCGAGCTCATCCCTGATCACTGAGCTGATGAGCTCCCGCAGGGCTTCAAGGTGGTTCGGCACGCCTCCGGAGAACTCATTCATGAAGAAAAAGAATCGCAGTTCCAGACGAAAGCGAAGCACCGATTGCGATAGCAAATTAGCAGATAGCTGTACAAACTGAGGATTCTGTCTTTCGTTTACGCGGCAGAGGCATCACCACAGTCAGTGGCATTGTGCTCTTGTGAGTCGACGGGGTAGGGTAGTACATACATTTGGCAATTTGCGTATATGGCAATGCCTCCGGTTCGTGAGTCCATGTGCTGTTCGCAAAAGATTTCTGTATACACGTAGACTTCAAACAATGCGTTTTGATTTATTTATATATTTCATTTATTATTATTATTATTATTATTATTATTATTATTATTATTATTATTATTATTATTATTATTATTATTATTATTATTATTATTATTATTATTATTATTATTATTATTATTATTATTATTATTATTATTATTATTATTATTGCCTGTTTCGCTTCCGCCGTGTGTCGGCCCGCCATTGTGTAATCTCAGGTATGGGCACATATTGTTGTTCACGGACATGAAAAATGCATTCGGGCGTAGAGGTATGCGGCTTTGCTTTAAAAATTGAGAAGTGGACGTGTCGCCGAACGCTGCACCTAACTTACTTAGGGACAGCATTCTGCCTTCCGCTGCTGGCATGAGCTTTCTGCGCGCGCATACTTAGGCGCACTAGCATTCCCACTGAGCTTCTGTGTGTATCAATTGGTGGGAGCGGAACAGGGAGTAAATGCCAAGCTAGCCTTTTCAAATATTTCACAGCATGTTGAATAACGCGGACGGCTCCTCGCAGTATCGTGCACAATTGAAGTTTGCGGCCTCCACAGCCACTGCAGCGTTGTGTGATTTCCGGTAGCTGCAAGGGCAATGCTGTTTTGGCCAGCAGCAGTTGCGTTTCGTGGTGCGCCGGGCTAACCCTTTTCTATCGCTAGCAATGCTTCGCACTTCGGACGGCAAGATGCGGCGATGTAGTCGGTGTCAAATACCAATGAAACAGAGAACAGCGCAGCCTGCACGATATACCCGATGCGAGAGTGTGGCCGGGACGTCAGTGAGAACGTGCAGCTGAGCTATCAGGAAGCAAAGCAGCACCGCAACCACCAGTTATGGTGACCTGCATGCAAACACCAGCGTCGGAGCCGGCGCGTCATGCAGGTACGTGTGATGGATGTAACGGATGGCATAGAAGTACTAAGCTGTGGTATTATTGAGCGTTTGAAAAGCATCGGGCCTAGCGAAGCAAATGCACTGGTTCAGTGAAGGGACGCTATAACGTAAAACTATTCCAAACGTTTCTATTCCAATTCTGGAATCAGCCGTCCGCGATTGGTGAAAAACATTTTTGGACCAGCCCCATTTTGCCTGTCTGTCACGCGACTTCCCGAAATCCGGGATAGCTCCCCATTTGATATGATGTGTACACACTGATTATGCATGATTCAACCGAAGAAAAGATAAGTAGTTATTTCTGATTCGACGCCTTTTCGTCATTAGCCCTCGGCTATTGGTCAAAAGTTTTCGGGCTTCACCCACTTCACCTGCCTGTCACGCGACGTCACACAAGCCCAAAAACTCACCGCGTCAAAGTGGCGTGGGCGCGTTAAAGATGCAATAACATGCTGAACTAAATTGCATTTTATTCTGAATAGCCGCACGCTGCCCCGTTCTAAAAGGAATAAAAGATGGCTGCCGCCGATCGCTTCGGCACTGGGTACTCGCAAGCATGAGTTTATTTGCGTGTAACAAAACTTTATGCGTGGCCGTGTGACCTTTTGGAACACTTTCGGCACGTTTACGACCTCGTTCTGCCAACTCTTCTTTGCTGAGGATCCGTTTTAGCGTCATATTTAAGCTTCCGTTGCATGCCGCCGCGATTGTCGACGAGACACCGTAAGCTAAGTAAGGGAAAGCGGACCAATCACAGACGCCGGCACCACCCTCTTCGTCCGGTTATCGATATTCAGTGCAGTGGCTCGGCCCCATCATATCCCTCTCCACTTGAGCGTGCTCCTCACCTCTTGTGAGCCAATTAGATAAGACAAGCGGCTCGGTGTTGGCAATGTTATTCCTTTTTCAAGCGAACAAAAGTGACCTCCTATGAACGAGGAGAGCGTTTGATTGGTCTGTTAAGACAAGCCTGTGGGTGACCGCCCGATGCTTGCGTCGGCGGTTACGCAAATTTGACGTCAGGAGATTGGAATAAAAACATATTGGAATAGCTTTACGTTATAGGGCGCAAACGTTCGAAAAGTTGATGCGAGACACTATTTTCTTTAACGTAACGCACACACGGGCAAAAAAAGCAATCGACGAAGAACAATCAAGCAGACCAGGACCACCCTTTGGGCTCACTCATTTCGGGTGTCAATAATTATATGCATAGTCGCATACGTATGATACATCAATCCGATATGACGAGACAACAAGGTTAGTTCTAGATTCTGTACGTATTGAACGCTAAATCAGAGCAAAAAAGTTGCAAAGGTAAGTCGGGCGCTTTATTTACAATAAGTGCAGGCTCTGCGACTCCCCGGAAAACGTCTTGGCTTACACACGCGTAGAAGCGCTGTCCGGTAGAGGGAAACAAGCCCGCTTACATTTCACCTACCTCTTAAGCATGACCGTTTTAAGATAGACGGAGCTATGTACATGTTCTTTGGGAAATAGGTAACCACTCACACTTGGCGAGTATGTACAGCGTTGATAACAGTGCATGCAAGTTCTCACTTTTCGCCTGTGCGGACGAAAAACACCAACTAGAGTCGCCTTATAGAAACGTATTTTTCTGTTCTGTTTTGAAGAATGGAACCTTCTATATCGAGCTTGAATCTCCGCATCTTGATTTCGGTCCGTTGAATATCTTATTTTTAACATTTAATCTTTAACAGAGACTACACCACTCAACACAATCGCATTTCCTCGCTGTAAAATTTGTCCCCCTTGTCGCATGTAATTGTTGCGCGTCGCCAGTCAGAACAATGATTATTCACAAGCTCTTGTCGGTATAAGTTCTGTAATATTACAGGGATCATTTCTCGGCTATTGTCTGTAAAGTAAGCGTTATTACATGTATGGTGTTCTAAAGGGCCACTAGCTAACCAAGAGTTTTGCGACTTTAATTTGCCGATACATTTACATACTACCGATACATTTTTTTCCATATTTTATACAGCGTGAACTTTTTACTCTTTTCTTAGAACTGTGTATGCCAACACCCTCCCTCGCTCGCACACACACACATACGCGCCTAATTTGGTCTTGTTGAGACTGGCAGTATGGCAAATCAAATCAAATTAATAATTATCTCACCTTGGACTAATTAATAAAGATGTTTTGACATATCGCTTGTACATTATACTGATTAACCTTGTGCCGACATAACTGATACACCAATTCTGCTGCATAACTCTTAAGTTAGATCCCTTGAAGGCAGGCTGTCCCGTTAGGTCTCATTAATGCCTTCGGCTCCTGAGACTATGTATGTATTTATTCTCAGGTAGGCACCTGGAAATTAATTGGAAATCACGCCTTGTTTATTATTCTCCGTGTCTGTCTTTTCGTGTGAGGGTACGTTTAGCGGCAATTAAGCCTCACAACATGTATACTAGTGCCGCCGAGAGCAAGTTCCTGAGTAGATTTCGGGCAGGCACACAATGAACACTGCGGCACTTCCTGAAGGGTAGAAGAACCCCTTTGGCAGTTTCGTTAGCTTGATTGTATCGATGACACGAATTTCCAACGGAGAATTTTTCATTTGTATATATATATATATATATATATATATATATATATATATATATATATATATATATATATCTATGTGTGTGTGTGTGTGTGTGTGTGTGTCTATTATATAGTTAAATTATAGCAAAGCAACCAATATTGACACGGACTGGATAGTGGAAATTATTCGTAGCTCTCAATGGAAGGTGAAAGAATGAAAAGGAAAAATGTCTTGCCGAAGGTGAGATACGAACCCACGGCAACGCACGCCTTGAATTACGCATGCGTGCTCTTACCGATTGAGCTACCACAGCGCTGTATTCCCCTCCACTTTCTGGTGTGCTTGTTTGCCTACTAGAACTAACTCTGGGCATGCTAGCCCGCGCCACCACTCACGGCCATGGCAGCTATGTTGGATGAGAATATTCAATCTACCCCAGACGTCACGTGGTACGTGAACATTTTGAGTGAAGGCTCATGTGAGTAAACACTCTTACTGCAGTCATCAAAGCTGGCTGACTCGAGACCCTCGCTATGCACCGAATTTGAAGAAAGGGTTTCTTCCGTTTCATTTACGGTTTGGTACCTGCAATTAGGAAGCATACAAATAATCTCCGCTATGCTACTGTTCGTGTCATTCTTTGTTGGAGTCTTGTATTTGGACTAAATTAAAATAGCACCTATCGGTTTCCTTTCTCCTCGTTATATATATATTATATATATATATATATAGCTACTGCAGCCTCAAGGAGGCTATTGCAGGAGTGGGATGAGCAACACACATACAATCATTTATAGATAAGCTTGCGTGAATAGTTTCAATGGTAGTTGATGGAAAAAAGCGTTATTTAAAAAAATCAGTGCAGGCAGTAAAAGTTGAACTATTTAGAGCGTAGTGACTTCTGGTAGATGAGGGTTTAGAAAAATATCTTTTTTATCTTGAGATGAGAGACGAGGAGCATTGATTAATATGTAAAGGAATTTTAGGCGTTCAAGTTTGCGATGCTCTGCAATAAAAGTGATATGAAGTAGGGGAAGAGAGTTAGATGGCAGAAATTCCTTGTCTCACTGTGACGTTGAGAGCATACACAGATTGCCGCCACGTCAGGGAAAAGCCCCGATTATATTGATGAGATTTGTTCGGCTACCGGTCAAAGATGCCTTGATTGCGAAACGTGCAGAACTAAGGAGAGGAAACGAAAGACTTTCGATAACCTGATTGCCATAAAGAAGAAACTTCTTTCGATGGCAAAGACCAAGGCCAGTGAACTAAGTTACAAATCTGTCTGGTCGTTCGATGGAAGGATCTTTGTCAGAAAGGAACCAGGAGCACACGCGATAAGAATTTCATCGGAGCAAGAGCTAAAGAAGATCATGTGAAATGTTTCCTAACTGATTTTCCATTCTTTATTTTCTTGTGAGAATCCCTTGTATTGCAACGTCAAATCTCTTATTAAGTTACGAAAAAGGGCAGATTTCCTTTATGAACACAATTTTTCCTTGTATCAGCTCAACGTAGAGGGTATGAGGAATAAGGGTGAGGAAATGGAAAGTGAATTAGTACATTTATGCTTTCATTTTGACATTATGGATTTCACCGAAACTTGATTCTCTTCTAACGCTGAACTACATAACCTCAAAGGATACAACAATGTATCTGTCTTTTGGTGTGGAAAACGTGGCGGTGTTGTGTCGCTTTACATTAAACAAAGTCTTGCTTATGAAATTCGGCCTGATGGTTGCACGGTATGCAGTGATTACGAAGTAGTTAGTATGATCCACCGTAACATCGCAATAATACTTGTATACTGACCCCCAGATGGCAATAGTGATGTATTTCTTGAATACATAGAAACTCTTCTTCAACATGGTACTTCTAACAAATGGCTTACCTAAACATAGAAATTTTTAAAAATAGCCCTTCTCAGTTAAAACTGTTGGAAATAATGCTTTTTGTATGGCTGCAAAAATATTAATGATGCTCCCACTAGAATAACTCGGACGTCCGAAGCGCTTATAAATGTCTGTTCCACAAATTTGGTGCCTGAAACTGCTTCGACTGGAGTATTTTCGTCTAGTGTAGGTGATCACTTACCGTTATTTGCACTATTGAAAATGTTTAACGACACGAGCCACGAAACTATAAGCGAAAAAATATCAACGATACAAACATTCACAACTTTCATTCGTTAATGTTTTACTGCAACTGGGATGATATGTACCGGGAAACGGACTCTTAGAAGACATACAATTTGTTAATAAAAAAAGTGCTTGCAATTACAACATTGCGTTTTCATATGTAATAGTAAAAAAAAACATCAGAAAGCAAAAAAAAAAATAAGTTACAGCAACGCCCCTTAAGCGAATAAAGATGAAAAATAAACTGTTCGCGCATTTATTGGGCACAAAGGAACCAGGAGACCTTTCAGAATATAAAACATTTAGAAACAAATTTAACAAACACCTAAAGAAGGTAAAAACAGATTTTATGCCTACAAGTTTTCGAAGAAGATGGATAACTCAAGATTACTTTGGGATGCAGTTAACGATTATATAGGTCGGAAGAAAGCTACCATCCCCGCGGAGTCACACATAAGTGATGTTCACTACAGTAGCGAGTCTCTTGAATATAGGTTTTACTTATACTTTGTGGATGCCAGTTCATTAGGTAATATGGCAAACGTTGTTGATTGTAAGCTTTCCGAGTCATATATTAACAGTTCACTTCCTAACTCTGTCTTTTTATCTCCTGTTACTTAACTTGAAGTGGCATCTGTTGCAGGCTCGCTGAAGAACAAAAGTTCTGCAGGCGATGGTGGCATTACTGCTGCTCCTATTGAGGCTGTTATTGATTTGATTACGAAGCATTTTAATCACATTTGTAATCAGATTTTTGGTATTTTTCCAGGTGAGATGAAAATAGTCAGTGTAACCATAATTTTTAAAGGAGGAAATAAAAATAAATTAAATAATTATCATCTAATATGCATACTGCCTATTTTTTCTAAAGTTGCTGAACGCTTAATATCAGATACTATATTCCTTTATTAAAAGAAGTGATGTTATTTGTGAACAACAGCATGGATTCCAGTCTGGTACATCGACACAGACAACACTACTGCACTTTAGTGATCGCATGCTTAATAACATTGAGGGAAAACTTTACACTCAGAAGGGCTTTCTTGATTTCCGCGAACCGTTTGATTCTATAATGCAAGAAATTTTGACTAGGAAACTCGAAAAGTATGGTATACGTGGAAGAGCCCTTGCTCTAATGAAAAATTAGCTTAGCAATAGAAAACATGATAAAAGGATTCGTGATATTAAATCTGACTTACCTATTATCAAGTATGGTGAACGGCAAGGGTCAATCCTTGGCCCTTTGTTCTTTCTTCTATACGTAAACGACATAGCAAATATTCATTTCACTCCTCACCTTGCCGTGTATGCCGACGATACAAATGTCTTCTACAGCGAAGCTGTATACCTCTACCGTGCAAGGAAATTTTCGCGTCGTTGGCGTGGTTAGCAAAAAACTCTCGATACGTGGGCCGATCCCGGAGATAGTGCAATGCTGGGCCAACACGCGGCGAAAGTGAAGCAGGCGGTAAGCACTCCCCATACGTGGGCCGATCCCGAGGATAGTACAATGCCGGGCCAACCCGCAGCGGAAGTGACGCAGGCGTTAAGCACTCCCCATACTTGGGCCGATCACGAAGATAGTGCAATGCCGGGCCAACCCGCGGTGGAGGTGAAGCAGGCGTTAAGCAATCGCCATACGTGGGCCGAATCCGAAGATAGTGCAATAACGGCCCGACCCGCGGCGGACGTGAAGCAGGCGTTTAACACTCGCCATACGTGGGCCAATCCCGAAGATAGGGCAATGCCGTGCCGACCGCGGCGGCGGTGCAGTTCCCCATTAAGAGGCCCACAAACAGAGCTTCGCTGGTCTTTCTTCTTCACAGATAAGAAGGGCACTGAGTTTTTATGCGAAGCATATTAACGTAGGTTTCGGGCCTTCGCGCGACGCCCGGCGGTGGCCACCATTGACCCTGAAGTGGGGTCACGTGCCATGACGTCACGTGATGACGTCCCACAGGCTGCAGATGGGGCCTCATATCGCGCCGTCGGTCGCCTCCCGGCGGTGGCCACCATTGACCTTCAAGTGACCTTCAAGTAGGTCACGTGACATGACGTCACGTGATGACGTCACACCGGCTGCAGATGGGGCCTCATATCGCGCCGTCGGTCACCTCCCGGCGGTGGCCACCATTGACCCTGAAGTGAGATCACATGATGTGACGTCACGCGATGACGTCACACCGGCTGCAGATGGGGCCTCATATCGCGCCGTCGGACGTCGCCCGGCGGAGGCCTCCACGCTTCGGTTCGCGCCGTCGCGCGCGGCGCGGCGGCGGCGCCACCATCGCTGCATCACGTGATATTTGACGTCACGCCAGGGATGAAGCGGCGCGCGCCCGCCGTCGCGTCAGTCTCTGTGCCCGCAACCGCGCCAGCGTCTTTGCGCCGGGCGTGTATGCGGTCAAGATGCCTCCAAACGCTAAGGATACGCTAAAATTAAGCCCAGTGGATGCGAAGCATCCACTGAGCTTAACCTTGATAAGCCTCCAATTTTTTTTCTAGTGTAAATTTACAAGACATTGAGCAAAAATCAAACCGCTGGTTACGCGAACTAGAAACATGTCGTATAGCCAATGAGTTAGAATTAAACGTAAACAAAACCAAGTTTATACTTTTTCGACCGAAAAATAAGCCAATAAATTAGAATGTTTCTTTGCAATTTAATAATGAAAGCACCACAGAGACGCATTCGCATCAGTTTCTTGGGGTATGTTTTCGAAATTATCTGAGTTGTTCTGACCATGTAGATGACATTCGAGTTAAGACATCAAGGTCTATCGGCCTAATTCGGCGCTTACACCATATACGCGGATAGCGAAACCTCGTATATCCATATACGAGGATTGGGCGAATGAGGGTTTTATATGTTAGCAGTTTATTTTCTTGCGGAGGAAGGCGTAGCATACGATGGAGTAACCTAGTTACCTAATCAGACGGGGCAGGGAGTACAGAAAAGTGGAGGTGAGATTGAAGAAATAGAGCAACACCGCCTTCTCTCCCGAAATTTCAGTCTTCCCGAATCTCTTTGAGGCCAGGGAGGGTTACTTCAGAGTCATGCACACTACCACGCAACCAGGTCTTGGTAACACCAATAATATGTGGCGAGTAAGACGACACCAAGGAAAGAAATTTCGAGAAATTGCAGAGGAGGCTTCTTGCATTAACGTTTAAAATGGAAAGTTTATTGCCAGTCCCGAGAATTCAAGGAGATTCGGCCCTAGGAAGTGTTTCGGCGGGTAGTTGAGCCAGCAGATGATATTGTTACGGATGAGATGGATTTATTTACAAAATGATCGAGAGGGCGGAGAGACGATATCGCAGGCAGTCGGGCCTTTTCTACCACACGCGCATTTCTTCTATCTCCTCTTCTTCGGATCCTTCGCGCAGCGTAACATCTTCCTCCGGCGCAGACGCAGCTCGTCGAGCGAGTTACGGATCCACAAAATTGGTTGCTCTTGATTAGGGAACCTTATGATGGTAATGCTTCAAACGGACCACATAAACCACTTGAGTCTTCCCCGACCGGCGATTTTTGGTGGTCAGCTTGGCGATAACTTAGTTGGCTTCACTTAATCGGCTGAGTATAACGAATGTACCGTCGTACGTTGAGACGAACTAGCGATATAAGCCTTTCTTCCGTAAAGGTGTCCACAGTAACACGTGATCGCCAGGAGCGAAAGTGCCATGTATATTTCGGTCGTCATAGTGTGCCTTGGATGAAACTTGTGAAGACAGTATCCTTAAATGAGCGAGCCAACGCTCTTTTTCGGCACGACTCAGTGTCTGTGGAATGAATGTGTCTTCGTTCAGTGGCAATGACAAAATTGTGTACAATAACTTTCGGGGACTGCGAGCGTACAATAGGTAGAGAGGCGCATACCCACTTATTTCGTGCTTGGCTCTATTGTATGCGTACGTGACAAAGGGCAGCACGGCATCTCAATTCCTGTGATTCCTGGGATTCCTGCAGCTGACACGTACAGTGAAAACGCGTTGGTAAGCGTACGATTCGTGCGTTCGGTGAGGTCATTTGTCTGTGCGTGGTACGGCGTTGAATGGCGATAAGTGGGACGACAAACGCGCAGCAGTTCTTCAACAACGTCGGCGGTGAATTGCCGTCCACAGTCACTTATAGTACGTGGAGTGTCGTGACCTAGGATGACAGAATGAAGCACAAAGCACGACACATCGGCAGCAGCAGCAGATGTAAGCACCTCAGTCTCAGCATAGCGCGTCAAGTAGTCGACGCACACAATAATCCAGCGACTACCGGTAGAGCTCATGGGAAGGGGCCAAGCAAATCGATATCAACTTTTTCAAATGGTAAGGTGGGTGTTTTCACTGGTTGCAAAAAGGGGAATAAACCCACGACCCTCGCATTACGCGTGCGATGCTCTACCAATTGGTCGAGCATCGCAGGCGTAATACGAGGGTCGTGGGACAATTCCCCACCTGCGGCAAGTTGTTTTTTCGTCCACTTTGATTTCTATTATCGTTTCTTTATTTCGTTTCTAGGTATGGAAGCAACACATTGGGCAGAAAAACACGTTTGCAGCACGAGAAGTAATTTCGGTTGTCAAAACTATAGTAGGAACGAGACAAGCTTTTGCTGGCTCCACTTTGTCATCTAAACCGTCCACTACTGCATCCGTACTCTCGCAACGTTAGCTAGGAAACCCAGATATAAAATGATTGGAATGGCGTACAGCAACGTAAATGCGCATTCACCGGCTGCTACCATCGGTGATGTTGCTATTTTTTATCATTGTATTTATCATTGTAGATCATAGGGCGATATCGATGTCGGTGAGGGGCTCTGTTTCTGCTCGTCACCGCCATTTCTTACTACCGTGGAGGAACATTCTTAGATCATTTCCTCTGTAAGACATACGTTATAACATAGAACGCTCCATCGTATTTTTTCTGCATGTTGGTCACGTGAAATCAACGCAAGGAACCCAGTGCTTCCTCTCGAGATGTTACGTAACGTTGATATGAAGAAGTCCAATGCAATCGGATGAGATAAGTAATTCGTGTCACTTTGCGGCGTGGCAGTGTTCTGTACATACATATACTCAGGACAGTAGCCATTAACGTAGCGCTTTTCCATACTAGTGCCCTCTCATGCGGTCGAGGTGTGCTAATGCATTCCTGGGCGGTATAACGTATAACTATTCCAAACTTTTCTATTACAATTCTGCCAACAGACCTCCGCGATTGGTCAAAAACCTTTTTGGACCACCCCCACTTCACCTCTCGGTCACACGGCGTCACGAAAACCGCAATAGCTCCCCATCTGACATGATGTATACACATTGACTGTGCATGATTTGACCGAACAAAAGAAAAATAGTTATTTGTGATTCGACGCCTTCTTGCCATTAGCCCTCGGCTATTGGTCAAGTTTATCAGGCTGCGCCCACTTCACCTGACTATCACGAGACGTCACAAAACCGCAAAACTCACGCATCAAAGTGACGTGCTCGCTATAAAGATGCGTTGATATGCCGAAGAAAACTGAATTTGCTTCTGAATAGCCGCAGGCTGCCCCGTTCCGAAAGGAATAAAATATGGCTGCCACCGATCGCTCAGGCACTGGCTACTCGCGCCTGCCGAAGAGCATGGGTTTTATTTCGTCTAATAAAGCTTTTTGCGTGGCCGTGTAACGTTTTCGAGCACTTACGACACGTTTACGACCTTTTTATGCCAACTCTTCTTTGCTGAGGATCCGTTTTAGCGTCATTCTTAAGCTTTCGTTGCATGCCGCCGTGATTTTCGACCAGCTACCGCAAGCTAAATAAGGGAAAGCGGACCAATCACAGACGTGGGTAGCACCCTCTTCATCCTGTTATCGATTTTTAGTGCAGTCGCTCGGCCCGATCGAATCCCTCTCCACTTGAGCGTGCTCTTCGCCTCCTGTCAGCTAATTAGATAAGATAAGCCGCTCAGTATAGGCAATGTTATCCGTTTTTCAAGCAAGCAAAAGTGACTTCCTATGAACGAGGAGAGCGCTTGATTTGTCTTTTCATACAACCCTGCGTGTGACCGCCCGATGCTTGCATCGGCGGTTACGCAAGTTTGACATCAGGATATTGAAATAAAAATATATTGCAATAGTTTTACGTTATAGGGCCCCTATGCGGTTCCTGTACACAGCCGAGCGCTTCAACTTTTGCACGTGTTCATAGCATTTACAAACGTAGGAATGCAGTCTACTTTTGATACACTGGAGATTCTGTATGTACTCTTGTGTCACTGTGGTGGCCATCTGTTGCTGAACTGCTCAGGTGAGGTTCACCACCACGAGAACATCTGGCAATTTATCTGTAGTGTCACCCCCGAACTCTAGCGCGTTAGACTTCATCATCATGATCATCAGCCTGTTTTATGTCCGCTGCAGGGCGAAGCCTCTCCCTACAATCTGCAATTACCCCTGTCTTGCGCCAACCGACTCTAGCTAGCGCCTGTGAATTTTCTTGTTAGAATTATAACTAGCTTAATAATGAAGTGGCTTTGAATAAGTCGTGGTAAATTCAAATGAACGTTGGCGTGTTTACGAACTGCATGCGAGTAGATGGGCAGATCAAGCAGCTGCCGTGGTGGCTTAGCGGCTGTGGTATTTCGCTGATAAGCACGAGGTCGTGGGATCGAATCCGCGGTGCGGCGGCCGCATATAGGTGAAGGGGAAATGAAAAAACGCCCGTGTCCTGTGCATTGGGGGCATGTTAAAGATGCCCATGTGGTCGAAATTATTCCGGAGTTCCCCACTACGGCTTGCCTCATACTCATATCGTGATTTTGCATCGTAAAACCTCGGGATTCATTCATTGACTACGGAACGAAACAGGGCGCCGGGACAAAACACGAAAGGAAAGCCTGGATGCTTCAGGTATGAATTGTTTATTCAATTCTTCTTTTTTGTCTTTGTGTTACGTCAAAGTTGTCATTGTGACAAATATGAGGGAAATTATGCAGCAACGTACCCAAAGATGGGACAGTGTTGTGCAATAATATGAAAATGAGCCTACAGTTATTATTTCAAAGCTTCTACCTAAAGTACACACTTCATACACTTAGTAGACGTAACACGTATTATGACCCCCCATGTTCTGAACGTATACATATAAAAATACAGCTATTTAAAATTCTTCTATAGCAGAGGTAAGCATTAGAGCAGGTTCATATAACGCCTCTTTAGCGGAAGAAAATTAGGACTCGGGAACTTTTGTTTAGCCTCTATTCGCTGCCATAAATGTTTTACTAAACATAACCCCTAAGATTTCAACGTTTTATCAATATAGAAACTCCGTCACTGATGTAGTTTTTCTAGAACACCATGAAAACTCCCTTATAATATTTTCGGACGCTTCAGAATCCCCCCCCCCCCCCCCCCCCCCCCCCTATACAAGCTTTCCTGTAAAAAAAAAATGCAGAACGCATGCACGATGTCTCTCAGTGTGATCGAAACTTTCTAAGTTTTGGATAACTGTGGATTGAAACAGCAACGCATGGTATGTGGCTTGTGTCGCTCTCTTTATTTAACGTTTATAGTGTTTTTAACATGACAGTGCCGCCAGACGATGAGATATGCATGGCGAGTCCTCTGTCTCAATGGTGGACATTGTATACCAAGGCGAAGGTGTTATCAGCATTAAAATATGTTCAGGGACAAGGCACCATGCACTCTGTCACGGAGGTGCTGAAACGTGGGCACTCGCCTTTCAGCGCCGTCGTAGCTGGATGCTGCAGAAACGCGCTAAAACGCCGCAGTGCGATTAGAGACGCGCAGCAAATTCCGTCGATGAACGCTTCCAGGTGACTTTTAGTATTACGATAACAAGCGGGCACGCTCGAGGCAATTTCGCACCGTAGCAGTTGGTGTCGCCGTAGGGTTTGTCGCGTTGTGCCGCTACTGACGGCGCGTGGCACTCGCGCGTGCATGTTTAGAGTCTCCGCAGATCCTGAGTGTGCTTTGTTACCAAAACATTAAAGCAGTACAGCTCCTAAAGATAGGCTACGCACTTATCATATGGCATACTCGTCCCTTGCTTTACGAACCTTTACAATTTGACAAAATCTCGAGCAGCTTTCTAATGAAACTTCATTGAGCCATGTTGCATGAGGCAGAGAGAAGCGATTGTCATAGGAGCCGATTGAACGAGCGCTGGTAGAATACACTATCTTTAAAAGCCTGCGCACGTGCTCGGGTGACACTGCAGATTTAAACCGCATAACTAAGTCGCATTTTGGGCAACGATGATGTTAATGTCTAGTAATACAAATGTTCGCGCTTTGTTTATAACTTCTAAGGTAACATGTCAATACGCAAAACTGTGCTGCAGACATCTGTGTTACTAATGGAACAGATAAAGTAGGTGGGATGATGAGGTGGAAATATTCTTAAAGAAATAATTGGGAGGACGCTCAAGATTCGCGTTTAAGAGTGGAATGCGATAGCATTTAAATATCCCTGACTGCTGCTCGCGCTTCCCGACAACTGCACCGTATGTAACTATATTCTTTACCGGGAAATGCTCGTGGAGAACCTTCTGCACGAAGGCGTGCTTTCTGGTAGCAACGCGTCCTTTTGCGTGGACCGCGATGTGGCGGAGACAAGCGCCATTAGCAAGTATTTCAAGGAAGGGGGCGCGTCACTACGTGCACTCCCAGAGATTAACGCGCCGGCGCGCTCAAATGAAGGAAGCCGTAGGCGGTCTATGGAATGTAGAAACGCTGGAAAAGGGCTTTGTTTGAGTTTTCGCGTAACAGAATTAAGTTTTCTCGTATATTAAACTTACAATCCGAGAGCTATCCCTCCTGTAGGTAGTGTGTACATCGTACTTTACGGTTTTTTCATGTATTTTAGCTTGTGAAATACAATTAGTACAATAAATTCCTTGTGCTACATGGAGGGTGGGGTAAGGGTGGTGCTAAAATATTTTTGCCGGAACGATGTCCAACGCAGACACCAGATTTTCTACGACAGGGGCCCTTAACGCTATCGCGTTAAATACGGAGTGCCCTTCCACTCTGTGAAGGATGACCAGCGAAGTTGTTTATGTCGGTCTACACATAAACTGCACGTCCACCGTGGGTCGGCCCAGCAGTGCATTATCTTCGGGATCGGCCAACGCCTGCTTCACGTCCGCCGCAGGTCGGTCTGGTATTCTAATCCCGACTGCACTCCCGGCATTGCAATCTCGACTGAATGACGGTAGCATGCTTACGACAGATTGGCGAACAAGTAATGACATCGATGGATGACAACGGGATAACAACAATGGGATGACGTTAGTGCAGGGACGACGATGGCATGATGACAAAGGTATGACGACGACTGTGGGACGATGATGCTTTACGATGACAGGGTGAGGGGAGTCGGATGTCGAAGTGGTAGTGATCACAATGTAAGAACACCAACGGTATCACTACGATGGTATGGCAAAAAACGCGTGGCGATGACTGTATGATGGCGACGCAATGACGACGATGGCCTGACAACGGCGTGAGGACAACGGACTGATGACGAGGGCATGCCGACAATGGCGTTACTATGAGCGTGACATGATACCTGTGCGTTGACATTGGTGCAACGACCATGGCTTGAGAAAAGACAGATTATACGAAGCTGGAGTGAAGATGACGGCAAGACCATGAGGGAATTACAACTATCCGAAAATGGAGGCATGTTAGCGAGTAGCTCACAATGGTGGCATAACAAAGGTTGCATAATCTTGATTGACTGACAACAATAGAATTACAATGCAATGACGAAGAAAGAATGACGATCGAACAACGCCGGTGCTATGACGAAGGCAGCGTGAGGACGGAGCGACGTTACTGAAGTCATGACAATGATTAGAAGACAACATGACGATGATGGCATGATGATGACTGTGCGACCTCGATGACGTGATGACGGTATGGCGGTATTCGCACGGCAAGCTGGAAAAATGAAGACGCAGCTACCACGAGGGTATACGACCATGAGCCCACACCTAGTGAGCTATAAAGTTTGTAAACAGGGATAAGGTGCCTCAGAAAGGCTGGCCAACGTTTCGATAGGAGGACCTATCTTCGTCAAAGCTGGCCTGGTCTACTCGGCATGTTAGTTTTAAAGGGTTAGTGCAGTGACGTCACGTGTGTTTGTCATCGGTGGCGGTTGGTTATAAAGGGAGAGACTTCAGAGGTAATGAGCGCTGTCGCCTGACGTCTCTGAGCGTCTTTCCCAAGACGAGGGTACAAAAGCGGGGGAGTGGGAAGGTGGAGAGAAAAGAAAAGAAAGAAAAGGAGAGAGAAAGAACGGGGGGGACACCAAAAGGGATAAAATGGGGGAGAAAGAACAAGAAAAAAAAGAAAGGAGGGGGGCATGGGAGGGCGTTGGGGAAGCGAGAGGTTAGGTAGCATTCAGAGGTGTCGTTGGCATTAGAAGAGCCGGTTAGGTGGTCAGTGCACGAGTAACACAAAAGGCAAAAAAAGAAAAATGGTGAGTTGAAAGCGTGACTTTAGCAGCATAGAAGCAATGCGTCGAGTAATATTGAAGTAAAGATGGTGACATAGAGTCTGGGATGCAATGTATGGCGTATCTGGAAAGCAGCGGCATCGTCTTTCAACGGCCGTTAGCCCCAGTAGTTCAACGTTGGTGTCGTTACGGCGGTATACAGAAATGGTGATGCCAGGTGTGGCTCAGGCGCCGAAAGAGGTATATTGACGTATGGGACTTCGGAATGGGTTGATGAGGGTGTTTCAAGAAACATATAATAGAAAATAGACAAAAAAAGAAATATCACCATGTATGATACCCTTCTACACGCCAAATAACTATACTTCCACCATTATCTACTTCCTTAATAACAGTCATTCCGGAAACTAAGATTTGAAACGATATGACTCTCCGACGCAGCTATGTTTTTAGGTCGCTTAGATGTCTTGGATTGGCTTATAATTTCCTTACAGACACTCTTAAGGTATATGTCAAGTGCTATGGCTTGTTCTGGTTCGGGAGTCAAACTAAATTGGGCTCTAAGTTGTGTCGTCCCGTGTGTGGTGTGTCTGCGAAAAAGTGTTTGACCCGCATCCGTCGGGAAAATTCTGAGAGGTCCTTGTGAAGCTCGAATTCATTTATTGTGTTGTTCGTAGTACAAAAGCTTAGGCCTTGCCTGAGTACGCCTATTTCTTTTTTACTTAATGTTTTTGATATCTCTACAACATTAGAGTGGCTTATTTTGTGGAAGTTTCCGCCACGTCTGGCACTTCTAAACTCGAGGACCCTCTTGTCGGCGTGTGATGACTGTTTGCCTGGAAGGTTGTTTTTGGATTAAAGTTTGCTTTTCCCCTTTGTTTTTGAACCAATTTTCTAGAATGTTTTTCGTCGTAATGCTCGAAATCTTTCTTCTCATCTGGTGTCAGAGCTTTGTTCAGAAGTCTGTGGCTAAAACTAACGATTTGTTCTTCGCAGTGTTGCTTGACGATATTCAAAAGTGAAAGTGAGGCATTCTGCAATGTTGTTTGCCAGTTTGCAGGATGGTGTGGTGGGACCCCAGAAGCATATACCCAATATATATACTACCCAATTCCACCCAATGCTCACCAGAAACCAGAAACTTAATAAGATTTTTCCAGACCCGCCCAGAGTAGCCTAAAAACGCAACATTAATTTTAAAGATATTCTTGTGCATGCCAAACTCAGAACAAAGACGAAGTTGAAAACCGACCCCTGCGGCCGCCCCAGGTGCTCTACATGCAAACATATTCAGTCTACTACTACAGTAAAAAGTACAGCGTCAAATTATGCACACAAGGTAACTTAGGCTTTCACCTGCACATCAAGCAACGTAGTCTACTGTGTAGAAGGTGCCACTTGCAGCAAACAATAAATAGGTGACACTGGACAACAAATTCATACCAGACTCAATGGTCACCGCGCGGACACAAAACACAATTTACCTAAAGCAGTAGCCAGCCACTTTAATGAACATGGTCATATATATGACAAAGCAAGGCTTTATATACTACAAACAAATTTCCGTTCACCTCGCGAAAGGAAATATACGGAATCATACCTCATACACAAGTTTACCTGCTTACACCCGGCGGGAAATAATTTGGCACGTTGCAACTTAGAATCTGTAAAAGCGGTAACTTAAATCTGAAATTCTCATATCATCAACCAAGACACAACACACATTATGCCACCAGCTAACCTCAATTCTTAACCTCACCTATTCCTCCATTTCGAAATTTTTTTCCTGCCTACTACTAAATATAACATATTCCTTCATGTTTTTACGTTTACATCAACTCTACGACCCCCTTTTCCCATGTACATCGGCCCCCGCTCGCTTCTGCTCACGTCACCATCCTATTTGTTATTCCGGTTTCGGTTCACCCTCTCCTATTTCTTTTTGGTCTGTTTTCTATTATATGTTTTTGAAACACCCTCACCAACACATTCCGAAGTCTCAGACGTCATTATACCTTTTTCGGTGCTTGAGCCACACGAGGTATCGCCATTTCTGTATACCGCCGTAACGACATCTACATTGAGCTACTGGAGCTAACGGCCTATGAAAGACCATGCCGCTGCCTTCCAGATAGGCCATACATTGCATCCCAGACTCCTTGTCGCCATCATAACTACTTCAATATAACTCGACGCATTGCTGCTATGCTACGAAAGTCGCGCTTTCAACTCGGGGTTTTTTTTTGCCTTTTGTGCCACTCGCGCACTGACCTCCTAACCGGCTCTTCTAATGCCACAAAAACATGCCGCCAACGACACGTCTGAATGCTCCCTAACCTCTCGCTTCCCCGACGCCATCCCATGCCCCCCCTCCTTTTTTTTTCTCCCCACCATTTTTTCAGTCTTGGTGCCCCGCCCCCATTTTTTCTCTCTCCTTTTCTTTCTTTTCTTTTCTCTCCGCCTCCGCACTTCCCCGCTCTTGACCCCTCGTCTTGGGAACGACGCTCAGAGACGTCAGCGACAGCGCTCATTACCTCTGAAGTCTCTCCCTTTATAACCAACCACCACCAACGACAAACGCACGTGACATCACTGCACTAACCCTTTAAAAGTAACATGCCGAGGATGACGAGGCCGCCTTTGACGAAGAAAGGTCCTCCATTCGAAACGTTGGCCAGCCTTTCTGAGGCTCCTTATGCCTGTTTACAAACTTTATACCACAGTGTGCTATTCCATCTGTCAGCCCCTTTTTTGTTTTTGGACCTAGTGAGCTAAGCAGTTAAGCAACTTTGATCGTAGTGTAAGAGTTGAAGACATGGCGACGGCGGCATGACGATATTAAGATAAAAAAAACTCGGTGTCCCCCCTCTGTGAAGAACCATTACCTGCGAAGCTGTGAAAGTGGGCACCTTAATTGCGAACTGCACCTCCGCTGTGAGTCTACCTGATATTTCACCATCTTCGTTATTGGCCCAGGTATGGGAAATGTCCAGCGGCTGCTTCCCCTCCGCGGCTGGTGGGCCCGACATTGCGCTATCTTTGGGATCGGCCTACGTTTGGGGAGAGTGCCTAACGCCTCCTTCAGCTCATCCACGGGTCAGCCCGGCATTCCACTAACTTCGGGATTGGCCCACGCATGAGGAGTGCTTAACGCCTCCGTCACCTCCGGCGCGGGTCGGCCTGGTGTTGGACAATCATTGGGATCGGCTCGCGCGTGGGGAGTGCTTAACGTCTGCTGCCCCTCTGCCGCGGGTCGGCCCGGTATTGCTCTGTCTTCGGGATCGGCCCACGTATGGGTAGGGCTTAACGCCGGCTTCACCTCTACCGCGGGTCGGTTGAGCAAATGTTCACGCAAACGTCGCTCTTTCGCTACGTTTGTGCGCCCATTGGCGCTTCTGGGCATTTCGCCGAAACTTGCGTTCTCGCTCTTCTTCCTGAGAGTGCGCGGCACGCGGCCGAGCCATCGTATCTGAAAAGGGCAACTGATAAACGCTGTGGCGCGATCGCGACGTCACGGTTCGCACGGCACGTACGATTGGTTATTGATACAATAACGTTTTATTCTAGTAGGGCCGCGTAAATCACGGAACGTACTCGATTGCACGAACGTAGGTCGCGTCTGACGCGGATGACGGAGGCGAAGGCTCGAGTTTTGTGTCGACACACGGACACGATCTTGGGGGAACTAGCCTTTAATTGCTTCACTGTGAAAAACTGGAGCGGCAAAAAAATTGCACGACCACGTCCGCATCACGATGGCGTATGACAAGGAAAGTATGAAGATCGTACAGTGGTGATGCGGTAATAACGATGGCATAACGAGAGTCTGAGGAGAAAGCTGAAATGACGACGATGCAACGGCCACGACATCAGAAGCACGAGCCCACACTTAGTGGTCGAAGCGATGAGAAAACTTCGACCACTGGGTTGGAATGGCTTGAAGACGACAGCATGACGAGAGTAAAATCAAAAAGAGGGAATGGCGACGATTCAGCGACCGAGACGGCATCATGATGGCGGTGTGACAAGGAATGTATGACGACTGTAGGAGGGTCATGCCATGACTGCGACGGTGTCACGAGTGTCGGATGACAAAGCTGAAATGAGATTATAAATAACGACTACGACGGCTTCACGATCACGAGTCCATACCTAGTGGTCGAAGCTATTAGAAAACTTTGGCGAGTGGATGCCGGGTAGAACAGTTGTAGACTACGACCTGGCGAGAGTAAGATCAGAAGTATGGAATGACGGCGATTGAACAACAACGAGCACATACCCAGTGGCCCATGCAGGTGGACAACTTAAGCTATTGGGCCGGCGTAGGATGTATGGACGAACGGACGGATGAATGGATGGACGGATGAATGGATGGACGGATGAGTGGATGGACCGATGAAGGGATGGACGGATGAATGGATGGATGGACTGATGCAATCAAAACGGCTGAGGTCTGCAGAGAATGCTATTCGCGTGAGAAAACAAGGAAATGTTGCTGCAGAGGCTGAATGAAATACAACGCTTCCTTTTATTAGTAAGAAAGACTAGTAGAATAATTTGTTGCTATATATTTGAATCAGCGTCCAGCACGGAGCGCCTAGAAAATAAGACGAATGAGAGTGCACACTGTTTATAGAAGAAGAAGAAGAAGAAGAAACTTTATTAAAGAATAGTCCGACGGTTCTTGCTGTGGTGGCCTCAGGTGGCTGCTCGAACTTATATTAAAATCATAAGCTACAATCTGTCTATTATTTCCCATATACCTAGTCCCAAACTTTGTTTGCATTAGTTCATAAGGCTTTATCCTTGTGATATCGAACTACTAGGTTCTTGGCCAATCCCCCAGAGAGGGTAGGTAGCACTAACATCTATTGGAACCTACCTCTCTCTTCATTACCTACAAGCCCAACGTGCAATTTCAGTCAAGCAACATCTAGCTCTACATATACATTCATTTCGTCCATTTTTGGTGATATTTCTAAATACATTGAGTTATGGTAATGAAGTTTCCGTAAGTGAGCGGCTCCTAAGTCAGAACGCGCACTTACGACAGTACTCAATTTTGCTCCATCGTTCTCTGTATTGCTCACACCTTTTGAACAAACAAAAAAATTAAATTATGGGGTTTAACGTGCCAAAACCACTTTCTTATTATGAGGCACGCCGTAGTGGAGGACTTCGGAAATTTCGACCACCTGGGGTTCTTTAACGTGCACCTAAATCTATGTACACGGGTGTTTTCGCATTTCGCCCCCATCGAAATGCGGCCGCCGTGGCCGGGGTTCGATCCCGCGACCTCGTGCTCAGCAGCCCAACACCATAGCCACTGAGCAACCACGGCGGGTGTTGAAACAATCAACGCTAGTTGACAGACATAGCTTGTTTCAACATTTCCTCGACTGAAGAATTAACGTACTCTAATTTATAGAATAGAATTCAAGGCTCGTCAAGATGTGATCGCAAAATTATGCTCCGTAAAGGCACGATCGCACAACGTTTGAATGAACCAGACGTAAAACCTATAAGCTAGCGGCGGACTGGAAGCGTTTTTGCTTTCTGTAAGCTCCTGTCTCTCGTAACCAGCATGTGCGTCTTGGATTGTTCTGAAACATCGAACATGCTAAGAGAGAATGTGTTTGCACACGGTCCAACTCATCGCACATAGAATCACTCACTGCGGAAAAGTGCACGTCGGGTATCTCGTACGCAAAAAGCAAATGAGTCAATACATATTTTTGCATCCACTATACACTTAGGAAATATGGTGTGCGGGTGCGCTTAGCAAATTAACCTGACCTTGGTATATCAGTGGTTAGACAGAAACACAAAGATTAAGAAAGCTCGTAGATATACAATTGGGCAGCGCCAATGGCCTTTCTTTCTTGCCGTTTCATGAACTGATCGTATTAACAGCAGAGAGAGAGGGAGAGAAAGAAAGCAAGGACAGAAAAGGCAGGGAGGTCAGCCAGAAGAGCACCCTCCTCGCTACCCTACACTGAGGATTGGGGAAAGGGGAATAGAAAGAGGAAAAAGGGTCAGAGTAAGCACTGAGTGCGTGTGGGAGGGACACTATAAACGGTCTCTTAAGCCGGTGCATTTCAAGTGTTGTACTAGTGCACGAATCACTTTTCGTGCCAGTGACGGGTGTGGCCACGATCCGAGTATCTTTGACTCGGTGAACGGTCGTGAGTCCAGTCGGTGTAAAGTTGCCCCCAGAGAGAGAGACATTGTACATCGTAGCGAGGGCCGGTACACAATAGGTGCTCGATGGTTTCCTCGCACCCACAGGAGTCTTACATCGGGCTCTCGGCCATTCTGAAACGACAAGAGTATGCGTTCGTGAACGCCACTCCCAGCCACAAGCGTCTCAGCAAGGTTGTTTCGCCGCGGGATAGGCTAGATAGCAGTTGTAGCCGTAGTGTGGGGTCCAGTTTATGTAATCGGCAATTGAAGGCACTTGAACTCCAGGGATCTTGTGACTTTTGTGTGCAAGTAGGCGAAGTTCCTTGGCAGTGTCAGGCCTCGCCAAAGGTGTTGGACGCGTCTGGGTATCTTCGTGGGCAGACCGGGCAGCCTTGTCAGCAAGGTGTTTGCCGACGATGCCACAGTGATCAGGAATCCATTGAGATATAATGTTGTGCCCTCTTTCCAGGGCATGGTGGTTCACTTCCTTGATATCAGGTATCATCTGCTATTAACTTATGTGATGTAATAAAGACTTGATAGTGTGAAGAGCTGCCTTATAATCACAAAATACGGCCCATTTCTCTGTTGGCTCTTTGGTGGCGTGCGCCATAGCGGCATGGAGAGCTGCACGCTCTGCAAACGTAGATGTAGTCATGTGTGACAATTTGAATCCAACTGTAACCTGCTTAGCTGGAACGACGAATGCGGCAGTTGAGCTGGTAGGTGAGGTCGAACCATCAGTATATATACGTATGCGGTCAGGATGCGTCTGGTGCAGTAATAGGAGCGCAAGTTGCTTAAGAGCCGGCAATGGATGATTGGCCTTTTTTGTAATTCCAGGAATAGCAAAATTCACTTGATGTGGTCGCATGCACCACAGGGGAGATGGAGGCTAGGCTGCCGGTGTATAAGATGACGGTACGCACTCTTGATGAGCACTAATCACTCTTGAAAAGGTTGCTCGAGGTCTATCGGCTGGTAGGGAGGTCAAATGATGGTCGGGGATCCTTGACAAATGGCGAATGTGCACTCTGAGATAGTCGACAGCTACATGTGTCCGGATAATATCGTCTCCCGTGATGGCAATTGTCGCTGCTGTAGAGGTGCACCGAGGCAGCCCCAAACACGTGCGTAGGGCTTAACCTTGTATGATCTCCAAAGCGCGAAAGTTCGTCTTGCATGTATTTTACAACGCTGGTACAGTGTAACATAGGAGTCTGAGAAACAATACCCTGCACAGCTGCATCATAGAATGGATTGGTGTACTCCAGTTTATCCCGCGGATATATTTGAAGACCAGAGCAATGGCAACTAACTTCTTCTTCAGATAGACGCAGTGAGGGCTCCACGAGAGGTTGCGGTCAATGATGACACCCAGAAAGCGACGCGTCTTAATATAGTATACAGCTTGGCTATTGATTGAAACAGGATACAGACATTTGTTTGTGCGTAAAGGCAGCCAATGCGCACTTTTCAGTAGACACACTGAGGCCATGTTCTCGGAGATAAGACACTGTCATGGTTGCCGCCCGCTGAAGCCTGGGTCGTACCTGAGGGCGAGTCATCGCAAAGGCCCAGATGTAAATGTCGGTGGCGTATATTGAGACATGGCCCGCCCGCGGTAAGTCCTCCGCTAGTCCTACCAGGACGAGGTTGAACACAATAGAACTCAACACTCCACCCTGCGGCACATGACGGCAGATGTAATGTTCTGAAGTTGGGCCGTCTTCGTCTGTAAGAAAAATCACCTCTTACTGAAATAGTCGCGAATGCATGGATATGTCCGACCACCAACTCCCACTGCCTTAAGTGAGTTTAGTATGGCCTCATGGGCGACGCTGTCGTATGCTCCTTTTATATCTAGAAAAAGTGCCACTGATAGGCGCTTGAGGCTTTTTTGATTTTGTACCCAGGTTACGAAGTCCGAGAGGTCGGTGGACGAGTGACCTTGACGAAAGGCCGTCATGGCATCTGCATAGATGCTCAATCGCTCTAGGTACGATTCCAAGTGAGTAGGAATCATTCTTTTCATCAACTTGACAACCCAACTTGAAAGCGCAATAAGATGATAGGATGAGAGATGCACGTTCATTTCTGGTACACGTGCCTCAGGGATGTCATTCAGTGCTGCGTCAGTAATAATGGCCACGTACCCAGCAAACCGTGCACAGAACAGTTCAGCCACTTGAAGTTCCGAGTGGAGTTGGTACAGGGGCAGAACAGCAAAGTGCTTCCTTTGATGCAGAGATGAGCGAACACCCCTAACCGTTCTCCATATGTGCGAGAGCAATTTTTTGGGATCAAGCGACTCACAGAAAGTTTTCCATCGTTTGTCTTCCAATTTATCCATACGACGCTGGACTTTATTTTCTATGTGTCGTGAAGCCCTCAGATCCAAGACAGACTTCGTGCGCCGATACCCTCGGCGTCTAGCCGTCGAATACGTAACACCGCCTGTCGGCGTGCCGCACGTAGCCTCTCCAGTTCAATGTCCAAGTCTGTTCACCTTGCTGACCTTGGGAGCCAGCAGATGGATGTTTTCACTGCCTCTGCGATTGCACCTTCGATAGTGTATGAAAGGCCTTTCCGACATGAGTCATCCATATCCTTCTCAAACTTGAACCAATCAACTGTACGCAAGACAGTAGAGGAGCGTTGCTCAACTCCTCTAATCTTTATGTATGTTGGAATAGGGACGCTTGTATGTGTTTCTATTATGCGTAAGCCATTAGATGCTCGGGGCAAAGTGCCGCGACACCAAAGTTAAGTCCAAGCAGCTACTATAGGTCGACGACAAGTTGCGGCATGTATACTTCGCCTTAGAAGACGCTGCAAGAACGTGGTTTGAGAACCTGGAGTCGACCCTGCCAACGTGGGACCGGTTCCGTAGCAGATTCCTGCTGATTTTACGACCCTTGCGCGCAAGGAAAGCGCCGAATCTATGCTAGAAACTCGAGTACAACCACCCAACGAGAAAATAGCGGTCTTCGCCGAGGAGATGGCGCGCTTGTTCCGCCACGCCGACCCCTGAATGTCCGAGGAAAAGAAACTTCGTCATGCGTTGTGTCAGGCAAAAACTTTTCGCCGGAATGATACGCAATCCGCCGAAGACCATGGAAGAGTTTCTTCGCGAGGCCACCAGCATCAAGAAAACTCTATAAATGCGGAACCGGCAATTCAACCGCTGCGCAGGCCCAGCAAACTACGCCGAAGTTCAATCATTGGACACCGACGACCTATGCGAGACCATCAGGGTGGTCATGCGAGAGGAACTTCAGAGGTGTTATCAAGATCCCAGCATCAGGTTGCCTCGATCGCTGACGTCGTGAGAGAAGAAATGCAGCGGTCACTGGAACTTCCCGAAGGGCAGCCGGAATTGCCACAGGTCAAGCCTGAAGCGATGACCTACGTCGCCGTCGCCCGCCGTTAAAGTAACTCTCCGTGCCCGCGCCAAGGCGCTGTAACGACGCAGTTGCACCCTCCGCCACCACAGCCGCCAGCATGCGCACCCGTCGTCCAGCAAAACTAGCCAAGGAAGACAGACGTTTGGCGTGCTCCTAACAACCGCCCGCTCTGCTACCACTGCGGAGAAGCGAGTCGCGTCTACCGCCAATGCCAATACCGGGAGATGGGACTGCGAGGGTATGCCGTTAACGCTCCGCTACTACAGCTTGCCGAACGACCTCGCGATATTACCGACTATCTCGCCCGCACTCAGTGGATCTCTCGACGACCGTCTCGTTCGCCATCACTAGGCCGCTACCTGTTGCTGCAACACCGACCATTCGCTGGCCCAGCCCGGGGTCGGTCTGCGAGCCTATATCCGGGAAACTAAGAGCAGCAACCTATGGAGGGGCGGTTTCTGTTTATTGAACTGACACATATCCTCGGCCGCCGACGAAGACGCCGAAAAGACGATCTCGACGTAATTCTCGGCATGGACTTCCTGAACCAACACGGTGCAATCATCGACCTGAAGTCGAAGTCGGTAACGCTGTCGGAAGATAAAAGCGATACCGCCTGAGAGCTGTCATAGTCACTATGCTTTTAGTGTGCCTGAAGATCAAGTGAGCATCCCACCTCGCTCCAGCGTTGTTATTTCCGTCGGTACCGAAACACCCGCAGACGTAAAAGGCGTCATCGGGAGCGACCAACGTCTATTGCTCGACGGTAAAATTTGCGTCGCAAGACGGATCGCGCGACTGCATGGAGGGAAAGCGGAAGTGATGCTAGCCAACTTCAGCCAAGGCTTAAAGCACATCAACAAGGGCACGGCAATCGCGTACATTGAGGAAATTGTGGAAACCAGCCGTGCGTTTGTCCTCTCGGATTCTGCCGCATCTACACCGATGACCAATGTTCCCGAACCAGACGTTGACACAAAGCCAAGTCTCCCCATGATTAAGCAGCAACAGCTCAGAAGTCTGCTTCGAAAATACAAAGACTGCTTTTCGACGTCATTGAGGATTCGACAAACACCAGTCGCAAACCATCGCATAACAACAGAATAGTGCACTAGACCACTAAGCCATAGCCATTACCGAGTGTCGACGCGAGAACGTGAAGCTATAAGACAACTAGTCACCGAAATGCTGCCCGACGACATCATCCAGCCATCTAAAAGCCACTGGGCATACCCTGTTGTCTTGGTGAAGAAAAAGGACGGAACCCTACGTGGATGGATGCGAGATGGATGCAATGTTATCCGGGGATTGTTCCAATGTGCAGTAGCTCTTGGTAGTGATGATGAATTAAATGCCTGCCTTTGGGTTTGTCGGCATGTTCCGGCCATATTTGTACGCCCGCTCATTTTCGGTCGCTACAGACCATCGTAACCTCTGCTGGCTGTGTTCCCTCCGGGACCCGACAGGAAGGCTCGGTCGCTGGGCTTTGGGGCTCGCAGAATTTTCATTTATTGTGAAGTGCAAGTCAGGACGTCTGCGCAAGGACGCAGACTGCCTCTCTCGCGACCCCATGGATCCTCCTAATCCTGCTGCACATGATCCGGTAACATGTGTGATGGCTTTGACTGACATGATCGACGTGCGCTCTGAACAACAACGCGACGAATCCTTATAGTCCATTGTGTTCGCGCTGTACGACGGCATCCTCTACCACCGCACTATCAACCCAGACGGCCCCGAGTTGCTCCTTGTTCTTCCTCGTCATCTGTGATCCATCGTTCCCGAAGAACTTCACGATGCACCGAGATGGGACACCTTCAAGTTTTGCGCACATACGAGCGCGTAAGACGCTGGTTGTTCTGGCCGGGTCTCTACCATTCTGTGCCTCATTATGTCGCAACTTGCGAATTGTGTAAGCCCCGTTGTCATTGTCCCATAGTCGTCATTCCGTCTTCGTGATCTGACTCTCGTCATGATTTTGTCGTCGCGCCTTCTACGCCGATGCAGTGGCCAAGTTGTCTAATTGTCTAATCGTTAGGGCCACTAGCTGTGTGCTTGTAGCTGTGATGCTACCGAGGTCGCTGCGTCGTGGTCCGTTCAGTTGTCCTTTTTAGGGAATTCCCGGTCTACAGAATATCTACAGCAAAAATTATTGAGAAGACCATTTGCATGCAATGTTGGCGCTATCAACAGGTCTTTCTTAATATAGGTGAAACCGATGAAGATCCTCAAATGATGAAAGTGGCGTGCTTGCAGTGCACACAGGTCATGACGCTGCTTATTGCGAGGAGGCGCTAGACCTTTACGCTGTCAAAGCAATGTTGAAACCAAAGGCTCTCAAGATACTCTGCGCTAATTATTGTAGCCGTATTTGCCAGTCAAGCAAATAGAGATAGATGATAGAAACGAGGAAATGCAGTGTGGTCAACCAGAAAAAACAATCTGGTTTGCTACTAAATTCTATGACACGGGTAATCGATGGCAGAAAGACAAGAACAAATAATGATACAGCGCCCTCGGCACTACAATGACACGCACGATAAATGCAGCATCCGGAATAAGTACACTGAAATGTAGATAATAATGTTCACGTATACGTTGAAAAGAAATAGAAGAGGCATGGCTCCCATACGGACGATTAATACTGCCCCGTTACATGTTTTTTTTTTTTTGTAATACAGAAGTATCACCACAAGATATGTTTCCCGTAAACATTTCAGTGCCGACTTTTTTCGAAGGTGAAGCACTTCGAGCATCGTATCCTTTCTTTTCCTTCGGGGGGGGGGGGGGGGTATTAGAAAACAAAGGCAACAGTTTGTTTTTAGTTATGCAGGAAGGAAAAAAATGACACAGATAATTACAAATTCTGTCTTATGGCCCTGACATTACTATATGACGTCAGTGACATGGCAGTACCAAAACGCGAAAACTTACCGGCATTCCACTGACACTAAAGAGTTAGACGTGATTGGTGTATAAGGAAAACGATGTATTTCGACTAAGCAGGTAATTGGCCTACCTGACTCATAAGTGCGTGATCTCTAGCTATTCCCCATTGCATAAATGACAGAATATAGGGAAACAAGTCTCGACTGGATAGAGGGCAGCTACATGACAGCACGTGAGTTATTCACTTGATAATGGCACCAGTAAAATGTGTGCGCACTTTGGACGCGTGCTCTCCAGGCCGTGTGGCGTCTACTTACACTAAAAAGAAGAACAAATTAGGAAACAGGGGGGGGGGAGGGGTAAAGGATTTTTTACGTCTCTCTAATTACTAATGAAGCACTATGATTGCTTTCAGAGCAGACAAACATAAAAAAATAAAGAGTGAGATATCTCGTCAACAATGCTGTAGAGTTACTCATGCAGCCCGCCATCGAGTGGTCCTCACTCACGTAGGGCGTGGCAAGTAAGCACTGAAGGTGCGGAAAAACGTTATGGGCGTGTGCCGCCTTGTTTAATGATCTTGCTTAGTGGGCACGTTAGGCAGTTCAAAGTCGACCTAATGGGTTCATTAGCGCAGTGTAAACAGCCGCTCTACTTTGATTGCAATAATGCCACCATTAACGCTCGAGCTGAACTCCAGTCTTGCTTGTTTGCTGTGCAAGTCTGCTCGGGCATGGCGACACTTGAAATGGCGGTCTTTCGCGTTCTCACATGACACTTACGTTTTCTTGCCTTGTTCCTTCCGGCGCTGCACGTTTTCCGACACTCAATGACGGCCATGCACTGTGTTGCTGGGAATACCAAAGGTACCACTTATTTTTTTTTCAATTCTTCGGTGATCAGGCTAAGAAGACTCGAGTGGCGGTCGTACAAGACTCATACAAAGGCGTATTAAGCGACTAAACCTAAGTGGTGGTTAAGATAAATGAGGCAAGCTTATTAAGAAGCCACATATATAAGAAAAAACGGAAACGAAACCCGGAACTGGGATTTGCCTTCAACTCGCGTCATCTGTGTGATCTGAGACAAAGCTCCACTCCTGTTTTACTGTTGTGTCCTACTACAGCGTTCACCTATTGCTATTCAAGTACTACCTATACTACTGCAGCATACTCAAAGCAGGACCTTGAAATCGCTGTCACTTCATGTGCAGATAACGCAAAACCATTCTTGTATTTGGTATACGAGGTGTGTAAGGGTGCGCAAAAATATTGGCCCTTGATTACATTCAAGGGATCAAAGGTTGGCTTGCAAGCTCACCCAACCAGGTTTCTTGATAACTCGATTAGCAGAATGCTTTATCTTCTAGCCGTTCATCGTGTATTTACGTGTCTGTTTCTTAAGGGCTAAGCCCCACTAACTCTCCATGTATAAGCTGCCAACTAGACTTTTTGATGTCCGCGTCCATGGGCAAAAATGCAAACCGATCCCGCAGGTAATGCAATACTGGGCCGCCCCGCTGTGGACGTGAAGCAGGCTTCAAGCAAACTGAAGCGGAAATGCATACATTCTTTGAATCATGCATACAAAATGCAGCACAACGTTCGTTTCAACAAAGACCAAGCTCAAAAGAAGCATCGGAATCAGATAATTGGTGATAAGGAGCTCTTGCTAGCAAGACGCAGCACGTACCGCTACCCGCACACGTTTCCCTGTAAAGATTACTGTCGCGCAAGCTGCCGCAGCTACGACAGCGTGCGACGTGGGAGTGACGTCACTAGCCTTTCGTATATGAAAGAACGAGTCTAGCAACTGATCTCATTGTTGCTGCAGCACCGCTATGGGTAGGCAACGCATAGTTTGGACTCCGGAGAAGCAGCGTGAATACGAAGAGCAGCAAAGGGAAAAAAGAAACGGCAATACGATCAGAGACGGCGTGCTGTCAAAATTACCATTACTCCCATCACTAGCATTACTCGATATGAGCATTACTACCATTACTTTAAAGCAATAATTATTGCATACTTCCTTCAGCAGTTGTAGTGGTGGTTTTCAACAGATTCGCTGCATGTCCGCTTTCCCAGAGCCGGGAAGGCGAGTCATCATTTTTAAAAATTCAATATCAGGCCGTGTGATTCATTCTTTCTCGCGTGATTGAGAAGGTCGACAGAAGGGATAGTTTGTTGCTTTCTTGACTTCATATGCTGCAGATAGAGCTATGTTGTATTGGCTAAACTATCAAGGTTAAGAAATTCTGCTAAATAAAATTGGAAATCTTGTAAGTTGGAATCTAAATGAAGTGCTAAACACAAGATAATAATAAATGGTGAACACGAACAAGCACTGGCTACTTTCGAAATAGAAAACAGCAGAAGCCGAAATCACAGATCTTTTCGTTCGCATGAGATGTGTGCCATTGGGCTTGCTCCTTCACTACTTTGTATCCTGCCCCAGGATGTCAGAAAACTTACTTTAGGAACAATTTTAGTGCAATAATTTTTGGGAGTGCAGGCACCGTCATTTAGGATTATTTATAGAAGACAGGATGTTTTCGGTGCATTGAATTCTCGCAATAGGCCAGTTCTTACGTGCGTTCGTGAATCAACTAAACTTTTTTTAAGCGGTAGTTAGTAGTAGCAAGGGAAAGTGCACACGTATTCATTCACTTAATAATATTTGGGGTTTTACGTGCCAAAACCACTTTCTGATTATGAGGCACGCCGTAGTGGAGGACTCCGGAAATTTCGACCACCTGGGGTTCTTCAACGTGCACCTAAATCTAAGCACACGGGTGTTTTCGCATTTCGCCCCCATCGAAATGCGGCCGCCGTGGCCGGGATTCGATCCCGCGACCTCGTGCTCAGCAGCCCAACACCATAGCCACTGAGCAACCACGGCGGGTATATTCATTCACTTCTTGAATCAATACGTTGCTGCTCTTTTTGTTCTGTTTATTAAGGAACTGCTGAGTAATGGGTGGGGTGGTGGGTGTTAGGATATATCAAAGTAGGCTGTCCCAAGGCACGGTCGAGGCTACCCTAATCGAGGCTACCTTAATCGAGGCTACTTTAATCGAGGCTACCGTTTTTTGCAAAACACTCAGCCGCGTACGAGAGACGCAGAAACGTGCCAAGTCTACAACGAAAACGTAGCTAAACCATTAAGGCAGAAAAAAAGGGTAAAACTCGGGTGCATTAAGGGCACTTCTTCTAGTTAGCCTACTTTTTGTCTTACTGATAGCCTATGATAGGCGGCAAAAATAAGTTGTCTTGCAGATTCAATGCTGCAAAATATTTTTTTTCACTTGACGGTACATGTACAGTTTTGTGCATCTATATGCGGCTGAAAGAAATCACAGCGATAGGAAGCCGTTGTTTTGTCAGACAGCAATTGTTTCCAGGATGGTGGGTCGCGGCGAGCGATTTGTTTCCCACCCCCCCAAAAAAGAGGTTAAATGCAGGTAACGTGACTAGACGGATATCGCACACGTTTGCGTTTGCAACGCCAGAGCGACTCTAAATATAAACGCTCTTTCAACACGCAGTTCACGCAGCTCTTTGTATGCATATGTGCCAAGTAATAATTGTTTGAAGGGACAGAGATAACTTTAATCGCAGAAAGTTGAAGACGTCGGCCTGGATGAAGTTAATTTGTGCTGCAACTCCACGCTAGGAAAGGGGTTTGGGGCGGCAACGGAGATTGAACCTGAAGAGGAAGTAGGGTGGTATATGGTGGAGTTGATGTTGATGAGAGCTGAACGATACACTGTTTCAAAGCAAAGCGTACATGCGCGCTTCACAGTATATATCTTCGCAGCAGGCTCTAGTCTAGGCTGCTGAGGCTGAGCCATGATCACGAAGCCAAGTCACGAAGCTCATTCTTCAGAGTTTAAACAGTGGTATTCAAAGAGAGAGTCGACAAGTGTGCAAACAGGACCAAAGATGCGACTTTTTGGCAAACACGTAACGGGAAGCCAATGTAAATTTGTGAGCAGTAGATTGTGAATGTTACCGAGAGGAGCCTACGCGATAATACCTGAGGAACACCAATAATCAAATTTATCGGAGAAGCGTTTGCGTGTCTCATCTGCTCCTTAATGTACAATAGCCAAAAGAAAAGAAGGCTAAACCTGCGCGAACAAAAGTAAATAAAAACTGTATCCCTCGAAGGACGTTAGCGGATTGATCTAGATATGCTAGATGGATCCAAGGTGGACATTATTTGCACGAGAAACTGAAACAAATGTTCATTTAGTTAGACTTACTAATGAACTCCTTAATTAATTATTTATTGGAATTTACAGTTTGCAGCGGGTGAGTCTGCCAGACGTATCTACTTGCATTAAATCTCCAGCATGACACCAGTTTCTAGATATTATTTCCCGAAGTGTGAGACAAAATAGATGGACGTTCTATTTACTTTTGTGGTCAAATGTATAAAAGAGCGTTTTGGTAAAAATATTAGTGGAACACTAGTGAATTTTTACGGTGAGCATTATGGCGCATATCTCCAAACTTGTGTCACCCTGGAATTTCATTCCAAAGGGATTCACTTTGTAAGTTCACCGGCTACAATGTATAAGTTGGAATATGCTCCATATATTAGTTAATGAAGAAGTTAATTAGTATTTTCTGTTTAGTTTACTGTGTTTCGATTTCTCACACGAGTATCGTCGGCTTTTCCGAATAATACAGCTTATTGACTGCAATTGGGTTATCTGCAACAGGTGATTCTTAAAAATTCAGGAAAACATAAAGATAACCAACCTGTGCATTGAAGTTACAATGAATAAATGAGGATTTGTATATTGAAAGCGAGTAACATCTCCATGCCTAAGTTATCGTTCAGCTTGCTTTTACGCTTGAAAACGGTAAATGTTTCACTATTAATCTGTAAGAAGCAAAGACTACGGGTATTTCTTACCTTCAGTTTTGGCTGGAACTGCCTACTGCATGAGCTGGTGTGCAAAAGTAAATCGAAAGTTTTGTTTACCTAGAATAGGAAATGAATGTCCTATGTTGACCACATTTCGGGGATATCACTTCCCAATCATTTCTCGACTTGTTATATACAATCTTCACCACTTTCCAAATTTTTTAACACCTAGCGTTTTCTTTCTATTAAATTAAATTTTCTTACACTAAACGCTTTATATGCCATATTTGTTCTGACAAAATGCAACTCCTAGATCGTTAGCTTGGCTGCGCTGCAACCTCACTAAAGTTGCTCATATTAACCATTAATGTTTGTACAATATATTAATAATCCTCAGTAGAGAAATCTGTGATACGTTGTCTTAGTATTCTTTTGATATTGGTGTCATTTTGTGTAATTTATTATTATTAGGCATTAGTCTTTTTCATATTCCACGTTCAATTCTCGATTTGCTTTTTGTGCTGTCCGAGAGCGGGCCCTTTCACAGCCTTGTGCTCTGGAAGCTCCTTCTATTCGCTCATCTATGTATTACGCTTTCATATCTAAGCACAATTAGGATTCCGATTATGGTTACACGCAGCATGTTCAAAGCAAGCGCTTATTAGCAGTCTGTTCTTTCGAACAGTTGCCTATTATGTGGGTAGCGCATATTGAACGTTGAATAAGAAATATGTATTGAACAATACATTGACCGATCGAAAATTACGATAGAATCGCGACGAATAGCGTGAGTATACAAGCACAACCGCAGTACCTTACCTGATGACGATGGCTAGAACAATGAGGACTGCGACAAAGACAATGAAGCATATTAAATAACCACGACCACCATGAGGGGAATTGAAGGAGGGCGATCACACCGTGACGGCTACAGTATGGCGGCTCCCGTGCGCTCCTACTAGTAATATTATTTTTCGCGAGGACAAGACAGCAACTGCTGTTCTCGGAATCTCATCACAGTATTTCCATCGCCCTGTTTGAACTGCGCATTCCACTGCATTCCCTTGTCCAGAGCACACGCGAACGCGAAAAGTGGGCGACAGAGATTGTGGCATGCGGCGTAGACAAGGTGACTCTTGGGATTCGGACTATCTGACAAATGCTTTTATATGTCGTGCGCGTTTTCCTTGTCTGTGACTCCCACTGGTGGAGAACACGTGTAAGTTCTTTTCGGCTTTGGTCATTAATTAGGTGCTCGTGTGCTAATTGCCTCGTTGCGAGTACACGGTTCCCAGTTGTGGAGGAAGACATCAGCGGTAATGGACGCGCGCGCCCGCTGACATATGTGAAAAAAGAAAGCCAGCAAATGGGAAATGAGAAAGACTAGGTACGACCTCCCCTCTGGCTCTCTGATTTGAGTTGGCTTTGTCAAGCACTCACTGATAATCATCGTGGTATTTATGTTTGTCGCTTTCCGGCAGCTCTATTGCTTTATTATTCACGATTCACACGCAAGATTATTCAGCTTCGCGCTGCTATATATATATATATATATATATTCATATAAGACGACGAGTTTTATGTATATATAGTAAACACCTAACGCACAGAAGGTGTTCCAAACTTTTTCTTATTCACTGTCTTAGCTTTAGGAATCAGCGATTTAGCGAATGAGAAGTAGTACTGCATAGAATAAAAAGATGTAGTCATCAAAAATATAAAGTACGGTGCTTACCGTGCTTCCCGTACTGTGCGGTGTTTCAATATACATACATACAGGGTGTCCCAGACCAACTTCTGCCACGAATTTAAAAATGAAAAGCACGTCGGTAGCGAACTGAACCGACCGCATACTATCCGAAATAGCCTATAGTAACTCGAACAATTTTCGTTTTTCCCATAACTCCCAAAATAATTCAGTTTAATCACCCAACTTCCTAATTATTGGCTGAGGATCCCAAGTATGATAAGCAGACTTGTAGAGCACCTTCAGAAACCGCCGACCAAGTTGTTTCTTTTATGATACGTCTCACGTAGTCCTTTTGTCCGAGTTGCAAAGAAAGCCCGCGAAATATGAAAAAAGCCGCGGGACGGAGCGCTTGCGCAGTGGTATCGTGCTGCTCTCAAGCGTGCGTTCGGTGAACAAGTTCGGCTCTCGTCAGATGACGCCGAAAATGCATGTTACTGGCCGAGTGCTGCCGATGAGATAAAGTGCACCCTGCTGCTTCGTCGTCGCCAATCACGATGCAGGCGACCTTGTCTACCGAATACACGCTGAGAGGTGGTAATGAAGCTCTATGAAACACCAAAGCGGTCACCATTCTTCCAGTATACCGCCTCTCCTTGTCACTACTATAACGTTGTATTTGTGTAGCTTTACGGACACATTAAAAAAAAGAAGCACTTTCGCCCGAAAAGCGAAGCATCTATTGCGACAGCAAATTTGTAGACAAGTATACGAAGCGAGGATAGTAGATTTATCGGCCATATAAACTTGTAAACATTCCCTTACTAACTTAACTAACCAGCACGGTGTCACGCGCGCACAGGTAAACATGAACACGTCTCGCTCAATGATCGCGGAAACTCGCTGTCAAAACGCTGGAGGTCGAAATCGCCACGGCAGCAGCGAGCGAATTGACCTTCGTGCTGCCTCTCGCTTCAACGCGCACTAAACGCGTCGAAAGCACAGGGAATACCAAGCCACCTGCATTCGGAGCACTTTGCCCACCTCGCTGATCGCTTTCAGCCGCCGGAAAAGATCGCCCGCCGCCTTCCCTCCTTTGCCTTCCTCCGTGTCTCGCACGCGGCAAAAGACGGCGCGCTTCCGTCCCGCCTTCCTCCCTCGTGCGCGCGATATTGAGCTGTGAAATTGAGCTGCGATAGTGGGCTGACCCTCGCAAGCTCTCATTCGCACATATAGCGTACGGAGCGCGTGGCGACAATGTTATCGTGTTTGGACTTTGTATGGGACATCACGGCGACGGCGATGGCAGAAATGCGCTTGGAATGTCCATATAATTGCTATAATAATAAAGAATGACTAACCTCAGTCACTAGCGACTCCCTTGTACTATCAACACCCTGCGCTCTTTTTGTGGCTAAAAGAAAAAAAACATGAATCGTGTCCACACGTGCTTTTCTGCTGGTACTTCGCGGGGCCCCACGACAAGGTTGTACACATGGGAAGGTTCATTTCTGCCAAAGATGCATCTGCATGCGAGTCGTTGCACAACCTGTTCCAGACTCGCTCCACTGCACGTCGTATAACATGGCGGGAAGGTCTCAGTTCTGTATAGAAACGAATACATTGTCCGTGCACCAAATCCTTCAAAGTTAATCTTCATTTTCTAATATTAAACAATGGCTTATGCCATCAGATGTCTAAAAGCCAAGTAGCAGATACAAAACTTTCGTTTTGTTTGAACGGTTTTATCGCGCTGTAGATATAATCATCAAAGGAAAATAATAAAGACAGTGAGAAACAAACGCAGAAAGAAAGAGGAAAGAGAAAAAGACCACTAGGATTAGCGAACTGCGGGAGTTCCTGTGCGAAATTTGATAGATTTGACAATTGGGCAAGGTAAGGCGGACTAGACGAAATAGGGCATGGGACAGCGCCTTTCCTGTTGCTTCGTTTGTTCCTGCGGCTCTCTTTTTTCTGCTGTCGTCCGTCACTGTGATCTAAAAGTCGCCTAAAACGAAATTTTGGTAGAAGGACCAGTCTTGTGCCCGAAAGGTGACACAATCTATGGCTACATCACGAAGAATTTCGCCATGAAACAGACCACTGAAAAGAAATTTTTTGTGCGGAATTTATTGCCTTCATCATAATAACCACGACAAAAAAAAAAAACGAAAGCAAGTGTCGATGCCCCTATTGCAGCAGAGAAAATGAAACCGTAGCACTTGCGTGTATCGAAAAGCTCCAACACCAGGGGCATAGCTAGCTAAAGGTAACAAGTACTGTGTTGGAATGATTGGATATCCTCATACCGTAGGATTTTGTTATCAAGTTCCTTGGCGCAGTGAGCCAATAAACGAAACCAGACATTCAGTGGAATTGACTGCCGACGGCAGCTGCGGTTTTTGCACTATATTTTGCAAGCGATGCCCACTCAATTTCAGCGCTGTCTCTGAATGATTCAAGCAATCGTTCTCGTTGGGCTATTCGCGTCTCTGAAACCGATAGCATTCACTCGCCCGTAGAGATTGCGCAGGACTTTTGTTTTTGGACGCCTTGGTAACCTACTACTTTTGTATTCTTCACCACATCTACGGTCAATATCCCTGTGAACGTACCAATGTAGACAGGCCTGTGGTTGCTCCCGATGGTTGAATGCGTCGGACAGGAAGGTAAGGACGGTCACAAAAGAATGGCTTATGTGCCAACCTTCCCGCTTATGCAGCCGACGGTCAGGTTAAAACTAAAGTCAAGATATAGAGTTAAGATGAGTTTCTGAAGGCGACGTTCTGAAACAAGCGATAAGCACTGCGGTCGAGTACCGGGTAGTTAGGATGGTTGCTTCGCTTTTTACATGAATACTGGTTTACAATAACATACTATGTCTATGTCCTTCAACACCGGATTGGCTCAATCACGTAAAAGCCTAGCATGACGAACGCTACCTGCTAGACTACACTTAGACATTCCGGAAAGAGCTACCCAATGGAGAGCTCGCAAATTGATGCCGTATTTTTTTAAACTAAGAAAATTCAATTCCATCTGTTCCTTCCAATAAAAGAGTATTTCAAACTCAAAAAAGTGAACTTTTGTGGCCATTTTGTCCGCTTAAAATTGCAGGCTGTTCTTTAATGTTCATGTTTTCTTAACACACTGTTGACATTAGGCGCATTGGAGTCGTCGTTAAATCATTTGCCGCCTGTTATGGGCATTTCCAAACTTACATTCGCGGATACTCTAATTCAGCTACGAATACGGCATTCTAAGGAGGTTGCACACTAAATATGTATTATATAGGTAGCATATCACACATGAACATAAGCGAGAGTTGAATGGCATTTGGCATGACTGGTGCTAAAGATGAAAACGATGACGTGTGAGATGGCACGTAGACCGAACAGTGTGTCATAATTCCACATAACAAAGCATGCACTCTTAGTATTAGTTGTAAAGTTGGCGGAAGTGTTGCTAGATACAGAAGGACCTAGGCTTGCGAAAGCTCTTAATTTTCATTTCATGAAAATTGTGTAACCTGTTTAAAACATTACATTTAAGCTTAGCACACCCATTAAAGGATTGATTCGCTCGAAGGTATACATTTGCTGTAGTGACGACATTTAAGTACCGTTTGTGGTCTTTTTTTTTCGCGTAATTGCACACAGAAAACAAGACTGTCGACCAGTATATCTGTAGCGAATGGCAGAGTCCTCTCCTGCAGGTGCCACACAGAGGGAGAAAGGGTGAGAGAGAGAGAGGGGTGACAGGAGAAGAGGGCAGTTCTTTTTGAGTGTTCCAGCACAACATATAAACCTTCGGATGCGCCTAAGTACTCGCGCGACAGTGCTGCAGGCAGGCCCTCACTTACTCGCGTCCACGAGCTACTGTTAAGCTGAACAACTGATGCTACGAACGCGTGTCTACCACGTAGTCGACATCTGCATTCGCATTGTCGTCTTTTCCATATTTTAGTAGTTTCAGAAACGGCCTGTACTGTTTCCGAAATCTTTATTTTACAGTAGCAAATGCCATATACAGAACTCATAATTTTATGCAAACTACGTTAGTTGCAAACGTCATTTTTTTTCATCCACACAGTTTATTCTTCGCGACGAAAGCGCCATGGTACTAGACTGTGAGACATCGCATGACCTTTGCATCGGTGATGTCATCCCGACCACCGACTACGCCAACAGGCGATTAAGACAATGGAGGCTTTTCGTCTTAAATAAGATGGTCCTCTTCGCTGTAGGTAAATGCTGAGTTGATAGCCGGAGAAGTCACTGCTGCCTTTTTCTTTTAAATGCGAAAGCACTATGTGCCCCATTACCCTGTCACTGCGAATCTCGACTGTAGTGTGAAGCATGGGAAGAAATGCTTATCGGCGCAGGTATCCATTACGGGTGTGGTAAGATAGGACTGTGATTGCGCGAAGGCAATGTAGATTCACTATTTACCATTGTTTAAATTGTTTTTCAGTAAGATCGAAGCACGCGGCTCTATAGCACATGGATTTTGTGGTTAACGTATCTTGAATGAGGAGATGGTGCAGTGCCAGCACTACCTAAGTGAGAGAAAGACAACCAAGGACAGGCAGTGAGGTTAACCGGACCCACGTCCAATTGGCTACCCTCACATTAAGGGAAGGAAATAGAGAAGCGTAGTGAGGGAACAAAGGGAGGAGAGAGAGCACTAATTGCGCACACCCTTGAAGGAGCACACCCACCCCACAAGCAACCTGCGAGACCTGTCGACTTCAAGTACCATAACAACGGCTCTGTTTCTTTCTGGGCTGGCGACGCGCATGGCGGTTGGTTCACCACAAAGTGCATACCTGTTCCCTTAATGAAGTGGAGTTGTTGCTTCCAGGCCAGCTTGAGCTGCCCAGTTGAGTCTCCATTGTCGCCTTCCTCGTGTATCAGGACTGCGAAGACACGGGTTATGCCATCACGGGTAACGGGAATAGGTTTATAGACCAGTGTGAGTAGCATCTGCTCCCGGTTGTGCTGTAATCCTTAGTTCACAAGTATATGGCACTGAAATACGTATTCCCCATGAAAGGAGAGCAAACTTCAAGAGCAAATTTCAATTTTCATCCAAGAACTATGCGGCTAAGTTGTTCGTTAAAAATGGGTTGAAAAACGCAAATTAACAGCACGAATAAGAAGCTATAGCGATATATGTATTGAGAAATTGTAAACAGTGCCTTTTGACAGGTATGTAGGGTTACAGAAGTGTCGCTGATGCATAGTGGGATGTCTTGCGAGAAGCTAAGGCATGTATGATGCGTTAACGAATGATAATTAATTATTGATCAAATCAGTTTGACGCATCCGATCGTTAATACACACGCAATGGGAGCTTATACCTATGTTCGCGTATGTTCCCTGAAGCAACGCCACTACCAACCAATGGAAAGAGTCTACGACACGTTCACGCGTTTTGGCCGTGCATGAGTGGTACGATAGTTTCAAGATACACGCTCCCATGAACGGAACACAGCCGGAAGGGTCAAAACTATTGACACTTTTTAAGTCTGGATGCTCAAGTGTGACGCATGAAATTCCAGAAGGAGGATGTAGCTCCGCGACTGTTGCCTCCAGTCTCGATGATGATGAGGACGGCTTACGAGCATGTAGCGTGAAAATATAAGAGGCTAGTACGCCCAGTCAGAGTGGCCAGGTCTTCCTGTTGCTCCGGAAAACATGGGCATTGTGGCTGGCTTGAACAAACTGTAGCTGCTGCAACTCCCTCTTTGGCCCGGTTCCACAGAATACGTGATGTCGTACGTTGGAAACATGTTGCTGTCGACCAACAACGATACTCGCTCGCTATCGACCAAAGATGACGGTTAGCCTAGACACGCTACCACGCGACCTCAGTCTCACTGGCCACCCATTTACCACCATCCGCGTACGTGAGATTCCGACGCAGTATAAATCCTAAGCTACATCAATGCACTGCGACTACCAGTGTTCGACGACATTGCTATTGTCACGCGTCTGCTGAGGGCGAAGTCCTTGGCCTCCTAAGCACCACTAGCACCAGTTATCCTTTCCCGACCAGCATGCGTCACCTTTGCCAACGCAGCTGCGTCACAGAATGGGCTTTGGCGATGACGGGGCAAGGCGACGCCTTCAGCGCAGAAGACGAAAGGCTTCAAGCTCAAAGCCAGGCTTGGTCAACCACGATGTAGGCCGCGCTATCATGCGCAGCTGAAAGTGCGCCATGCTGCTCGTGCCGATGGAATTCCAACGTCGCCATGTGCGCTCCTTTGCTGCTAGGTATCCAAACTGGCCACCCCTTCCAGAGCCGCTATCATGTAACACTCGTCCAAGGCGCCACCACACAGCCTCGATGTTTCAAAAAAAAAAATCTTCCTCTTCGCTTTTAGATGGACTCCATGTGGAATGCCTCATGGATGCACCGAACCTCCCACCTGTATATATTTCGCAGACTCTCTTCCTGTTCGCACGCCATTCGTATATACATTTTCCAATCGTGCTACGCGATTGGAGGGGTTCTGCGTGGCGGTGTAACTGTTACATCCAGCGTCGGTGATAAAGAACACGTTTACGAGCACATAGTGTTAGATTAACAGGCTAGCGCGGCCCGTCCCATCGGCCACGCTTAACTACCGCTCCGTTAAACACCGGCACCATGGCTAGCGGGGTATAAAAAATTGAGGCTGTGATGATTCCCTCTTCGGCCCACAGGGGCATCCGCTTTCAAGCGCGTTCTATCGACGTTTTGGTCCCGACATCGGGGCTACGGTGATGTTAGGCGGGCACGGGCTGCAGAGAGTGGCCGAGACAGTGCGGGTGGTCTCCACGGTGGTGTACAGTCCCCTCTCCTTTTTTCATCCTGCAGGCGGTCACGATTTTCGAGACAGTGTAGCGGGGACAGTGCAAGCAGAAATAAAATAAATGGCGGTGGTGACATACATGAGCAAGCTATAACAACCTGTTCTGAATTATTCCAACTTCTTAAAGATTAATTTTTCAGGTAGAAGAAACTAAACACAGTGGATAGCTGCTTCAAGGCGGGTGGATATACCAGCGAATAGCAAGGGGTCGACTTACAAAGCGTGTATTTTTGAAGACTTTGCATAATCTTATTACACGTAGATTTTACCCAATCTACAGCAACTATTTTAGGCCGCTTTACAGCCACGTCACAGCAACTTCGCAAAACTCATATAACCACTGCGAACTCTTTAACTCTGGCATGGCGCTCTTTGGCCATACCTCGCCCTTGAGGAAATAAACATCACTCATTCATGAGAGAAACCAGAGCTTTGACAGGCAGTCTTTTGCCGGAGAAACGGGCCACGCATCTTCCATGTGCTGCCAGCATTTCGAATATTACCTTTGTACGGCCACACTAAAATTCTCGCTCCTTTTTTTGTCTGTCTTTATGCCTACGGCACGTACTATGATTTCCTGTAGTCCAAAATAAATAGGTTGTCACTTTGTGACATACAGTGGCGTGCCACTTTGGTAAAGGAAGCTTGGAATGGTCAGCGGCAGACTGGTTAAAAGGTTCCATATCACATGCTATAATTGCCGTAGGCTCTTCTATGAGGAACTGCAACCTTTGTAAGAATTATACTTGATGACACATTATGTACGTCTGGCAGATGCCGTTGTCCTCGAGCCAATGGCTACATTTGTCTGCAACCGATTCCAAATTTAATGTGTCACTTATTGAGGCGTGATTTCGCTGCTTACTAGCGGTCCGTTGCGCGTCAAGTCCAACTTCATGCTGCTCTAGCGTCTTGCTTTGGCACAGATAACCCTGAAGCTCTGCTTTAGTGAGATGAATAACTTCGCGTTCTTCTGTTGTGACCTTTTTAAAATTAGGCATTCTTGGTGGACGAGTGAGGGAGCACAACAAATGTTTATCATGCGTGAAAATGTCGTTGCGAATACCCCATTTCACTGGTCGCAGTAAGCATACAGCACCATTCATGGCATCCAAAATACGGCCACGATATATTGAAGGTAACACGTGGCTCTTGGGCTTGTTGCACTGCAGCTATGAATTCTCTTTTTAGATACTGCCAGGTCCGTGAGCGCTCCTATATATGCGCCAGCGAAACGCGGCCAACGTTCTTTTGTACGCGTGCTCAAATCCCCAGAACAAAGCGTGGGAAAAGCAACTTTACACTTCGTTCGCATGGCCTTATTTGTCTAACATCCGGAACAGCGAAACGAAAAAGCAACCTGGAAAACAAGAAAGCAAAAAAAAAAATGAAGGCAGCCTTCAAATGCATCACAGACACTTTTGTCTAGCTGGTTCCTTTCCAGTCGTTGTCGTTCTGGAGGAAAGAGCAAAGGTGAAAGCTTTTCTGCAACTCGTCGCATGTGCGCCCACTTACTTGCGTGGTCGAGGGTGAGATGGCGCAGGGGCGCTTTCCAGCTCTAAAATTGCCCTTTCCGAGAGAGTGCACGACAAGCGACGCGCTCACTGGAGCACCATCCGCTTCCTGACCCACTTGGCACGCCTACGACGACATGTTTCGCGTCGTTACCCCACCTCCGGCGATACAATAGTCGTAGAGACGAGATGATAGACATCCGCGCACATGGACAGGCCGTATACCCATTTTCACCCACAAGAACAACATACGAGCGGGTAAACGCAGATAAAAGGCCCGTCAGCGTCTTTGTAACATCCCCATATAGGAAGATACTTGCCTTTCTCGGAAGGTGTCGCCTCATAATAAAATTTACAAGTCGCTTAGTCGAGTCATTGAATACAGACTGGCTAGAACCTTGATGTGAGGTTGCAGGAGGCCACGGCAGCCGCATTTCAATGGGGGATGAAATGCGAAAATACATGTGTACTTAGATTCAGGTCGGCGCAAAAGAAACCCAGGTGGTCCAAATTTCCGCAGTCACCCACTACGGCGTGGCTCCCAATCAGATCGTGGTTTGGGCAAGTAAAACCACACAATTTGTAATGTTGTGAAACTGTGCGGCGCAATAGCAGTAGTGATGATGCAACTCGGAGCACCCGTGCGGGGGGAAGGCGAGGGGAGGGGCTTCCGAACATGCTGCATGTTCTCTTGTCCTCGCATTCAATCACAGGCATCTGCTTGTCTGTTCTATACAGCTATATCATAGACCACCTCATTCGTGGTAGGCAGTGTATTTATTGTTTTTTTTTGTACACTGCTTACTCCCCTAGCCATTGCTGACGCATGCACACATTCAATACACCTTGTTTGGTGCTGAAAATGCAGTCCTGACGCCTCCTTTTCCAGCCATCATCATGTGTTTGCGGGCTACACCTTGTACATACTACGGAACCACTACCGTCTTCCGTTTCTACCTAGTATTTCTTTTTCTGCTTCTTCAACCTTGCTCTTCTCGCGTCTCGTGTTCCTATATATTACGCGAATAATGTATTAGGCATTCATGAGTAGCATGCATATAAGTGAAGCAGCGTTTTCCCTGGTATTTTCTCTTTTGTCCTGCGCAACGGTTCCGTAGAACAAGACAAGTGCCGTTGAGAACAAGACATCATAAAAAGTACTGTGCTCTGTTCTGAATCATGAAGAGTTCACTCAAGTGAACTCCAGAGGACAGTCGCAATCGCCGTGGTCCTCTTCTGTGGACTGTCTATAACTTGAATACTTTTCCACGTGCTCCACTTAACCTTCACAGATCAGCGCAATGGCTGTTATTCGCGATATATTGTAAAACCATATAATGCCCCCGCACATCAGTGTCCCTGTACCTATGTATCGTTAGGGTATGTACGATAATGCCTTCTGCGTGTATTCTGTGTCCTGCGCCTTCTGCTGAAAGAACTGACCCTATGGGTCATATTCACCTGCGCACTACCGCTCCTCTGCAGTGAGGTGCCCGAACCTCCTGTCTGTGTTCCAGACGTAAACAAAGCCGCTGCTCTTTAGAGCCTCGCTTTGTCGTTGCGGAAGATGGTTTTAAGAGGCTGAATGGCTTGAGCTTTTGAGGCAGCCGGCGAGACGTTGCTTGAAGGAATGCAAAGATGTGTGGAGGGGAGCTGCAGATGCGAGAGGGGAGCGAAACGGTTTTCAACCTGACAAGAGAACGAGAAAGAGCAGTAGGAGAAGGGAAGGAAAGTAGGGCGAAGTACCGGGGTTATGGAATTTGCAATGAAACGGCAGGCGAAATACGAAAGAGAGATGTAGAGTTCCAAATGGTGCGTCAAGGCCCGAACACCGGGAAAGCGTGTCAAAAAACGTGTTTTGTCTAGCGTTCGTGCTTTTTTTTTTCGGTAAGGGAAGCGCACTAGACACTGGTGCAGCAGTGACTGCTGGCACTGGTGGGCGCTCTATGAGCTCCCTCTTCCGTGTTTTTTTTCTTTTTTATCTTCTCAAGCAGAGTAGCAGAAAGCATCGCGACTCAGCTAATTCAGCACGTACTCTTAACGCAGTTGCCGGATCTTTGCCCATTAAAGCCGCTTCCGGAGGCGTTTCAAATGCCTTCCGTTAAATTATTCTGAAAATGATTCTAAAATCACACCCACTCGCGTTGCAGCCGTTTAGCCGCTGCCTTGTGGGTCTCGTTTTATTGATGGTTTATTCGCGAATAGATTGCTGTAAATACGGAAAGAGAGCATTTGCGTTATTTTATAGGCGCGGTTCAAGTTTCGCACTTCGCCCGTTCCCCGCCTAGAGGTTGTCAATTATGAGCTTAACAAGGCAGCTAGGCGTTAACGGTTTCATGCTTGTGGCGTTTGCGTTAGCACTTCTGAACAACCGTTGTTTTCATGTAAACTGCGACGTGTATTTCAAAAATTAATTATCAGAAATGTAATGTAAGTTACTCGGGGCTGAGATTAAGGTCAGTCTTTCACTGGGCACGGCAGTTAATGAGCATCATTAGGACGTCGAAGTTGACAGCGGAATAAATTAATGTTTTGCTAAAAACAAAGACAAAAAACAAAGCCTGACACCTTTTTGTTGACCGGAAATACAAACATTCTTGTTGCATGAACAACCGTGTGGGTTAGCCCTCCCAAAGTTCGCTATGATCTGGCATATGCAGTCTATTGTGGCATTCAAGGAGCAAACTACCGGATGCCATTTTGCTTCTGGATATAGCAGTTTTCATGACGTTAGAATTAAGAAAAACAAAACACGTTTGTGGCAGTTTCTGAAATTTACTTTTTGAAGCCATGAAGAAAAACATGTCTTGCCTGTTCAGATGTCGTGTTTTTTTTTTGAATTTTCACATGAAGGTAAGGCTGGTGAGTTATGATCTTAATTAATAGCAGATATTTATCCAAGATTTATTCTTTGCACTATTGTATCCTCAATATTTTTGTCACTAATGAACGTGTCAGGTGCAGAAGCACACGCTGTAAAAAGCCTATGGCCATTGTACTTGTACGTTATTTGCTTCTCTTTGATGCCATTTGCCTTCCAGCACTCCATAGAAACGTTAACCTCTGTGATGAACAGTTATTCAACAAAGCAAACCAACAAAAACCCTACAATAGAAAAGCGCGAATCAACAGCAAATTTACAAGAATGCACAGACGAATACTCTGTCGCGCTAACTAAAATACCGGAAAAGTTTGTTAATGTAACTCAGCGCGGTATAGCATATGCGCCTATAGTGTGCGCCAGGACGGGTTAGATAATCAGAAAAGCAATTAGGGCATCCGCACAAGCGACGAAACGTAGATTTTACCGCATAGAATCCTGTGAGGTAATGCCAAAAATAGTTCCGAATGGGCTAGAAGTTGAAAACTAAAACACCATTTGTTAGTATCTGACGAGCGTTTAACGCGTACGGCAGAAAAAGAAAATACGAACGAATTCTGACGACTCTGGAAAGAGAAGTACCTGAAGCTGTGCAAGAAAAAGGGAACGAATGAGCTGAACCCTAATCAGCATTCTTTAATTTTGCTTGCAGCGCCACATTGGCTTCCAGCGTGCCACGTAAAGAAGAGAACGACAAAGCGGCCAGGTGCTTGCGAACAATAGTAGAATACGGCGAGCACTTATTCCAGCTCTGTTACATCCAGCCTCCCAGTGAAGTACAGCGAGCAAGTCGGCGTCACAGGCTGATCTCCCTCCTTCTAATAAGGACAAAATTTCACACTACAACGACTCCTTTGAGGCGCAGCGGCGCTGATCCAACAGCGTCACATGGTATTATAAGATATTTCGAAGCGACGGCCTGACTCGTCGATGCGGGGGGTTCTGGGACGAAGACCCCCGACATAACTTATTTTCTGCAAAAGAAAACGCAGTATTGTGCGGAAAAGAAATGTAGACGAGCCGGTGTTAAAGAAATTCTGGAGTTTCACGCGACACAACCCCGACATGAGGCATGTCGTGGTGGGGAAACTCCGGATTACCTTTGACCACTTCGGCCTCCTTAACGTGCACTCATTAGACAGGAAACGGGCGTTTTTGAATTCCGCCCCTATCGAAATGCGACCACTGTGGCCTCCATTTGATGCCGCGACCTCGTGCTTAACAGCATGTCATAGCCTCTAGGCTACCACAGTGGGTCGCTGTTAAGTAACCACCGCTTAGCATACGACAGATCAATGTACGATTTTGTTGTAGAACTCCATCTAAGGAGATAATCTAGATCTCACACATGCTTCCGGCCTGTTTTCCTTCAGAGCAATATAGCTGGTTATTTAAAATCAGAGAGGTTGACAGGAAAAAAGATATTCGCCCCTATACGCTATGCTAAGAGGGATATCGGGGTAAAGAAGGCTCCAAGGGAAGATATTGTTACGTAGTAGTTTGTACCGCTACAGAAGGACGCTGTGAAGAGAACAGGAAGATGAAGTGAGGCTGACAGAATTTGGCTTTAACCACCCTGCAAATGGTGTAAAGTGGTGCCTTCAAACGCTCCTCGGACCTGCATGCGGCTCCTGTTACTTGACCAGCTTTTGGGTGGTATTAGGCTTTTCTAGGCTTATTGGTTGACCTTCCTATTATTGCGCCTGCTTCATCCTAGGTTGATGTCCAAAAACTCGTCTTGCAGGGTTTTCCCCCTTGGACAGCATCTATTCATACAGACGAATTACCCCTTCATTTGTTTACCCGCAGTGGAGTGACCAGCCTACCTGTCGCTCTGGTTCCTTGCAATGGAGGCTCTATACGGTTGACCAACCCGCAGGCGATCCAGAAATTTCTCCGTGCTGCTACCTCAGCATACCAGACGATCACAGATGTGAGAAAGTTTGGCCGTGGAGGTATCGTGTGCCGATCACCTGACCAGACCTGTGTCGCGGGTTTGCTTAAGTGTTCATCATTCGCGTCACTGCCGGCGAGTGCCTTCATCCCTGCTCACCTTGCATTTTGAGTCATCTGCCTACTCGAAATTTCATGCTGATGCAAATGGCCACGGCATTGGCGCTTTCTTGTCCCAGCATCAACGGGATGCAAATCGCGTAATCGCTTACGCTAGCCGCCTTCTCTCAGCCTCAGAGCAGAATTATTCAGTAACCCAACGTGACTGCCTTGCTCTCATTTGGGCCGTTGCTAACTTCCTCCCTTACTTGTTCGGCAGACCTTTTTATGTCGTCACTGATCACCACGCTTTATGCTGTGCCTTGGACGCTGGGCTTTACGTTTACAAGGGTGCATCTTCTCTGTATGCTATAAATCTGGGCGGCGGTATCAGCATGCCGACGGCCTCTCCCGCTATCTGGTCGATCCACCTGGCGCCATGGAACTTGAAGCCGATGCTTGCGTTCTGTCGATTACCGACTTCCTCAACGTCACTGTCGAACAGCGTCGCTACTCGTCCTTACGTACTGTTATCGAGCTCCTGACCTCGGTAAAACACGACCGTTTCTTCCGCGTGTTCCTAATAAGCAACGTCCAGCCCGATGGTGCTGAACTGCTGCTTGTTGTTCCTCAGCATTTACGCTCTACGGTTCTCGCACCCACAGCTGGCCATTTGGGTGTCTCCCGCACTTACGATCGCGCTCGCAGACGCTTCTTCTGGCCTGGGCTATACCGCTCAGTTCAACGCTATGTCGAGGCTTGCGAGCTATGCTAACGCCGCAAGAAGGCTCCGTTTCTTCCCGCTGGGTGCATTCAGCCGATAGACATCCCAAGTGAACCTTTTACCGCGTCGGCTTGGACCTTCTTGGCCCCTTTCCGACGTCATCCTCGGGCAACAAGTGGGTCGCCGGTGTGACGGACTATGACATGCGTTATGCCATTACACGAGCGCTTCCAACTAGCTGTGCAACTGATGTCGCCGATTTCCTTTTTCACCAAGTGGTCCTGCACAGTGGCGACGCTCATCAGCTACTCACTGATCTCCGCTCTTTCTCTACATCTCGCAAGTTCACCACGGCTTACCATTCCCAGACAAGCAGACTTACTGAGCGCCTCAAGCGCACCCTCACAGACATGCTTTCCGTGTACGTCTGTGAGGCATCGCGATTGCATTTTGGCGTGTGTTACGTTTGCCTACAATTCGTAATATATTGTCCCCACGCCTGGCAGAAGTGCCACTTCTATGCATAACAAACGCAATAATATGCCATTCCATTCTAGACTGCATCAACAAGTTAGCATAAAGTAAAATGATTTGTGCTGTTACAGCGACAATATACAAAAAATATACGCAGAAGCCATAAAAAGTGCTTACCTAAATAAGCAAATAGCCTTCTGATACCACTGAATTATATTTGTAACTGTGTCGATCCTTGGAATGCATCTGACAAACCTGTGAGACTGTGAAGATGCAATGCTTAGAACTCTAATGGTGTATGGTTTTGATGATTAGAGTGTAGTGCTATGTTGTGGTGTAGAAGCATTTCTTTGGTTGTGCTATAGATGCTATCAAAGTGCGCCAACTCCCGCTGCTTGTGTTTTTCTCTCTACTGCGGGAACCACACAACGCCTTTACAGCACATACAATGTTGCACAGCGGACGCTATCGTCCATGTTACCCGGCGACGGACCATACGACGCACGTGCACCAATCGGGTAGCAGCTCCTAGTCTCCTCATGATGCTGCGCGATCAGCCCGCCACGCAAAAACAGGAATTCCCGAACGTGACTGCTTTCGCGCGCATACAGAAAAAACGCATCCGGCTGCCAAAAAAAAGCTATTCCCTTTAAAAATAATATTTAATAATACTACTAAAAGACCGTGTAAACTATGATAGACGAGTAGCGACGACAGAGAGAGATAAATGTAGCAAAGCACACTTCCTGAAAACGGTATTACATGGATGTAAGGTTGCCGCAGGCATGAAATTAAAAAAAAAAAGGATCGCTAGTGCCAGAGACCTGCGGATTATTTAGTTGCCGCTTAAGTTCTCCAGCCCTTTACGACCACGAATTTCGCAAACAGGCGTCCGTGGCTCTCGGGTCGGAGTGCACGACGTATTCAGTCGCCTACATCTCAGGGTAATTTCACTATCCTGAGATTAATGTCCCCCGGAATCTATGGTAGAGGCGTGCTGGCGGAATGCCGCGGTTCACCGACACTTAAAGTATAATTTGCTACACTTTTTACATCCCGTATGTAAAAAGAAAGAATCTCTTGGTGAGGCGTGCGTGGTTGTTGGCTCGGAGGGCGCGCTGTCGCCAGTTACCACGGGTATTACCCGTGAGGTGCCCATGCGTTCTGCCGCCCCGAATCGAATCTCTCGCTGTGGCGTGCGTGGCTGTTGGCTCGGAGTGCGCGGTGTCGCCAGCCACCGACACTTCTGGGTAAGTTCATTACCCATAAGGTGCTCTGCGCTCTGCCGCCCCGAATCGAATCTCTCGCTGTGGCGTGCGTGGCTGTTGGCTCGGACTGCGCGCTGTCGCCAGCCACCGACACCTCTGGGTAAGTTCATTACCCATAAGGTGCTCCTGCGCTCTGCCGCCCCGAATCGAATCTCTCGCTGTGGCGTGCGTGGCTGTTGGCTCGGAGTGCGCGCTGTCGCCAGCCACCGACACCTCTGGGTAAGTTCATTACCCATAAGGTGCTCCTGCGCTCTGCCGCCCCGAATCGAATCTCTCGCTGTGGCGTGCGTGGCTGTTGGCTCGGAGTGCGCGCTGTCGCCAGCCACCGACACCTCTGGGTAAGTTCATTACCCATAAGGTGCTCCTGCGCTCTGCCGCCCCGAATCGAATCTCTCGCTGTGGCGTGCGTGGCTGTTGGCTCGGAGTGCGCGCTGTCGCCAGCCACCGACACCTCTGGGGTTCATTACCCATAAGGTGCTCCTGCGCTCTGCCGCCCCGAATCGAATCTCTCGCTGTGGCGTGCGTGGCTGTTGGCTCGGAGTGCGCGGTGTCGCCAGCCACCGACACCTCTGGGTAAGTTCATTACCCATAAGGTGCTCTGCGCTCTGCCGCCCCGAATCGAATCTCTCGCTGTGGCGCGCGTGGCTGTTGGCTCGGAGTGCGCGGTGTCGCCAGCCACCGACACCTCTGGGTAAGTTCATTACCCATAAGGTGCTCCTGCGCTCTGCCGCCCCGAATCGAATCTCTCGCTGTGGCGCGCGTGGCTGTTGGCTCGGAGTGCGCGGTGTCGCCAGTCACCGGCACCTCGGGGTAACCATAAGGTGCTCCTGGGCTATGTCGCCCTGAATCTCCCCGAGGCTGAGCTCTTGGCTGGGATTCCTACGTAGTTTGTCCTTGCAAGTGCATGGCAGAACCACTGCGATGCCAACCTGGTCCAAACCTGTCACTAGTATTCAGTTGCGGGTTTTGAATGGGTCTGACGTACGAATCGTTTTAATAGTTCGTCTACAATCGCAGCTGTTTGTAACTCGTTAGAGCAGCCATTTATGCATAACGTAGCTCAGGTTTAATGCCATGTACTTCATGTCCCCAACACCAGGAATTGAAAATATCACGAATGGCATCTCATCAAGTTTCGCAGCTCCTAAATTCTGGTCCTACCGAGTACGATTATCTTCCCCTGGAACTGTGCGGGGAGACATGAGTTGCACCGTGCGCATCTTTTTAAAATATAGCATAAAAAGAGATCAGCCGCCGCCTCGACCACCGCGGAAGTACAGTCAGTGATCTCAGCTGCCGGACAGCGAGGAACGCGATATCGAGCTAATCCATCGGTAGGCTGGGGCCGTATAACATAAAACTATTCCAATATGATTTATTCCAATCTCCTGACGTCAAATTTGCGTAACCGCCGACGCAAGCATCGGGCGATCACCCGCAGGGTTGTCTGAAAAAACCAATCAAATGTTCCCCTCGTTCATAGGAGGTCACTTTTGTTCGCTTGAAAAACAAGTGAGATTGCCTGCACTGAGCGGCTTGTCTTATCTAATTGGCTTACAAGAGGCGAGGAGCATGCTCAAGTGGAGAGGGATTCGATGGGGCCGAGTCACTGCACTGCATATCGATAACCGGATGAAGAGGGTGATGGCGGCATCTGCGACTGGTCCGCTTTCCTTTACTTAGCTTGCGGTGGCTGGTCGAAAATCACGGCGGCATGCAACGGAAGCTTAAGAATGACGCTAAAACGGATCCTCAACAAAGGAGAGTCGGCAGAATGAGGTCGTAAACGTGCCGAAAGTTCTCAAAAACGTTACACGGCCACGCAAAAAGTTTTATTACGCGCAAATAAACCCATGCTCTCCGGCAGGGGCGAGTAGCCAATGCCGGAGCGATCGGCGGCAGCCCATCATTTGTTCCTTTCGGAACGCGGCAGCTTGCGGCTATTCAGAAGAAAATTCGGTTTTGTTCGGCATATTAATGCATCTTTAACGCGTATACGCGTCACGCGGTAAGTTTTTGCGGTTCTGTGACGTCGCGCGTGAGGCTGGTGAAGTGGGTGCAGCCCGAAAACTTTTCACCAATAGCCGAGGGCTAATGGCAAAAAGGCGTCGAATCAGAAATAACTATTTTTGTTTTGTTCGGTCAAATTATGCATAATCATTGTGCACACGTCATATCAGATGGGGAGCTATCGCGGTTTTCGTGACGTCGCGTGACAGACAGGTTAAATGGGGGTGGTCCAAAAACATTTTTGACCAATCGCGGTGGGCTGATTGCAGAATTGGAATAGAAAAGTTTGGAATAGTTTTGCGCTATAGCGCCCCTGTAATCATAAGGCTGAATTATCAATAAACGTTTTCACCACCACCACGTACCGCACGCCACCCGCGTGCGTACTGCAGCCTCATACCCAGCGCAAGGAGTGCGCTAGGGTGCAATTTCATTGACTTTTACCGTCATTTCGAGCTCGGAGAGGCCACCGCGTGAACGAAGGATTCCTTATACTTCGAAAGACGACCACTACACCCAGTTCACCTATCCTTAGAGAGAGGAATTCGGTGGCAATCGATGTCGAAGTTCGCGGGCTTTATCTCGGCGGCGGATGTTGGTGTCCTCGCAGCCATTAGCCTTGCAACTTCTTTCCTTCGAGCCAGAGAAGATACTAGGGAGAGTTTGGTGCCTTATTAATCATAATACTATCTATCTATCTATCTATCTATCTATCTATCTATCTATCTATCTATCTATCTATCTATCTATCTATCTATCTATCTATCTATCTATCTATCTATCTATCTATCTATCTATCTATCTATCTATCTATCTATCTATCTATCTATCTATCTATCTATATTCTATAGAATTCTATTCTATATTTTATATTCTATACATCTATAGATCTATCTATAGATAGATAGATAGATAGATAGATAGATAGATAGATAGATAGATAGATAGATAGATAGATAGATTTGAAAGTGTTCGCTGAAACACCCTGTATATTGCCGTTTTCCATCGTCATTCATTGCCAGCTGTCGGTTCTCTGACGTTAGCGGTGGAAGTAGGGCTCAAATACATTAGCTAGACGGGCCTGAAGACCACGGTTCACTTGTAGCAGTACATGCACAAGTTCGGTCCTCCCATACGGCTTATCTACCAGAAATGTGAATTCAATAGCACGTCAATTTTAATCCGCATCCCATTCGCCACGAGCTCTTGTTTCGCCGTACGCTGGCTGCAACAATAACATAGAAAACATGCAAAAGCCGCTTCTCAAACTTCTTATTTCGGATAACCCGTTCCTTTATTTTACACGCACTAAAAAGCATTATGGCTGGAAAAGCGGATATTTCTATAGCATGCATAGAAAGTATAGGAAATCAATCTTCTGCTTTTGTCATGTGCACTGATGACGGCTTTCCTTAGGTGGAACGGAAAATGACAACGAAGGAAAGGCATCGCAACGTAGACCATTTTTCGTGTGGTCGCATCAAGGCATCTTGAATAAACCACGGTTTTCAGAAATTGGATATCATGCGACCAAATTTGTTCACTTGCCTTAAAAGTCGCGTCGTTTTCTTTTGATTCTGGTATTGGGCTGCAACAAAAGAACTTAATTATCTATTCTCGAGCGGCACTTTCAAATTTATTTTCTCAAAATTTCCTTCAGTCTGAAAAATCGACACAACTCCATTTCAGTAACACAATGACGTTTTGATCTGATCGTATCAGGCCGTCTTCATGAAGTCAAATAATATATAAGAATGTTCTGTATAGTGTAACCGATCTTACCTGCTCTTTCTTACGCGCTTTCGGCGAGCTTTACGATGGCGGAATGACATATGTTGCAGGGAAACTGATTGGAGCTATTACGAAAACCGTATGTATTTCGTTGTGTATACATCTGTCTATACGGTCCTATGACTCGTGGCTGGCTCAGGTTATCTGGTGCTCAAGACTATTTGCTGCTTAGACGTGAGGTCGTGCGTTATATTCACGGCATGGTGGTCACGTTCGGATGGGGCTGAAGAACAAAAACGCTTGGCTACGAATGCTTGAATGCCCAGTAATGAATACCATGAAGCCAAAATTAGTCCCAACCGCTTCACTACTCCAGCATGGTGTAACTCTTAATTAAAAAAAAAAAAAGAAAAGAAACTGTCCAGCTCCATTTCTTAAGCACACCCAAACTAAAAATTAATAAACACTAGTTCTTGTAAGACACGACTACCCAGTAAAACCAATTGAACTACATTAGCCCAGCATATCCGTAAATAAAGGACAAGATGTACACAACCATTCCACATGAGCTGAGTCAGCTTGTGGACTTCTGCTTTTGTATGTTTTTACCTCGAAACAATGCATGAAAAGTAGTTTTGTAAGAACGAACTTAGGCTTATTTAGTGATGATCGTGCTTTATCTCCACATCGTTTATCGCAGCTTTTAGGATGAAATTACCAATGTCACTTGCAGATGCAGATCTTTCGGGCGCACACACCTGTAAAATTAGTTTTGTGTTTTTACTCCTATCTAGGTCAGTAAGTTAGGCACGAGATCTCGCCAAATAAAAGTGCAGTAAGTAGTTTGTACTGCTGCAGCTTTCTCTTCCGAAAATTCTTGAGTAAGCACGAAAACAATCGACGCACATGCATGAGCTCAGGTGCTGAGATGTGTTTGCTGCATAGGCCAATACGTGGACAGCAGGCGTATCGATGACTGTGAGTTGGCGATTAAAGCGTGAACTATATCGAAACAAAGCAAACACGAAGACGTATGAGCGTTACTATCAGGAACAGCACTGCCTTGGGTAAAATTCGCTTTTTTTTGAAGTGCAGTCGCTAAAAGGGAAACACTTTTCCTCCCACGTGTCACCCCAGCTGCTGGCCCACCTAGTTTAAATTAAGAGCCACGACTAGACGCCGGCTGTGCATAGAATACCCAGTCCTATAGCACTGAACGTATATAGAGCCAGAATAAAGATGCTTTCCCGTCTGTATAAAGATAAACTGCTTCCTGAGCGGGTCGAAAGGAGCGAAATAATAAGTTGTTTTAGCACACTGGCATCTTTATTGAGTCCCTTTTCTGTAGGCATGGAAATTTTTTCTTTCTTTGCTCTTTTACGCTCGCTCCTCTCAAGAGTGAGGTACTTATTCCGTCATCTCTTGTTTTCGCGTTCTTTCTCTTTTTTTCACTTAAGGGAAAGAGTGTAAACCAAAGGCGTTCTCATACGCCAAGGAAGAAAGAACGCAGTTTAGAAAATGGCGAATGAGAAAAGATGAAATGGGATGGAGACAGCCTTTATCGATAAAACGCTTTGTGCTAACTGGCTCGTTGACAAAAGCGAAAGAAAGAACAAAGCATGAACAAGGTGAAAGAGAAATCACTATACGCATTAAACATCGAAGCATTTATTTACTTGTTTGATTTGGGTTTCCTCGGATGGATTCTGAAAGATATCTATAGCGGCTCCACAGCCACTGTAGTCCTCCATAAAGAAAGCAACAAAATCCCTATAAAGAAAGGCGTCAGGCAGGGAGATACGATCTCTCCAATGCTATTTACAGCATGTTTACAGGAGGTATTCAGAGACCTGGATTGGGAAGAATTGGGGATAAGAGTAAATGGAGAATACCTTAGTAACTTGCGCTTCGCTGATGATATTGCCTTGCTTAGTAACTCAGGGGACCAACTGCAATGCATGCTCACTGACCTGGAGAGGCAGAGCAGAAGGGTGGGACTAAAAATTAATCTGCAGAAAACTAAAGTAATGTTTAACAGCCTCTGAAGGGAACAGCAGTTTACGATAGGTAGCGAGGCACTGGAAGTGGTAAGGGAATACATCTACTTAGGACAGGTAGTGACTGCTGATCCGGATCATGAGAGTGAAATAATCAGAAGAATAAGAATGGGCTGGGGTGCGTTTGGCAGGCATTCTGAGATCATGAGCAGCAGGTTGCCATTATCCCTCAAGAGAAAAGTTTATAACAGCTGTGTCTTACCAGTACTCCCGTACGGGGAGTACTGGTAAGACACAGGCTTACGAAAAGGGTTCTACTTAAATTGAGGACGACGCAACGAGCTATGGAAAGAAGAATGATAGGTGTAACATTAAGGGATAAGAAAAGAGCAGATTGGGTGAGGGAACAAACGCGGGTTAATGACATCTTAGTTGAAATCAAGAAAAAGAAATGGGCATGGGCAGGACATGTAATGAGGAGGGAAGATAACCGATGGTCATTAAGGGTTACGGACTGGATTCCGAGGGAAGGGAAGCGTAGTAGGGGGCGACAGAAAGTTAGGTGGGCAGATGAGATTAGGAAGTTTGGAGGGTCAACATGGCCACAATTAGTACATGACCGGGGCAGTTGGAGAAGTATGGGAGAGGCCTTTGCCCTGCAGTGGGCGTAACCAGGCTGATGATGATGATGATGATGATGGATGGGTTCCGTTACTAAGGAGCGCAGCGGCCTACGCGACAGCAGAATATCATTATATTCATGCTACTGCTGAATTCGAGTAGAACGAATTATGAAGCGTCTCTAAAAAACTTTCGGCACTCAAGTCGTCCAGTCACGCGGGCGACGTAACCGGCTGCCTGTTATTTCTTCAGATGCTGCCGCCATTGGTGCGTAGATGGGCCACAAATTCCTGGCTGAGTAAATTATTGTACGCGTTAATGCATAATGACAAGACGATGACTGCTGTAGTGATTGGGGTGGTTGTGATGCAGCAGGTGAGGTCAACCTTCCATGCATTACCGCATGTACTGTACCGCCACCAATTTGACTTCCATCAATTAGATAAATCTGACGACTCTGATAAACGGAATGTATAGGTCAAGAGCTGTTTTGCTCATTACTCTGGGCTCTTCCGGAAACACCGTGTCTTAAAAGCCCGAGCGCGGAAGAACGTGCTGTTTGGAGGCCGCGATGTAATGCCCTTCTTTCCCATTCCAGCGGCTGGCGAAATCAGATGAAGTGCTCCGCATCACTAATGCCACCACGTAGGGGGGAAAGCGTTGAAGTGGATCGTGCAGGAAACTGTGCCTTTTAATTCTCTGTGCAAAGGTGCCCTGTCTGTTCAAGACTGCGCGTAGACGGGACTGGTAAGCTAACGGCGGTTGATGTCGGAGTGGCTAAACGACACTAGGGAAGACGGCATTGAAAATTTCTTTGTATTGATCCCCGTTGGTATCAGACGCCATTATCTACAGTCGACTGATAATGTTCAGGTAAGATGCTCCCCGCCTGGCCAGCATTCGAATGTGTGTGGACTTTGAACGTCTGTAGCAGCATTCACCGGCATGCTCCAGCTTGCCGGTGCTAGAATGCCGTCCGAGCCGCACGCATAACGATACCACTTTTTCAGGTTGTACTCGTTCAAAACTAATCTCATGAATGGTACAGCCCGGTTAGTCGAGCTTCCCCCAAGCGACCACTTCTCAAGGAAGCCGGGCGGCTGGTCAGGGGGCGGCTTGTCATCATTTTGTATTCCGGTGGCTCTCCTGGTGGTCAGCTCCGAACGCAACACCTTCCGCAGCGGAAGCGGATGCCATAACCACTTGGCCATGCCAGGTGGAGTCCAGCTTGATTTAGATCGACTGTGGTAGTCTAAGGTGCACCAATGTATGGGGAGCGAGTGATTTTTCATTCCTTACACATCGGAGTGGGCCCACCGAGGCCGGGATCGAACACACGACCTCGTACTCCAGCCAAACGCCATGCCCACTGAGCTACGGCGGCAGTTTGATTCCTTTTCGCATGCGTCTACATTGAAATGAAATCTTATCCGTGCATTTGTGGGTTCTTTGCTCATGTGTACAAGAAATTACGGCGTTGTCTTGTCGTGTTTTTGTAATTCTGGCCTTTTTTGCGTGCCTTTTTGTCTGATTTACGAGTTGTTGCAGCCCATGTGTCCATGTGAGTGAACTGAAATTTAATTATAGCCATAAAAACTCACGTGGATATTTACGTGTTCCTTACTAATTCTTCTCACTATGTTCTCCAGAAGTTTGGCTCATGATCTCCACCATTCAAGATCAGAAACAAGGTGTGTCTCAGAAGATTTAGGAAAAATAATCGATGGTTTTTTATTGTTTGAAACGTTGTATTACTTAGGATTTTGGTTTGTATGGTATAACCAGAGGCAAAAACAAAAAACGCACAATGTAGGCAGTATACCTACACTATCTATAGACCAGAACACGATAGCCTCGCACCCAGACTAAGCGAACGCATACTCTCGCACCCGGAATGCCCGGTCAGCCAGCGCCATTTTGTACTGGGCTGCCAAAGTGTGTTCGTCGGCGACCAGTAGACATGGTAAGCGCCAGCTCTAGGTCTCGAATGTGGGGAAATGTGCCCCCTCACGCGGATCCAAAGTACAAGAAGGCATCTGGGCGGCATTGCGTCGTGTGTGGATGCCAAAACAACCAGCGCAAAGGAGCGGGTTACTTAGCGCTGTTTGCAAAGAGCACAGCACACGTAAGGAATCATGCCAGTGCGGTGTTTTCAACTGCACCGATTTCCATCCACAACGAAGAACGCCTAGCTGCGCTACCTGTGGATAGCTGCAGTCAATAGGAAGAACTAGCAACCCAGTAAAAATTTACGAGTGAGTATCGCAGGTGATGCTCGGCAATTGCATGCTTTCAAAATATTTTAACTCAAAGGGGACCAACCATTAAAAGTGCATTTCAAAAGTCACGGAGAGCACAAAACGAAAAGACCGGCACGAGCGAAGATATTGTTCCAGGAGAGCAGGCCCTGTCTCTACAACGGCTCCTACTTCTCCCCCGGGAAAATCAGTGAAGCTATTTTGAAGCTAGAGCGCCGGAACGCGCGAGAATGGTATAATTCGGCATGACTGATATAGCACGAGCGCCGCAGGCGCGAGAAAATGTTTTCGATGTACCGCGCCTATGCAAGGAGAATATGTGACGCCAACGAGGAATTCACCGCAGGCTTCTGAGCACTTATGGGAGAAACACTGCTTTCTGAGAAACTCGTCGCAAAGCATACGCCCGGGGCAAAATTTTGCCGCGTGCTGCATGTTGAAAAGTACAATTTTCATAAAGATTTAACGCGCAGCCTTTAATAATATATGGCACCAACACAGTGGTGTATATTCCTTCACAGGTTATGTGCCAAAAATACGGATATGTTACAGCTCACACGTGTTCTAGCATATAGCACGCGGTTTGTACAAACGTAATAGCGTACTTACCCGATGTATTCGCTTCTGCATTCTGCACGGCACTCAGTGTGGATATTGAGGACTTGCATGAGGTAATAAAGTTTGATTTTATCGAGACAGCGAAAATGACAGGTTAGAAAAAACGCGAAACACGCCTTCTGCCCAGCTAAAAAGCCCAAGTTTCGCTTTTGCGCCGGGTCCCATCTCCCGGTGTGGCAGCACAGGCCTGCTACTTCGCGGCGCTTGGGATAGATGGCGCGACCGGCGCTCACCAGTATGGCGGCGCGCTTTGAATTCACGGTGTTCTGGTGTATAGGAATGTTGTGAAGCACGCGTGTAAGAAACCAATATTAAGCTAGCCTTATGTAGAGCACGTGAGACATTACGCAAGTGCGATTGAAATGTGTAAACTTGGAAGGAACCCACAGCTCTCGGGCTTGTACACTGCCTACAACACAATGTAGGCTGTATACCTACTTAAATGATATTGCGCAACACTAAAAAAACGACACGGACGTGAGAGAAGACGACACACCACGTCCGTGTCGTTTTTTTTTAGTGTCGCGCAATATCATTCAAGAAATGGATTACCAACTTGTCCGGAATACTGCTCTCATTGAGTATACCTACAGTATCTATAGGAATGTTGTGAAGCAAACGTGTAAGAAACCAAAATTAGGCTAGCCTTATGTAGAGCACGTGAGACATGACGCAAGTGCGACTGAAATGTGTAAACTTGCAAGGAAGCTGCAGCTCTCGGGCTTGTATACTGCCTACAACACAATGTAGGCTGTATACCTACAGTATATATAGGAATGTTGTGAAGCAAACGTGTACGAAACCAAAATTAAGCTAGCCTTATGTAGAGCACGTGAGACATGACGCAAGTGCGATTGAAATGTGTAAACTTGCAAGGAACCCACAGCTCTCGGGCTGGAACAAAAACACAATGTAGGCTGTATACCTACAATATCTATAGGAATGTTGTGAAGCAAACGTGAAAGAAACCAAAATTAAGCTAGCCTTATGTAGAGCACGTGAGACATGACGCAAGTGCGATTGAAATGTGTAAACTTGCAAGGAAGCCACAGCTCTCGGGCTTGTGGCTGCGAAGAAGGCACGCAGTGTTGAACAGACACGAAGGTGCTGCCTTGAACAACTGCATGAAGCAAAGGCTGCCGGCGTTGACGTTCACGCTGCAATGCAACCGAAAAGAGGACTATATGCGCCACGAAAAGGAAACGAGATACACTTTCTCAATTTAGTATTCTCGCTATTTCTTGTTTTTCGTTTTGACACAATCTCATCGGTATCTGAATAGCACAGAGAAGTATCGATTCTTTTGATTGAACTGCGAATGGAGCATTGAATTTCGGCGCTAGGCATGCCCGTACCGAATACAGTCACTGAATCTAATTTAGAAACTTTTGCGAGGCGACACCAGTGGAAGTGCTCGTGGTAACATATCTTGTGGGCGCATTGTACGTGACGGAGATTGAACCTAGTTGTAAGAGGCTTGATAAAGAAAAGTCGATACAGCTGTAAAAGCACGTGATAAGGAGCTCTGCTTTAGTCAAGCAGTGCTTGAGACGCGCACCGTCTTCTTTTCTTGTTTTTTCTGCCATGAAGACGGATTGCGCTTCTACGAGCGCCGAACAATTTAGCCCGTCTTTATTCACCTGCTATTGTGCGGGCCCTGTCGCCAATAATTATCTGGGCTTCAGCGGCATTACAGCCTTAGTGAGCGCTAGGTAATCACAATGTGAACAAGACAACGCTTGCTGTGGGGTTTTAATACAACGTGCAGGCCCGAAGGAATAGCGGACAGACGTCTACGGGAAACTAAGATTACCACCTTTCAACACGCGAACACTGTGAAATTGCGCTAATTTATGAGAACTTTCAAAGGAATGAACATGTGCTTTCTTCGTTGTCATTGGGCTTGGCGAGTTTGGGAAAGTTCGTGGAGTTACGCAGGCCTTACGGGTAAAAGATTAAACTGGGCAAGTTTCGTAAAACGCATACGTGCCAGGGAACGTCAATACATACTGCGGCATTATCGTATATATAGTAGTCATTGTCATCAATATAAATAAAAGGCGTCATTTAGACGTAGTAGAAGTCTATGCACGGACTGCACCAGACGTATCGTGACCACATTCATATATATACCGATGGTTCGACCTCACCTACCAGCTCAACTGCCGCATTCGTCGTTCCAGCCAACAACGTTACAGTTAAATTCAAATTGTCGCACACGACTACATCTACATCGGCAGAACTTGCAGCTCTCCATGCCGCTATGATGTACATCACCGAAGAGCCAACAGAGAAGGGGGTCGTATCTTGTGAGTCTAAGGCAGCCCTTCACAGCGTCAAGTCTGCATTACGTCACAGAACTTACGAGCAGATGATATCTAACATCATGAAAGTGCACCACCATGCTCTGCAAAGAGGACACCACATTATATTTCAATGAATCCTTGTTCACTGTTGCATCGTCGGCAACAACGTAGCTGACAAGGCTCCCCGGTGTGCCCACGAAGATACCAAGACTCGTCCAACACCTATGGCAAGGTCGGACGCTGCCAGAGAACTTCGCCTACTTGCACGCAAGAAGTCACAAGATCTCTGGATTTCAAGTGCCTTCAATTGCAGATTACGTAAACTGGACCCCACGCTACGGCTACAACTGCCATCTAGCCTTTCCCGCGGCGAAACAACCTTGTTGTGCCGTTTGTGGCTGGGAGTGGCGTTCACGAACGCATACTCCTACCGTATGCCAATGGCCGAGAGCCCTATGTGCGACTCCTGTGGGTGCGAGGAGACGATCGAGCACCTATTGTGTACCTGCCCTCGCTACAATGTCCAACGCCTCTGTCGGTGGGCAACTTTACGCCGACTGGACTCGAGACCATTTACCGAGTCAAAGATACTCGGACCGTGGCCACGCCCGTCACTGGCTCGAAAAGCGATTCGTACACTAGTGCAGTACTTGAAGTGCGCCGGCTTAAGATAGCGTTTATAGTGGCCTTGTGTATGGTGTCCCTCCCACACGTACTCAGTGCTTACTCTCTCCCTTTCTTCCTCTTTCTATTCCCCTATCTCCCAACGCCCAGTGTAGGGTAGGAAACCGGATGCTGTTCTGGTTGACCTCCCTGATTTTCCTATCATTGTTTTTTCTCTCTCTCTCTCTCTCTCTATATATATATATATATATATATATATATATATATATATATATATATATATATATGCACGGAAATGCAGTTATGGTGAAAAAAATGCGGAGCAGCGTCATGGGAGCATTAGATTATAAATCGCATGACAAACAGCGCAGAAAAAAACAAACAAAAGAAAACAGAACGTGGACAACGACTAGAAAGCCATTACGCGAGTGCTGACTGACACCTGCCTTTGTTTACCGCTTCGGGCCGTAGGGGCAGTGAGTAAAGACTCTATTTGAAAACAAGGTATTGAAAGACCTTGTTAGGCAGCCACAAGCCCCTGGGCCCGGGCGGCTTTTTCAGCTGTCTCGATGACCTTGGCCTGCAGATCAGCGTCGGAGCTGAGCAACATGGCCTCCCACTGCTCAGTATTACTTATTTCGTGATTTGTGTGATTTTTGGCTGGGCACGACCACATAATATGGAATAGATCCACTTTTTGCTTACAATGCTTACATGTATTAGGGTATTGGTCCGGGTAGTAGTAGTGATAGGCTACGGGGTTGGTGTAGGTGTTCGTTTGAAGTCGTCTCCAAGCTACTTCTTGTCGCTTGTTAAGCGATTTATGTGCTGGCGGGTACACTGCCCTGGCTAACCTGTAGTGCTGAGTAATTTCCTGGTAACTGACCATGCGATCCCTCTCTGATCCTAGCGTGAGCCGTCCGGGTGCTCGGTTGGCGAGTCCTCGAGCGGCGGTGTGGGCGGCATCGTTGCCGGGTAGGGAGGAGTGTGCTGGTGCCCAAACGATCTGGATTGGTCGTGGGTGTTGGTTGGTGTCTACTATGTGTTTTACGGGAGCCGCGACTCGAGCTTTCGGAAAATTGCGTACTGCTGCTCTGGAATCGCTAATAATGTAATGACAATGTGTCATTATGGCTATTGCCAGAGCCATAGCCGCTTCTTTCGCTGTTTCGGAGCTTCTGGTACGAATTGAACCATCAGCGCGTATTTGACCTGAGGAGGCCACCACTGCAAAGGACATACAGTTGCGTTCTATGTATTCTGCTGCGTCGACATAGACTACGTCTTTGAAGGCATGGAATTTCTGATGTAGGGCTTTGGACCGCTCGGCCCACCTTTCCTTGTGGAAGTCGGGGTGCATGTTTTTAGGTAGTGGATTAATTTTGAGATGGCGCCTCTGATCGTGAGGAATGTCTAATTTAATGCTTTGCATCGACTGGTAGTTAATGCCGAGATTCTGGAGGATGTTTCGCCCGGCGGCACTCTGAGCTTGCCTTTCGTATTGAGATATAAGGTGCGCTTCTACAAGTTCATCGGGGGTGTTGTGCACACCTAGGGCTAGCAATTTAGCGTTGGCCATTCTTATAGGTAGCCCAAGAGCCTGTTTATAGGCCCTCCAGATAATTCCTTCTATTTTCTCTCTCTCAGCCGCATTGAGGCAGAGGTACGGGGTGATGTAGGTAGAAGGCTTGTACCGAACTTATGAGGTTGGCTTCTTTCATGCCAGAGTGTCGGTTGGCAATTCTTGAAATGAGTCGCACCGTCTGCTGAACGCATGCTTCCAGTTTATGAATTGTGTTGCCGTTGCGCCCGTGAGCTTGTATGAAGAGGCCTAAGTACACGGATGGTGGTCAGCACCGAGATCGCGCCTCCTCCGGCTCGCACAGTGATTTCTGGGGATGGCGCAGTGTCGGATTTGCGGTTTGTAGGGGCTCTGAGTAGGAAGAGTTCTGATTTTTGCGGGGAGCAGGCGAGGCCCTTGTCGGTAACGTACTTTTCAACCGTGTCTACAGCTTGTTGCAGCGTGGTTTCTATATCTCCATCGCTACCTTTAAGCACCCACAGGGTGATGTCGTCGGCATACAGACTGCGGTGTAGATCTGGAATCTGATTAAGTTGATCCGGTAATCGGATCATCGCTAAATTAAAGAGGAAGGGGGATAAGACTGATCCCTGTGGTGTGCCACGACTTCCAACAGGGATCTTGTCCGATTGTAGTTCTTCTATTCTTAGTTCCGCTGTGCGGTGGTTGAGAAAATCTTTGATGTAGTTGTAGGTCCTCTGGCCCACACCTAGGTACAGCAGATTCTCTTGCATAGCCTGATGCGCTACGTTGTCAAAAGCCTTTGTAAGGTCAAGGCCCAGGACAGCCCGGGTACCATTCTTGGGTGTGTGGTCCAGAACTTGATGTTTAAGCTGAAGCATGATGTCGTGCGTGGAAAGCTTTGGACGAAAGCCAATTATGGAGTTCAGCAATAAGTTGTTGTCCTCCCCAAAATTGTGGAGGCGGTTAAGTATAACGTGCTCCATGAGTTTTCCTACGCATGAGGTCAGAGAAATCGGGCGTAAGTTCTCGAGCTGTAGTCGCTTACCATGTTTAGGTATGAATATTATTTGTGCATGCTTCCATTGCGAGGGAATAGAACCTGAACACTTTTTGTGCGCAAACAAACAGGGACAAAGGCAACACAAGAACAAGCGCTCGTCCTTGTGTTGCCCCTATTCTTCGTCCCTGTTTGTTTGCGCACAAAAAGTGTTAAGATGAACCTGTTCCAACTAGGTCGACTGGCAGTTATCATAGAACCTGTTTCCCAACAGCGGTTGAAGTACTCTGTCAGGGCAGTGATAGATACGTCGTCTAGATTCCGGAGGGTCTTATTTGTTATTCCATCGGGGCCGGGTGCAGATTTAGTTCGGAGTTTCAGCAAGACGGCTCCTCGTACTTCAGCCTCTAGGATGGGTGCGTCTAGGTTAAGATTCTCCGGACCAGTGTATGGTTTCTGGGGGATTTGTGCATTTGTGCCTATGTACCGGGTTTTGAGCTCTGTTAGGAGCTCGTCGTTCGTGCCCTGGTATTGGTCAGTGATCTTATTCAGGCATTTCCTCTGTTCGGATTTACTCTTATCCGGGTCCATAAGATATCGGAGGACATTCCACGTTTTGGCTAGACCGAGTTGTCCCTGCATGCTGTCGCAGACCTTTTCCCATTGGTTTTTGATTAATTGGTCAGCGTATTCCTCGATTTCTATGTTGATTTGCGCGATGCGCAAGCGGAGTGTACGGTTCAGTTTATTCTTTTTCCAGCGGGTTTGCATGCTCTTTTTGGCTTCCCACAAGTGTAGGAGGCGGCTATCCACCTCGACCAGATCATCGTCTTCAGGGATTTCCCTCGTGGCGCGTTTCACGCAATCTCTGAGATCCCCGATCCCGGCCTCGAGATTGTTTATATGCTCGGTGGCGGTTGTCTCCCGAATCAGGCGGAAGCGGTCCCATTCCGTGAACGAAACTCGTTTGCCTTTCTTGCGGGGTCGACCTGCCTGACTGTTGATTTCTATGATATATTGATCGCTACCGAGGTTTTCCCCGGTTTTAGTCCAATCATAGTTGCCTATGCTTTTGATGAAAATTAGGTCGGGAGTGGTGTCAACACTGACATTATTCCCGATACGGGTGGGTGTCTGGGGGTCTGTGATGAGAGTCAGTCCCTGTTGTTGGGCTTCTAGCCAACGATTACGACCTTTGACTACCTCTGTGTGGTATCCCCATGCAGTGTGGGCAGCGTTAAATTCACCTAATAATAATATGGCCTTTTGTTGGGAGATTCTGAGAGCATTCCTGAATAGAGTTCCGAACTTGTGACGTCGGCACTTTGGGCTACTATAGACATTAAGAATGAATATGCTTTCATCCTCCTTACGTTTAGGGATGAGTTCAATAAAGACGTGGTCTATGTCGACTTCTTCAATATCATGTTTAATGGCTGTTCGATTTCTAAGAACTAGAATAGTGGTGGTGGAATCCGACCCAGAAGCATTATAGGATTTGTACCCTGCCAATTTTGCGTGGCCTCCCGTCTCCTGAAGGGCAATGATATCCGGGGCCTCCTTACCTCCAAGGAACTGCTGAAGGTTTCCCCGTTTGCGGCGAAACCCACGGCAGTTCCACTGCCAGATCTTGTAGTTAGGAGTGTGAGCCATTTTGAGGTGGCGGGGGTTCAGTGATCGGTTTGGAGATTCCGGATAGGGAAGGACGGTCATAGGGTTTGGATGCCACACCCTTAAGGGAGCCGGAGGCCGTGGATGTAAATCTCGACTCCCAGCGAAGTACTTTGGCTTCGGTCGCGGCTACCCGAGACTCAAGGTTGGTGGTTCTGGTTTCCAGAGCGTCTAGACGTGCGCTTATTTGTTGCAAGTGGGCACCATTCTCCTGATGTTGCTGAAGCATCTGGTTGACAAGTTCAGTAATCATATGTTCTAGTTTCTCGAATCTTGGGGCCATGTCTGAAGAGTTGTCTGTATGATCTTCTGCCTTACGTTTCTGTGGTGGTGCTGTAATGTTGTGTGAGGGATTAGATGGTGGGGTTGGGCGCGGCGTCTGACTGCGCTCCTGTTGTCTTTTTTGTAGTCGGGTGGTTTCTGCGCGCTGCTTAGTGATTTCGGTTCTCTGTTGTTCTATTAACTGCCTCATTTGTTGGAATTCTGCCTCGAGAGCCTGCATCTTAGGATACTGAGCATTGGGAGAAGAGACCATGTTAGCCCAGCTCACCTGTGGACCGCTGCTAGTCGGGGTCGTTCGTCTCCCGGAACTCGACCGGTTTTGCGACGTCCCGTTGGAGTCGGTGGCACTCGGAGTTGAGCTTAGTCTCGGGTAAGATCGAGATCGGCTCCTACTGCTCGATCCTTAGGGAAAAAAGCTTGCACTGGTTTCTTGGCTGTTCTGCGTCGATCGGCGTTCTCGCGATCTACTTTGTCTGCCCTCGTTGGGGTGGTTCTGTTCTTCCACTGAGAGTTTCTGCCACTGTCGTTGTCGGATGATGTAGGGATTTGGGAACTTTTCTTGCATTGCTTTGAGCCGGAAAGATGGTTGGCGTTGCAGATAGCGCATACTAGTTCACAGTCATGGTCCGTTGACGGGTTTTGCTTGCCGCACCGGATACAACATTTTTCGTTCGGGGTGGGGCACACATCGTCCCGGTGGCCGACCTTTCGACAGATTCCGCACACTTCGATCTTCGTGTTGTACAGAAGGCATCGGTACGTAGCATTTTGATAGTTGACGTAGGTGGCACTTCTTCACCTTGAAAAACGATGATAACTGAGGACGTCTTGCCCAAGCGCCTGGCGTGCAAGACCCGGGGGGTATTACGCGCCAAACTTCTAATAATGTATCGTGTCTCGTAGTCCGGAATACCATGAATGATTCCTTTCGCCGAGTTTTCGGGCACCGTAATGTAGGTAGTCATGCTCAATCTCTTCTCTTGTAATTTGAGCTCCTTGAATTGGCTGTACTTGACGGCGTTGTCTTCTCTTTGTGTGCTGACAATAATGATATTTTGGCTGGTGTTGATTAGGATCGTGTCTTCTACTTTCGTCGCCGCTTCCAGAGCGGCCGTTCTCATGATGTTGTCGGTGATGAGCGCGGGGTTCCAGCTTGCTGTATTGAGTCCGTCACGCGGTCGGAGAACCACTTTAAAGTCGTCTTCCGGCAGCGGTGGGGGCTTCGGCACTTGCCGACGCGGAAGGGACGACGGCGTCTGCGCTACCGAATTAGTTGTTGTAGGCGATATGGCGTTGAATTCGTTAAGGCTTGGTTTGCTTCGCTGTAGGTTCTTATGGGCGGCGAGCCATCCTGCCTCGTTTAGTTCTTCTAGGGTGATTTCAGTCCCCTCCACTTCTATTTCCATAGCTGCCTGATGAGTTGGTAGAGATGCCGGCCTGCCGAACCGGCGTTAGGGTTAACGCGGCTGCCGGCGAACCGGGCACGAAATGTGGCGTTTTATGGATGGATATGGAAGCACTTGCCGAGATGTTGATCTCTTCGTGGTCCGGATGACTCCCCGCAGTGGTGGCGATGGTTACTTCCAGGAAATCTATAGGTTGACAGTCGCTGTGAGGGGAAAAAGCCGGAGCTCATGTGAGGTACTTCTACATTTCCTCTACTTCTTCTTCTTCTTTCTTTTCTGCTTCTCTTCGAGCAGTAAATATGTTTTAGAAGTACGGGCGCACGACGTGCCGCATACACGTGAGGTATGCAAAAAACGCCAATAAACGCGAACTGTAGAGAAAGCAAAAAAAAAGGAGACGAAAACTACGTGAAAGAACCACGCCCAACGTCGCATCATTCGGCCTTAAATTAGTAGTGCACAAGGACAAAACTGGGCATACTGAACTCAAAGGTGACTTCAATGCGGAGGTAGAGAAAACTCCTTGACTAAATGGCATTCTGCAACTATACCATAGATTCTAGAAAAAGTAAGGAGAATCGCCAGTGACGTTCGAATAAAGGTCATGATTGCATTTAATTATTAGATTAATTATCAATTATTTATTTTTTATCCAAAACAAACTGCGGTGCGAGGACGAAACAGGAACGGGGGGTCGGGGGGCATAACAAAGTAATTGACAAAATAAATTCAAATTACCCACAAAATTGAAAGTAGGGAAAACATAGTTCCGGAGTAGAACGCACTATACTAAATATAGGTAAAATTGAGTGAAACGCAACTAATCACGACTCGTAAAGCACACTCCTATCCAATGTGACATTAATAGCTATTATAATTTGAGAAATCAGTTGTGCGGAATCGCGCAACCTGGAGAAAGGTTCATGAAAGACAAAATTGTCATCTGCCTGAATGTAGCAGGAAGCTACAAGGGAAACCCTTCGTTGCCGAAGAAAGCTTTTCCGTCATTCTTTGTTGGTGTGGACGATAATTTTTTTTTTCATTCACTAAATTAACTTCTATTATATAGGCATGAAGAGAAACAACAGAATTTTCAAAGTTATGACTATCCATTTTACAATATTGCTCAGGTGGTAACGCTTTGCATTCATTGATAGGGAGCGAAAAAAAGGAGGGCCTGGAAAGATTATCACGCGCGAAGTTAGGGTCATGGGTATGCCTAGTTCGTCTAGAAATTCGACGTATCAAGTATGTTTCACGACTTATCTTATATTTACTGTCATCAAGCGAATGGAGTAATTTCAGCCTGGCAATTTCTCGTCTATTTTGTAAACGAGAGATCTTGTTAGTGGCCGCGATCGTTAAAGATGAGTCCTTCCTCTGGTAAGCTTTGAAGACAAATCAACCCGCTTTTCGTTGCACCAACATAATTTTTCTTATGTATTTTTTGGATATGGGTCTGAAACTTCACTTGCATATCTTAATTCTGGTCTTTTAAATGCATTATAGGACAATACTTTCATAACTGCTGATGCTTTTTTAGTTTGTGCTCCAAAAAACCTAACTGTGTAAAGGCAGATGAGCAGGTTTTATTAGCAGAACTCGACCATGTTAATCATTTTGTGATTGTAACCCCTAGATATTCGTATTCATCGAGCTTAATTAAACGATCGTTGTTAAGGGAATAGTTGATGGTGACATATTTTTGTAGGGTGCGCTAGGACAGATATAGCATTGCTTAATTTCAAAGACAAATCCTCACACAACTCGGAAACGGCATACAGGATAGATTGCAATCAGTGCTGGTCGTTCGAGCTGTGCACGGTTTTAAAAAGAGTGCAGTCACCTGCTTGACGGCTTATATTTACTTCTGAGGTACCTTCTGGGGTATTTACTTCTGAGGTATGAATAGACAGGCCCTAGAACGCGTCCTTGAGGCACTCTCGTTGACACAGGTAATATACAATTTACTCGAACATAGCATTTCCGGTAGAACGAATCCATCTAATGAGGTTAACGACAAGACCTATGCTATGTAAATCATAAAGAAGTTTCAATGCCCCCACAACCCAGAAACTGTTTGGACAGCATTTAGTTATTTGCCAGAGTACTCACAGCGCCTTCAGTAGGCATTACAGTAGGGGATGGGGGCATTACACAAAAAGGAAAAACATAATACAGGCAACGTAGGATAAAACACTACAAAATTTTCATGTAAGTCTATAGTATCCAATCATGAAGCTACTGCACTAACATCATTTCAAGTTATTTTGGAAATATCACTGGGTAACCGATACCAGACTCAAGTTTTCTTGCGAAAAAATACTTAGCATACACGTTAGCTGTACATAATCTTTCTCTCGCTTTGAATTCATGATCAACTCTCATAAGCACGTAGCCAGGCAAATGTATATACTTTATGGGATTGATAACTGTTCTTGAATGCAAAATATCGTGCAGCAGTGTTATTGTATGAATTATACGTCGTTTTTATATCGTGCCCTACCCAATTTTCTTTGTGGCCTCTGTTACGCAAAATTTTCTTGTGTAATTTTGAAATACAAACGGCACATCCCAATTCTCTTTTCTTTCCAGTTTCTCTATGTTCGTCCGGTTCCAGGGATCCCAAACCGTGCTGGCACATTTAGGTATTATTAAGACACCAGAAAGATAGAGTATAGCTTCTACTTCTACTTCTACGCAAATCGTTTTGCGTTTCTTTTCATGAAATTGGAACACGAGATGCCTTGAACACTATTTATCTTGGACACATGTGACATGTCCAAGATGACGTGTCCACATGACGTGTCCAATGGTCAATTGCACTCAGAAATATTTTAGTTCTGACAGAGTCAATAGTTTCATCCCACTAATATTATTACTAGCCTGAAATGGTTGTCGTTTAAGAAAACGTATGTACAGTGTTTTTTTTTTTACATTGAGGGTTATATGTCATGTTGCGCTCCACTGTGTGATCCTGTCGATGTCATTTTGCAGTGTTACACGATCATTTAAATTATAGCAAACCCTGTGCAAAACGCCGCCATCTGCGAACATGCGTACTGAAGAGCTGATATTATCACCAATGCCATCCACACAAATAAAATATAGCAGTGGGCCAAGCACCGACAATTGTGGCGCTTCTGACATCACTTCAGCGTCACCCAATTTCTCTCCGTAAATAACAACCCTCAATCTTCTACACTGCAAATGATTTTGTATCATACTATAAATAGTTATGTCGATATCATATCATGGCTACATTTCTATTAAAAAATCACGCTCCAGAACCTCAAACGTTTCCTTGAAATCATGAAATATACAATCGATCATTCCGCCTTTCTGCAATAAATTTGCCACGTCATGAGCAACTGCTGTCAGCTGCGTGACACAGAAAAATCTACTGCGGAAACCATACTGGCAACTGTTTAGCAGGAAGTTCTCATTTCAATGTTTAATTATGTTAGAGAAAAGAACATGTTCCAGCACTTTCCACACTGTACTAATGAATGACACGGGACGTTAGTTCCACAACAAATATTGTGGTCCACATTTGTTGATGTGGACCACAATCTGGACCACCGAATGTGGAATGTGGAATGTGGAATGTCCACATTGTGGAATGTCCACATTCCACCGAATGTGGAATGTGGACCACCGGTACTCTATTTGCTGTTTTCTAATCAGAGGGTAGGCTGCCTTTTTCGATTGATTTTGTCAGCAGCAGACATAGATACCTTGAAACTGAGCATCCATATGATGATAACAAAGCACTCGGTGTTTCTTCTAGACCACCGGCGTTTATAGGATTTCAATTCTTTAATATAGATTCGCTTCAACGCAGACCAAACACAACTTTTTGATAGTAAGAGCACAAGATCTTCTAGAATCTTGTAATGTTAACACTTCTTCTAGTCGTGTTTGACAAATTAGTCTACGAGCAACCGTGTGCCTATCAGCGCTTGCAGCTGCGCCAAAACCATTGGTAATGTATGGTAAATTCAACGAGAGGCAAAGCGCAAAAAACAAGACAAGAGAAGAGAAGGCAACGAAGACATAGCGCTGTGTCTTCGTTGCCTTTTCTTGTCCTCGTGCTTATTTTTTTTTGCTGCGCCTCAAGTTATGCAGTATCAGCTAGCCCACCAGTCCGTTCTCATGGTAAATTTACAGTGACTGGAGGATAAAGAAAAGGAATACAGAAAAATGTGCAATCAGTGACCTCATGCCATGACGTTCTCTGCACCACAATTATTTCATGACGAGAGTTGGTAAGCGAGTGATTCCACGTTTACCGCGATTAGCAAGTGTATGAAATGCTCTGGCTTGGGTTAAGTACGTGATGCTATGTATAGGAAGTTATTTCTAGATTAAAAAAAAGTAGACATGGTTGATCCCTCTTTCATAGGAACCGGTAGAACAGGAAAGGGAAACGTGTCTTCACAGAAGCTGTTGCATGTTTGCTTCGTGAACTCGCGGTCCCCTGCAGCGAAACGCGCACAATTAGCGAGTCCGTGACCGTGTCGAAGGTTTGCGTGGTGAGCGGCGTCCTATTGGCCAGCGGCGTCCTGCTGCCGACTCGCTTCGTGGAAGGTACGAGCATTTTGGTCCGGCTCCGTAGTGTGTTCGGCAGCCAGTTCAGTTGCAACGCGCACAACTTCGGGAATGCGAGTGGAAGAGTTCGCAGCTTGCGCCGCGGACACGCGAAGGCGTTCTACTTCACGCTGGTGTGTCTCTCACTGGACGATAGTGCGATTCGCCTGCGGACGTCGTTGCCTTTCAGCGCCGCTTAGCATAGCTGTTTTCTTAGTTGCTGCCATCGCAAGCGAGCAGTTGGCTGCATGTAAGCACTGGTTATGTATGCTGAAGCTGGATTCCGTAGGCGACGAGGCGTCACAGGCTAATCGGGTGCGAAATGCCAACAATGCGCGGATGCTGCGTCGTCACCTCAGCAGAAGGCCTACACCGCTGAAGCGCCTACTGTTGGCCCTCGTTAGCGTGCTGATGTAGTACTTCACCGCTCCTTGATGGCGGTGCCATCCCTCTCTAGAAAGATCATATTTTACGCGTTTGCGCTGACGTCACAGTCATTACAGGAATTTGATGGTGAACCCCCGCATAAAAAGCTTTCGTGTTAGTATCTCGCAACAAACTAAACTTCTTAGCAATAACAAAAGAATCAATCCTATAAGGCACTGAGCACGAGTATCCAAAATGTTAACCATGTTTAAATGTATTTGCTGTAGAAGAGACGTCTTACTGAAAATGCCTTTTTTATGTTTAGCCTTGTGCGAAAAACCATATAGTGAAGTATTTTGCGAGTTTCTGAAATGCAGTACCGTGGCTCCTAGCACACACGCACACATACACGCGCACACACGCATGCGCGCGCGCAACAACAAATAAGAAAAATTAACAGTTTAACAGGTCAAAATTTGCCATAAAGCTGACTGAATTCCATAACTATAATAACGACATTTTAAATAAATCTTGTTACGGAAGGATGAAAGAAGAGAGAGGAAGAAGAAGATCGTGGGACGCTGACCAGTTCGTGTTGTTGTTGGTCAACCATCTTAACTACTCTGACTTATTTTGTGTCTATATATATATATATATATATATATATATATATATATATATATATATATATATATATATATATATATATATATATATATATATATTGTAAATACACTCTTTCCTCTTTATATACTCCCAACATCCCCGTAACAATATTCTCTTGTCAGCTAGGCGTCACCCGTGTCCTAGTATATCATTCATTGTAGAGGCGCTTTGCATCAGATAGCTCCATAGATAGTTTTCTTTCCTGTGAAGTAGTGCAATCGTGTATATCTATATATACACAACCGCGTTATCCTACCTTTAACTGCAAGTGGTTAAGTATTTGGCTCTACAGTCAGATACTTAATCACTTGCAGTTAAAAGGCAGGATAACGCGGTTTCTGGTTTAATTGAGATGTCACACTGCACCACCCCCTCGAGGCTCTACGAATTACAAGATAGTTTCTAAGCGATCGCTACATTAACTAATTCCTCACGAATGGTATAAAACATAACAGATGTCCACACTTCGCCATAGAATACACGTAAACGACATAACCTTCTTCAAGGGGAGTGAATGGGTATGCAGAGTGATAGCTTTTGGAAAACATCTATGGCAAACAGGAGTTGCACTTTTCTCTTGGCTTATTACGATTACTAGCTGTTGAGCACGCGAGGATACTTTAGCTGAGACAAGGTCGTGAGAACCAGTAAGATAAGAAATGTAGGCAATTCGCGAAAGAGGTGTGGGCACGAAGTTCCTCATGCCTTTATTTTATTCTCTCTTTTTTTTCTGTCGCCTTACTCATTGGTGTCAGTTCCACTTCGGGCATCGACTTATTTTGGCACATTTTTGTATGTGGGCCTGTGTGTAGTTCCACGAGGCTAAGCCTGCGAACCGAAAACGATCGCTGCGGAATGACTGCTTCCGGTGGCCGCCTATTTCCGGTTGCCGGCACTAAAACAGATCTCTCGACGAGTGGATGGGAGTCAAGAGCAGGGAATGGTTTTTTGCCTTTCACGATGAGTGGCGTCGACGTTGGCTAATTCGCGTCGCATTATCGTTCATTGGCCCCGCTTGTCTGATTTACTTTGCTTGCCGACATCTAATATTATTTGCTTGGCCCGCCAGTGAGCGGAAGACCAACACGTTGCAAGTGCCAGCGAGTTTTCTAATAGTATTTTGCTTTCTGAAACATGGTGCTGCGAAGATAGTATTTCCGCTGCCGGGCCTTAATCTCGCTTGAAGACCAGGGTCAACAGCAGATATTCTTCATTAAACGAACAGCGAAAAGGTAGCCTTTGGATAGAAAAATAAGAAAGGGACGTACACGGCGTGTTTATTAATGGCCAAACAATTAGCCCAAACCTGCGCCTCGATGAGCAAATATTCAAGTTCTCTGAATTGTTGTGTAGCCCGCAAGGAACCGAGACTAGCAGGTTGCCCAACGATAAAGAGCCTCGCGAATGTCATCCGCGTGCTGCTCAGCAACAGGCAAGAACAAGCTGCTCACAGCGCTAAAGTCTTGACTATTCTCGTTACAACACTCGTACGTTATTATAATTAGCTGCAATGCTTCCTCAGCTATTAGGGTTTTATGAATAAGCGAGATAGACATTCACCTGCCTGTCAACACATGTGATAATGCATATAGGCAACGCCTCTGCACGACGACACACCAACGGTACCATTGTTCCCGACGTATGGGAGATCCTGTTGTCGCATTGCGCACAATAAAGTTGTTGTGCACGATTTACATTATTCTCTTCTGTTATAGTTTCTTTTTATGCTTTCTTCTTGCTGCCTCTGCGCAAGGTAGCCAACCAGACCACGTTTGGTTGAGCACTAGTGTTTGTTTTCTCTCACGACTCTTTTTGAATATTGTGTAACACATTTACGTTCATCACAACAAGAGTCCAGTTAACCAAACGGGGATAAAATGAGGCTACTGGCCTAGGCGTTTACATGGGTTGGTCTCTTACAGACCCACTGATTAAAGTGATTGCAGACACCGATTAACATTTACCACTGCTAGGGACAACTAGTACTAAACAATCTAGTGCTAAATTAGATATGCCTCTCCCGACTGTTACACTGCACAAGAGACAACCAGAGTGTGAAAGCAATGTGTGAAATTAATAGTGGCAAGACACTGCTAGCAAGACAAATTTGTTGTTTGAAAATACTAAGTTTTTTGAGAGGATCAGATTTGTTGTTGTCTCAGCCCAGCTGAAAGGCAACAGTGAAGCTTTATTCTCAATAGTGTACTGACTATGATGTTGTGTATTGTTACTGTGAAGTGATCAAATGCACAATAAAAGAATGATCTTGCCGTGGTTTGTGGAATTTAGTTGCTGTGCTGTTTTCGCCAGGCAGCACTAAAAAAAGTGATAATCTACAACACTGCTTTCTTGAATTATTTTTAAAAAAATGGCCTCTATTTCTTTATTCCAAAATGTAACATTAAAAGCTGAAGCCTTTTTATGTTTTTAAAAGCATCACGGCTTTTGGAAGGCAAATGTTTTCCATGTCTTGCGTGTTGTGTTCTTTTCGTAAACGCTTCATCTTAAAGGCCGCAGAGTGAATTGCTTCATTTCTTGTATTTTCGGAATCGCTATATGAGGACCTGTCCCTTTCTCCCGGCATCACTAATGCCAGTTATGCACGACGTTCTCTGGGCATTCAATGTGCTTGAACCACAACTACGCATAATATAAAGGACTAACATTTGAAGAACTGAATGCGTGACATGTTGTTGAGATGCTGCTTAAAGGGACCCTGAAACGATTTTGACGATTTTCTACAAACGTACTGAGTCGTTAGGGTAGATCCTTCTGATCATTAATTGACGCATCTAAGTGCTCCGCGTTAAGCGTGTAATTTATTATAAGGTTTTAAAAATGTAAATCGCTGCCGATCGCAGCACACTGCTCAACGGAATTTTCAGCCGCCCCTACCCATATGACGTAAATCACCCAACTGACGTCATGTGGACGAGCTATCCGATTGGCTGCCCAGGGCGCGTCATCGATAGTTTTTCCATCATTATGGTAAACAAATGTTGTTCGTAATAGTTGGAATGTTAGTTAATTGGTTTCTACAAGAAGAAAGTAACAGAAAGAGAATGCACAAGAACAATTTCTCACAACACTTAAGCACTTCCGGCATACAGCAAACCGCGCCTCCTTGTGTTACAACGTGCTCCATTATGACGAGAGCTCCGCGGTCAGAGTCGGTCTCGGTCTTTTCGCGAGCACTATGATTCGACTTTGCTGCGTTGTGGACTGCAAACGTCGCGATTGGCAATATGTCAAGCTGCGACATCGTGTCCCTCTGCAAGGCAGCGGACGAGCAGACTGGCTGCAGGGCATCGGATTGTCGTTATCCGATCGGCGCCAGGATTTGCGCGTTTTACGGCCGTCACTTTACACCGAAGGATTACTACCGCAATAGCGTTTCGCGAGCGCGGTATCAGAGTAAACGCAAACGCAAGGCGACAGGGTCTGGCCGTGTCCCCTTGCGTGTCGTTTCGCGGGATGAGCAAAAGCACAAATGTAAATGGTCTGCACGGTGCAGCCACCTAGTGGCACAGAGGTCAACCACACACACTAGCAGTAACAAAATGTATTCTTTTTTGCTGCTGCTGTAAATTTTTCGCAGGAGTGTATTCATTAACACGTTGTTTTGTATATGTTTAAAATGTTTTACGCCTGGTTAGAGCAATATTAGCTCTTTCTTTGGCTGGTTAAGCTCTGCGCCAACGGGTGGCTGGACCGTGGAGACCGATCAGGCAGCTCATGTACGTCTACGCTAAAGTTCCTTCATCAGCTTGAGTTTATGCCTCCACCGTTCTGTCGAAACGCTCGGCTAGCATGTGGTTATAGGAATACCAGACACGTTCGGCGCTGCGACAGAATGCTCGCAACGAATGCTGCTTCGATAGCTCTCGCTTGGGGTCGACTGCCCAACAGCTGGGGGAGAGTTTGGGGAGGCTTCCCGCGCTCGCTGCTAGAGAACCGGAAGTCGACGACACGACGTGCCATCATGACGCAGAGCCAGTGAAGGCGGAGCTTAGCCCCGATCACTCGGCGAACGAATTGAGGAGAAAATGCATGACTATGGAGGAGGGTAACTTGTAATCGTCCGTAGCTCTCTTAATATGAGACGTTTCACACGAATTGTGGTGCGAATGATTAACTTTAGCTCTACCCTACGCGTCTACAAAATTTGTCCGAACCGTCTGAGGGGCCGTTTAAAAGAAAGAAATCGCTCTAGTCATTGCTCATCGCGCTGGTCGTAGCGGCGCCTTCGTGTGCACGTTTAGCGGCGAGCTTTTCTTCCTACAGCAGACGTAACTTTGTGTGCTGTGTACTTTGTGTACACGTGCGCGCTATTATTGACTACTTAGAGCACGGACGAGCGCGGAATTGGGAGGGCACCTGCATAATGGGTTGACATTGCTGCTGCATCATAAACACAAGCATCGAAAAAGAGAAGCTATAGAATAGATCATCTAAAGATTAGGACGCAAAACGATTTGTTTGTACAAGGAGTATATGCAAATATCGAGAAAACACAGGAAAAGAAAAGGAACACTAAGAAGAGAAGAGGACGATCTGCAGAGATAGAAAAAAAATGTGAAGCTCATAATTAAGCGTCGTAGGTTGTTGGAAAGTTGGTTGATAAAGGTGCAGCTAATGGAGTGATCAGCGCGAGAAGATGACGCCACACGCTGAGCATTGCCAGCTGGTGCGAGCACCATGGTGACGGAAAAGTTATAGATAAGATAACGGATTTGGGCGGGTTTGTTTAAGTTCCTGGCCTTTGTCATTTTGGGGTTTGTCCTTCCTCAGATTCATGAGGCTTGCCATTTCATCAGTTTGCGAAATGTTGTTGCAAATAGTAAGGATATGCGGATCCCACTCACTGCCGTAATCGACGTAAGCGAAGCTTTCTCTGCTGTTTGCCTTGATTGAGGGTACATAACGGTGATGTTGACGGCGAATGTTTAATTTATTCAGCGTTTAATCTAACACGAAAGTGGTCAGTTGATGTTAAACGCTAATTTCACTTCACTTTATTACCCTAAATGACCCCACGATAGGGGGTATTACATAAGGGCTCGGTAGCAAATGTGAAGCTTTAATGCGGCCTTTCGTCAGCTCCGCTTGTGTCAGTCGTCACTTGACACATTTGCATGGTGTTGTTCTTTGTAGAAATAGAAAGTACGGTACCTTCAGTTCGTCCCCAACCACTGTCGTGTCTGTACTAGTAGCGTTTCCTTGTGCTCTGGCGTCAACTCCATCTCCCCCACCACTCCACCCATATGGAAACGGGGAGCTAAGAGTGCAAAGACTGTTATTCCCTCGTTTTACGACTGCGTAGGTTCTACCCATTCTGTGCCTCCTCTCCCTTTCCTACACCTTTCTCCTCTTTACCTTTCTATATACGTTCCCTCTGGACTTGCATTTTAGGAGAAAGCTAAGCGCTGCATTTACTGCAATGCTTTTGCGGGGAGTCACGGATAGCTATCCAAGGGGCTCCAGAGGGCATTATGTACACACGACGCAATGGAAGTATTCAAACAAGTTTCTGGCGTCACCTTTCGTGTCTGCACGCTCCTTCCATGTATATGCACGCACTGAACTAACCCTGACGCGTCGTGCAAGAGAGCCACAGCAGCAGCACCAGCATTAGCAGCCACAGTGGACAAGTCGAAGAGGCAAAGAAAGCTTCGCTTTAACAAGCGGCAAAAAAATACGGGAAGGGCAGAATAAAATGAAACGAGCGGCAATTATTCCATATTTGCACATGTCTCACGAAGTGAAGAAGTTCGGGTTGCGATATGATGTTGAGGTAGTTTTATGCGCTGCATGCAAGGTCGGGCGGATTGGTAGGATGATGGACGAACGCCTTAGTGGGACATCAAATAAAAAAAAAGCTGGTCGTGTGCAGGTAATAATAAAATTTTGGAATTACTGCGTTGATGTTGTATATAGAATACCATTCACATGTTGCCATGGTTATATAGGTCAAACAGGACGCTGTATAATAGAAGTGTGCCCGAACAGAAACCAGACCTAAGAAAGGAAGGAGACCTAACCTATAGCGTTTTACTGCAACGGCTGCGCCTGTAAGCCTCAGCCTCAAAAGGCAAATGAGCTTTATCGCCATTATGATAGTGGAACATGGGACATTACTAAGGCCTATTATATAATCAAATATAATGACAGGTGCGCCAGTAAATCATCAGTGGCTTTACACTATAAGAAGTTCGCGCTTTGTAGCTTATGTGAAGGCTAATTCAGTCTGGTTTTATTATAAAAGAAACATTTTTGCCATGCATGAGTTTGTACACGATTTTACACCTGGTTCATTCAGCTACCAACGTGCCTGTGATACAGTGTTTGATAACGCTATCACCTTGCGTATATACCTGTATGTTCTTCGTCGTTAAATTCCATTGGTAGTCAGCGTTCGTGTTTCCCCTGCTTTCGTTAACCATTCGCGATATTCTTTCTGCACATCGGCGCTTCGCGCTCACAAGAAGTCTCTTTCTTAAAAAGCTTTAGTTTACAGTCATTTAGACATCTTCTCGAGGCTTAGTGTGCACTATACATGTTGGCAATTGCCTACACGGTTTTATTTTTCTTTATTTCTGATAGTTTATTTACTTTAGCGGCAACGTGTACATGAAACCACAACTTGACAAAAATACATTTCCGAACATAATTTTACTGTCTTTCATGAAATGTTATGAAGAATAATATGTATCTAGTGGCCTCATATATTCCTAATTTAGTAAGCTCAGTATTATTGATTACCTCCCCCTTCAGCTATTAAAACCTTCAGCTGGGCATTGTTCTTGTCCGCGGATATAATTTTACCGCGACAGTGACTTGTCGCCCTCAATTTTGGAGCCACAATATTATATAGCAAATATTATTTGTTGTGAGTTAAGAAGATTTACTTATAACTACTTGGCATGAAGCTACGTGTAACCGACGATGTGTGTGCTAAATTATTAATTTTTATTTTTTTATACACATACCTGACGGGCTCCAACTGGAGTATTGAGGGGAGGGAGAAAAAAAACAACAACATATAGCGAAAACAGGAGAACATAACTAACAACAAATCAAACTACAAAAAACATGTATGCGCTGCTGGCAATACATCGTTCCAAGTGCACGCTAAACATGCATATTTCTGGAAAAACAAATGTTTGGCATAGAGGTTTGTCAACTTTTCACTGCTTCGTAATGCAAACTAGTTTTGTGGTAATTTGCAAGAGAAAATTTTTTCCAGGAGAAGCGCACCTAGTCCTCAATCCGACGGTAAAATGTGGCACTTCAGCAGTTGATAACTTTTTCTTCTTTTTCTGTGATTTGGTGTTCTCACATCACTATATGGCTTATAATTTGTAGGTACAATGTTCTATAAACAAACAGCGCCATGACTAAAGGAACGCGACAACGGTAGCAGGCAGCGTCGCGAAATTATGACTTCCTGAATATCAGTGAACTTAGTTTGTTTCTGGTACGATTATACCAATTTCTCAAAAGTTTCTTTACTTCACCATTCGTTCTGCATTGAACCCTGGTGGCAGCAGACGTAAATAGAGAATTAAATAAATATTATACACCTATAACGCTTGATTGTGTGTTTTCGAGGTTACTTTGGAAATGCAAATAAGGAGTAAAAGTTGTATCGACGAAATCAGTATGTCATGTATGTTAACCGGTCGACGTCATACAATTTTTTTTTCCGGCACTGTGCAAACTCTTCAGCCTTCCTGTTTTTTTTTTAACGAGAAGCAAGCGCATTTAAAGACTCGGTGCTTGCCGCTCGCACGAGCGCGCGCTGCGTTTAGTGACCGTGCATAGAAACCGATCACGCCTCACTTGTTCTTTACTTCTGTTGGGGCCTAATTAAATTCCTTTTCTTTCGGCATTCAAGGTGAGTGGTCGGCGCGCCATCTCAATGTCTTCCTCCGAGAGATTTCTCCGCCTCTATGGTCTTTGTTCAGATGTGCTCATCGGAGCACCGCTTTTCGTTTTCTCCGCAACCCATTCCCCACCCCCTTTCTTTTGTTTTTTTTCTTTTTCGTTGCCTTCCCGCTTATTCCACATCCCTTCCTATTTTCTTTCCGCCTTATACCACCGCTACTTTATTTATTCATGTTTTTCTTAGGTCAGTTTTTCGAAGAATTTTCTATTAACTTCTTTTGCACAGCCTAGAGCCAACAACTTAGAATTTCAGAGAATCATGGCATACATTGTTTGAAAATCCTCTCGGTGATCGCATTTAGGTTTGAAACTTATAATATCTCTATGTTGTTTGCAAGAGCTGTTGTCATGGCAAAGTTGCTAAGATCTATTAAAAGCATTTTCATATAAACAAGCAAGCACTTGGCTGTGAAATTTCATGTAAGGCGTGCTGCGTAAGAGGTGACGATGAATCACAGGCTGGCACTAGACTAGGGGCGCTATAACGTAAAACTATTCCAAACTTTTCTATTCCAATTCTGGAATCAGCCCTCCACGATTGGTCAAAAACTTTTTTGGACCACCCCCACTTCCCCTGTCTGTCACGAGACTTCACGAAAACTGCGATAGCTCTCCAGCTGGTATGACGTGTACAACTGATTATTCATGATTCACCCGAAAAAAAAAAATAGTTATTTCTGATTCGACGCCTTTTCGCCATTAGCCCTCGGCTATTAGTCAAGAGTTTTCGGGCTGCACCCCCTTCACCTGCCTTTCACGCGACGTCTCAAAACCGCAATAACTCACGCTTCAAAGAGACATGCACGCTTTAAATATGCATTAATATGCCGAACAAAACGGAATTTCCTTCTGAATAGCCGCAGGCTGCACCGTTCCGAAAGGAATAAAAGATGGCTTCCGCCGATCGCTCAGGCGCTGGCTGCTCGCACCTGCTGGAGAGCATGGGTTTATTTGCGTATAATAAAGCTTCTTGCGTGGCCGTGTAACCTTTTCGAGTACTTTCGGCATATTTACAACCTCATTCTGCCAAATCTTCTTTGCTGAGGATCCGTTCTAGCATCATTTTTAAGCTTCCGTCGCATGCCGCCGCGTTGTTCGACCAGCCACTACAAGCTAAGTAAGGGAAAATGGACCAATCGCAAACTCCGGCACCAGCGTCGTCATCCGGTTATCGATTTTCAGTGCAGTGGCTCGGCCCTATCAAATCCCTCTCCACTTGAGCGTGCTCCTCGCCTCTTGTCAGCCAATTAGATAAGACAAGCCGCTTTGTGTAGGCAATATTATTCATTTTTCAAGCAAACAAAAGGGACCTCCTATGAACGAGGAGAGCGTTTTATTGGTCTGTTCAGACAATCCTGCGGTGCTTGCGTTGGCGGTTACGCAAATTTGACCTCAGGAGATTGTAATAAAAACATATTGAAATAGTTTTACGTTATAGGGCCCTAGGACACCAAACGTGCACGATGACTAAGTCCAGATTGTACTGCTGCTGCAGCAATAATTTTTTTTCTATTTCTTGGTCTTGTTGCTAACTACTCTCCTGTACCTTTTTTTCTAATGAACGTAAGCACTACTTCTTTATTGTAAGTCAACGGAATCGCTGCAGCGTTTGTAAAAGGTGTGTTTGTATGTATGTGTTTATGTCTGCGTGTGTGTGTGTGTGCGCGCGCGCGCGCGCGCGTGTGTGTGTGTGTGTGCGTGTTTGAAATTTTGCGGACCGACAAAAAATATAAACAATTGCCTTGTCACCTACGTTGTTACTAAGCCAAGAACTGATTTTCAGTACATGCATTACGAATCCAACCATGTGTACGAGAGTAACGTGATACGTGATTATGCACTGCCAGTCGAGAAGAAACCCTCGAGCGTGCAAAAACTAACAGTCAATAAATCTAATTAGAGAACGCAAACAATTCTTGTAAGAACCCTTAAGTGTTGGCAGCCATAACAATGTTGCTGATATTTAGAGCGCGTCTGCATGTCTTTTAGTGCTTTGCAGTTTTTTTAAGGATGTGTTGAGGTTCATAGGAGCATTCCTCTGCGTAGCTTAGTATAGGCGCTGTCTATACATAGAAATATTTTGGTATTGTCCCTAATGAGAATAGCAAATGCATTGTAATGCGTTGAATGCTCGCAGTGGCGCATATCTTGTTTTATGCCCCTGTACGTTGCTTTAGGACTCGATAGTTACTATACAGCTTGCTTTAAATTTATGTGGTGTCTAGCTCACGCGTTTGTGTAGATGGTGCTCTTGCACCTACAAGAATCAGCTGAACTGCTTCGCGGGAAACCGAGTTGCTCTTATTCTTGTTCTTCTACATTACACTTAACTAGACAGCAAACAAGCCAACATGGTAAAAAGTGGTGCACAATGCACGAATAACTTGCAGCCCTTCTCATCTCCAGTAGCATGGCAAGCGTTAGGTCCAGCAAACGTCTTAAGTATTAGCAAACATCTTAAGTATTGGTCATGGTGTCGGGTATTTGCGCAATAACAGTGGAAGCATTTCTGTGACTTAGCTGTCAAATTCTATTTGATTTAACAAAAAAAGGAGCGAAGTAAAACAAAGAAAAGGCGGCTGCAGTGAATTAGTATAGTATTACATTTTTTTTTCACGTGCGCTTGATAGGAGGCATCTGGAAAAATACTATAGCAGAGAGTGATTCTGAAATCAAGGATGGTACCTATTTCTTCAATGTTACTTCTTTTTCTTTTGAAACCTGAATATATCCTTAGTCTATCTCAATCACTCTTTGCACCGATTCGATATCTGAGTAGTATATAATGCATGAAATCCAAGAACCGTGAAGCTTCTTTTTTGTGGACAGATTTTCAGCGAGAAGTTGTCTAATCTGCGCGCCTTTTCGATCAGTTCACTGTTGAAAAATGGCTAAATGCGGGACCCGGAAATCTTTATATCTATTGTAACGGGTCGGCAACTCGCCGTAGTGAGATTCGCACGTTTAATCTCCCTTAACCCAGATGACACTCATCCATAACGCCACGGCTTCGCAAAAGTAGAGCCGGTTGATGTGTTACCCAACAAACGTATATTTGCCGCCACGGGAGCAAGTCAAGCTGCTAGTGGGTGGTAACCACACGACAGGCTGGTCAACATCTTTTGAGTAGAGTTTTATGATGCTTGTGTTAGATTCTGTTATTCTTGCGTGCGTTGCACCAACTGTGTTGTTATTCCGTTGTTGCGCGTGGCTTGACCTCCTCCTGCTTTGGCACAAATCTTATCTCTTAAGATGCCGTAAACAAAATTACTGCATTCATTTCTGTTCAGGTATTCGTGTTTTCTCGCCGTATTAAATGATACTCATTTGTTGTGTGTCATAACCCTGTATGGTCATATTGTTTCATATGTGAACATAGAAATTTTCAAACCATATCACATATATGATCACAAAAGGTTATGGTTATGTTCGTACGTTTTCTTTTAAATAGGGAGATAGGATATACCGTTTGCCATAGTACTAATACAACGGTCAAAGGGCTGGATTTGCTCCACTCCTTCTACAAAGACGCAAGTGCTTCACCTGTACAAAATGGAGAAAATTGTGGTCATGTCAAGCAGCGTGACGCCGTTCTTCATTATGCGACTTGCTAAGGATGACTAAAGGTAATTGTAGAGTGCTGAAATTGTTCAGAATGGCGTCATATTTCTCTCTTAGCTCAAGTGAGTGGCATCAGCTGATATCGTAGCAGGCTGTAATAGCCGGAATGACATCCGGCAATTTCCTAGTGCCTATAGGACGTGCGTTCACAGAAGTGAACGCATCCTTAAAATGCATCCTTAAAACTGACGACTTAATTCGTCGAAAATCCCACGAGAACAAGAGCAGGACTACGCCTCTTTGCATGTCAGAACAATTACATTAACCCCCAACGTTAACGACCTTGGCCAGGAAAAGAAGAAAAGAAAAAAAATGGACCCAGGTGCCGACGACCTTATTGTTGGACATCATACGGGACAGGCACTTCCTCTTCCTCTGCCTTGTCAGACCTCTACGTGCACTCACTGGCGAATGAATGACAGGTGATAAAAGTCAGCAACCAACTATATCGTGCAAATTTTGTTGCTTGCTGGAGTAACCGCTGTTGGCAAAGTTCCGTATTGTGTATGCTGGTCATCACCGGTGGAGCAATGCGTGTATCTTATTTTAATATTGACAAGAAAAAATTATCTGGTTGACGTACGCTTGCTTCAATATACCTAGTGTACTTTCTGGAATATTCCGAAATAGCCGCTGCGCATCGACTCATGCACCGTAGTCCACTGAATTCATCCAAGGCAGAAAATATTGTTTTATATAATATTGATACCAAAGCCGTAACGGATGTGCCTTCTTTGGATTGCTTAAATGATATTGCGCGACATAAAAACGACACGGACGTGAAAGAAGACGACACACCAAGCGCTATCTTTCAACTAAGTTTATTGTGCCACTGCGTCATTTTATACATGGCAGGCAACGTAGATCGCGCATGCGCTTACAAGACTTCTGATGCCTTCATTCTGGAAAGTAAGAAAGCGTTAAAAACGTTTCAGAAGTGCTTAGTCCCCCTTCAAACTACTCATGAGATGCCGGTAGATAGGTCTCTTCGTTTTCTTGATCTTCGCCTGAACTTTCAGGACAGCCACACGTGTTGGTCGTATGAGGCGCGAGCCAACAAACCACTTCTGCCGTATATGTCCCCGCATTCTAAGCTTGTTAAGCGGGCCATTATCAGTTTGTGCTTCAAGAATGCCCTTAGCAAGTCTTGCTGTCATGTTGTGGACGCAAGCTTAGCAGCGCAAACTTTACGGTTGTCCCTGGCTGGATATCCTAGGGCGGTGCTAGTGTCTGTCTCGGAACGCATCTTAAGAGAAACGCGATCCAGCACGCAGAAGTCAGTTGCCGATGCCCCTCCTGGCATACGCCCTAAAGTAAGTGTCATACCATACATGCACGGGATATCCCACAACTTGAAAAAGATTGCCCAAAGGGCGAACGTAAGAGCTGTTTTTTCTGCTCCCGACAAGCTCGGCAAGCTTTGCAGGCTGACTGATCCAAATGCCGTCCCTTCCGATAAGTGCAGAAAGCATCACCGAAAAAAGTTTGTCGAGTGTGTACACCGGGTGGTGTGCAACCTCCCGCTTTCATGTGGGAAGAAATATATCGGACAAACTGGGCGTTGCCTCAATGATCGGCTCCACGAACACAGCAACAATGTAAAAAATTACCGACGATTACGTTACTTCCTAATGCGAAATTTGAGCGCAGCAAATAAGCTGTTTCACCTTTTGGATAGATTGAGGCAAAGAAATCGAGCAACACATGTATGCGCTATCACATAATTTTTTTTTTATTTTTCACACGTATTCCTTTAACAAAGACTCCACTAACAGTTCTTGACAGTCATGAAGGAAGCTTTGTGGTCGGAGAAATAGACTGATATATGTTCGACTTGGTACACCAATGCTTGATTCTCAAAGACGAGATCTATACAAGTGCCTCGCGAGGTTGTCACAGCCGTGGGGGAAGCAGAGGCTAAGCGCCGCCGCCGAGAAGACCCTGCCGTTCGCGCCGCCGAAGCGGAGGCTCATCGCCGCCGTCGAGAGCAACCAGCAGTAAGCGGAAGCGGAGGGGGGCGGCGTGTACACCCAGCGGCAAACGATGGGGGCAGAAGCGCGCGCAGCAAGCGGACAACACGATAAAGGGAGGAGGGAAGAGATAGCAGCGACTGACTGATGCCGCTGACGGCGATAGTGAGTCAACCCCAGCTATCCGCCACACAAGAACAGGGGGGGGGGACCCTTTCCTCCTCTTTCTGCATGGCGGCGACGGTGTTCTATGCAGTCACGTTATCTTGACTCTCTAGCGGCGTCAGCGGCATCCAGCGGTATCAGTAGGTCGCTGCTAGCGCTGGGGGGATGAAAGGGGGGCGGAGCTGGTTACGAGGCCGACGACGACGCTGACGACGACGCCGACGACGACGACGACGCGAAACCCAGGAACGGACGCCAAAGAGCTGCGCTCTAAAAACGGCTCAGGTGGTTTCTTGGCGATCCACTGTCGCGATCATGGGTGCAAGCCTCTTGAGCATCAATGCACGATTGTTTCCCGTGGCAGAACGCAGCTCATCCGTGAGATATCTGAAGCGCAGATGATCGCGAAATTGGGTGATGCGTGTGTTAGCTTCCCGTCTCTGGCTCTCTTAGAAAAAGAATTACGTTACTTGGACGCGGCGTCACATGACACGTAACCATGTTACATGACTTCGCACTTCATTTTCTTGTAAGCGCATGCGCGATCTACGTTGCCTGCCATGTATAAAATGACGCAGTGGCACAATAAACTTAGTTGAAAGATTGCGCTTGGTGTGTCGTCTTCTTTCACGTCCGTGTCGTTTTTATGTCGCGCAATATCATTTAAGCAATGGATTACCAACTTGCCCGGAATGCTGCTCTCATTAAGGCTTCTTTGGAGTTGAATGAAAATAAATGAGTTTTGTACAGATGCCAGTGTAAATTATGCAGTGCGTTTCTCGTGTAAAATTCCTGCTAGCCACTAAGCTGAGAAGCATTCTAGGGCAATGTACAATATCTCGCTGTGCATCAGAAGGATCATACAAGCACCACACCAAAATAGACATTATATCTCAGCTCCCTACCGAAGGAACACCGCGATTGTATCGGACGGTTTATTTGAAATCGTATGTGAAGAGGTATTACCATTTTTTTCTTCAGCTCCTTCCGACAGCTACAAAACTTCATATGAAGGCACCTTTCGTATGCACTTTTGTCCCATATTTCTTCATGCACCCATTGCAGCTTCCTCGTCTACGCGGTGAGCGAAAATTAAAGACTATATTGTATAAACTTAATGTACGTTGTACAACGAGAAATGCCGTTAAAGGTGGAAGGTAATATTGCAGAAAGCGACTTGATATTTATTAACCAAAGAGTCATTCATTTGATAAGGTCACTGTGCTCAGTCGCTTCAGATGCACCGGGTAAAACTAGAACCGCAGCTTTTTGCCCCGTTCTGAGTACCAAGATACAACATTCAATATAACTCACCTCGTTGTGTTTGTCTATCATAGACCGATACGTCATTGACAGCAACAATACTCTGACATATATGAATTGTTTAATCCTGCTTCCCGCATTGTATTAGCGATAAAGACAAAAAGTAATGAAGCACATGTCCTGTCGTCATTGTTTATGTTCTTGTTCATTTTTTGGCACTGATATAACAATACAAGAACCTTTGATGGGTTCAGGGAACTGCTTGACTGCAAGAATAACTGCAGATACTGTTATTGACTTAATAAAACACACTGGTAAAAACATTTTTTTTCTTTATCTTGTTTCACTAAACTTCGCTTCGGTCTTCATATCTGTGTGTTCACCGTTCACCAAGTAGTGTGATACATTGCACCCTCGTAAGTAAACCGGAGTATACTCTGGTTTACACCACAGAATAGAAGCCTTGTTTTTCGATATATCACTGCACACATATCATTTTCACACGCTATGCGATCGTTTCGCTCATTGCGTCGATACTTCAGCACAAGAGTTTTCGGCGAAATCTAGTTTACCGAAGGAGCAATCGTATATGCTGCGACAGGAGGAAAGAAGTATCGAAATCTAGTTTACCGAAGGAGCAATCGTGTATGCTGCGACAGGAGGAAAGAAGTATCGATGTCGCTTAGAAGCACTCTGATTCTTGCTGGCGTTTCATCCCCCAGTTGCTGTCGCCACCGTTGTACAGTGCACGAATGGCAGGCAATGTTAGACATTTGCTGAAGAGATTTATGATGGCAGCAGCACACGATGAATCCAGTTCAGAGCACCATCAATTCTCGTATCGCACTATAGATCTGAAATTGCAACGAAAGGGTAAGAGGAACGTTTCTATATGCATAATGGTGAAATTTGTTATTTGTAGCGCTGTCTGTATGTTCTCTCTTTGACCTTTAGAGAGTGTATTTGTTTCTTTACATGTGCTGGTCAAAAGTTTTAGCCCGGAGCAGTCCCTGTAGGAGAAGCTTGAACTTGTCACAAGTTGAAAATACCCAGCCTGTTCATCACGTCCTGCTGTTCAAATTAAATTCGCCGTTTCTAATTCTTCCCACCTCCCCTTAGTCGTTTAATAATTTGCTGGTGAATCTTGTTGCAGGCCCCATTGCGTCGTGCGAGCGCTACCTTATTCGTAGTTGAAGCCAACTCCATTTCCCAAAAGTGTGTCTTATACTGGCTTTTCCTCAACGTGACTATGTCTACGGCAGGGCACCCTTTACAGGGGTACAGCTCAAATTGGTCGGTTTTCGGCTATATTGGCGCTCATAATGCCCGTACCTTTAACTATACTGCTACTAATTCTAGCTTTTTGGCTTGACCTACATTTTGATGCCTGTTTGTAGGCTCTGGAGATGCGACAAGGCTGTTTTTTTTCTGGATTCGTTACGATATTATCAAATCTCAGATACGTCAATCCCCGTGTGAGGACCCCCCCCCCCCCACCTAGGAATACTTTCTAAATAAATAAATAAATAAATAAATAAATACAGAAGAAAATAAGCGGCCCTGTGTGGTTACGCGAAAAAATGAAATATGTTCAAATAAAAGGCAAGGATGGCTGTTTTCGAAGTTGAAAACTTCAACCTTTTATGTGGCCGCGAAGCACTCCTACAATACTACTAACTGTTCATTTCCACAAAGTGTGTAGGAGTGTGGGAAAAAAGAGAGGAAAAATGTTTCTCATGACTTTACTAGCCCCAAACCTATAGGCATCGACTGCATCAGGGCGTGAAATTATGTTGCAAGTATGTAGACATTATAGATACAACTAACAAAAACAGTAAGTACTTTACACAATGTTAAAAAAGAGAATATAGCAATAGCGAGCTTAGCGCAGAAACGCACACAACAAAATAAAAGAAAGAAGCTGGACACAGAAATAAGAAGGATGTAATAGACATCCCGCTACGTGTCCTTGAAAATGTATGATATTGTAAGCAGTCACTGTCTAGAAAAGTAAACATGCAAATTGGATATGGAACAAAAACTAGATGAATTTGGGGAACTCTTACCTGGCAAGACATGAAATACTTGGCTTAATTAGAATCTTTAGTTGCTTTATTTTTCTGTTGTGATGCGCAGAGGCCTCCTAAATGACGTGTGAAAATATTTCCTCCAAAACTAACTGAGATAAAGTAGGTCAACAATATTGTTGAGCTGCCCGGTTAGGGTAAACGTACAATGCAAGGCTGGAATTTGCTACTTGCTTATTAAAAACAGCAGCACAATCAAACGGAACGAAAAACTTGTTTGTACTCTTCAAACACAAAACGACAATGGATTTTGAAAATTTCAAACCAGGTGTACTTCTTTGCCAATGACAACAGTGCCGTCTCTGCTAAATACCGGCTGAAGAGAAACTAAATGACCACTTTCCTGGCCACAATTAGGTGACCTACTACAGCCTCCTCAGGCTTTTAAGTTAGCCATTTCAGGGCGTATTCATCAAGAAAATTTCGCCTTGTTGTATGTTCTGAATCATGTCATATAGAGATGCATTTCCCGTGAGTTGTACTCCATGCCTTGTGGCTAGCATCGGACAACAGTACAAAACTTTACCTTTTGATCATCGTCGAAGAAGTTTGAATTTTCCTAGTCTAAAGGAATGATTATTACGCGGTTGAGGTGATACACCAACAAAGTCAGCCGAAGAAGTTTTACTGCCTGCTGACTGCTTTTGTGATTCAGACTTGACATTTTGACAAGCTGCATTATCGCAGGTTGAATCCAGGTCCGAGTGGCTAGGAAAGATTGGAATGTCTGTGCTGCGTGTTTCTGGCCTCCCGATAAAACGCAGAATAGCATTTTCTTTAATGCTAAGCAGAGGCGACATCATCAAGGTTACTAAAAGCTCACAAACCAACGTTTTTATGTGAAAGGGTGTCTTCCCTTCACAAAACATTTTTTTTTTGCACACAAACATTCAATTTGATGATGCGATTGACAGCCTCTATCTAATGTTATTCTCGACCACACATCCTAACGGCCTTGGTGCACAGCACATAAGGCGTGCCCCAAATCTTAACTGGCAGCTTCACAATTTTTTGAGCGTCATCGTTCACCGCTATACAGGATATCTAATAGCAAAAACATGTTTGATAGTGGCGAGAATATGACCACCATCGGTGCTATTAAAAGAATGACGAAGCCTGTGTATTATTTTGTGACATGTCATGGTGCTCACTCTCCACATTTTTGTGAAGACCACTGTGAGCAGGTAATAAAAAAAGTATGAAGGCGCAAAACTAATATTTGTATTTGTATTTTTCTGCCAGATTTCCTGTTTGGTCAACACTATTGCTTAGTTCCCAATTAAAAGGCTAATGAGGAGATCATTCAACAGTCTTGAGGATTTGTGGTGCATCACCTGCGTACCATAGCTTGTACATAATTTTGGTATATACAATAACTCAGACTCCGAGTATGATAAATGCAACATGCTTTCTTATACTGAAAATAAAGGTAAGATATGATATGCAACGTATCACTAATTATTTTAGTGCCAAGCGATAGTTATAAAGCAAGTGATTTATGTGGCATGCGATGAGCTCACAGAACAAAGGATTTCAATGAAAGCTGGAAGGTCTGTTGGATATGGCACAAATAAGATATTTTCGTGGAAGAGAGGCAGTTCGTTAATGTTACTTGTGAAAGTCGTAGCACAAAAAAGACCATAGTATTTTATGCGACTCAGGAGGAAAGAAATATAATTAAGGTTATTACTGAACGAGGCAGAAAATTGAGATAAAACACTACGCCCGCAAATTGCAAAAACGCCTACCCAATTCAATGAAAAATAGTAACGTGGTTTAGTCGGCATACATTTTGTACGTGGTATTCTCGTCGACATTAACAAGACCACTGGCGAAAACGTTGAATAAAAGCGGACCCACCATGCTCTTATGGGGAACACCGAAATTCACAAGAACAACTTCAGAAGATATGTTGTTTACCTGCACAAACTGCTTTCTGTTTCCCAAATACGCTCACATAAGGTCGAGCGCGACGCTACTACTGCCATAATAAACCGTTGACGAATCATTGTAGAAAGTCAAACAGCTGGAGTTACATGGTTCAAAGAATACAGGCCGTGGACGCTTGGAACCTTTCAAAATTACTCGAGCGAAATGCAGGTGCATTAGGTACCAGAACCAGAATACGACTAGAAGGCACCCCCTAGTGGGGGACTCCGGAATAATTTTGACCACTTGGGGTTCTTTAACGTGCACCCAACACACGGTAAACCGGCATTTATGCATTTTGCCCCCATTGAAATGGCAACGCAATGCCAAAAGCCACTACGCCAGCACGGCAGGTATGCACTCTTTTCGAGAGCTAGCGTATGTTAAATATAAAATAAAATGTATGCAGAAGGCTTACTTGTTAAGATCTTCAATTACCATCTTCAGTTCGGAGAGCCCAAATACAAACAGGATTGCTTTCCGGCTGCTGCAAGGATCCGGCATCCGCAAGTGGCATGGTCACACTAGTTATTTATTGTTTATTATCGGAGCTTGTCAACAAGAAAAGCTAGTATAGACTGTCCATATTATAACACAAAAAAATATTCAGTGATAATTCGGCATGAAATGCGAGAGGAATCCGCTAGCATTACGTCGCACTTCTGGTGAGGTCTCGTATCCATGATTTAAACCGCGTTGACTATATTACTGAGTGTTGTTCAGGAGCTCATTCGACACATGTCCTGCCTCTTCGAGGAGCAAAATGCAATCGAGGGTGGCACGGAGCATACAACTGTCATTGTACATCCACCACCGCCGGAGGGTAGCTATATACAGATTCGTTGTAAAAAGAACCAGCAGCTAGTGAGATACGAACCCACGTCTTCACATTACGCGTGCGATGTTCTTACCAATGGAGCTACCGGGGCGCTGGTTTTCCATTCACTTTTGGGATATTTAAGTTGAACTACTAGAACTAACCTTCAGAATGGCAGCCAGCGCCACCACTCACGGCCTTGGCGGCGGATTGGGAACACCCTTTCTGCCGCAGGCATCACGTCTTCGTGAACTTTTTGGGTGAAGGCAACTGGTTAATAAACCCAGTCATGCTACCTGGAACCATCAAAGGTGCCGTATTGGAGACCCTCATTATGTAATGAACGAAGGGAAAGAAAACTCATGGGACCCGTTTTTTATAAGTCATATTATAGGAGGTCCACAAGCAATGCTACAAAGGAGAGCATAGAGAAAATTATACGTAGTTCTGAACTGAACAAAAGAAGCGATAAATAAAGAGAAATTAAACTGGTAGTGCGAAGACGGCGGATTGTATCCCACCTGCGGCCAGTGGTTTCTTCTTTTTCATCCACTTTGATTTGCATTTATTTATCCTTACTTTAATTCAGCCAAGCATCACGGATAATTTTCCCTATAAGCTCCTTAGTGTCATTGCTTGTTGGCATATATATATATATATATATCATCAGAAGTCACATCATAAGAAATCAACAAAAATGACACCACGGACAACATAGGGGAAATTACTTGTACTTACTAATTAAATTAAAGTAATGATCAAATAAGGGAAATAAAGGGAATGAAAAAAACAACTTGTCGCAGGTGGGGAACGATCCCATTTCTTTGCATTACGCGTACGAGGTTCTACCATTTGAGTTACCGCTGCGCCGTCTTGCGATTCACTTTCTTTCATATTTATGTTTTGCTACTATAATTAACATTTCTCTAATTCAATTAGAAAGTACTACTAATTTCCCTTATGTTGTCCTTCGTGTCATTGTTTGTAGGCTTCTTAAGAAATGATTAATAAATATCGGCCCCTCGGTTAACCTCTTCTCATTTAGTTACGTAAGGAGGGTCACGCAGCCGGCAACATTGATGTCTTCAGGTAGCATGCGTGGGTTTATTGACCAATTGGCTTCACCCAAAAAAGATCATGTACTCGTGACAGCTGTGGCAGAAAGGATGTTCCACATCCACTGCCAATGTTTGTGAGTGGTGGCGCTGGCTAACACTCCCAGAGTTAGCTGTCGTAGTAAAACGAAAATACCCTAGAAACTGGATGGGAAAACGACACCGTGGCAGCTCAGTTGGTAGAGCATCACACGCGTAATGTGAAGACGTGGGATCGTTCCCTACCTGCGGCAAGTTATTTTTTCATCCCCTTTCCTTACCAATTATTTATCATTTCTTTTAATTCATTTAGTAAGTACAAGTAATTTCCTCCATGTTGTCCTTGGTGTCATCATTGTTTGTTGGCTTCGTATGATTAATAAATGTCGGGCCCCTTGGTTAACCCTCCTGTTTCTCGTTATATATATATATATATATATATATATATATATATATATATATATATATATATATATATATATATATATATATATATATATATATATATATATATATATATATATATATATATATATATATATATATATAGCATGCAACTGCTGTCCCACACTGCATACATATGCACTCATCTTTTTTTCACCCTCTTTGACGCTCCTACTGCTAACACAATAGAAACGCACTAATCACCTCTCAGCTGTCTTCTTTTATACTATCATAACAAAGTTTCAGCGATGAACTAACTTGAAGCACCCATATGGCTCATAGAGAGTGTAAGTAAGAAGAAGTGGAAATATTCCGGGCAAAAACCAAGTAACGATGAATGCCGACGTTAATGAAATTAACATTGAAGCAACGTAGCGATAGACATGATTGCCGACGCATAGACGAGCTATGTATAGGGCGTGTTTCCAGCCTGATTCCTTCCTCCCTTCTCACTGAACATGCTGCGTAATTGAGCAGCGCGGCAGCGTAGTGCGCTCGTGGCGCTTGCCTGACTAAGCGCAGGCAATTTTTCTGAGTACGTGTAAGGCGGGTTCGTTTGCATCAAAGCAGTGGACAGAACTTTCAAATGATTTTTTGCCATTGAAGAGCGTTTCGCCATGCGAAAAAGCACAATGACCCAAGCTGGCATTAAAGGGGTTCATTGAAGAGTGGTACGTTACCAGTGGCACATAGGCACTTACGCAAAGTGGCATCAAAGAGAGCCATTGAAGAGTGACGCATACTCAGTGGCACACACCCACTCACCAAAGTAGACGTCAAAGAGCTTCCCTGGAAAGCTGCACGCTTCTACTGGCCCACATCCAGTGACCCAAGTTGGCTTCAGAGAGGTTCATTGAGCAGTGGCAGATAACCAAAGGCACATATCGAGTGCTCCAAGTCAGCGTCAAAAAGTTAATTGAAGACTGGTACGTACCCAACGCTGCACACACATTTCTGCGTCCCCAGAGACCTAGTTCGGTGTTAAAGAGTTTCGGTGTAGAGCGGTACATATGCCAGGTACCTACTGATCGACCCAAGTTGCGGCGATGTTTCGTATCGGAGCCTTAAGCAGGGCAGCCTTCTACTTTAACCAATTCGACCATGGCCTCCCTAACAGCCCACATTGATGGGATTGGATTGCATTGGAGCCAACTTTATTTGTGCCTGCACTTGGGCGCTCGCGCGCCACCACCAGGGCCTACGTCATCTACGAAGTCGCCGTTACTCGGCGCGGGTCTCCGCTCGCCATTGCCGGCTTGCTGGGTCCCTGCTTTTCGAGCGCCCCGAGGACCTGCTGGACGGCCCAGAGCTGTTCGTCTTGGTCGTAGCTCTTCGCGGCTGCCTCGAGCCGCGGTGGGATCGTTCTTGATTTTGCTTCTTCTGGATTTTTAACGCACTCCCACAAGATGTGTGTGTAATCTGCCGTCTCCCACCGGCAGACTCTGCACTTATCTGTCGGGTATGTTTCGGGGTGCATGCGATGCATCAGTCCCGGGCTCCGTAGCGATCCGGTAGGGAGCTGTCTCAGTGGTTACAGAGGTGGAATAGATAAATTTTGGTGAGACAGACGGACGGACGGACGGATAGTCCTTGGAACGTGCATGAGCGGTACCCTAAAAGTGCCAATGTCATTCAAAACGCAAAATTTAGCGAACCGTGTTGATGAGAACTACAAGGGCACTGGCGTCGCTGTAAATAATGAATCATTTTCTGCCAAATGTCTAATATTTATGTTGTAATAACGACGTAAATCCAACCAAACAGGAAAGATAACAAACTCGATACGGGTGCCACAACGGATTTCGTGATGAGGCTGAAATGCTTCATCAGAACCGAAGGTTTTCTTTCACTGATGACTCTATGAACTAGTTAAGCTCTGTTCTTTTCAGGAAGTGTAAGATTTTAGTCCATTACGTGTCAGTTACTGGTCGTGATGCTACCCGTATTTCTCATCGCGGATGCAGTGCTGGAACATAGTTTTGCACAGGTTCGTTTGTGTGGCTTTAGAAATAAAAATAAACTACCAGAGTTCTGGCATAATATTCGAAGCTATATTTCGTAGTCACATTTGTAAGAACGCGAAAATAACTATTTTTACGTTAATTGCTACAGTCATCCTTTCGTGTTATTTTGTAGTCGTGAAGCACGCAGCGCGGGCATAAAGACTAGCAAGCTACAACCACTCCGATTATCTTGTCTCAGTTGTTGCGGAGAGCAGTTACTTCGAAGTCTCTCTATCGTTCCTTTATGTTTAGAGACGCTCCGGCCATATCTATAAGTATGCGACATTATCTTTGGAAAATTTCTGGGACAACTGTAGTGCTACCTGGAGACTTGTAGGGACATGTAAGGAGCTGCCAATTTTGGCCGTAGCTCTTGCGTAAAGCAAAAGCCAGTGCGTGAGAGCACTTAACCTGGCCCTTATCCAAAGATATAAGAATCATGTCTCCATAGTGCTGTGTTCTTGTGCGTCAGATGAGCCCGATGAGAAACAGTAGGCTTTGTGAAGACGTATTGCATGTTTTGCCTGTTTGCTTGGGCATATCAGCCGTGCTTTAGCAGTCTCTGTATAGTGCGCGGTTCAAAAACGCGTAAACACTGATTCTACACCAGATATGCTTGAGATTTCTTTCTACGTCGCTATCAGCGGCGTGTCATCCAAAGCCTGACAAATGAACCGACAGACTGTTTAACAGATAAATTCAATTCTTCAGTTTCCCGCTCAGAAAACATGTTCGCAGCCAAGCTGCAATGTACGTGTGTGGGGATAGCAGCAGAGCGGAGTGCAAAATTCCTAAAGAAGACGAATGTTACAGGTGTGAGGCATATTTCGCGCGTACATTAAGAAGTTATGCCGTCGAACGTCAGTTATTTACATTAGGCTCATCAAGCTGGCTCACCTGCAATTTGCTGAACCACTTTGTATTCATGTGTGGAAGTGCTCTGAAGGCGTTCCTCTCTTCACATAATAATAAAAACAAGGAAACACTAGTAAAAGTATATATATATATATATATATATATATATATATATATATATACATATATATATATGTATATATATATATATATATATATATATATATATATATATATATATATATATATATATATATATATATATATATAGGCAATAGAAAGAACTCACAGGATGGTTCCGAGTGTGTAACGTGCATGTTTAAGCATTAGGCTCTGGTGAAGACTAGGCGTTTTCGCCTAGTCTTCGAGGTCTGCAGGTTCGGATTATTCCATGCCATTTCATTGTAAAAAGTGTTTTAATGTCCTGTGCTGTTTTACTGCTACTGCCCTGCTCGAGCATTCGCCGTATTTATAAGCACACAATGGCGCAGCCAAACGCGGCACGACGACTACAGCATGCCGGCAATAGCATGACGATTGTGAAATGATGACGATAGTTTAAGGACGACAGCGCGTCGACGACAGCTAGAATGAAGAGAATGGCATGGCGAGGAGTGCTATTCTATGACGACTGCATGACAGCGACGGAGGGGCGAGGACTGTGTGAGGAGAATATGGTGACAAAACTGGAATGATGATGATCTAACGACTCCTCCGGCACGACGAAGGCGGCATCACAACAAATGCGTGAAAATGACAATATGACGATGATGGCAATTCAGCGGCTTTATAAACGCGATCGATTTAAGAGAGCATGATTACAATTGCATGACGAAGAAATTAACTCAATGGAAAAACAAAGACGGTACGACGACGACGGCTTGACGACAATGGGATGACAACAAATGTATGGCATGACAATGACTGTATAACGCTGGCTGTATGATGGTGATGGCGTTGAATAGCGTGACGATGGTAGTATGACTACTATGACGTAAAGACGACAGCATGAACGCAATAGGACATACCCAGCGTCATGGCAACATACCAAGTTACCCACATACAGCGACACTTACCTATGGGAACTATAAACAGCACTATCTCCGGAATCGGCCCCCAACTGCGAACACCGCCAACGGCGCAATACTGAAGCACAAGCTAACAGAAGCTCATTATTAGGACAGAGGTTGTACTCAAGGAAAATACTTTCTTCTGTAGATGCAGGAATACCAAGCCTGAGATTCGACACTATTTTAGAAAGCAGTTTGCTAGGGAGGTTGTTCAAGGTGACCAGTTCTTTTTTTACTTGTTATTTATAGCATTGGGGGGCCTCCTTGGCAGGTCTGCAAAAGCTGATCATTGAGGCTGTATTTGCCTGTTGGACTAATTCACCTTCTTTTGTAGGTGTTAATGAACTTCCCAGTCTCTTTAATTCTATTTTCATGCAAGGTACATAAATAGAGTTGGCAAGGAGAGTAGTGGAATAAGGAACAGACCTTACGCGAACTCAAATAAGAAAACAAAAAAAGAAAGACACTGCCAGCAGCAGATTTGTATCCCAGTGACAAACATCATTAACTCAGGCAATCCGGCCTCTGGAACAACCCGTCATTGAATTCACTAAGCAGGCGTAAGGAAATGGGAGTAGGTGTATTTTTGTTCTTTCCCATGGCTCTCATGGTTCCTACCTAAACCCTCTGTCAGCCTTCTTCAAATAGAAAGAGCGGAATCCTAATGGAGCGTCGCATGTGTGCTCTGCTTCAGTCAACACTTAGTAGGCAATTATTTAGGGAAGTCACCCTGTCTATTGGTCAATGTTTCAAAGAGACAGAGAGAGAAGGAGAGAGAGAATGATGGAGAAAACGTGCCTCCTGACAGCAAACAAAATAAACTTACGAAAACCAAGAAAACGTTCAAGTTCCCATCTACTTTAGCAGGTCGTAAGGCGCCTTCATAGCGTTCCGAAAAAGATTGAACAAAGTTTGTTAATGCCCGAACACTGTACAGTGAGAGCTGTATATGACTAACCTTCAGTGCCAAAACTGAAATATGGATTAAGGTGTAAACACATGTCAGATACAAGCACGTGTCTATACCGGTAAGGGGGAAACGCTGGCGGCAGCAAAGATTCCTGTCAACACGGAAATGCGCTGGGAAGTATCGCGTGGTACTGATAGATGTTTCAATTACTCACTTGCTTTGTAATATTTTCCTCGTATCTATTGCTTTATTTTTTTTTCTTTCTCTTGTAGAAGAAGTCAGGTATGATTACTCTGCTTCTCTTGGATATGGTCCCACAGCGGATCTCGTACTTTCCTTTTCACCTGGATAACCTGTACCGTGGTATACCGATGGGTTGTTTTTGCTCTTTTTTCCATGATTTGCTTGAGTGCGAGGACATTGACAACGTTTGCAGCCGCCCTTCCGTTTTCATTCCGTTTTCACGTACGGAGAGAGAGAGAGAAACCAAGGAGAGGGGAGGCAGGCAGGATGACCTGACAAGCGCTTGTTTTTTTACTCTGCTCGTGGAGTAAACCGGGCCCACAGTGAGAAATAGCGAGAGAGAGAGAAAATAAACACTACATGCACACAGTAGGGTGCCCGGCCGGCGCAGGTTAAAAACTGCAGTAGTGCGCGTACAATTTTCTGCGTCGGTGACAGATACACATTAGGAGAGTGCTTACGCTTCTCTTTTACGAGTGGAACACGATAGCACTAAAGGTCCCGGACTACATGTCATGCTTCCCGGTTAGAGCAGCGTTCTTGAGGATGCGCGGAGGCGATGCCATCTGGACGGTGTTGTTGCAAGGAACTAAGCTGGCCGCACTGCTCTATGAATGGCGGAAGCGCTTGAAAGAGGATTTTGCATGAGTTTCTGGGTAACAGATTTATGTTGTGGGGTATATTCAAGTTACAATCCAACGTTATCCTGTCTGTAGGTTGCGTTTAGGTCTTACTTTACAGTTTTTCTGACACATTTTACTTTGAGGAATTCAATTAGTTCAGTAACACCACGAGAGGGGCCTGCGTGGTTACGGTTGAGAATCATTTTTCACGAGACGACGTCCGACGCCGATACCGGATTTTTCGCAACACGGGCCCTTAACGCTGACGCCTTAAAAGCTATAGAGATTTGCCTGTGGCGGGGCCTCCGGATGTAAAAGAGAGCGCGCGGTTCCGCGCATTTCATCCGCCTAGCTCAAATAATTTACTGCAACCCAGTAGGTCATTAACACTACAGTCAAACTTGGTGACTGTCGGTAAAATAAGTGACGGTCAGTAAGTGCACGACGTACTGTCACAGATATGTTTCTCAGCAAACACGCTTACAGATAATCGGTAATCGGTCAGCGTGGGCAAAGGTGGAGGAGGTGCACGCCTTGACGGCAGAGGTTCACGTTGTGGGATGGTATTAGGAAAATTGCAGGCATATGTCGGTTGGCGTAAGAGAAGGTTAATTTGAACTCACCTGGTAGAGCCGTCGTACTCAAGCGCGCATAAAATAAATTATATAGTGACGATGATGACGATGTCTGCCTTCCACTTGCAGTGTTAGTGCATGAGCTCAGAAGTACTACCGTTTGAGAGTTGCAGCCCGCCGGTGCTGCCTTCGAAACCGCACCGTGCGCATCGCTATTACCTAATATAAAGAATATGTGCGCTGCAGCGTCAGGCGTTCGGGCCCACAGCTTCGTTTCAGTTGTTTACACATATGCGTTTGCTTTTGGCCTTGTGGGAGCCAATAATGCGCAAATTCACCATGGTGAAGGCCATATTCTGCAAGTTAATTTTGTGCAGCAGTTCTCGTCAAAATGCACAAACAGAAAACGTAGCAGACTTGCATCTAACTGTGCCCAGAATGAAACAGCTCGGGCTATTTCATTCCTTAATCACTTTAATGTAGGAGTAGTAATAAGGAAGCCCACAGATTTAAGCTGAGTGCTCGATAACCTGCCATCAATGGCTTTAGCCGTACATGGTGTGTTTTCGCATTTTAGCGCATCAAAATTGCTGTAGCCAAAATGTGAGCTAGGAAAGTGCATAATGAGAGATCACAGTAAAGTTGATTCCAGAGGCATCTCCTAGCGTTGTGAACCGCACAAACCTTTTTAAAAATAAACCTTTGAGAATTAAATACAACAACAAAGATATTATACATACGCAGAACTTGAAGTCTCGAAATTCACAGCAGCAGACTTATCTTCTGGAGCTTCCACTTAGAAGTGGATTAAAATAAAACTAGCATAGAAGTTTGGCTCTTTTTCATCCATGTACATTTTACCCCTAAAGAGGAAGCTTTAGCTCGGGTGCTCCTATATAAACATATCGAAAAGAAGAATTCGTTTTTCTCGGCCACCACTGCACAAAGCTTGACGAGGTTTGTTGCATTTAAAAGAAAAACTTAAATTCTAGTGACTGTTTGTTCTGAATTTCTGATTGAGATCGCCAATTTTTTACTAAAAATTGGCCAAAATCGCAAATTTTCAGAAAACAAAACAACCACATTTACATCTATGTAGCTCAGCAATGGAAAATGATATCACAGTTATGTTAATTGCATCTAAAAGTACATCGAAAGCGGACGAAGTTGATATGGTACGACAGAACGACGAAACAAAATACAAAATAAAGGGACGGAATGGGGGCGATAATGAGAGATCAAGTGCTCATTAGCCGAACGACTGCCGAATACGTTAGGTTGAGATCTCATCAGAAGAGTATCGCCGATAACTAGGCGTCAACAGAGTGTGCACTCTAGGGTAATATGAAGATACCAAGCAAAGCGGTGAAAGATAAATGGCGGGAAGTTACTGACAGAGTGTGCTGGGTCTTCTCAAAGCGTGAGTTAAAACATCCACTAAGTGAAAAGGTCGAAGAACTCGACGCACCTTTCATGGAACTGGAAATTTGGGATGCCTTACAAGGCCTCAACGGACGCTCCGCGATGGGCCCTGACGGGGTCTCGAACAAACTGTTGAGAAACCTAGAGGGAAAGTCGGTCGAGAAGCTCACCGAAGAAATCAACAGAGCGTGGGAAACGGGACGAGTACGAGAGGTCCGGAAAGAGGCCTCGGTCATAGTAATACCGAAACCCGGTAAACCACTTGCGGCGGAGAACACGCGGCCAATATCGCCAACCTCGTGCGTAGGCAAGACGGCGGAACATGCCATAGATAACCGAATATCGCGGTACATGGAGAGAGAGGGCCTCTTCCCACATAACATGGTGGGCTTCAGACCGGGCCTCTCCACACAGGACGTAATGTTACAACTCAAAAAGCATATAATCGACGGCATGACCAGAGACACCAGGGGCATACTGGCCCTGGACCTAACGAAAGCGTTCGACACGGTCAAAGACAGATTTCTAATGGAAACGATCTCGGTGGTGGGGTTCGGCCGGAAATTCCACTTTTACATAGGCTCTTTCCTCAGAGACAGGAAAGACACAATCAGAATAGGACAGGCCACGTCCGATTGGTACACGCTGGGCGCGAGGGGCACCCCCCAAGAGGCGGTGCTCTCCCCGCTATTATTCAATCTAGCAATGAAAGGGCTCTCGGACCGGCTGACAAGAGTGACCAACGTCAATCACGCCCTGTACGCAGACGACATTACGGTGTGGTGCCCGGGAGGGTCCGACGCAGAAGTCTAGCGGGCTCTTCAAGAGGCGCCGGGCACAACGGAAGAGTACCTGAAGGAGACGGGACTCCGTCTGTCACCCAGCAAATCGGAACTGTTGCTGTACAGGCCCTCGAAACAAGGCATGAGGAATTCGACGCCGATCGATCAAATACCGATCAAATTACACACGAGTGCCGGCCAGCCGATCCCCAGAGTAGACACTATAAGAATCCTGGGGCTGCTAATTGAGGCCAAAGGCGGTAACACGCAAACGGTCATGAGACTCACGTCAAATACGGAGAACATGCTCCGGCTGATCCTCAGGGTGACGAACCGCAGGGGAGGGCTCAGCAAAAGCAATATCATTAGACTTTACCACGCCTTCCTCATGAGTCACGTAAATTACGTAGCCTCGGCGCTGAAATGGACCAGGAGAGACGCGGCCAAGATAGAGACAGTGATGCGCAAGAGCATCAAGAGGGTGCTAGGTCTTCCGATCACTACAAGCACGGAGCGGCTCCATCGGTTAGGGGTCCACGATTTGCTAGCAGAAATCATCGAAGCACAGACCAAGGCATAGGTGGTGCGGCTTTCGACCACCAGGGCCGGCAGACGCATCCTAGAAGAAGCAGGGATAAATGCAGAGACAGAGTGCGACGCACGCAAGGTCGCGCACAGTGCGGCGGTCAGGCGCACTTTCAAGGTAACCGCTTCCGAGAAACGTCCACCCGCAATTCAACGAGGGGCACCGAAATACGAGGGCCCGAGCACTGCTGAAATCGACAGCCAACTGCCCGGGACTGGCGGCATTTGTAGACGCGGCCCAGTACGAGCGCAGCTACCGGTACGCGGCCGTCTCGGCACGCTGGGATGGTACGGTCATTAACGCAGCATCGGTCAAGGGGGTAACGTCCGAGGTGGCCGAACAGGTGGTAATAGCCATGGCAATGAGGGACCCCGAACGTCCTGACGTATGCACAGATTCGCGATCGGCAGGCAGAGCATTTGCCTCGGGCTCGATATCGCGGGAAGCGGCGGCCGTCCTCGGCAGCGACGGAGCCGCGGGTCATCGCATCCTCAAATGGTTTCCAGACCATATGGGGGTCGACGTGCACCACGACTTTCCCAACGCGAACGAGCTGGCGCACGGATGCGCGCGAGGACTCACGCACCGCGGGGATCATGGCGAGCGAAGTGGCGGGGAGGGAGGGGAACACCGAGACCCGCTGCTCACCTTCAACGAAATAATAACGCACTATCAGCTGTCGAGGAGGACCTTCCCGCTCCCCCACGCTAAACTTACTTGACCACAGTCATCTATATTCAGAATGCTGCAAACAAGGTCGTTCCCCTCGAGAGGCAGAATGAGCCTTTATTCACCGGACGTAGAGCCGCAATGTCCGGATTGCGGCGAATCGTACTGCTCGCTAGCGCACATGCTCTGGCAATGCTACGCGTTAAGCGGCACCGTGCTCAGCAAAGAAGAAGACTGGGTGGACGCCCTGCAAAGCGACGACCACCAGACCCAGCTCCGGGCCATCCAGAGGGCTCACGAAAGGGCGGAGGCTCACGGGCTTACCGTCCCAACGTGGACCACTAAACCAAGAGTGGGTGGGGAGGGGTTCCTCAGGACTAAGTAAAGTTATTTCGTCCTCCGCAAAGTGTAGCCGAATATGAAGAGCGCAGAAAATGCAAGAAGTCTATTCGTATAATAGTGAGTAAATGAATGTTTCCTCAGGAATACATTTCAGTAGACGAGAGCGCGACTTACTAAAAAGCTGACAAGCGAATGCTCATCATGGCATACAGGCAGAAAAACTAAGTCTGAGTGGCAGGCCGCTGCTTCATGGCGTAAACACTATAAAAAAACACGCCCTTTTTCCCTCTGTGACCAAAAGAATCAATACAGCATTGAACTTGCATGCGTAGAAAACTGTAACGACACCGCTGTTCGACATAACATGAGCTCGTACGTTACAGCGAAGCTGTTAAGGGCTAGTTCCCCCTGGACCATGTCCGTGTGCCGACACAAAACTCAAGCCTTCTCCTCCGGCGTCCGCGTCATACGCCACCTGCGTTCGTGCCGTCGAGAACGCCTAATGATTGACGCGGCCCTAATAGCATACAACGCCATTACGTGGGCAGATTCCGAATGTAGTGCAATGCCGGGCCGACTGGCGGTGGAGGCGCTGTTCGCAATTAAGGGGCCCACATACACATCTTCGCTGATCATCCTTCAAATAATGGCAGTGCACTCATTTTCTTTTTTATTAAAATAGGACCCAAGGCAGAATACCTGGCCAAAAGCCTGCTATGGATAAGCATCATGCATTGTTTGCAGCAATGGTAGGTGTATCATATGTCTCAGCTGGAAGCTTTTATCGTTGCATCCCACATCTGAAACAGAGGGCACCGCTTGAATATCTTAGGAGAGTTGGAGCAAGCTTCTAGACCAGGTCATCTACCTGTGCTAAGCGAAATCTCAAGAAATGTTCTGCACAGAAAACATGATATATATAGTATACTTTAAGTATACTACAATGTCTTGGGATTATTTATTGAAGAAGGTGTTGGGATCCTTAATTATGCCATCATGCAATGCTTTTAAGATATGTTTATATTCACAAAATCGTGATGGGAGAATGGGGAAGGGGTTTACAAGTACTTCGTGTTTCTATTTTATTGTGTTCGCTATTGACGCGTCACCATAATAACACACTCCATCTTAGCGCCAGAGTGAGTTGGACGGTGTAAAACTATTTGGAGAGCATTTTGGCGCGCGCCTCCTTGCACTAGCAGGTCTGCGTTTTTCTCAGAAGAGTACTATAACAGAACCGACATCAAGCAAAAACATTATTTCGGGAATAGATCCCACAGCAAGGATGAGATTGGGCATACAATACACGCCCCTACCCCAAGAAAAGGCGAATCCAAACAATATTAAATTAAGGAACTCGTTGCTCTTGCACATAACACAAAGAGTAGACAGTTCGCGGTTTACACACCGTTTACCGAGTGCCTATGATATGTGTTACTGTGAACTCATACCCCATAATCAACAAACCCCAGCGCAGTACTGTGTCGTTTGCATAGTTAGCGGAGGTAATGTATGACGGTCGCTCATGATCAGTTTGCACCAGAAAGTGTTTGGCATAGAGTATTTTTATTTTATTTTTTATTTCACAATAACCCTAAAGGCCCTCTAGGGAGGGTATTACATAGGGTAAATGTTACATAGGAGAGGTGAACAGTGCGTAATGTAAATACAATGGAAAAACAAAACTGGGAAAAGATTACAGTGCATCAACGTACAAACACAAAAAATAATGATAGTTATCAGTACAGGAACTCTAAATGGTTTGTACAAAATGTGACACTGTCGTGGAAGCTTGGTTAACGGCGCATTAACAAACAAAAAAATAAAAAATACATATGTTTACAAATCAGAGAGTCAGACGTGATATTTTAGGTATTCATGGTACTGCGTAGAGCGTCTGTAAATTTTAAGGCATTTGTTTCGGTGACAATGTGCGATGGCAGATTATTCCATTCTTTCGAGGTACGAGGTATGAATGACTGACCAAATGCGAGGGAATGACACATTATGCATTGAACTTTGCAAGAATGATCCCGACGGGGAAAAATGACTGAGGGTTTACGCATGAACTCGTTATGAAGGGATACGTGATAGTAGAGCTTATGGAATAGTGTTAAACGAGATATATTACGGCGAAGTGACAAGGCTTCAAGTTCGGCGCGATTTTTTAATGCTGTTATACTTGTTTCTCGTGAATAATCTGAAAAGATGAAGCGTACAGCACGGTTCTGCAAGGCTTCTAAGTCAGTTATTAGGTATGCTTGATGGGGATCCCATATGGCTGACGCGTACTCTATTTTAGGGCGTATTAGTGTTGTGTATGCCAATTTGCGTAAGTGTACGGGAGCTTGTTTGAGGTTATGTTTAAGGAAACCAAGCGAACGGTTTGCAGAAGCAAGGATATGGTTAATGTGATTATTCCACGTCAAGTTAGGGGTTAAGTGTACGCCAAGATATTTGTAGCTGGAAACTTGTTCAACAAGGCTGTTGTTTAATATGTAAGATGTTGATGTTCGGGGCGCCTGATTAGTAAAAGACATGAATTTAGTTTTAGTAAGATTTAGAGGCATTAGCCAAGTTGAACACCATACGTTTATTGCGTTTAGGTCAGATTGAAGAATGTCGTGATCATAGTTAGAGTAAATATTACGATATATGACGCAATCATCAGCAAATAGTCTGATATTGGATTTGATGCCGTCTGGTAGATCATTAATATAAATTAGGAAAAGTAGGGGCCCAAGCACACTTCCCTGTGGTACACCAGATGTTACGGGGACTAGAGATGAGTTGTGATTGTTAACCGATGTAAATTGCATTCTGTTAGAAAGGAAGTCTTTTATCCATGTTACAACAGTAGAGTCAATGTTCAGCTGTGTAAGTTTGTGAATAAGTCGACGATGAGGGACACGGTCGAATGCTTTTGAATAATCTAGGAATACGGCATCTACTTGAATTCCGGTGTCTATTGATGAATGTATGTCGTGAATAAAACCAGCGAGCTGAGTGTCACATGAATAGCCTCTGCGAAAACCGTGCTGTTGCTTAAATATGAGGTTATGTTCTTCAAGATAGTTAATGACCTGGGAATGTATGATATGTTCGATTAATTTACAAATGTTACTTGTTAAAGAAATTGGTCGATAGTTAAGTGGTGAAGAGCGATCCCCTGACTTGAAAAATGGCACTACCTTAGCCACCTTCCATTCGTGAGGGATAATGCCTGTTGATAGTGATTGTGAAAAAAATGCGGACAGTACTGGAAAGATGCTTGGGGCAATATTTTTTAGAATTGTCTTATTTAAGCCAGTATTATCAGCGGAAGATGAAATCTTAAGATTAGTGAGGAGAGAATAAATTCCAGAATCGGTAATTATTATTTCCTGCATAAACGAATCAGTGAGAGTCATGGTGGCTAACGGTTCAAAACATTCGCGCGTGAATACCGATGAAAAGGTTTCGTTCAGTAGTTCGGAACAATCAGTGTCAGTTAACGTTGCGCCGTCATGATCAGTAAGGACGATGTCAGAATTATGCTTGGGATTAATGACACGCCAAAAGCGCCGAGGGTTAGTTGTTAACATCGATGAGAGGTCCCGTTTATAGAATTGTCTGCGCGTGGCTTTGAGTAAACTTTGGTATGCTTCGTCACATGCTTTGTACCGACGCCAGGATTTAGATAATCGATTTCTGTCAGCTTGCCTGAATAATCTTTTTTTCTTGTTATTTAGGCGACGAAGGTTCAGCGAAAACCAAGGAGCAGTGTTATCGGATTTTATGGAAATGACCGGGATGTATTTATCTATGAGATTAGAGAGTGCGTTTTTAAGTAGTAACCAGTTTTCTTCTACTGTCCGCGACAAGTAATCTCTCAGAAAGTCGATAGAAAAAAGTGATAGTTCATTGTTAATACGATCAAAGTTAGCTCTTTTGTAACACCTAATCTGCTTGCTGATAATTTGCCTTTTGATAGGTGAAGGAACAAAGCGACCAGTTAAAATATCATGGTCGGATAGACCAGTAATCTGAGTTATTTCAGAACATATATCTGGATTGTTCGTTAGGATCAAATCAAGAATATTAGAAGAGTGCGCAGAACATCTTGTCGGGCTTGAAATTAATTGGGTTAGGCTGAAATCAAGACAGCACTGGAGGAACGCATGCGACTCTGACTGTGTGCTATAGGTTGATTGTGTGGACCATGCTATGTCTGGGAAATTAAAATCACCAAAAATGATTACATTAGAATGTGGAAACCGATGAGTAAGTTCAGTAAAAATGCGATGAAATTCCGCTGTGAACCCATGAGTAAGGTCCGGTGGGCGATAAAATACACCAACAATTAAGTTACTTGATCTGAATTTAAAACAAGTTACTACGCATTCAAGGAAAGTGCTAATAACAACGGGCATTACAATATACTGTCTGTTTATTGCAAGGAGGACACCACCACCTCGACGATTTTTCCTATCGCAACGAAAGATATTAAAATCAGCTTCACAAACGAATATGTTTTCATTAGGAGTAGCATCGTTCAACCAAGTTTCAGTTAATGCTATTACTGTTGCCGATGTTGAGTCGATTAGTGAAGATAGTGCGACATTTTTAGACATAACGCTTCTAATGTTAGTGTATAAAAAGCAGCAACCGTCCTCAGTATTAATCGTACTATTTATTAATGTTTGTGGTGTTTGTGGAACCTTAGGTGAAGTTGAAAAGTTGGCGCTATGTCAAACTGGAGACACAACCGGGGACACGAGCTTCGCACAATTTGCTTGAGTGTCCCATACGTATACTTCCTTGTTAATTTTTAGTTTGTTAAAGACAAGGCTTACACGGTCTTTTTCTTTCTTTATGGTTTTAGAGAACTGCCAAAGTTTACGTCTTTTATCGCGAACCGCCTCAGAGTAATCACGAGAAATGCCAAAGTTAGTATCTTTCAGCTTGTGGCCATTACTAAGCACTGTTTCGATTTCTTTTTCATTGAAAAACTTCACAATAATCGGTCGAGTGCGTTCATTTGAAAATCGTCCGAGGCGATGCGCACGTGCGATTGAAGCTGTTGATACTCCTAGTCGATCTTTGCAGAATTTAGTTATTATTTGCTCGGACGTTTCCCAGTCTTCCGAATCACCCGTGTCTTGAATGCCATAAAAGAGGAGGTTAGAGCGCCTTGAGCGGTTTTCCAAATCGTCTATTTTATCGTGCATCATCGATATATCACGCTCGCTGCTGCTGCTGCAAGACTGAGGCGTCACTCCTGATGCAAATTTTGATTCTAAATCCTGGATTTGATTTTGCATTTTGGCTATATTAACTTCTTGGCTTGAGATTGGTCTCTCTAAGGAAAGTGACTCAAGTTTACCTTCAACTTCATGTACTCGTTTAGTTAGAACTTCAAGATCATTTTTTAGTCCAATGTGTATGTGTAACACTTTGTTCACTGATTCCAACAAGTTAGAATTACTCGCTTCCAAGCGTTGTACGGCACTGAATACCAGGTCAAGTTTTTCTTCTTGTGCTTTCGTCATTGGACCAGGGTTCACTTCAATGTCTCCGCCTAGCAATAACAGGCGCAAAAAATACAGTGCTGTACGCGCAAACCGCTTGATACCGTTGGACATATCAGGGGGCCACGACACCGCAATGAGACAAGGATTGTTGCTACGATAACATGAAGCTTCAAGGTAACTAACCTGTACGAGTGCAAACTGTGAGCGAAACATTCCAACTGTGGTGGCGTGGCCCGAAGTGTGGAAGAAGGGTGCGTGGTTATATTCAGGCAGGTCAGCTGACATGGTTCCAAGTTGCCAGCCGAGCGGATGACCATCAATTAGGTTTGGCGGCGCGACATCTCATGTATTGCTTACGGATGGCTCCAGCAAGAGCGAAACCTTCCAATTTTATGGTAAAGTAGCGTGCCTCGCTGGGCAGCTGCTTCGTACTTACGCATGAAACCGGGTGCAGAACACTACCATGAAGTTGCAGTGGGACAGCCCGAGGCTTCTTGATAATTGGCTTGCTGGACGAAATAAAAATGGGCGCAATAAAGTTGGTTGTTGGTCGAATGCTTCCTGCTGACGCGAATCGCTCATCACCTTTTGTACACATGCTTGCGCGCCAGTTCTGTGAGGAGGAGCCAACACTTCCGATTAATTTGGCACGAAGTCCCAGTAGTATTTAGTAAGACCAAATATTAGGCGCGCTTGCGTTTAAGTTGGTGGATTCATAATTTTTTTTCAATCTTCTTGAGAGTCTTCAACCGTTGACGTAGGGGGTACCATAGCCCATAATAAGTCCTAAAGCTTGGGAAAGGTAAAGCCAACTAACTCTCCTAGAGCTTCAAGGTTACATATGCGGTCTTTACTTATTGTAGGAAACACCGAATGTTGTTAACATGTTGTTTCTATTTTTCTGTGGCCGTTAAGGCGATGTTTATGAAGTGGTAGCTATTGAAAATAGCGTGCACTATTTTCTTGATAAGTCGTGAAACGAGTTGGCATTGTACTCTTCTTCGAATGTGTGCTTTCAGGTAACTCGAGAGACGGGCAAGCACAGTTAATATTTGCCAGTACGACATCATACAGTGACCACTCCATGTGTATGTCAAATACCATGCCTTTAAGAAGGCACAATCGACTTGAACTTCAGCTTCCAGAAGGTATTGTGCGAAACTATCTAATGAATAAACAGCCCGCGTTTCTCCAGGGAACGTCTTGGCTGGTAATAGTGATCGCTTAACTACTAGAACTTCGCAACTGGTATCTCTTAATACAGTTACGGGTTGTTCGTCTAGTCAACCTCGGGATATGAGCATTCCTTCTGTTCAACGTTTTGGCGTAATGGCGTCTTGCACATTCGAACCAATCTTTTCAAGAGTGTCACCTCAAGTGTTTTCAGCACGTGTGGCTGTTCACACTGGTTGTCTTCTTCAGGTGGTTGACCAGATTGCAAAAACGAACGCGAATGCTCGTTGTGGCCCTTGGGATTTTTGAGTAACCGTTCCAGCACATGATCAGGCTTCTTCCCCTTCCAGCCTGTAGCCGCACTGGTCCCACCAGATCGAGACTTGCACTCTGACAGTTTGAGGCCTTACTTGCTGCATATGAAGCAATTAGGCTTTGCTTTACCGAATGAGGTCTCTTTTTCTAGCGCCTCACTATTTGCGCACCCTTTTAATGCCAAGGATTCGTTGCCTCATTCTTTGCTATTTTCCCTAGATAGGTAGGTAGGTGGGCAGGCTCCTCTCTCGCCCAACTTTAATAAAAAGATAGTAATGTGTAATCGATGGTGGAATCAGATCCACGCTGTTGAGAGAGAGAGAGTGACCTAAAACATCTTTATTGAAAGGTCTCTGCTGGGTTCAAAAAGGCAACGGAAGGGCCGGGAGGCTAGTGCCGTAGAAATCCCCTTGTCATCGAACGCAGGCCAGGCCTTGAACGGTAGTGGCATCCTCCGCCAGCCGGACAGGCCAGAGCTCAACTTCTGGGCATTCGCTGAGCAGCATAGCCTCCCACTACTAAGAGATTTTGGTCTTACCATTGTGGTTTATACTGTGCAGATATTATTTCCAGCTGATGGGCATGCCCATATAATGTGATGAAGGTCTGCACGTCGTGTATTGCATGTCTAAAGGTGTGATGATTATGCTACTCATGTAGTCGATGCATGTGTAGTGGTGTAGGGAATCTGCTTGTTTGCAGAAGCCTCCATGTAGTTACTTGATGTTTAATGATTTGTCAGGAGAGAGGTATTTGTAGCGACCATTTCGATAGATTCGAAGATTTTTTTTTAAGTAGTCATTCGATCTCCCATTTGTTCGTATTGGGCAACTTCATTCTTGATCTGGTTCTGGCTCTGGGGACCGTAGTTCTGTTTGGGTCTGTTCGGGGATTTGTTCTCGGGAGAGAGATTGGCGAGGCAAGTGACTCTCCCGGTTGACACTTGTTCGGGCAGCGTCATGCACAGCGTTGTTCCGCATTACGCCTGTATTTCCTGGCGTCCAGAGCACTCTAACAGGTCATCTGCGGTTAGGATGTGTACTAATGGGAATCTGGTATGCATGAGGTGATATAATTCCTCGGTGCAATTAACTACGGCTGCTGTGGAGTCAGTGACGATGCATGGTGCAGTGGCTGAGGCGTATGCTAATGCTATTGCAGCCTCTTACCCTTTTTCATGGTGTTTGGCACGTATGAAGCTAGTTGTGATGTTCATTTCTGTACCCGTTACAACTGCCAGAAACATGGCTGGTTGTGAGGGATACATTGCAGCATCAACATAGACCACATGTTCAGCGTCTTTAAGCACTTTGTTGAGTCTTTGGCGTCTTGCTTTCTGTCGCCCTACATTATGGTTTGAATGCATGTTCTTTGGAGTGGGGGGGGGGGGGGGCGTATTATGAAGGTGTTCCTGATGACTTGTGGAATAGCTCTCTTTTCTTCAATTGGGGCCTGGTATTGCCAGCTTGTTTAGTATTGTCCGTCCTGTCTTTGTGTGTGTCAGGCGTTCATAGTGTGATGTTTCTGCTTCTACAGTTTCCTCCACTGTGTTATGCAATCCTACGTCTGATAGCGTTTCGTTTGCTGTGCTTGGAGGAAGGTTTAATGCCTATTTTGGTGTTTTCCTTATCATTGTTAATCATGTGTTTATCGTTATGCATGAAATTTATGAATGGCGCACTACACGCTATACGGAATATCAGAAAGGCTTGCACGAGTCGAATGATATTGCTCTCTTTCATGCTCGTGTGTATGGTAGAAATTCTCGAAATAAGCCCACACACCTGTGCCGTGCATGCCTCTAAGCCTTGGATTCTTGTAGTGTTTTTTTGTTGCTTACTATGTATGTACAATCTCAGTACTCTTAGGGATCAGACCCAGGATACGAGCACACCTTTGATTCCCAAGGCAATTCCCTGTTAGTATGAGGCCTGCGATTTTGTTTGATATTTTGGTTTGATCAGTAGCAGCTGAGATTTCTCCGGGAACAAGAGAGTCCTCTCGACTCTACGTATGTCATGAATATACTTATTACTTGCGGCGGCGTCTCTTGCATTTCGCCATCGCTGCCACCAGGTACCCGTAGCATTATATCATCAACATAAAAGCTGTGGTGTAGGCGTAGGATGTTCTAGATCTTCTCGGGAGCCCAATGAGTGCGATGTTGAAAAACAGAGGGCTTAACATCGATCCTTGCGGCGTAGTTTTGGCACCCTTGTTCACGGTGTTCGACTTGACTCCCCCGATGTTCAGGACAGCAGTTCTGCCACTAAAAAGATCCGCAATATATCGCTATGTGTAATATTCTATGTTTAAGTTTAAAAGTTCTTCTAGCATTGGATTACGGCTTATCTTATCAAACGCTTTCTTTAGATTCAGTCCTACTATGGCTTTCATATCAAGCTGAGGAGCTTAATGCGCATCTATGCTTTGGTGATACAGTTGCATCATGATGTCTTGCGTTGAGAGGTTTGCCCTGAATCCTATCATAGTATGTGGAACTTGCTTTTCTTCTCAGTGTGTGTTGTAAGTCTCCTTACTATGATGTGCTCCATTGCTTCCCTAAATATTACGTGAAAGATATTGTGCGAATATAATCCAAGATTAGTGCTTTCCCCTCCTTTGGAGAAAATATAATCTTAGCATGCTTCCAGGTCTATGATAGCTGTCCAGATACCCATATTTTATCGCTGCATTTCAGTTGCATTTTAAGCGTTTCCTGCTGTTGAGAACAGCAGCTAAGCGTTTAACCATTAGGCAAAATCACAAGCCTATTTCTCAAGTTCCAAAGCCAGCTAGCTCTTTGAAACACTAACGGTGAACGCTTCGTACCATTTTCTCCTTTCCTTTCCCTGTGACAGCTAGCGCTTTGAGGCGTCGTGTTGGAGTGCACAATCTCAAGTAACGGCTCACTTGTCCTCGTAACAGCTTACTCTACGTAGAGACGGTGCGGCGTTGTACCTCATCATGATCCGCCAAATTAATGATATTTTAACGTTTCTTCGCCGGAATACAATGTTAACGTTGTGTTAACATATACCACATGACACGCCCATTCATACTACGATTGTACAACAGTTCTCCCGGATGACGACACCATCCATGTTTTTCTCGCTTATGCTCGCCCACTACCTATGTAGAACGGAGAAACTTCCATGTCGTAGGATTGCGTCGAACGACCGATGCAAGAGCGATCGTCTTCAAAGTGGTCGTTGTCGTGCTCTCAACGTCACACAGGTACGCTCACTACCCACACCCACAAACAACTATTCACTTTAATGCAAGAATGCTGTTCCACATGGTGTCGCTTTGCGAAACTTCAAACAACGCTACTAATACAGCGGAACATCAGTCTGCCTCTGGGGCGTCGTACCGGCCCGGCTATGCCTGCGCCGCTCACGCGAATGCTCTTCTTTGTGCAGGTGCTACTCACTTCGCTTTCCTGCCCGTGCTTTTCAAGAAGTTGGCAAGGCATATCTTTGAAACCTGCCTCATCGGCCGAGGAATCTTCGCTCGTCTGTTCTTCTTGGGAAGCCGCCAAAAGAACCAACATCTGTGACGGAACGGTCACCACCGCTACTCTTGGACTTTGTCCGATACCAGTCAACGAACCTTGGAACGTCGCTCACCGCCTAGACAGCCTACTAATACAGTGGAACAGCAGTCTGCCTCTAGGGCGTGGTACCGGCACGGCTATGGCTGCGCCGCTCACGCGAATGCTCTTCTTTGTGCAGGTCAGTCAGAATGCAACGCGCGATGCTTTTTCTATTGTCATTCTATCGGTACCACCCCCCGTGCTTTTTGCGAGTGTAAGAGCTCATGCGTGTCGCTTTCGACCTGTGTTTTGTAGGCGCTATCGGGTCAAGTTGCTACGCCGCTTCGCATTTTACTTTTTCTTGTTACATGTATTTGGTGACGTCGAGATGAACCCTGGCCTTGACGATACAGTTCTTAACCATATTTTAGACGGACAAAAGGAAATTAAGGAAAAACTTGGTGCTATTGAAAAAAACCAAGCCGAAAGTAACTCTGCCATATCGGACCTCAACGAACGTATGACTAAATTAGAAACAACGCTTACTAAACTTGAGGAACTGCACAGCGTCGTAAAGGGATGCAAACAGATTTGCGAAGTGCAGCAAGCTGAGCTAAAGGCGCTTGTAGATAAGGTTGATGACCTTAAAAACCACAGTAGGAGGTGTAATTTAATTTTTTTATGGTTTGAAAGATGATGAACACGAAACGTATGAAAAGGCTGAGGAACGTATCTTACAAATTTGTCAGTCGAAGCTTCAATGTGAAAACGTATCAATAGAGAGAGCACAACGTCTTGGAAGGCATAATCCTAATAAAAAGCGGCCAATAATGGTCAAGTACCTTTCGTTTAAGGAAAAGCAGGCAGTGTTATCAAGCACGAGGACCTTAAAGGGCTCAGACATTAGTATTTCAGAGGACTTTTGTGAGAGCGTGCGCAAAAAGCGGGAACGATTGTGGGATTATGCTAAGGCGAATCAAGTGAAGACTGACAAAGAAAACCTCAAGTTCACTACTCTTTACATAAATAAGGTAAAATACGTCTATAATGAATCCTTGGACCAAGTTGTACAAGCAGACTGACAGGAACTGAAAGCGGATGGGTCGGTGCTTTCTTTTCTTATTGTGAATTGCAGAAGCATAAGAAATAAAGGTGATGAATTTTCTAGCCTCGTTGATATGTCTAGACAAACTGTCGTTCTTGGATCTGAATCCTGGCTCGATGCTGACGTTGAGGATAATGAAGTACTTCCCAGGGGCTTTGTTTGTTACCGTAAGGACCGAAATCGTTTCGGGGGCGGAGTTTTTATTTTAGTGGATGTGACAATGTGCTCCCGGGAAATTGATATTGTTTGCAGTCAAAGTGAAATGTTGTGGGTAGAGATTAGATTGAAGAACGCCAGGTCATTATCGGTATGTTCGTTCTTTCGCCCACCAGGAAGCAAAGTTATTATTCTAGGTGAGCTTACCGCCGCAATGGAAACAGTGAGCACCGATTATCTAGTTATAGGCGGTGATTTTAATCTTCCAGAAATCAATTGGTCTCTGGCAGATCCCAGTTCCAGCGACTGCAGCCAGTCAAGTAAAGAAATGTTGAAGATATGTCGCCTCTTCGAGCTAACACAACTAGTTCTAGAGCCCACACGAGCAAAAAATGTTTTAGATTTATTTTTCACTAACACGCCAGAGGCGGTGCGTTCTACAGTAGTGCTGCCGAGCATAAGCGACAACCAAGCTGTATTGTGCGATATGAATTTGCAGTATGTGAGAGCTTACTAACAGTGGTCCACGGCGTATCTATAGCTATCAAAGAGCACGTGTCAGTGAAATGACCCTGGCTCTATAGATTCCTATGATGTATTTGAGACACAGGCTGAATTCATGAATATGGAAGAATTATGGGAAGTACTTAAGAACAAGTTGTTCGAGATGCGTGAAAGATATGTCCCATCATGGGTTATGATGGCGCGGCGCAGCAAAAGTAAGCCGTGGTGTTCTCGACAGGTGAAATGCAAGGCCAGGCAGAGAGCTCACGTTTACGCTGCTTATAAGAAAAACCCTTCGTTGAAGCTTAAAGATAAACTCCAAAATAAAACTGAAGAGATGAAGGTAGCTACGCAGACAGCCAAAGATAAATACTTTAGCACGTTCCACCTGCGTATACAGAAAAGACCGAAAGAACGGCGGCAGTTCTTTAATGTATATCTTTAAGATGTATTATCAATACCTGCTCTTGATAGCGACGGTGCTACCATCCATAACGACATTGAAAAAGCCGAGTGCTTTATCTCGTTTTTCAGTTCTGTGTATGCTGCTCGTGTTGACACTCAAAACACTGTGGCGCGATCCACCCAAGTGGTGGGTGGGTCCATGGACGATATCGTGAACGACCAACGAGGAATAGAGGCAGCTCTCAGAACATTGAATGCGTCTAAAGCAACTGAGCCTGATGCTTTGTCACCAGCACTGCTTTCTTTGTGCCCACGGGAGGTGTCCAAATATCTGTGTGTAATCTCTACTAAATCTTTACTACAAACATCTTTACCAGATGACTGGAAACTTGACAATGTCGTCCCTGTGCATAAAGGTGGACCGCGAAGTAGCGTTTTGAATTACCGGCCTATCTCGCGTACTAGCGTTGCATGTAAGATACTTGAGCATTTGCTTTACAGTAATGTTATGAGCCACATGAACGTGCAGTCTTTGCTCAGCCCCCAGCAGCATGGATTTTGCAGTGGATTTTCCTGTACAACACAGTTGCTTGAGCTCACGTATGATTTAGCAGGAGCTTTGGATAAGGGTTTTCTGTTGACTGTTTGTTTTTAGATCTTAACAAGGCGTAAAGTTAGAAATATATAATATAAACAGTACTGTTCTTAACTGGATAAAAGAATACTTAAATTTAAGAAAACAAAAAGTTGTGCTTATTGGCAAAACATCCCGTGAAGTTGATGTGTCCTCTGGAGTGCCCCAAAGGATCAGTCATAGGACCACTTTTATTTCTTATCTATATAAATGATATTTGCTCCGGTATTTCATCGCAAATCAGGCTATTTGCCGATGATTGTGTTTTGTACAGGACTATTCATACTACCCATGACTGCAATGTTCTACAAAACGTCCTGTGCAAGGTAAATGAGTGGTGCAACAAGTGGCACATGCACATTAACATGAAAAAACCGTTGATATGCGTTTCTCGAGGAAAAAAAAACCCTCATGACTTCTGTTACTCTTTAAATTCAACCATGATAATATCGGTTTTGGAGCACAAACATCTCGGCGTTTATTTCACACCTGTTCTTTCTTGGAGCCGTCACATTGATCATATCACAAGTAAAGCATGCCGCATTCTAGCTTTCCTGCGCAGAAATGCAAAAGCGTTGCCACTGGAGACAAAGTTATCATTGTACAAATCAAATGTCCGATCTGTTCTGGATTATGCGTGTGCTATGTGGGATCCGTGGACGGCACGTGACATGAACAGTTTAGAAAGAATTCAAAGCATAGCCGTTCGTTTTGTTTATTCAAATTACACTAGGAATTTCAGTGTTTCAAGAGCAAAAGAAAGCCTCAGTTGGGACCTACTGCAGCAACGCAGGAAATATCTCAGACTGAAACTCTTTCATAACATATTCCACTCTCGAACAGGTATAAATCCCAGGAAATATTTTTCCAAGTCTGATTACGTTTCTCAAAGGCTGGAACATGAAAATAAGGTTAAAGAAATAGCCTGCAGAACTGAAGCGTTTAAAATGTCATTTTTCCCCAGAACCATAAGCCAATGGAACAAGCTACCATCCGATGTCGCAATGATTCTATCAAATGATGTATTTTCAAACAGTATACGCCCACTGAAGTAAGATAGTGTTTTTGTATGTGCGAATATGAAATAATTCCGGGTATATGTTTTGTTTTGCCTGCTTTATTTATTGCTTCTTTGTTTCCTTCCTTCGCTGTAATGCAATTTCCTCCCCTCGCTGTAATGTCTACGGGCGCTGTGGGTATTGTGATATATAAATAAATAAATAGATAGCCAGGTATCCGCCAAATGCCTCGCATACATGGATTCCTATAGTGCGTGGGATCTGGACAATTTTTGTTGCCAACGTCTAGCCAGATATATCAGGCCTTAGTTCAGTAAATCGAAACGATTTCTATAAAACCACGTTCAGCCGGCGCGTTCATTCTCATAAACTGCAGATGGGGTAGCCATAGACCGCGATGTACGTAAAGTGTGCTGCCGGTCATGGTCGGTACGTTTTGCTGTGCAGTGAGAATGTAGATGTACTTTCAGGAGCGCCGGCAAAAGCAGCGCGCGACCGGCCTCACAGTCTAATTTAATGGGCTCATTGTGAACTCCTTTCAGCGCTAGAGCGCACTACTCGGGCGAAAACATTTAGGCAATGGTTTCGCGGTGGTATACACCGCGATTGGATTGGTTGGCCGCATCACCACGGCGTGCGCACATCCACGCAGCCTGGCCAGGTTGCGCGTCGAAGGCGAGAAGTGTGAAAATAGAGAGGAGAATCTGCCCCGACAAGATGGGGGAGTAACGCCAACTTCCGACGTCACTGAGATTGGCAAGGAGTGACGTCTGGACTTATCCTTAGCTTTCTTCTTCCTCCGTGGTTCTGCAGGATTTTCAATGCATAAGCGTTCTACGTCTACTTCCCTCGCAAATGTATATCCGTCAGACCTTAACGCGTGACGTGATGCGCTCCATCGCTGTGAAGGGTTTCCTATGGGGGTATATATGGGAAGACCTTGTGACTACGTGTGAAAACGGAAATTTGCGATTACGACGATATATAGTGGGTACTGAAACGGTATTAGGAGTAATTAAGCTTAATAGAAGACTAAAATGATTTATTATGATGAAATTACTTAAAGGCAGGGACGAATTATTGGGGATAATCAAGAATATGAGGTTGACTACTCGGACGAAATCATTTAGGCATTGGTTTTGCGGTAGTATACACCACGATTGGATGCGTATAAGCGGCAGCGGTTGCGGTCCAAGTGTGCGCTTGCTGAAGCATTCTTCCACGTTTCACAGAATTCTACGGCCCAGGGCTCCCATCTGCTGGTGAAGCTGTTTGCTGCCATACCGAACGTGGGTGTAATCGCTGCTCCTCCAGCTGCGCCCAAGCTCCGCTACGTGGCGACGGGATCACATCCACAGCGCCTGCGCCAGACCATTTGTGGCCTTAAAAGCTTCCGCCGGATGGGCACCGGTACCAAAGCGGCAGCGGTTGTGGTCCAAGTGTGCGCTTGCTAAAGAATTCTTCCGCGTTTCACAGGTTGGTACTTATTTGCCGTGGAGATAGCATAAGAGTATTTGTGACCGCAACTGCTGCTGCTGCATTTGCGTTTGGTACTCTATCGTTTTTCAAGTTGCTCTTCCGTTATTCCTACCAATGCTGAGTTGACCAAGCGACTCGTTGATCTCTAGGCGCAATTTCAAAATAGATTGCAAAAACTGTTCGAAAAACTTGTTTCCGACGTGAAAGGGAAGCTGCAGTATGCTGGAATAGATAACACCACCCTGTGTACCCAAGCTTCTGGCATGAATGGCAGTCTGACAATGCTAAATGAAATTGACGAGAACACGCGTACCCAGCAAGCTGAGCTATCGGCATCAAACAAGGCTCTAAAATCCGAAAATGAAGCCCTTAAAAAAAGGCTAGCCGAAATGGAACAATATTCTAGAAGCAAGAATGTTGAAATCAAAGGAATACTATTTACAAAGTATGAAGACTGCATTTTTGTTGTAACTGTCATTGCCGATAGGGCGGCATGCTCTCTTGGTCCCGTCGAGATCGAGATAGCGCACCGTCTGCCCACTAAATCAGGTAATCAAAATATTATGCCAAGTTTTGCACTCGCGTTAAAAAAATAATTTCCTGGTAAAGGCTCGCAAGGCCACGATGGATAGCAACAGTCTTGGTATCTCTGGAGAGAACGCAGGGCCCATCTTCATTAACGAACACCTTGGACCTGGCAACAAGAGGCTGTTTGCTCAGGCCTTAGCGCTCAAGAAAGAAAAAGGATGGCGCTTCCTCTGTACTAAGAATTGCCGTATCAACGCACGCAAGTCCGAAGACAGCCGAGTTCACCACATTAAATGTGAAGCGGACATCTCTTTTATCGCTTAACGTGAATCACGTGCACAATGTCAATGCGGCCTCAACAGACACCTTATGGCCTCATACTTCACACCGTCAGAACTAGATCCTTATATTAAACCTCCTTGCCGATCCCTCGTACATTTTAATGCACGAAGCTTACGGAAACATTTTGATGACATTTATATTTCCTATCATAGTGTCAACACCACTTCTCGATCATATGTCTAAGTGAAACCTGGCTCAGGGAAGCCGATAACAAATAGTACTCTTTTTCATCTTATACACCAGAATACTGTCACCGGAGTGGCATAAGTCATGGCGGCGCAGCTGTCTTCATTTCATCAAAGTTAGAATATTCCAGGCGTCCAGACTTAAGAATTAATCAAGTAAATTGCGAATAAGTGTGGATTGAGCGGAATGCATCATTTTTTGACATTGACGCAAAAATTTAGTGGTTGGTTCTATTTATCGATCACTTTCGTCATCCATTATTGATTTTTTTAGAACTAAACCATGTTTTGCACACGCTATCGCTAGAACGTAAAAACATCATTATTATGGGTGACATAAATATTAACCTTTGAGATGTTCACACTTCATCATACACTGCTTATACAAATACCTTGAATGCACATGGCCTCGAATCACTTGTAACTGTAGCTACTCGGCGGAATATTAATGTTCCGGATACACTAATTGACCACGCATTGTCGAACTTCATAATTACTCCCGGATCTGGTGTCATTGAAGTTTCACTAACTTCAATGACACCACATTGAATAACACTAACATTGAAGTTTCACATTATCCAATATCTGTGCGTATAAATTCCAATACGAATATTCAGGGTATGCATGTTAAAAGAAAAAATCCCGTCAGAACTTCATTTGTTAGGAAGATCGCTCATGTTAATTGGAACCTGGTTACGTCGCAAAATAACCCAGAAATCGCCTTCGAATTGTTTTGCAATATAATTTCTAACGCTACTTCTGAATCAGCCACAATAACCACGAGTAAGAAAAGGTTCGCTTTTCCTCGTTGTCCGTGGATGACTAACAATCTTCTCAAATGCGTGCGTAGAAAAGTTAATCTTTCTGAAAAAATAAAAAAAAGCTATTTAATATGACCCTAGTGGCTCGTTACAAGTGCTACTCGAATATTTTGAGCAGGCTTCTTAAAAACGCTAAAAAAGAGTATCATGAAAAGGAAATTGACCGTGCTGGCAACGATTCCAAAGAACAGTGGAAATTATCAATGAGTTTTTAAATAGAACATCGCCAAACCCTGCCATAACTGCCATTCAAGTTGGCGAATAAACCCTAAATTATCCTTCAGCCATTCCTAACGCCCTTATCGATTCATTTTGCCCCGACCAGCCACGTCTCTCAGTTCACATCGACAAGGCTTATCATCGTCTGCCACACAGTTTTTATCTCCGTTCAGTTTCCCCAGAAAGTGCGCATGATCATTATGAGCTTAAAAATTCGGGAGCTGGTTTAGATAACCTCAACTCATCTCATGTAATGCTTATAGCTCATCTTATCAGGGACACACTCTCACACATAATAAATCCAATTTTCAAAACTGGCGTCTTTCCTAGCTGCCTAAATATCGCCAAAGTTATTCCTGTTTTCAAAAAGGGTAGGAAAAGCTTGTTATTAAACTACCGCCCTATATCTATTTTATCATTCTCCAGCAAGGTAATTGAAAAATTATTCGTAGTACGTTTAACTAGCTATTTCACAAAGTTCGGTATTTTGTCATGTAATCAACTTGGCTTTCGATCCGGTTTCTCAACTGAATTAGCGCTCATTACTTTAACTGATCATCCTAAAACAGCCATTGCCACAGGTAAATTGGCTGGTAGCTTGTTTATAGATTTTTCTAAAGCTTTCGATTCGTTAAATCATGACGCTTTTTGCTAAACTAAACGCTTTTGGCATATGTCGTGCAGCACTTTCCCTAATGGGCAGTTATTTACATGATCGAATACATCTCGTCTCTATTTCAGATACTCATTCTCGTACCAAACTAATATAGAGGTTCCACAAGGCTCAATACTAGGGCCAATTTTATTTCTCGTGTACATCAATCAGCTTCCGGAATAATTTACATATTCTAGTTGTATTTTATATGCTGACGACACACTTTATTCCTGTAAGACTTGCTTATAATCGCTAATGTCTTACCTTAATGCTGACGTGTCTAAAATCGTTAATTGGTGCAAAGGTAATGTACTCAATATTAATGCTACTAAATCGAAATTTGTAATTTTTTCATACCCGCGAAAAAGTGTACAGGAGAAGTCATGCATTAACATTGGTCGGACTTCGCTTCAGACTGTTGACCATGCAACATTTCTTGGAGTTGAACTCGACAAACTCGCATGTCTTTATCAACCCGTAAACGGTATATGGTATCATAATACTAATCAAAGTCCGCCCCTATATTCCTGTACGTATATTAATTTCACTCTACTAGGCATTTCTTCACAGCCACATCTCTTACTGCTTTTCTTCTTGGGGCAATATCTACGCAACTCACTTGGCGCCCCTGCAGCACACGGAAAACCAAGCTTTGAGAATATTCACTTACAGCAATTTTTCATCTAGTGCTCTGCCATTACTCCGCACATATAATACTTTGTCAGTAGTGGATTTAAAGAAATGTTCTCTTATTGTCCTCACGTATAAATTTTGTCGTTGAGAATTACCAATTTCGTTGATAACAAAAGACCAAACTCCACATTTCACTGGCACTCGATTTTCACACCACAATAGCTACCTCCTACCGAAACCAAAGACCAACTACGACAAATTTACTACGAACTTTTCGTCACCATCAACAGGGAATTCACTGCCACCCTCCATTAAATCATCTTTCCATTTAATAATTTAAGAGGAAACTTCGTCACCACTTGCTGGCAAAGCGATTGTGTGTGTGTGTTTTTTTTTACGCTTCTGTATGTGGAATATTACTCCTAGGGTTCTGCCTTTGGGTCTATACTTTATTGTTATTACTAAGACTTGTCTTTGTTGGTAATACTTTCTGTTCCATAGGATTGCGACTGCTGTTGTTAACCGTATTAACTATACTTTTTCTATGTATTTATTGTTGGAGGTCCCTCCCCAGTCTTTGACAATGGGACCTCCAAAAGTTACTTTTCCTGTAAAACATTTCAATCGGATCAATAAACTGAAACTGAATAAACTGAAACTGAAAACCAACTTAGGCTAATGTAATTGGTCTAATCATTAGGAATTAGGGCTGCATATATTTAAGTTTTATAAAGAATAATTACGGGTGCTTAGGATTTTACCAGCTAATTTGATTGATTAGGAATAAATTTATTACGACTAATTAATATTTATTAAGGTCATTGGGATGACTTAAACCTAAGTAAGATAATTAAGATTACATTATTTAACTCCATCAAAATTAATAAGAGTGATAATAAGAGAGGAATGTGTGCAACAAGAGCGATTATAAAGTATGCCTCCACACTTTCTCATTTATTTCTAGTGACGACTAGTTTGATGTAGTGTCGCAAGTTGGCCAGAAACTGACCACCCGCAATGTTTCTGGTAACAGCCACAGCCAGACTACCAATGGAGCCAAACTTATGCGGGCACTGCCAACATACGCTATATTGAAAGGCATCCGAGTCTGCTCCGGCTAGACTACGGATTTCGCCTGCGTATTTAATTGTCGCTATGGGTAATTCGAACCTAAGGATCTTGTCACAAGACCCTTTCAACTTACTTTGTATTGTTTTATCTAAAAACTCCGTTTGCTGCTTTTGTATGTCGGGTGTTTCCCTAAATGGTTTAAGAATTGCATAGGAATAGCGGATACGAATAATTTCTGCTGAGTTGACTTTATTGCAGATGCTGACAATTGAAGTCCGTCTTTCTAATAGCTAAACAAGTAAATATGCAAATCAGACTTGTTATATTTGTGGGGATGGCAATAGATGACTTGAAGCCCTTCATTTGAGGTGCTCATAATATTCGTTTCCAGGCATACAAGACGTAGATTACGCCAATTTTTACAGTGTGATAAGTTCCTCGTCAATATCACTGATAATATCAAACTAAACGGCCGATGCACGCTACTGCCACGTCCTTATCTGAAGATAATGAGTTGCATGACTGCGGTTTGCGGTCGGGCGACGTTGAAGTAAGCGTGTGTTTTTGTTAAGCCGCGATGCTTGCCAGACTGTGAGACATAAGCTATCGCGTGGCTCATGTAGTTGGCTCAGGGTATGACGGTTAAGCTTTTCGGCAGTTCCGTGTCCTTTTACAATGCGAAAGTGGCGGGGACTTATTACGCTGTTAACATTATCGACTTCGTCAATTTTTTTTTCCTTTTCTGAAAACAGTCAGTAGATTTTCAGATCTGGCGCGCCAGGTTTTCTATTTGAATAAATCTCCTATATCTTTTGGATTACAGTGATACGCGATACATTGATAATAATAATAATATTTGGGGTTTTACGTGCCAAAACCACTTTCTGATTATGAGGCACGCCGTAGTGGAGGACTCCGGAAATTTTGACCACCTGGGGTTCTTTAACGTGCACCTAAATCTAAGCACACGGGTGTTTTCGCATTTCGCCCCCATCGAAATGCGGCCGCCGTGGCCGGGATTCGATCCCGCGACCTCGTGCTCAGCAGCCCAACACCATAGCCACTGAGTAACCACGGCGGGTGCGATACATTGATAGGGATGCATATGAAAATATGCAGATGAGGATCCCAAAATTACAAACCGAAGGTGGGACCTCCTATATCATTACAGTAGAAAAAAACTCAGTGCCCTTACACTCTGTGAAGAAGCATGACCAGTAAAGCTGTGTATGTGGACCCCTTAATTGCGATCACTCAAATGATATTGCGCAACAAAAAATGGCACAGACGTAAGAAAAGACACACCAAGCGCAAACTTTCAACTAAGTTTATTGTACCACTGAATCGATTTCATACATGTTAAGCAGTGTAGATTGCGCATGCGCTTGCATGAAAATGAACTGCGCATTCATCTCAGATAGTTACAAGTCACGTGATGCCGCCTCCAAGAAACTAAGTTCTTTTTCTGTGAGAGCCAGTGAAGCGAAGCTAACACACTTATCACCCAATTTTGCAATCATCTGCCCTTCAGATATTTCACGGATGAGCTGCGTGCTGCCACGGGAAACAATCGGGTATTGGCCCTCAATAAGTTTGCATCCATGATCGCGACAAGGAATCGCCAAGAACCAACCGGGGCCATATTTTGCGTTGTTGCAGTATTCGCGGAGCCGATCATTGAGGCAACGCCCAGTTTGTCCGATATATCGCTTGCCACATGAAAGCGGGAGCTTGTACACCACCCGGTGGACACACTCGACAAACTTTTTGCGGTTATGCTTTCTGAACCTATCGGACAGGACGGCATTTGAATCCGTCAACCTGCAAAGCTTGCCGAGCTTGTTGGGAGCAGAAAACCAACTCTTACGCTCGCCTTTTGGGCCATCTTATTCAAGTTATGGGATATCCCGTGCATGTAAGTTATAACACTTACTTTAGAGCGTTTGCCGGGAGGGGCATCGGCAACTTACTTCTGCGTGCTGGATCGCGCCTCTCATAAAATGCGCTCCGCGAGAGACACTTCCACCAACATAGGATATCGAGCCAAGGACAAACGTCGAGTTTCCTTTTCAAAGCTTACGTCCACTACATGACAGCAAGAATTGCTGAGGGCATTCTTGAAGCACAAACTGATTATGGCTCACTTAATAAGCTTAGAATGTGCGGACGTACACGGCAGAAGTGGCTTGTTGGCTCGCGGCTTATACGACCAACAAGTGTGGCTGTCCTGAAAGCTCAGGCGAAGATCAAGGAAACAAAGAGACCTACCTATCTATCGGCATCTCATGAGAAGTTTGAAGGGGAACTAAGCACTCCTGAAACGTTTCTAACGCTTTCTTAGTTTCCAGAATGAAGGCGTTAGAAGAGCAGTCAATGAAAATTAAAAAGTCACCAACGTGTCTCATCATTTCAAAAACTGCACTGCCTTGCACTTGTAATGAAATGTCACAGTATAAACAGGATAAAAAGAGGTCACTAAGAATGGGAGCAATGCAAGAGCCAATACAAACTACGCTTGTGTGCAAAAAACATTGGTTGTCCCCAGTGATGAAGGTGGAATTAAGATACAGCTGTAAAAGTTCAAAAAACTGACTGCAAGAAACTCCGGCCTCATTCTGGAAGAAAATAGCTCCATACTCATCAACACATTGCTCAACGCAGGGGAGTACGTTTCAAAGCGGCGATGAATAATAAAGGTGCTTTACATCAATAGAAAACGCCTGAAGACCACGGTCAGAATGTTATTTCAAAAAATGTTGCTTTGCCTGAAAAGATTCAACTTCACCACACAACATGTACAATAAACAAGTCATTACGCCTCGTTAAAGAAAAGAAAACATACGCGCCAAACTGTGACAGTGTGCAAGTTGTTACTATCACGCTTACTAAGCAATCAGGTTTTAAGGCTATAAGGAAGTAAGATTTCACTTTAGCCACAAAGTTGTCAACAAAGACTGTTTCGGCAATATCCCATGGCAACGCGTTCCATATCTCCATAGACCTCGAAAAAAAACAGCATTTTAATGCATTCCAGTGTGTTAAGTATGGCCTGGGGTACTGAACATGGCAGTTTCTTCTACTGGTATGGCGATGGGGTGGCTTGAAGTGTTGGGTTTTATCTATGGTAACACGGTCATGATAAAGCCCAGTATGCGACGTGGCTAGTGCGCGAAGCGTCTCCGACGCTGGCTTGGATGAGTATATTCCTGTTCTACATCGAACAAGAGCACCGAGTTATTGTGTTTTGGGGCCAGGGTTAGAAACTTCTAATCAAACACGTGTAATTATTATTGTGAATAGTATAATTTGGGTACTTAATGCACTTTTCGGGGCTGCGTATTTTTCTGTCTCGAACCGTTTTCCTGCCGTTGAATGGTCCTATGGGTAGCACGTCGGGCGGCTGCTGTGTTAAAAGAACAGGGTTCGAAAGCAACCGTAGGATCAATTTGGGCTACTGGGTAGGTGGCACTGTAGGTTTGACGACAACTTCAACCACCGGGGAGGCGGCACTGGATATTTGAAACTCGATTTGTAGCGCTCTTCTATGAACCTCTTTGATGTCCACTTGGTCCATTGAGTACGTGTCACTCGGTATTTGCTGCTCTCAATTGAGGGTCTTTGATACCAAATTGGGTTATTGGGTATGTGCCAGTAGGCGCGTGCCGCTCTTCAATAAACCTCTTAGGCCAACTTTGGTAACTAGGTATGTGTCGCTGGGTGTGTGTCACTGTATTATTACAAATAAATGATACTTTAAATTACTCAGGTGCTCGGCGGAATCAAACCAAGGCCACAAGCGGACATGGTGGTACACACACACACGCTGCGCTTGATGGCGCAGTGCGTGTAGTAAGAAGCACGAGGGCAGCCAGTCAGCAGTCACGCTTGGGAGTAGGCAATGCGACGTGTCACAACATTGTTTCAATGGTTATCACAGTAACATCGACGTGATAATGAGATGTGTTCTGCACATGAAGGAAGGAAATACCTTAGGAGAGGCCCTACCCACTCCGTGCGCTAGGAAGTGTCGAGGAAGTCGCCTGATACTTTTCGGTATAGCGCCCATACTGTCGGGGCACAATGACGATTTCGTCATGGTAGTTGCTCACGCAAGCGCTGCCCCATAGGTGTCGTACCATGGCAAAGGCGCGGTGTGTGCAGGATTTCGTTAGTGTGCGTTTTTGTTCCGCTGTGTTATCCAGAATGTGCTGCCCCAGTGGCTGCTGTGGCCAGGTAGGGCTGTATGAAGCAAAAAGCGTGAAACGAGTGCGTATACAATGACGTACACGACGTACCACGCCACGGACTCTCTGGGAATCTCTTTGCCGTCGTCGGCAGATTCATGCCAGCATGTCATCACAGACTAAACAAGCTTTGCTTCAGAATGTGCGCAATGAACGTCTTGCTGCCGCAAGATTTGCAGGAACTTACCAGAGAAATTGTAAGAGTGAGGTTGAAGTTAATATGCAGAAGACAAAAATAATCATGATAGCCAGGCAAGGGAGCAATAGTGCAGGATCAGCACCTTCTAGAGTCTGTGAAGGAGGACGCATACCAAGGTCAATTACTCACGGGGAGCCATTATCACGAGAAGGAAATTTGGGGAAGAATAAAAATTGGTTGGAGCGCATACGGGAGACATTGTCAGCTCCAGAGTGGAAGCTGACCATTATCGTTAAAGAGGAACGCGTACAATCAGTGCATTTTAGCGCTGCTGACATATGGGGCAGAAACTTCGAAACTGAGAAAGAAGCTTGAGAACGAGTTAAAAATCGCGCAAAGAGCGACGGAACGAGGAATGTTAGTCATAAACTTAAGAGACAGAAACAGAGATGTTTAGATCCGAGTGCAAAGGGATATACAAGATATTCTAGGACGCTTGTCAGTTGAAAAAGACTCCCAATGATTTTCCACAAAGAGAAAAACGTTTATTGCATGTAATAATACATTTTTGGAGAGCTTAGATAATCGCAGTTGAACTCAAAGCATTTTTCCATGTGGTGTACCATCTTCTTCTTGCGTAAATCGTAGAACTCTGCGCCACGCCACAAAAGTAGCTTAAAAGCTCTTCTTTCAGATCATCTTCGGTTCGGAAATGCGTCCCACCCAGGTGTTTCTCCAATTCAGGGAAGAGATGGTAGTCACTTGGGGCTATATCTGGGCTGTAGGACGGGTGTGTAACAGTATCCCATCCAAATTTATTGATGAGATTGGTTGTTACACGGGCGGTGTGCGGACGAGCGCTGTCGTGATGGCAAAGCACACCCTTCGGGAGCATGCCTCTCCTCTTGATTCGAATCACACGACGAAGGTTCTGCAACGGCTCACCGTTGCGCTCTGCATTGATTGTTGTAGCGGCAGGCATGAATTCGCACAATTACCCCTTGCTGTTCCAAAGACAATCTGTAGCAAGCACGTGACGTCCCCTCGTGCATAATCCTCGTTGGCCAGCCAGGCTCTGTCGCCCGCCAAGCTCGGTGGGCAACATTGGTCACCGCACAATGACCAATGGGCGTTACAGGGTTATAAACACCGACGAGCAGACCTGCTCGGTGGTCACTCATGGTTCATTACCACACTGCTGCGGAGGGTCTGTTTAACCAGGGGAGCCTCGAGCCCCTCCTCGTTCACGAAGCCGGGCTGATCGTGACACCGGTGCCCACGTATTGACCCACACCACCGGCAGTGGCGAAACACTGCCCCCCCCCCCCCTGTCGCTGTCACCATGCTGTCTTATGGAAGGCTCGCGCCATTCGAGGGGGGTGATTGCACCTGGCCAGTCTACGCGGAGCAGGTCCACGTGTTCTTCCGGGCAACAACACACCCGTTGCTTGCTCAACAAACCCAGTCTCCTACTCAACCTTCTCGACCCAGCCACACCGGATGTTACGACGCTGATTGAGCTGCTCACCATACTGCGCTCGTATTTCAACCCGGCACCGTCCACACTAAGCGAGCGTTTCCGCTTTAATAACCGGAGCCACCGGGAAGGAGAGATCCTAAGGCAGTTCGTTGTTGCGCTACGAAGATTAGCGAGTGTCTGCGCCTTTGAGGAACACCTGGATTCGCTGCTCCGGGACCATTTCTTCTGGGCTTCAACAACCCCGCCATGCAGACGCGACTCCTGGAGCTTCCCGATCTCTCACTGGACGACGCCGTGAAGGCAGCGCTGGCAGTGAAAGCTGCCACTAAGGACGCCGCCGAGATTGCAAGTGCGACTGGCTCACCCTCGGAGGAAGCGGCGGTCAACAAATTGGCGACAAAAAGCAGTACCTGCGGTTGCCTTGGCAGTGCCCACTCCCTATCACAGTGCCAGTTCTCTCAAGCAAAATGCTTCACGTCCGGGAAAACTGCGCAACTGGCACGGGTATGAGGAGGGGGGAGCACGAACAGCGGACAGCAGCAGCCGGGTTCAAGCCCAGGTACCACAGAAGCACGCAGCCAGTGAAGCCGTCGCAATGGTACGCGGTGGGGGGTGTGGCAGCAGGCTCGGGTCCTTTCGCGTCGAGGCTCCACGTCGTGGCTGAGTACCAGCCGGTTTTCGACATGTGGCACACAGGCTTTGTTCCGTCGTCTGTGCCGCTGTACATGTTGACCGTCAGAGTCTGCGGGTACTCCATTTCCATGGAGCTGGACACAGGGGCCAGTGTGTCAGTCATGGCCGGGAAACTGTCCAGGGGTACGTACCCCAGCGTGCCAGTCGAGGCTTCGAGTGTGATGCTACGCCGCTGCTGCGGGCAGCTCTCCCAGGCCCAGGTTCAGGCCAAGGTCAGCGTTCGCTTTGGCGAGAGGGAGGCAATCCTTCCCCTTTACTTAACGAAGGGGTCGTTGCCGACGCTTCTGGACCGCAACTGGTTTCATTCACTGCGCGTTCGTCTGCTGGAGTACCAGGAAGCGAGCCTGCATGTCGTTAAAGAAGTCCCCAGCCACCTGACCGGGTTCAAATCCCTGTTTCAGCCTAGGGTGTGCACATAAGCCGGCACGACGGCTGGCACCTTTGTCCCTGAGGGAGTCAGGCCTCGTTGTTTCAAGCATCGCCCACTGCTGTTTGCCCTGAAGGAGGGGGTCACCCTGTAGCTGCAACGTTTACACCGAGAGGGCATGCTGGTGCCCGTCAAGACGTCTCTATGGGTCCCTCCCATTGTACCAGTCCTCAAGCGAGACGAATGTGTCAAGATCTGCGGGGATTTCAAAGTTCCAACCAATTCCGTCGCTTTTCTCAAGAAGCCAAAGCAGCAGGTGCTGCCCTGGCGATAAGACTCGCTGAGAAGCTTGTTTCTGTGAATGAATATTGCCCTAAGCAGGCTCTTTGCAAGCTGTAGACAAAAAGAGCTGGAAAATGCTGCAGTGAGTGAAACGCGTTTTCCCGCGAAGCCACCTCGATCGCCTGCGTTTGGTGAAGTGTAATCGCAGCAAAGCCATAACGGCGCGTGCTCCAGCGCTAGAGCGGAAGACGCGAAGCACTTCCCCTGGAAACCAGTGCGCCGGCCCCGCTTCGCTTCGATGCGCCGCCGCGCCGGGCACACTGGCGTTCCGCGGAGCGATGTCACGCCGAGCCGCGTTGACCCTAAGAGTGGACCACCCTGTACATCAGACTGAACACGTCTCGTTGTGACGCGGAAACGTTCCCGACAGGAACGATGAAGACCTTTGAGCCACACAGTACGTGGATCCTCGTGTGCGCTGAGATTAACATCAATATGGAGAAAGAGCACGGCAAATGGATCGAAAATTTCGTGTTAGATTGCTTGTCGTTGAAACTGGAGACGCTACAGAGACCGAGGACGCAACACCGTTCCTGCATTGATGTCACGTTTGCAAGCAGGCTGTATCACGTTATGATGGCAGAGCCTCTGACCGTCTACTACAGCGATCACAACGCCATAGTGTACAAGCGTAGAGTCGTCCGTGAAAGTGTGAGTGTGCCCGTGTAATCGATGGCTACATGATCTAAACTGAAGGCTATGCAACTTAGCAAACAGTGCCTTCATTGAACTTCAACGTTCAAATAATAGAATCATAAACAACCATTGAAACCGCATATGCATAGCATCGGGTCGCTCAGCATTCCTTGAGTTCGTTGCGTCGTCATTGGCTATGGACTTTGACTGAGTTTACATAGGGAGAAAGCTTCGCGTTCAACCATCTTTATTGAAGAAAGGTGCTTGGATTTTTTTGAACGGGTAACGAAGTTGTTCTGCTCTACTGGCTTCCGCCTCGGCACGATGCGACTCGTTACATCTCCGCTGAGCGCGGCCACCCGAAACATGTTCAGTAAATCAAAACGATTTCTATAAAGGCACGACCGGCAAGAGCGTTTATTCTTATAAACAGCATATGGGCTGGTAATGGGTCGTGGTGTGCTTTTTGCAGTGTAGTGACAATGAAAACTACCAGAGAAGCCGCCAGGAGCAGCTGACAAGGAAATTTATTCACCCGCAGGCATGCTTACAACTGTGGTATGAACAAAAAGTACAATATAAAGTACTTCACATGTAATACATCATGCTTGATGTAAGCAAAACAGATTAACAAATGAAATAATAAATGGTGTCTACTTGACACTGGCTTTGCCACACACAACAACATCAACAACAAAACTCATTACCGCATCCACACAAAAGCATTATTGTCAGCCTCGAATTTATAGCAGCTACTGACAAGGAAATTTATTCACCCGTAGGCACACTTACAGCTGAGGCAGGAACGAAAAGTACAATATGAGGTACATCACATGTAATACATCGTACTTGTTGTAAACAAAAAAGATTAACAAATGAACTGCTGAAGCAATCTGCCTGTATTGCTACGCCAATGGAGCCAAATGTATGCAGGCACTGCCAACATACGCTATCTTCAAAAGCATCCGTACCCACTCCGGTTAGGCGGCAAGTTCGGTCTGCATATTTAATTGTTTTTAAGGGCAATCCGAGCCTACAAATGTAGTCATAAGACCATTTAAACTTCCTTTAGTATCGTTTTAGATAAACTCTCCATTTGCTATTTTTGTATGCCGAGTGTTTCATTATATGCTTTCAAAATTGCATAGAAATAGCGTAGTCGAATAATTTCTCCTAAGTTGCGTTTGTTACAGAGGCCTACAATTGAAGTTGCTCGTTTCAATGATTAAAGTAAAAATGCAAAATAGTCATTTATTAGATTTTCGCGGAAATGGCCCTAACGACTGAAGCGCGATTGAAGAGTGGAAGCCCTTCATTTAAGGTTCTCATAATATTCGTTTCGAGATATGCAAGAAGGAGATACTGCTAATTTTTACAGCTTAATGAGTTCTTGGTCAACGTCACTGCTGTATAAAAACTAAATGGCCTATACAGGCTACAGCCACGTTCTTACCTGACGATCACGATTTGCATGCCTCCGTTCGGCCGTCGGACGACGATCGTTCACCTCTCTCTCTCTCTCTCTCTCTCTCTCTCTCTCTCTCTATATATATATATATATATATATATATATATATATATATATATATATATACATATATATATATATATATATATACATATATATATATATATATATATATATATATATATATATAGATATATATATAATCAGAAAAAAAAGTATTTCTGGGTCTGAGTAAAGATTCACAGTGAAGTAGACGTGCCTATGAAGCGGTTTATTGACGTTGCGGCCGGGGTCCGTCCTTCATCAGAATGCATTGCATAGTGTCGGTACAGTTAATATACATCTGCATATCAACCAAATCAAGATATGTTTACATGAAAAACGAATAAAATGGGCGAACAAAATGCAGCTGAATCGTCCAAAGGACAGCTGATACATGTATAGACCGATGGCGATTGCAAACATATCATCTAAAACACAAAGCATAAAGACGCACCGAAATGAATTGCAAAAACCAATCGCCACGTGACAACGAAACGTCTATATGTGTTCAATATGTGCTATGTTATCAACCAAGCACAGACACAGAAAAAGCGGAATAGTGACGTACTAGTAGAAGAAGGGACAAGTGCCGGGCTACAAAGACAGGCAACTCAATTTTCCTACACTATCATTCATACCACACGCGATGGTATCAAATTTATAGATAAGGCAGGATTCGCGGGCTTCTCCATCATAATTTGAACGAAATCCAGATTCAAGCAACGTGACTCTCAGTTTATCAAATGAGTGGTCAGGGTCAATCCCTGGAGCCGTTTGAGCAAAGAAGGTTGAACTAGCGAAGCAACTGCGATGCGCGCGACCGTTGTATAGATGGTGACAACTGAACGCGTCTCGAGTTGATCGCGCGGGCACCGGTGAGAAAACTTCACAAAACGGGCCCCCCGGGCCCCCCTCCCCCTGGGTGCGTGCATTTATCCTCGTATTCTATTGAGTGGTGCGGCCGCGGCTAAGTACGGAAGAGAGCGGGCAATATATTCCAAGTCGCCTATCACTACATCACGCTTTCGTTGTTGTGCGCATGCTATGCTATTCTAGATGTAGAAAAAACAGGACTGAAGCTTTATGCTAGAACTTCGGCAGTATTATATTGTAAATGTGTCGCTACTTTTCGGTGAACTGCGGTCCGACTTGTTTGAAGAGACGTTAGGAAGTAACTTGCGATCGTAATATTGTAGTCATCAGGCAATGCATACTGTTATTTGATCACACTCAGGAATTAATGAGAGAAACACTCCGAAGCGGGACTACTTCCTGGCTAGAAGTCTTTGTAAAATTACGGCATCCGTACATCGCAGTAACTTAAGGCCCATTAGCGCCGAGACATTTGAAAGCGTCGTGTCTCCTGACACCCGCGTTTTCTGAAAGTTGCGGAGACGTTTAATTAGGACGGGCTCTCCGCAGCAAGGAGTACGCGTTACGATGGGGTGAGTGAGCCTCAGCTGCGTGGGCCTCACGTGGGCCTCACGAGACGCTCTCACTATGTTCATAATTATCCGTCACATTCGTTCCTGACTCCTTTTGTGCGCCCCCCCCCCTCGTCGTATCCATCACCCCCCCTCTCTTTCTTCAAATTCTTTTCCATTAGTCTCTGTCATAACCATAAACATTCAGCGGATTGTTGAACGGCACGGAGGCCGATAACATTCCTACATACCTGTGTCTGCGTGGACTTCGAGGCCATTCACCTACCTGCCCTCCCACCTGTTTGTTGGAGTGCTTTCTTAGCTTCCCTGGCCCAGCACCCCCATCCTTTATATATTCTGCCGCGCGCATACCAGCGTTCTCTGACTATTTCTTTCTTGTCCTGTGTTTTGTCCGGTTTTCTTTCTTAACAGCGTGTGCAAACTAGCCGAACAGCGAGCGTTCCTCATGCTTATTAACATATTGAAAGTTAGAGACAGGGGAAAAAAGAAGAATAAATAAGGGGTGGCTGCCTATTACACGCATAATATAGACAAGCAACTCACATTATTTTCGAAGTGCTTTTCTTCCACGATGCGGGGTGGACGATTCGATCATGTACCAGAAATGGGAAATTCTTCGACTGCACAGAGGCCTGGGGGGGAGCAACAATGCCCCAATTTTTATACACGCGCTTGCACCATCTTTATCTGTGTGCGAAATTTTCATTGCTCAGCAATTATGGTTAACACGATACGGAATCCGGTAGAGGCGCGCCATCAGTGGAGCCGCAATGTTCTCGTCAGTCAGTCCCTCCAGACCTTCGCTAGCGCTCTCCTCTCTTTCAATTTCAGGCTTTCCCTTTCACCCATGTCGCTGTTTCGGCGCCAACTTCCTGAAACCTTTTGTCAACCGTGGGAAAGGGGGGGACGTTCGACCAGCCGAACTCGCCTCCCAGGCTATATCAATGGTTTCATTCTTCGGCAATTCAGTGTCTTTCTACAGTGGATAAGATGTTCCAATTTATCGCGCTGTTAACATTAGCGGCTGCGTCAATTCTTTTCATTTCTTACTGTAGTCATGGGCTCTAGGGAACTCGCGCTCCAAGATTTGTAATAAAATAAGTCGCCTAGATCTTTCGGTTTTAACCACTCAATCAATAAATATTTATTGATGATGCCACAATGATGCATAAGAAGATATGCGGATGGAGGTCCCAAGGTTACGAACATCAGGTGGGACCTCCTGTATTGTTACAGTAGAAATAGTTATTATAGTGAACACATAATGAAGACCAAAGTAGATATGTTAGATGGCACAAATATAACAAGGAGAATTAGGGAACAGTGTGAAGACGACGATGCACATATGAACCACACTAAGCACTAAGTGTGGTTATTGTGTTCTTTCTCTGCGTCCTCGTTTTTCGCGCTAATTCCTAGTTCAAGATGGTTTACCACCTAACCAACACGTTCACTTTAACAGCACCATTCAGTGGTTAGCATGAAATTCTCATGATACACCCAACGTTAAGAAAGTTTACAGAACCTAAAAGTGAGACATGAAATAAGAACACTTCAGGCTTTCGCCAAAATACGTGAATAGTCATTAGTACTGTCGATTCAAGTGTAAAGTATACCATAATGGTACTGATAAAAAAGACCATGCTCATTTGACAATAACTTGTGTGTATCTTAGGCAGTAAATATTACGTAGCCTAAATCTATTGTTTTTTTAGTATATAACATGAAAGCCGGAAGAATGTTGATTGAAAGTATGTTATATATATTTATTTATTGTCAAGAGGCGTTATAGTTCGATTGGTAAAACGCTCAGATAGCAGAGCACCGCAGCGAGAGGACACAGAGCTTCGGCGAGACAGGCACAAGGCTTCCAAACACTCGTCGTCGTGGTCTTTTTCTAAGCAGTGCCTGCTGCTCGCTCTTCTTAAGAGGAAGCTTTAGCTCGGGCCCAACTCCGACGCGGCCTATTCAAATACATGTAAAACGCAAAAGCGTTTTTATGAGATAACCCCTGGACCAATTTTAATGAAATTTGTTGTACTTGAAAGAGAAAGTTAAATTCTAGTGACTGTTGGAAGCGTAATTTCGATTCAGGGCTTGAATTTTATTAAAAAGATCTTCAAATATTTGACCATTTGAAAAAAAGAATAGAAGCACGATGTTTAGAAATTCATAGCTCTGCATCAAGAACCGATATCGTGGTTCTGTAAACGCCATCAATTAGATCATTCAAAGCGGCCAAATTCAATATGTCGTTTATACCTTACGTGAAATTGTTAAGTTGGTTACAAGGGTTCTGCAAAAGTTGTTTCCCTATTACTAAATATTTTTATAATCATGTGTAACATATGAATTTTGTCCGCTTTAGATGAGCTATTAAATGCAATTCACATAATTGTATTATCATTTTTCGTTGTTTAGTTATAGAGGAAGAAATTTGATAGTTTTGTTTTTTGAAAATTTTCGATTTTAGCTAATGTTTAATAAAAAATTGGCAACCTAACTCACAAGTTCGAAACCAACAGTCACTAGATTATAAGTTTTCCTTTTAAATGCAACAAACCTCGTCAAACTTGGTGCACTGGTTGCCGAGAAAAACGAATTCTCCTTTTACATGTATTTAGATAGGAGCACCCGAGCTAAAGCTGCCTTTTAAGTACAATTGCCTCCCCGGGGAAAAGGAGCCGTCTCGGCGACCTATGGGCAAGATAGCACATGTAAGTCAAAGTACGGCTTGAGCCGCTGAACGTGCACGATTTCGCGCCCTCGCCGGCGCTTATCGGAAGGCGGCTCAAGGGGTTCTACCAAATAGTTCACAGGAGACGTTTGACTGACGACGCGGTAGGGACTCTGGTACTTGGACACAAGCTTGGGTGAAAGTCCAGTGCTGGTAGCGGGAACCCAAAGCCAGACTAGTGAGTCAGGGGCATAGGGTGCCGGAGAAGAGGGAATATCCCGAAGGTGCTTGTGTCGCTGCTGATCTTCCGAAGTAAATGTACGGGCGAGCTTTCGGCACTCTTGCGCGTGTGCCGCAGCATCGGACAGGGTAGTAACCTCCGTTGTGTCAGGGCGATACGGAAGGATGGATTCCATTGTGCAGGAAGGCTCGCGTCCGTAAAGAAGAAAGAAGGGGGAAATCCTGTAGCGGTATGTGTGGCGGTATTATAAGCGTGCGTCACGAAGGGTAGAATTCGGTCCCAATTGGTTTGGTCAGATGCGACGCACATGGCTAACATATTCACCAAGAGGGCGGTTAAAGCGCTCAGTCATCCATTGGTTTGCGGGTGGTATGCAGTAGAGGTACGGTGAGTTAGTTGCGTTACTTGAGCAGGGCTTCTATAACATCAGACTGAAAGACGCGGCCTCTGCCGCTCAGCAACTCTCTGGGGGCTCCATGGCGAAGTATGATGTTACGCAGAAGGAACCAGGCAACATCCCGCGCAGATGCGTTGGGCAGAGACGAAGTTTCGGCGTAGCGTGTGAGACGGTCAATCGCCACTATCACCCAGAGGCTGCCATCTGAAGTACACGCAAGGGGCCCATAAAGATCAACTCCGACCCTGTCAAAGGCCCATCCTGGACAAGGCAATGGTTGCAGTGGAGCAGCTAAGACATGAGGGGTATTCTTGCGGCGTGGGCAAGCGAGGCAGGAGCGGACATATTGGCGGACGAATCGGTACATCCCGCGCCAGTAATAACGGATTCGCAGGCGCCCGTATGTTTTGAGTACTCCTCCATGTGTGCATTGCGGGTCATCGTGAAACGCTGCACATATATCCGAACGTAGATGCCGAGGAACCATGAGTAACCATTTGCGCCCATCCGAGAGGTAGTTACGGCGGTATAGGAGCCCGTCAAAAACAGCAAAGTGGTGTGCTTGGCGACGCAATGCACGGCCAGTAGAAGGCGCTGATGGTTCTGACAGAAAAGCCTGCACAGCAACAATCCATGGATCCTTCTGCTGCTCCGAATGCATATAAGTGGCGGTGAGGGAGTACTCGCAAATTCGTACTTTCTGATGATTGGGCTGGCCTGACACTGGGGAGCGAGACAAGGCATACGCGTCCGAATGTTTACGGCCAGAGCGGCACAGCACTTGAATATCATACTCTTGGAGGCGAAGCGCCCATCGAGCGAGGCGGCCTGAGGGATATTTCAAGGACGACAGCCAGCAGAGTGCATGGTGGTCCGTGATGACGTCGAATGGGTGGTCGTAGAGGTAAGGACGAAACTTAGTTATGGCCCAAATGATAGCCAGGCATTCTTTTTCTGTAACGGAATAGTTTGCTTCCGCTTTCGTGAGCGCGCGACTAGCGAAGGCAACAACGTATTCATGGAAGCCAGTCTTTTGTTGTGCAAGAACAGCGCCAATGCCGACGCCACTGGCATCCGCGTGTATTTCTATCGGTGCACTTGGGTCAAAATGTCGGGGTATGGGGGGTGAGGTTAGAAGACGACGCAGAGTCGTGAATGCGGCATCGCAAACTGGCGGCCAGGCCAAGAGGTCGTGGTTACCCGCGAGAAGCTGCGTCAAAGGCGCTATTATGGTGGCGAAGTTGCGGTTGAAACGACGAAAATAGGAGCACAATCCGATGAAGCTGCGGAGTTCTTTCGTGGTTTTGGTCGTGGGAAATCGGCAACGGCTTGGAGTTTGATTGGATCGGGGAGCACACCATCTTTCGAAACAACGTGGCCAAGGATGACTAGCTGCCGAGTGGCGAAGCGACACTTCTTTAAGTTGAGCTGGACTCCAGCATCGGCAAGCCAAGCGAGCACGCGTTTGAGTCGCAACAGGTGAGAAGAAAAGTCCGGCAAAAAGATGACAATGTCATCGAGATAACAAAGGCATGTCTACCATTTGAGGCCCCGGAGGATGTTATCCCTCATTCTTTCAAATATTGCAGGCGCATTACAAAGGCCAAAGGTCATCACGGTAAATTCATATAAGCCATCAGGCGTAACAAATGCTGTTTTCGGGCGGTCTGCGTCAGCAACGGGGACCTGCCAATAACCGGATCGTAAGTCTAAGGACGAAAAGAATTCAGTGCCTTGGAGGCAGTCCAGTGCGTCGTCGATACGGGGAAGAGCACCGCAGGGAGATAGGAGAGATAGGGGAGATAGCAGAGCACTGCAGCGAGAGGACATATATGTGTATGGACGGTTCTGGGAAGACACGGTAATAGCCCACGCAGACTTCGTTCCTTGCGAAACTGATGCTGTGAGTGTCCTGTGTACTTGTCTATGGCTTTACCTATTAGTCGAACCGTTCTGTATGAAACGTCTTAGCTCAATGTCGCAATCAGCCATTGTGCCGTAGTGAGAAATGTCACACTGCCGTATTTGTCCTCCGTCTTGCTGATCAGTCCCGACCCACCATGACCCCACACTCCCCACCTCTCTTCATAATGGAGAAATGTTCTCTATTGCTCAGGCTATTGATATGCATTGAGCATGGGTGAAGCGATAACGTCGTTTCGCCAGAGCAAGAGAAAAAAATGCGTGACTGGTGCTGATAAGTTCTTGCTCCCATGTCGCTCCTCCCTAACATTCTTCACTGCGTGATGGCGCTGACCTTGCCGTCTTGCACTACCTAGGAATGTGAGGCGTCCATTTTGGCTCAAGAGTAGTCATGTTTGCGCAAAGAAGCAATGCGTACTGCTTGTGGTCATGGCGACGTAGCGTAATGAGCGTCTTTTGAGGTACAGTGCATACAAAGATGTCAGGACACATGTTATAGGTACTATTTTAATACAGTGTTTGGGCATCTTGAATTTTTGTCATGATACATTTGTCAATGCGCGTATCAGTATCTGTATTTTCGATACATTACTTCAGGTATTGTGTTTCTTAAGATATGGAACAGATTTATCGAGAAGTCCTCAAGGATTCCCAGAGTCACAAAAGATGAAGAAGTAACACAAATTTGAGCCTATTCTATGACGCCGCCATTCCATGTTCGTTCATTTTTGTGAATCAAACATGAATAATGACGGAAAATAAGAACGATCATGAGTGGTAAAGGAGTTTATGAACAATGAGCTTAATCTAGATAATGATTAGGGCATAGTTCAGGACACTTTGCGTACCACGTGTTTCTTCGACAGTGGACTTAGGCTATTAAATAGAACAGAGTTGAGGTATAATTGTCGTTGTGGCTGACCACGCTTTGTAGCAGCGGCGGACATCGTAGTTTACCTTATAAGTTCAATTATAATAATAATTTTGAAAATTGCTAATTAACGTTTCAGTTATTAACTTCACGGAGTATGTTGTAGCTTCAGCGCAGCATACCCTTGTCTAGACATTTTGTGCGCAGAAACATTTTCGCGATTTGTGGGCAGGGTATATATTGAGAAATGCATCTATGTTCCAATTAACAGGCTTCCGTTCTGCCTTTCCCAGCAATGATGAAACATTTCGAACTAAAACCGCAATGGGTGTTACTGTGGATTTGAGTAATGAGCACTTTACGAGCTACGCTCCAGTCTGCCTAATACCGGCACAGCGCCCGTAATTCGATTCGAAGCCGCAAAAGCATGGCGCTATACCCGAGAATTTCTTCATTGTACTTCTTCCGCTGTACGCAGTCACTTGTTCCCAGCTGTCGCAGGCATAGAAGTAGAGCGCATGCAGATATTTCTCTGCACCGCAGTTGTGTTCGAAGTAAAGTGATCTACAGAGACACTTATTGCCATGACATGGAGTGACAGATGGATTGAACTTGGCGAGCACTTAAGAATCTCAACGGATCCGCACGCCATGAGTGAGAAAAGTAGTGGCTACAGCATCAGTGACTCTATATGTATAGTGTGCTACGTTATACTGCAGGATAACGCAGGGGCCGCTGTCACGCTAGAATATGTCTAGTAGATCTATGACTCCAGCCGTGCTTTTACGAATTATGCTATGAAGGTTTGTCCACATCTCACACAATAACATGGTAACTAAGTCCTCATTTACATCCGGATCGCAAATTCCACATGTTAACAAAGCATGGTTACGAGCTTCTGCGCTATTTCTAAGCACATGGATGAATGGTCGCCGTGGGCAAATTGTCTCCGCATATTGAGATTCGATACCCTCTCACGGAAATACAAAAACGTACAGTAAGGTTGCTTAATGCCGGCAGTGAAAGAGCTGAGTACCTGCAATATTAGTCGGCTTAGTATCTTTTATGAAAGGTCTGCGGTTTCGTCGTCTGACCGGGACAACGTAAAGACAAGCTGCGCGTTTTACAAGGCTATCATCACTAGCATGCACAGCTGTGCATCGAACATCAACGTTTTAACCTAGGTTACACAGTCTTTGAGATGAGGGTGAATATAGGCAAAACTACATCGCATTATTTCAATAGACTAGTCTACAGATTCTTGCTCTCTGAATGATCACGCAAAGTATTATCGGCTTATTCAAGGCGACTCATTTATACGCAATAAAATCAACACGAATAAGTTGCGACTGCCACGAAAGTGTCAAGCGTTGTTGTGGTATCGTATCCCAAATATTTTTGCACAGCTTTTCTCAGTTGTACGTACTTCAACAGGAGCTGCATACTCAGTGCCCGAGCAGTGATACAGCAAATACAAAAACGTAACGTTGGCCTGGGATGAAATTGACCGTGAGTTGCGCACATCTGCCTTTTCAAAGAATATTCCTGTTTTTCTTTTCGACCGAACGAGCATTAGGCATAAACTAACTTTTTAATGAATAAACTCACTACTGTATGATGAATACTAGGCTTCTACAGCAAAATTGAGAACCCAGTATTCATCTGTTTGCGATGCGTTGCTAGCTTTCTTTCGCACTTGTAAACGTCTACGAAAGTTTGCTAACGACCTCAACGTGCGCCAACACTTTAGTGCTCTCAACCACCCTGTTATTAAATATGAGCTTCATGCGTAAGAAGAATGTTGCAATAATCTCGCGAGCCTTTCATGCCTAATGTGACCGTTAAATATATGCCAGTGTCAAGCGCTGCGCCTACTTTTTGCGTCGTCCCGTCCAGTGGCATGCGGATTGTTATAGCCGCATGGACTCGCATCGTATACACGGTCTTTTATTTGCCCTGTCGGGTGAATGCAAACAGGGGCGATAATGTAACGGCGATTTGTAAGAAAGATGGCATGTGTAAGAAAGACAACGCAGTGGAAGCAATTTCCACGACACGGCAAACTTTGCTCGCAAGATTACTACGTTCACAGAGTGTTTGAGAGCAGTACCCCCTGTGGCACGCAGACGGAAACGCATTTCTGTAGAAGGATCGACATTTGGGCGAGTTGGTACTGGTTGAACATCACTCATCAGATACTAGGCTCAAGCTAACTGATACGCATGTGTGCTGTATGTATTGCCCAAGGTCAGGAAAACCACTTTTAAATTTTCACTCCGCACATTCCAAGGTGGTAAAAAACGGCATTGCGTTTTCGGTTCTATTTTCCGCACTCTCTAAATCGTGTTTTCACAAGACGTCTAAGAGTTTCTTAACACAACTGGAACGTTTGAGAGGGGCAGGTTTTCGAGAGGATGCTATCCGCTTGACAGTACAGAAGCTTGTCAAACGTGTAAAACTAGGAGCACCCACAAGAATGAATAATCCAGAGCCTGCCGACAAGAAGAAAACCTGGTTGTAATTCCATATGTACATAAACTATCACATAATCTCAGGAATGTAGCAGGCAGATTTGATATAAAGGTTGTTTTTTTCCGCCCCTAACAAGTTGATCAAAATTTGTGGTAAGATCGATAGGAAATTGGCCCAGGCTGCCTCCACTCATGCTGGGAAAGGCTGTACTGTTAAGCATACTTCCCCGTTTGTGCAATGTAGAATGGGAGTTGTTTACGAACTTCCATTTTCCTGCGGTCACGTATACATCGGTTAACAGGCCGCTGCCTCAATATTAGATTACCTGAACATAGGCGCTCACTAACGGGTGATGCCTACTCGCACGTCGCGCGGCATTGCTCTGAGCATGGGTGCACTCCAATATATAAAGACACCACAATACTTTCCACGCACAAAAATCACACTACGAGGGAGATTATTGAGGCCTTCCATATCAGGAAAAAAGGGTCGCGTTGTGTAAGCATGCCATCGATAAACTTGCATGATAGTGAATTTGAATTTTTAAGCCGCTACATAACGTAGCATTAGATTAAATGGCTTTGTGTGTTTTTTGCCAGCGCACTGATAATGACGCCATGGACGGGAGAGCACGTGGCTATGGGTTGTGTACATAAGTGTATGTATGCCTTCGAATAAAGTTAGTTGTGAGTTCAGCGCTGTCCTGTGTGTTCCTGCCTTCTGTCATCGTCTTTTTGCGCTGCCCCTTCAAGATGTTCAACGCATTTCTGGTTGTTCTTAACTTTTGTGGACGAACTATACTAATCAATTCTTGGTATCGTTTTTTGGCGTGTCATTGTGTCATTGAAGCTTTAGTGCTGTCTGATGATGGGTCGGCCGATGAGGTGTAGTAACCGATGTTACTACACCTCATCAGGAGCAATGTTAGATATATTGCTGCCAGAGGTAAAAGAATGCGATGGGCAATGGACAGCTGGTATTTATCACATCAATTTTCGTTCTGTTTTGCATTGAACTTAAAGAAGCGGTTGTCCTCTGGTCAGCAAACCTGCAGATATTTGCACTAGCGTGCACCCATCCTCTCATCTTTGAATTTCTAAACCAACTGCTTCATTGCGATATTTTCCAAGTGCTCTCAGTTCTCTTGAAATTTGTAGAAACGAAGGTAGATGTGCGGAGACCTCATTAACTGAATCTAGAAAAGAAAAGACGGCAGCGCTGAAAGTCGAATGCAGTTGTGCGTGAACAGTGTCACTGTTCTTCAGCTGGGCAAGGAACCTACTTGAAAGGTAATTTGGAGAAAGAAAAGCAACGTACAATGCATGTAGCCTAAATATTAGGATAAGTTTTTTTTCTTAATGTGGCTTGCGATTTCAATATGTTGCCTTTATACTAAGGGGAGAAAGTACTATACAGCCTCAAAGCTGGGTTTCCTTTACGAACTATTTGCTAGCTTGACTTAGTCTTTGTTTTCTTCTTCTTTTTCTTCTGAGACTTGGTGAAAAGCATTTATGTCCTAGAAATGGGCTCGTAGCGAAGCACTGAGCCAGATAAGGCACAGACATCAATTTTCGCTTCGGAATGTCCACAATTTGGGAGATATATCGTCTCTTTATTTGATGTTTCAATCGTAGAAGAACTACAATTCCATGCCTATGTATCTTGTGTTTCCTTTGGGAAAGTCAAACTGCGTCAAACAAAAACATACCGTGGAGGTTGGCCCAACCAGCAGTAAATAGGAAATCGTGTTTATTACAGCGAAAGCTGCATATGACTAATCTTCCGTAGTTTTTTCGGCGCCCGGCAACAGAAATAAATCAATATGTGAGCCGATCCTGGTGATAGTGCACAAAGGGTCGAAGCTCAATGGCACGTGTATCCTGTGGGCGCGGGAACCTGTAACGCGCCCTTGAACTACACCTGTCACACGTAAGACCCACAGAGGTCCCAGGTACAAGGGTATGCACACGTTTTTTTTTTGTTTTGCGTCCGGCAAGAGAAAAGGACATAGCGATTTCTAGCAAAACCCATACGGGCGCCATGCGGCGGCGCAAATGTCAAAATGTGGAACAGATTACAACGCTCGCCGTGAACAGTAGCGTGACGTCAAAGTTATCGCAGTATAGAAGCAGGAGAGGTAACGGCGCAAAAAGCAGCTGCGTTATTGATGGGGTGGACACGTATAGTTCGTACACTCGAAGAACAACATGTGTATGAGGAGTACCGGAGGGCACAGGGACGAACAGCGACGAACAGTGACGGCCAAGCGTAGGAGGCCAGATAGATTGATAGGCTTGGAACATCTAAAGTCGGCAAAGAATGCTAGTCACACTAAAACTCTTCCTCGGACCCAAGCCATTGTCCTCCGCGTTAGAATCACCATGCAGTACAACAGTGGAACCGAAAAAGAAACTGTTTTTACAGTGCAATTTGTATCGATTTAAGTCATGTGGCTAATTCAGTATGGTTTGTTATAGGGAACCGCAAGTTACTTTTTTTTATCCTGGACGTGATGTTATGGAAGAACATTGAATTAAGTTGGGAGAAATCGTATTCATCTTTTTTTTGTTTGAAATTCCAGAGCCAGAAGTGTCTTGTGTTTAATTTTGAACGATTACCTGCTCTAACTTGCATACAAAGCTGCCGTCACTGACTGTGCTCAAAAGTGCGGTTTATCATGTGACTAGGCCCGGAACGGCGGTGCTTTGAGTACCGAACTCGACGATGCGTTTCCGCCTACTCCTTGGCATAACTACTTCTTGACGTAAAACAAGTAGACGTATGAAACGCTTCCGTATAAAGAATATTTTCGGGATATTCGCCCCATGAGCGGGACCTTCATCGTTAGCAGCCGCAACCAGCTTCGGTCTATCCTGGTTTTCTTCTATTTTTTGCTTCGAGGGGCAAATGAGCAAATAGCCACTGCTGCAGGCATTCGAAATATCGTTCATTAGCTCCATAAGTACTCCTATTTCAGGGAGAATACGGGAAAGCACTCACCTACGCCTTTCTAACTGCAGCCACTTTTCTGTGTGGTACTTTAAAACAAGGGAAGGCACTCAGGAGCATCGATTTGTCTGAGCAGCCTACTTTGTGTCCCTGTCGGAACTAGTTCGAGTTGGGAAGACACGGATGCTCCCATGTAATAGCCATGAGTTTTAGTGGGGAATTTTCCGCTATTACGACCTTCGACTTCGTCATTCTGTACACCTCAAGTGCATTCGTTCTCATCGTAGATAAAAATAATCTATAAAGAAAGAGAAAAGTATCCCATTCAGCGCAGTGTGTGTGTGTGTGTGTGTGTGTGTGTGTGTGTGTGTGTGTGTGTTTGTTCTTCATTTTAGTCCCGTCTTGAAGCGCTGTTATTTCTGCGGTAGGTAAAGCACTAGAGACCAAAGGCAATGTGAAATATTGGCAACATCTTAGGGAACACTTTCCCGCAAGGAGAACTTTCCATTTTTGGCAGTATTTACATAAACAACAATGCAGGCAATGTTCCCTTGCATAAATATTTTTTTCTTCAGTTTTCTCCTTCATATTACGTTACTACTGTTGCATTTTTAGAACTTTATTTTCCTTACGATTTCCGCGCAGTAGAGAATGAGAATAATGTATTGGTTTAACAACAAAATGAAGGGTGTTGTTACTTTCTCAACAATTAAGCAACACTGGCGCAGTTAAACATGTAGCGTAAGGACTGAACACTAAGGAGTGTCCCGTTGCGCAATGAAGGCGATTTAAAAAGTCGAACCGCTGTCAGGGCGTCTTGCTGGACTTCCCGTGACTGACTTGTCTATTGGAAGTACTGCAGCTCTCACTGACTGCTATATGTGACTGTAATACTATCGCACGAAGCTTGGGGACGCTACCACTTTTCAAATGTGTGGGGCCAGCACCCAGAACCCTGTACAAACATTGTCCAGCATGAATTTTAGTGGTAGATCAGTAGCTAGTTCTTGAGCCTACCAACTTTACGTTCAGTTTGATCCCCACTGGATGGTGGGCAGAGTCTTGCTTTTCTTCGTTGTGCGGTAAGGGTGAAGCATGGGATGAGGAGGTGAACTAACGACGGTGCAACACCGATGACGTGAGGACAACAACATAACGGAAGAGTCGAATACAGCAAGCCGTGTTTTGAGTTTTCAACTGCTGCCACAGTAAATGCAAATGATTACCCGTCAGCGACTCAGATCAGCGATCAGATACGCCACTTGGTGCCCATACCAAGTGGCGTTGTCTCAAAAGAGAAGACTAGGCAGTCACTGAAACCGTATGTAATCATCCACATAAAGTGTCATTTAGTTGCAATGGATTTTTTTTATTATTTCCTGGAATGGTATTTCCAAGATTAAGACACCCTAATTTTTGAGCATCAAATGTCATGTCATGCGACGACGCGCCAGCTGAAGCTTTGTGTAGTATATTTCATGTACTTTATGAGTTTGCTCCATCGCAACTTCTGATTTAACACTTGCCTACTTTTCCTTCACGTAATTGTCTCCACGCGCTCATTTTCTCTTCGTGTGCTCAGGCTCGCAGTGCCCGATTTTAACTGCTTCATTGTATGTGATGTTCCATCCTTGTAGCTTCATTTTGAGTAAAAACCATACTACTAGCAGTAAATTGTATTTATAGAAAGGTAGGTTCGAAACATGTAACCGTGGTTTATTGTGGCTACTGGTGGAGTTATTGCATAAGATAGCTCAATAGAATGTAACAATTCAATATTAACATAGTAGAATATGATGAGTGCATCTTAAATCACAAAAACGTGGCACTAGTCTGAACTAAAATCGGTTGAATAGTTGCGAGCATATAGTGCCCGCATATTTTCTTTCATTGCTTTATAATCACAGCAGATATCATTTGACTGTGTCAGTATGAGAAAATGGCTGCTTGTGGTGGGTGTCACATTGGCATGTATAATTTATTCGGGTAACCATGTAAATGTGTGGTGAATAGAGAATACAAAGGTTTGAGAATCCACGACAACGGAGGCAAGGGCTTTTGACTGAGATAAGGATGAAAAGAACCGGCTAAAACTGTTGAATGTGTAATGAATTAGTTTATTTATTTAACCCGATATTATTTTCCTTGCCAAATGTGCACGAATGTTGTGCAGTGTCACACAATTATGAAAATGTCTCACAAGAGCATCGAGTCAAGAGGGCAAGAGTATTTAGTAAACTATAAAGATTGTGACAACCTTTCTTATTTCATCGCTTCAGCAGAGTTCTTATCCAATTTTTTAAAGATTGGATCAAATTTTTAAACGTTGGAATGTCATTTTTTTGATTATGGGCTTTTATATGCCAAAACCACTTTCTGTTTATGAGGCACGCCGTATTGGGGGACTTCGGAAAATTGGACCACCTGGGGTTCTTTAAGATGCACCTAAATCTAAGTAGACGGGTGCTTTCGCCTTTCCCATCCATTGTAATGCGCCCGCCGTGGCCGGAATTCGAACCCGCGACCTCGTGCTTAGCAGCCCAACACCATAGCCACTAAGCAACCGCGGCGGCTTCTCATTTTTTTCTTTAATGTTAGCTTGCGTTTCGTTTCGAAGTTGTGGTATCTCAATGACCTTCTGCCTGGCGCGTAAAATAAAATTTGAAACGATTAAGCAGGAGACATCTTTGGTGAACAGCCTAAGTGGACCACACGTGGTCGACGCCTCAACTACGCAGCTATAAATAAGAGTCTAAAAGCATTCAGCATTGCAAGGTTGTCTCCCTCTCGAATACTTTCTGAAGATGAAGCGCTCACATTCGTTAATCGGTCGACAATAGATGTATTATCTGGTGAACGATAAAGTACAACACTATCCATCAATTCGATTTGAACTGTAAGGCATAGTGTAAGCTGGTACTAGCCTCTCGTACTAAGACAAAGCAGAGGTTTCAGTTCGTCATTTGAGGAGCGCATCCTCGAGACAGAAGTATGTTATCGCACTATCGTTTTTATTTTTTTGTCAATTACTCATGAGGCTAATCAGAAGAATCGCAAACAAACATGGCGGGATGAAAGAAGAAAACACGATGAGGTTAGTACAGGCCTTCGTAATAAGTAGAATAGTATACGTAGCGCCGTACTTCAAATGGAACGTCGCGGAAAAAATCAGACTAGAAAGCCTAATTCCGAAAATATACAAACTAGCCATGGGGCTACCAATCAGAACCAGCACGGACAAGTTGCTACAATCAGGCCTACACAACACGATAGACGAGCTCATTGAAGCGCAATGTATGGTACAATATGAACGCCTCTCTAAGACTAGAGCAGGCTGACACATCCTAGAGAGACTAGACATAGGTTACCGCACACAGCAGAGTGTCAAGGTGGACATCATCATCATCATTTATTTACCCTTAAAGGCCCTTGGCTTAGGGCATTACATAAGGGGGGGGGGAAGCAGTCGTTACATATACAATGATCGGTAACAACAAAAAAGCAATACAAAGTGCAGGGTTCATGTTCAACATTAACATCATCAGAAGCATCAACACTAAGATAGGCACAGCGGCTCAAGAACAACTTGGAAACAAAACAAAACACGCATACACATTCAAAAACACGGCATCCCGAGGGTGACGAAGTAAACAATGGTAATACCCCTCATACCAAAGAACATGTACCCACAACACAATAAGGACACACGAAAGAACAGAGCGAAGGAGATACAGAAGAAATTCGGCACCGACAAGGATGCAGTCTTCGTAAACGCGGCTCGATACAGTCGCAGACGGTGGTTTACGGCCGCCGTAATTTATAGCGACAAGCCGTGTAAGACGTGCGCAACGATACGCACCACAAGTAACGAGACATTGGGAGAAGTAACCAAAGCGCTCAGACTGACGCCACCGTGATAGTCAGCGACTCTCAGACGGCAGTAAGAAACTTTGCCTTGGCCGAATATCCCCAGAGACACGACGAATACTTCTTGCTGGAGGTCAAGATTGCATAAGAAAGAGATACATCACATGGACACCCGCTCACACCCTCGCGGAGGACGGCTACAACGAGGCGGCACACGCCGCGGCTCGAGGGCTTACGGACCGAGCCGTAGTCGCAAGTGACGCCCCGGCACCCTCCGGACGTGACGGTGCGGTAAATGAGTGGGAATGGGTGGAAAGAATGACCACATATAATGACATCACGAAACGCTACAGGTTACAGAGGGGAAAATTCCCCGCGACCTCATCCAAAATTGACAAAAAAGCACTCTGTCGCATGGCGGCAGTTACAAACTAGGGCTTATCTGAATCCTGCGCTCTCGCACATCATATATCCGGATATATATCAAACGGACAAATGCAACACATGTGAATCCAGAGCAACTCTGGAGCCTATATTATGGGAATGTCGATATATATCGGCATTCCCATAATATATGCGTATATAACAATAACGAGAACGCGGGTCTAGCAGAAGGCTTCGCACGCGCTGGGAAGCCGCTCTGATCAGCCCCGCCCTCGAGGGTCAACTATGGGCAGTCCAGCGCGCTGGGGATGCCGCCAGGACCAAAGAACTCCTCGTCGTCCCCTAGGCGGGGCCTTTGGCGCTCCCCACCAACGCGCAGGGCACGCAATAAAGTTACTTCCTCCTCCTATTTTGTGCCTTCATCAACTTGCCTACTCCCATATGCACCCATCTTGATGTGCGAGCCTTGTGCATAGGATAGCAATTCCTGCAAATGTTTAAAGCGTGTTGCAGTTCTAACCACCTGCGCCTATTTTTGTTGCTAATACTGGTCTTTTTTTTACTAAAACTGCCCACCTGATCAGAAGTTAAAAATCCATAGTGGGTTGCATCGCCACGAAATGTCACTTGAACAAATGTGTGTGATGACAAGGCTGTTGCGGTTACAGAACCTACAGTGGTAACAAAATTGTTAACCCAAAGGAAATACGAGCGTTGCAAGGGCCAAACGCAGTGGAAGTCTCGAACGTATCACTTTAAAATCGCGTACCGCCGTTACCCGAGACTTACAACCGAAAAAGGACGAAGCACAGAACAATTCGGCGCATCCGTGCACGCGCACGAACTCGTACACCTTACTCACAACGGCAGATTTCGGACAGCTTTGTTTCGTGTAATAATTCTTCCTGAAATCTGGCAACAGAAAGGAGGTTGTGGAAAGGACACACTATGTAAAACAAATGCAGGCGCTGAATGAAACTACAAAAAACAAAAGACGAAAAAGCGGAGCCATGAGAAAAGTAATCCCACTTCCTCAGAAGTTGAAGTGAAGTGAAGTTGAAGTTTATTCATATGAAAAAACATAGGTACATAAATGTAATATACAGACGAGGGTCCCAAAGTAATCATACTGAAAACGGGACCCTCGGTTAGTATCTACAACAGAATTGTAACATAGTTGGCAGCGTAACAGTGGATAGTATAATAATAAATTAGTTGCAAGAAAAGCAAATGATAACGAAAAAAAAGAAGAAAGAAGAAAGAAAAAAACCAAACAAACTATGCTCTAATCGATATAGTGTGACAGAAATAACAACGGGAGTGACAAAATTTATACAATTGTTAAAGGCAAAAAGCAAAAAAAAAAAAGTACTGGAAAAAACATAGGGTCAGTTACACGCAAGAGCGTAGGCTGTAACAATATGCTAGATGTAAGCGCTAGAACGCTAGAAGTACCATGAACAGGGCAGAAGAAAGCAACGAGGGGGAATAAAACAAGAAGAGCTATTCTTCAATACCTTTCGAAGCACAGTAGCAGCAACTGCATAAGCAGTTGTCTAAAGTGGCGGCTAGGAGAAATAGAATCAGGCAAGTAAGAAAGCGCTGTTCAATGTGTACGCATTTTGTTTTTACTGCCCGGGAAAACGACCAGGTCGACGCCAGGTGCGCTCGTCTGATAGGAAAGTAAAGGGAGCACGCAGCACACGCGCTCGGTCTTATCTCTGCCAACCTTCCTACGCAACAAAAAATGCCATGACAGCATCCGAGGAAGCTCCCATACTTACTCTTTTACCTCCATCCGCTGCGTTCTGTAAGCCTCTGCAACAAAGGCCGCCACTTCTTTTCGGAAAAGCGAATCCACGCTTGCTACGTCGGGTGCCTCGTGGCCACCCCTGATTCCTCCAGGCGAAGCGCAGCATGTTGTTGTTCTGCGGGAGACAGCGGCTGTGAAAGGATCCTGGGTTGCTCCCAACAAGGGCCGCCGATCGGATGACTCTCTGATAAATGGCCTGCCTTGAAAGCAAGCAGGCAGCGCCTCTCGGCCCCAGGTCGTCGAGGGAGTCGGTCGGGAAGATGCACGGCTTTCCTGCCCCTACGGCTGCCGGTGTGCTTGCTCAGCTGCGTCGTTCACGAGCAGTCATCGTGTTGCATACTTCGAGTGCGTAGCTGTCAACCGATGCCAAATGACAAGGAACTGTGCCTCTGCCTTCTCGACAGCGCTGCTCGAGATTTGTGGCTTTCCAACCTACTTGCGGCAATTTGCTTTCTTTTTTTTTCCCAACGAGATCATTTGGTATTCCAGTGCTTCTCAGGGCTACTCAGTAAACAATTTCCTGTGGAGCTCCCCACGGGAGGAAAACTTTGCTTTTGCAGCCTGTTAGCGCGATGGCAAAGCTGCGGCTGTCGCCAAGATACTTGAGGAGGCAGTGCCAGTACCGGTAGATAACTTAAAGGCGGGCTCTATCTGTAGTTTGGATCACGCAAATAAAGGTACTCCCAGTCTTCAAGACGTCTTCAGATTGCAAAGGTTTAAATACCCGTCTACAAGTCAGTCGTCTGCTTTAGCCTACGCTTTGACTGTGACATGGGATTCCAGCTATATATAAAGGGGAAAATGTGCTGAAGAGCCACGATGTAGTGAGATACACGTTTCGAACAATAAGGCACCATGCAGCCGCAACTTTGACGGTTAAACTGCACGCTTATATTCCAATGTCTTAAATATATTAAACATGTCTGATACATCGAAATCTGGCACGTCACTTGCGCCGACTGCACTACTTCGTGAAGCACAAGTGAATATGAATTATCGGGGATTGATCCGTTGCGCACTGTCACCGAAGGGTCCCTACATGTGTTGCGGCTAAGTAGGTAATCATTCGACGTTAACTCGAAAGTCTGGATACAATATAGGATTCGGCTGGCTTCCACTATCGTTTCCGCTATTTCCGGCTTTTGTTTTCAACATTGCTTCCATAATTATGTAAAACAGCTTGTATTTAGCGGTCGTCATATAAATCTACCAGCGCTGCTGCTGCCACAAGCATAACATTACATCATGTGCACGTTGAAAATCAGAAGCCGAGCGATCATATCTACCACTGTCGACCATAGCATGGAAAGATTTCTGAGTAGGACCCTCTTTCTTCGGCCGAAACCGCAAGCTGTGTTTTCTACAGGTGACCTAGAAATGCAAGGTAGCGCCGCTAAGCTTGTCTGCGGCGTGGCACAATGGAGAGTGATTGACATTAAGAAGTGGGCGCGCTTAAGAAAGTTAAAAATTAAATTATGGGGTTTTACGTGCCAAAACCACTTTCTGATTATGAGGCGCGCCGTAGTGGAGGACTCCGGAAATTTCGACCACCTGGGGTTCTTTAACGTGCGCCTAAATCTAAGCACACGGGTGTTTTCGCATTTCGCCCCCATCGAAATGCGGCCGCCGTGGCCGGGATTCGATCCCGCGACCTCGTGCTCAGCAGCCCAACACCATAGCCACTGAGCAACCACGGCGGGTGCACTTAATAAGGTGAATTTACTTGGTATTCGTTGAGCTCGTCATCAATCTTTCAGTTCCGCTGTATTTACTAAAATGCAGTTTGTTCTCGCCGCTATTTGAACCTGAACCGAAACATGTGAGACATTATTTATGGCACTTCTGGACACACTTGACGGGCTAACAACTCAATCAGAGGCAGTTGGTTGTGTTTTGTAATTTTATGCGTTCTTTACTGCGGTGGGTACAAGAAAGCGTGTCCACGAAGTTCCGTTCCCGAACTCAGTTGTGTATAGTGTCCCCAACAGCAGAAACTACAATTAGAAGAAAGGTTACCACGCTACATTCCTTTCCAAGTAGCAATCGTTACCTTATTAGTCTTTTGTATACCTTCAGCAGATGGTCATATCGCGAAACGAGATTGCGAAACATTCCGAAACATTGCTATTGCGAAACATTGAAAAATTTGTCATAGTAGAAAACGATCTTTCAATTTAACTCTGGTTGAAGTGAGAAATCGTCCAAAGAACGGACAACGTGTTCAAATATCGAATGGTGGCACGCACTATTGCACTTTAGGAATGAACGTTAATTGCGCCTTTTCTTAAGTATAATAATATATATTTTGTTTTAATAGACAGTGATGGTACGACTTATTACCCATCGGAACAGCTGACACAACTTTTCTTCAAATAATCGTATGTATGCGTGTATGTATGCGGCGAGACATTTCATATTTAAACTGATCAAAACTGCTACCATGTGTGCTTTCTTGATACGACTGCCAGTCGTTTGGAAGATAAAGATGCGAATAATTTCATTAACATGGCATTTAAACCGAAGATCGAAGAACGCAAGAAAAAATTCCAACAAGAACAATTTATAACGATATCATGGTAAAAATTTCGTGATAACATCTGCTGCGCAAGATATGACCAAGCATAAAAAAGAAACATTGAATTCACTGGAACGTGAGGCCGAATGCCATGCATATTTCACCAGCAATGCCGCGCATCTTTGCAGGCCTTAAGTATTGTACTTGAGACAATGGAGGCCCCCACGTCTCATACTTGAAGAAAAGGCTTAGCTCTATCACCCATATACTAAGGTTTCTTGTCTATAAAACGTGGCGCACATCCGTGGCATCTATGCCTCAACTGTACAGGACGCTCTTCCTAGGATACTTGCGATCCTAGGAAGAGCGGAGGATACTTGAGACCATAAGAGACCATCGATTATCTTCCGCGCCACTGTTGTCACTTTGATAAACAACGACACACTGTCCAGTGGGTATTGAATAGACTGGACGATAGGCCATTTACAGAAGCAAAGGACAGTTTATCAGCCTAAAAAACTGGCCTCACAGTTTATCAGCCTAGAAAGCCATTCGAGCTCTTTTACAGTACCTGAAGGCTGCAGATTTGAGTGCCCGACTTTAGACATGTTGCACCTGGCTTAGTGCATGTGAAAGTGCGATCAGGACTCGTGTCCTCTCCCTCTCTTTCTTTCACTCCCTTCTCCCCTTACCCATGCGTAGGGCAGCAAAATGGGCAAAGCATGGTTAACCTCCCTGCATTTCATTCCTCCCCACCTCTCTCTCCGTGTCCGAGGTAAGCAAGTTTCCAAGCTTACCACCTCACCATTCCATTTTCAGGCGTGCAAACAAATACGGTGTCGGCCGTCCATTGAATGTTCATTGCATAAGCCCCTGATTGTGGTAATCATGCACTAACGCAAACGGCTGCATAAATATGCTGTTGTTCAGCACCCGTGTTTCTGTTTTACTTCCCCTTTCATATCTGTTCTCTTTTCACTTAAGTATCCTCTTGTACCTCTTATATCTTACGTTTTCTGTCTTCCGCGCAAGGCTGCGTTAAGTCTGGGTGCATCCTACTTATGTATAGTATTAGACTTGTAAAAATTTACGAATCAGGCAAAGTATTCAAGTATTGTTTGCGGGATTGCAAGCAATACTGCGTTGTATATATTGTCGCGTATGTAATGCGTTGTATATGCTGTAGGTTAACATGTTTGCATTGACTGAAAAAGTTTGAATTACGCTTCCCATATTTCATCGTCCTTATCATTAAGCTGGCTATACCCAACAATGAAGCTTTAGGGATGACTTTACCGTGCAGTAAGCGCACAGGAAGCTTTCAGTATTTTTTTTTACTTTGTTGATAAGCGCTTATTCAACTGCTGGCACAGCTGCGTATATGTACATGTGATATTATTCGGCTAATAGATTCATGTTAAATAAAGACGTTTTCATGTTGATATAAATAATGTTAAGATAGCCAATACTTCGCCCCCAATTTTTCGACACCACTTACTGAAAAGAAGCTAAAAGTCAAATCAAAATGGAATATTTTGCATACAGTTGCAGGGTGCGCTAAAAGGGGCAAGTAATGACACACGCAGACACACAAACACACGCACAGAAAAAAAGAAGAAAAAAAGACAGCATTATCTACAGTAGACAAACCGCCAATGAAAGTCTGCGGAGAGGAAAATATGCAAACAGCAAGTGAAATATCCCGTCGGTTTCGAGCACTAATGATGACACGACAGCATTAATCAAGCGAACTGCGTGCTTTCGATTGCAAGCGACTAATGACGCCGTTAAGAGGGCCTATGGTTGGCTAATGAGCACACGAAGCAACCTTATCAAGCAGCGTGGAACGCTCCCTTTTTTTCCCCTCTCAACATTGCCGCTTCCATAGCGAACACGTTTATAAGTTCCTGATGCTGCTACAGATGAAAAGAGGTACGCCGGGTATAAAGTTTTAAGGTGACTTGCAAGCATTGTTGGCAGCATTTTTTGTAGTTGCTCTTTCCCTCCTTTTCGCTTGCAATGAGAAACAAAAAGTAATGTGGGATTTCACTCTTATAGCGAAAATTGAGCGTTCCAACTGTCTTATACGTTTAACGGTACACTGTGCAATCAAATAATAATAATAATAATAATAATAATAATAATAATAATAATAATAATAATAATAATAATAATAATAATATTAATAATAATAATAATAATAATAATAATAATAATAATAATAATAATAATAATAATAATAATAATAATAATAATAATAATCAGCCTATTTTATGTGTACTGCAGGACGAAAGCCTCCCCCTGCGATCTTCGATTACCCCTGTCCTGCGCCAACGGATTACAACAAGCACCCGCGAATTTTCTAATTTCATCGCACCACCTAGTCTTCTGCCGTCCTCTACTGTACTTCCCTTCTCTTGGGACTCATTCTGTTACCCTTATTGTTCAACAGTTATCTAACCTGCGCAATACATGACCAGCCCAGTGCCATTTTTTTCTCTTAATGTCAGTTAGAATATCGGCCATACCCATTTGCTCTCTGCTCCAAACCACTCTCTTTCTGTCTCTCAAGAATATGCCTAGCATTCTTCATTTCATCGCTCCTTGTGCGGTTCTTAACTTGTTCTCAAGCATCTTTGCCAGCAAAGAAGTCTCTGCCCCATATGTCAGCGCCGGTAAAATGCACTGATTATACACCTTCCTGTCCAATGATAATGGTAAGCATCCAGTCAAAAGCTGACAATGTCTGCCGTATGCGGTCGAACGCATTTTTATTCTTCTAGGAATTTTCTTCTCATGATCAGGGTTCCCTGTGATTATTTGACCTACGTAAACGTACTCCTTCACAGACTATAGAGGCTGACTGGCGATCCTGAACTGTTGTTCCCTTGCCCGGTTATTCAATCAAATATTTGAGACTAAACGTCCGGGGCACAACCACTGACGCTCGAACTGCAGGACAGATCACGTGACTTGTCGAACGACACTCATCCTTTATCTCATTCAGTGCATTTTTTGCACATGCCAATAACCTAGTCTTCAAGTTTCAAATGATGAATGTATAGCGGGCGCACGGTATATATTGTGGACAATATAGTTGGATGTACGGGGCGTATCATCTTCAAGCTTTATCGAATTTTTAAACATTGCCTGTGGCAGAAAACGTAAGTATTGCCATAGAGGTTGATTATTCTAAGAAGCGTACATTACTATCACGAGAAAACAAAAATTGCGACATCGAATGCGATATTCTTCGAAGCGTGTTCAACCGAAGAGACTGCAGACCATGTTGAGAGGTAAAGATTCTTGGACCATGTCCCCACACGTCGCACACGGGCGTGAAGTGATGGACAATCGCACACGTTCGCCGCGATGGTAGCTTCCTCCCTCTCTCTCTCTCCTTTATTTTCGTACTTTAAGAGGGAGATTGAGCTGGGGAGCGCATATATAAATACATAAGAAAAGATAAATCATTTTTCTCGGCAACCACTGCACCAAATTTGAGGAGGTTGGCTGCATTTAGAAGAAAACTTAAAATCTAGCGACTTCTGGTTGGGAATTTCTTATTTAGGTAGTCCGTATTATAATAAAAATTGGCAAAAATATCTAACTTTTCCGAAACGAAGTTATCAAGCTTACTGCTCTGTAACTCAGCAATGAAAAACTATATCTTAATTCAGTAAATTACATATGATAGTACATACAAAGCGGAAAAAATTGATGTATTATACATAGCCATCAAGTTTATCACTAATATATGAGTAGGACTTTTGCGAAACCCTTGTATACAATATAACAACTTCACGTAAGATATTAATTGACGTATCAAATTTGTGCGCTTTAAATGCTGTAAGCGATGCAACATACGGAACTGCGATATCGGTTCTTGGTGCGTATACACGAATTTGTAATTTTCGGGATTCTATTTTCCTAACCTTACCAATTTCTTAAAATTCTTTCTAAATCAGTTCTAAATCGAAATTCTGCTTGAAGGGTCCCTACAATTTAACTTTACTTCTCAGATGCACCAAAATTCAATTCAAATCGGCCCAGTAGTTATCTCAAAAAAGCGTTTCCGCGTTTTACACGCATTTGAATATGTGCCATCGCAGTAGGGCCTATGCTAAACTTTCCTCTTAACCCCCTTGCATCGCATAGGAAAGCAAACCGGACGCGCGTCATATCGGCGTCCCTGCTTTTCGTTCTTTCTTTTCCTGGTCCTCCTCCTAGCCCACCTCTTTCTACCTGAAAGAAAAGCTTCTGATCAGTTCTTAAATTTTTTAGTACAAGACTTACAGGGCGTGCTAAGGAGAGATGACGTAGCAGGCCTAAGTAAAAACAAACGGACGTAATAAATTGAAGGATTACACTTCCTCAGGCATGGGAAGAAAATTTTGCTATAAAAAATGCCCCAACTTTCTTCCTCTTTGCTTCGATGTAGTTTAGGGTGAAAAGAGAACATGGATGTCTCCCTGCTTTAGAAACTCCAAGACAACAACCACTAGAAAAAATAACAGCAGCAAAGTGATCGAGTGTTTCCCCACCGTATCCTAAATGGTTTTCAACAATGAATCATTTTGATCTACCTCCTCAGGCTTGTGGCAAATACATGCGCAGAAAAATGGCCGAATGAATAAGTAAGCAAAAAGCCGACCGACTATGTGCTGCAAGACACAATCGTTTGTGTACTTCATTCTAATGCTTTTTTGTCGACTGGAAAAGATTACCTGAACGCGGTACAGCTATTTTTGATCCATCGCGTTCTTGTTCGCCGCGCTTGCTCTGTTTGCGCTGGCATTATGCAATGCGCATGTTGTTTACTTTCCTATCTGAATGTACCTGAAAGCGACGGCGATACGTCGTATGCTGCGGTCTCGCACTCGCAGGTGTTTACCTTATTCTTAATGCCTCGAGCGATTTCCTTCTTTTAAAGAGGAAAGGCAAACAATTCTGCCAAAGCTCTTCGCCATATGTTTTTGTCCAGTGTGCAAGCGCAGCTGAGTACTTTTCGTGCGATGCTTGCCTACTTTTATGATTGATGCCCTCACTCCCCCACATAGATAATTTTTGCAGCTTTCTAACGTTCCATAGACATGGCTGCTGAGGGTTCCTCTCCGGTAGAGATGAAAATATGCATGCATATCGCGAGAAAGTTGTTTCTACGTTTCATGCTAACCCTTTTGTGTTGTTTTACACCTGCAGCTGTTATATACACCCTTTCCGATTAATTCAGATAGTTGCCGCTGAGTCGACAGTTTGAGAAAATCAGGGTGTTCCACGAAGTTTGGGCCCTTTCTTGAGCAAGTAAACGAACCCGCTTCACAGCGTCTGTCGTTGACAAAGTAATTGGAATTGTCTGCGTTCCTCTATGGGCTGACCGGGCGGCGTCATCAGCAAGGTCATTTCCGGCAATGCCACAGTGCTCCGGAAAACATTGGAAGCTGTTATTTGCCTTCATAAGGGGTTCATGGAGGGAGCTCTTCTCTAGTTTCAAACACCAGTTGTGAATGGATCTTGCGTCGTAAGGCTGACTGAACACTTCGAAGGGCTGCCTTGGAGTCCTAAAAATGACCCACTTTCTAGGTTTTGCTTTCGCTATGTCAGTAACAGCCGTAACTGCTGTTCGGTAATGGATTCCATCGACAACTAATAATACATATATTATGGTCACGGTTGATTTCTAAAAAAATTTTTCACTTTTCAAAAGCATCTTTCAATTTTTCATTTAAACGTCCAAAGTATAAGGAATAAGTTCTATAACATAGATGAATTATCCAGACAGATCGGTGCTCCATTTTACGTCTTGCTTTTTAATGAAACATGGTAATTTGATGCCGACCCTCCTTTATGGCTCAAGCATTACACGCACGACGGACTAAACACAACCCGTGCACGCGGTGGCGGGATAGTGGCCTTTGTGCAGAAAAGTGTTCGTTCGGAGAACACCACCCTTCAACCGCACAAATTAGGGACGTCACGACCGAGACTATCAAATACCCCGACGATTTTATATTGTTGAGCCAGAAATAGATTTTTATGCGCCCCAATTTAAACAGTATATGAAAACATTTTGTTAAATCATGTCATTTCCTACAATGAATGTACTACAATGTACAATGTACATCCTACAATGAATGTAATGTACTGTACTGTACTGCAATCCTGGTCAAAGAATGTAGTTTTGAAATATGTATTGGTTTGTGTTGCTTTTCAAGGATACCGGATGTAAAACTTATGTCAATAATTTTTATCATGCAAGGTCCATCAAGAAAATATCTAACAAAATGTGCGTACAATGCGAGTAAACATGCCTGTATGGAATGAGAAATGTACCAGTATGCCAAACGTTAACAGGAGCAAGCGCCTCTGTCAGGCGACGTGGCCTTTAGCTGTTGCGCTTGTTTCTTGTATAAGAAATAAATAAACTGAATTGCATTGTCCGACGATATATGACGGATAAATGAACAGGAGCAATGGCCCACTTGGTGGAAAATTAACTCTGTATTACTAATTGATGACAGTTGAAGGACGGAAAGTGTCTGATGGACCTCGTATGGCTCGTTATTGTAGGGTTTTATGTTATATGGCGTATAATGCTGGCACACTCACCAGCATTCAAGTTCCCTCAACATCACCTTCTTTACTTTCGATATCTTCGTTTCAGTCTCTTCCCACGACCACATTCCACGTGCGGTCTTCCTTTTCCGCTGTATCGAATGTCCAACCTGGTGCTCATTTGACACTTATTCTAAGACTCACCACGCACCACCGTCATTTACTTGAAAAGCTTTTGTGATACTCCCACTTTTCCGTTTGACAGCGCAGGCGTCTATGTCCTCAATAACAACTATGTAGCGACGTAATAAGTTGGAAGGCGGCATAGGCTGTCTTTGATAAACGGAGCGTTAGAATAAGGAATATTGACTTCTTCAACCATTCTCGAAGCCTCCCAAGTATTTACCTATTGTGACAGACTAATCGTCGAAGGTAAGGTGAGGGAATCGTCGAAGGTAAGCTGCACCTCGCTGTAGCACATTGGCCGGAAAACGAGAAACGTAGTGTCTCAATGTGTAAAGCGTCACAATGTGTTCATAGGTACACGCACCTGTAAACACCGTAGTCAGCACCAGGTTTACTGCCCTGTTTAGAGTGGGAAAGAGAGATAAATAAAGATTCACGTACTCCTTTCCACTTTTGGCCGGTGTATCACGGCTGTCAAATGGCCCAGGGAAGTTCACACCCCAGCATAAAACAGCATTGTTTGATTGATCCATTTGTTTATCAGTGATGCAGAACAATTGCAGATCCGGGACGCGTATTTCCAATTACTAGTGGGCACAGCGGGGCGTGGCACTTGCGGAAACGACGGACGTTTGCGCGCATGCGCGATAAGAGCGGGTGCGAGAGAGGAAATGTGGGGAGTTTTGCTCCTTGAAAATACGACTCTGCCTAGGTACTACGGAGGAGTTTCTTGGCGTGCGTTGTATGCTCTTGTCCCTAGGCGTGCCGGCAGAAGTCACGGGTCGCGGTAGTGCTGAACTAAGCATCGCAAGTTGGCGGCTCCACGCAATTATATTTATTCGATCATGTTTTTACTAATGAAAGCAACGTGTCATTATTTCGCATTATTGGCGGTGCCTCCAGGACCCCAAAGCGGCAACGGGGACATCAAGGCTAGAAGCCGGATTGGTCCGTGGGTTGGGGCTCGCAGAGGCCTGCGCGTGCCAGGGGAGTATAATATCGGCTGTCCGCGATAGCGGACAGCCAGTTTTTTATGCGAACACCCCCTGGCACGCTTCGGCCTCTGCGGCCCCAACCCACGGGCCGCCCGGCTTCCAGGTTTGATCCCCCCGCTACCGGTTGGGTGCATCGTAGATCCTGCGCCGCCTGCTTTAATATAACCTCCGGTGCTCTCCTGAGGCCTCCGTTTGCCGGTTACATGAGCCCTCCTGGAGCAGTGCTTGTAAAAAATCCGGTCTACCGTCGCGACGAAAAAAAGCGACCCGCGACTTACACAACACCAGTCAGAACATTGGCCCTTCAGACACAGCGATCACCAAGCGGCGTCCGCGCCCACTGCCTCACCGCGCGAGCACCCAGCGGCGGAGCGTATAAACCAACTCGACCGCACTCCGCAATGCCGGCATGTCTAGGGCACAAACGAATACAACGCGCTCTCAGAAACCTCCTCCGTAGTGCCTAGGCTGTCATATATTCAAGGTGCAAAAGTCTCGAGATTTTCTCTCGCGCGCCCGCTCTTACTCGCGCCTACGCAGAAACGCCGAGCGCTGTCAAACGCGCCACGCCCAGCTATACCTACTAGCAATTGTAAAAACGCATGCGGGACGTATCCGCCGTCGTCGTATTGAAAAGTATTTGCTTAACATGCGCTTCATTGTGTGGCACCCCTGAAGAACACGTTACCGAAAATGCAATAGTCGAAACCTCAATTCTTTCAGGTAATCTTGATGCTATAGTCGACCTTTCGTGCAAAGTATTTATTCATCGTAAATGTGCGCATTTCACACAGGACACTGGAAGAAAATCGCTGACGCTCTCGAATAAGCCTGAATAAGTGTTATGACATCGTGTGGAGCAATCTTTTGCATTAAAGTTGATACAGGTGACTGACCGTAACCTCGTAAAATGAACAAGGCAGGTTGCCACGCACGGACGAAAATTATTCCTCTACCTTGTGGGAGCACTTCTGAGTGTCTGTTCAAACCACGATTTATGGCGGCCAATTTACGGGAGGAAGAGGAAGGGGACATCGCGAGGTAAAGACAAAGACACCCGCCACGTAAATGCGCTATAGTTATACCTTTTCTTTGGAAAACAAAAATGATTTAACTATGAGCTGAAGAATGCTTTTTATCTGCCTTAATTCTTTGGAATACATTACTTTACTGTATTCTCTCGATAGGTCAATGTCATACTAAAATAAGTTACACCTAGGTTTGGCATCGAACATAGCATTCAAAATGTGCTCCATTACTTACGAAAGCACAAGCGCTAAGAAAAACTGTTAGTCTGTTTTTCAATCTTTATGCTAAAGCCCTGCAGCTTAGCTGTCTTCATTTCAGTTACGCTCACCGTATTTAACTCGTACCCATTCCATCACTCTTACCTGTTTCCAAGAACTAGTTTCCATTCCACGGAAACTAGCTCATTTCGCATCAAATGCGAAATGATCGGGGTATTGATTTTGTTTGGAAGCACTTTGATGTCTGAAGCCTCGCTGTTTTTTTTAGTCGTCGCTCTTATACCGTTAACTTGAAGCAGGCAGTGGTGATTGTTCTCTGAATACGCACGTGCGGGTGCAGCAAGCGTGTACAAGCAGATGTCGCAAGCAATTCTGCGCGACATCAATTCTTGCTTGCGCTGCTGATATGAAATCGTAAGTTTGAAAGCAGAGAAACACCGCAAGAGACTAACATCTTCCTTCTTCCGCACATTTCTTCTTTCTTCAAGCTTCCACAAATTTTCCACTCACTGCCGCTTCTACAGTTTTTATTCTTGTGGCTGTTGCATAGACATAGTTAGGCAAATGTTACCAGTTCAATGGGCCTCATTTTGAAGTTGCGCTAGCCAAAATGGTAGGATTGCTAGGAAGAAAGAAGAAGAATGATATTTTTTTTTTCAAGACAAAAAGGAACAAGTGTTAAGGCGTCTAGGGGCTCCATGGATGAGAAAAAAAATGAAGAGATTAGGCTATTTTTGGATATGTGTTTTATCGACCATAATATTATAAATATTTGACGGAAGCATTCTAAACGGGGGAATTAGATGCGATCCATTTGGGTAATTCCCGATTCTATGGATCTAAGCTGCAGAGAAAGGGAGATAGATTATAACTCGAGGAAAGACGGAGAGGTAAGAGCAGTAGCAGGTACCTAACAGAATGAAAGAAAGTATTCAACGAACTAAACTTGTACGCGGAAAATGCAATTCACCGAAATTTTTGGCCGACCAACGTGACAGCGGATCATATTGTAACACGCGTATATACATATACTCTGGGCTTACGAAAAAAGCAAACGCGCAAGCCTGCTAACATTACTGTAATTCATAGGACACCAGCTAAAGTGTTTGTGGACTGGATGTTACTGATTCTCGCAGCTTAAACAGAAGACTTTAGACCGCCTAATCAGTTTGCAAACCTACAAGTTGAATACTTCCAGAAAAACATGCGGCCGAAGAAATTATGAAATATAGCATGACTGCAGTTTGATCCGTACATATTGCAATAGTGCGTGGAATAAAACGCAAAACTATAAGTGATTTACTCCACACTGCAAATGTGCTTTTAACAGTGGTGTGTGTAATCCTGCAGAACACTAATCTTTTTACACCTTTGTTTTTTGAACCCATAATGCACCAACCCCCGACAGCCTACAAAGCCACAGGTCAATTTCCTGCCCCTTCCTATCCCATCTAAGCTGCTATATCTTGGTCACCTGGTGTGAGGTCTTCTGAATGACATCTTGGTTGTCTCGATTTAACGTCAAATGTCATTTGCTGCACATGAAGTCCCACGTACACGAAACTGTAAGTAAATAACAAAACAGCGCACTTCTGTTATTCATGCTTATTGGTAAAAACAGTGCTGAGCTCAATGAAAGTCACAGCGCTATGAAAAACGTAGGGCGCCAATGAAAAAGTCCCACACGTTCATTCGCAAGCCGCGTGGAAGAGCTGAATGCTTATCTTGTTCTCAACTTTTATGCAGATATTGAAGTCGTCTGGCGCGGTTCTAAAAACACCTGCATCAATTTCATTACATACAACTCATCTACTATATTAACTACCACAAAACGGAAAGTTTGGCTACCAGAACCAAACCCTCTACTTCGTTAAAATTTGGTAAAACTTCGATATCTTACGACAGAACACACACTGCAGAATCTAGACTTATCAGTGGTGAAAGCAACGCAAATACAGTCTGCTATGAAGGATTGCGCAGAATAGCGTTGCGGTAAATTTCGAGAGCTTTGTTGGCATTAGCGTCTCCCGAAAAAGAAAACGGTAGAAAAAAGGGTTTCCGCATTACTATCCCGAGTGAATGCCATGGACGTGGCCAAAAATCAAACCTGCGATTTCTATTTGAGCAGATTGATGTCGCAGACACTGATGCATCACCTCGGGTACGTAGATGTGGCGTTGCTACTCACAGTAACGATCGTTCAGGGGTGTTGCTCTGCATCGACTCACAGATGGATGTTTTTCAAAGCCGGTGTGTATAGAACCGCGCGCCAGCAATATATAGTTTCGAGTATCGTCTGAATATACGTTTTACTTATTACCGTACGAGCATAATACTGATTAAGGGGACACAGGACACTGTTAAAACTTGAAAAAAAAAATCGTAACAACCCTCAATGCAGCGCGTTTTATGCAGTCATCAAAAGAACACCTTGCTTTAAAGAAAGTAAAAAGAAGAAAGAATACATTTTACGCAAGATCGCTGACTTAAAATGCTACTCCCACCAAATCCCTGTGAACTATAGACAACGCATTTACATCGACTTGATAGCATACGTTTTTCAGCCTTCATAGCATGTTCTCAATATCGCCGAAGCCAAACGTTACTTATCTGCAAGTAGTAGGTAACCTATAACATAGCCAGAAAATTCACTTCTACTTTTCCCAGATTTACTTCTGAATCATACTACAATTTATAAGCGTCTTCTAAATATTGAGAGAGCGACGCTTGTTGGAATGCATAGCTCAATTCCTATTGCTAGGACACAAGTACAGAAGCGGCTACAAATAGCTGTAGCTGGAGACAGGAAGAAGAGTGCACCAAAACTACTCACTAAAATTTTTTTTCTTTTCGCTCTATTCCACCGAAAGCTTTAGAGGTCAATGCCATTTACCGGTTTCCTCACCGTTGTAGCAATTTCGCAGTCATCTGCACGAGTATCGTCTGCGGTTGAAAGTTTAAGCAGTGGAATGCTTGATGTTGCAATTAGAAACTTGGCATCAGTGGCCTTGACGACAAAAGAGGCGGTTTCGCTATTTCGAATGACCGTCTTTCAAGGTGTACTCGTTGACCCCAGTGCCTGTGGGTGGAAAGGGGCATCTGCTGCGAAGTTAGTGCCCCTGCAAGCCAATATAAAACCATTTTACCTATGTTTTTTTGTACTTCGAAAAATGAACAATACCAATTCGTAAACAGATTTCTTTAAAAGACAAGAAAGCTATGCGGAATGCGAATCAAGATAAAGAGTAGCCCGAATCAGGCTAAAATAATGACATACAAAGAACAACTAAATATATTTGAGGTAGTATTGTATATCTGTGCCGTGGGGTGTGCCTTTACACGGTGTGGAGAAGGTGTCGCTTCTCAACCCTCCCAGCCCTACCATTGCCGTTCTGTCGGTTAGGAAGTCCTTGACGTAGTCGTGTACTTTCCTTTCGCAGTTGGTGTTGTTCAGGCCCTCCTTTATGGCCGCGTGGCTGACGTTGTCGAAGGCGCCAGTTGATGTATGTCGAGCGCCATCACAACGTTTTCACCCGCCTTGGGGATTGTGTCGAGTACCTCCTCTTTGAGTTGTAGGAGGACGTACTGCGTCGATAGGTTGGCCCTGAAGCCATACATGCTGTCAGGGTACCACCTCCCGTTCTCCAGGTGCAGCTGGATCCTTCTGGTGACTATCCTCTCATACAGTTTTCCCAGGCACGACGTGAGCGAGATCGGCCTGAGATTCTCGATCAGTAGTTTCTCGCCCGGCTTGGGTATCATGACCACGACGGCGTGTTTCCATTCCAATAACGAGCACAAATAATGAAAAATCTCATGCTATAAAAAAGTTGGAATCAATTTACTTCGAGCCCGAGTAGCATTCATTGGCGGAGCTGTACGGGCTCATTGTCACAAAAGTAACGACAAAAGCATTTTCGCCTCGCTGTTTGAATATCTTTTCTATTCCTTCGCTATTTTCTTTTAAATAGAATCTCGTTCACCACAGATGATCTTTGTTTATTGCGCAATGAGGATTTCATGTAGCTGCAATAACCACCGCCCAGAAGAACGAAGGCACGATAAGACGCTCGAACGTCGCTCTGTTCATACAGGATTGTGTCACTGTTAGAACGAAAATCTGAAATTGTATGACAATTGAAGATATGATATAGCATCTACTGGAGATGCATGTGAGAGTAGAGTTCAACTTATGTTCCAACTACGGGACTATTGAGTTTTTTAAAACACTCAGTTTTCCGTTATGGGTATGTAAGCATCCAGCATCGTTCACCAGCCGATTTCAGCGACAGTGTAGTCGAAAAATATGGGCTGATAGCCCAGGCATGCAGTGCAGTTTAAATCTGTTTGCGTCGGTGTGTGAAGTTTAAAAATGTGGGGTGATGGCGGTGGCAATTCAATGTGAAACTGTAGATAGTTCTCAAAGATAGTACCATAAAAACAAAAAAGAAAACAACAAAAGCAGTGCGATGCTCCTGCTACTCCTCTCCCGCGAGAAGTAACCTGATAACATGCCATGTGCAGGGATTTTTTATTCGTTCTTTCCTCGAGCTTCCATTAGTATAATATTCCTTTATATAGAAAACATTTCTCCATAAGTGCAGATAATAAATACATATTTCTCTTCACTCAGAGTCGTACCGTTGCCACCAAAATCAGCACAATTCACGAGGAAATGTATCACTACTCATGGAATGACGAACAAGAAAGCTGAATGCTGTAATAATGCTGCGGAAACCCTCAAGGTGAAGAAAAGTTATCAATACAGGAAAAATGAGACATCCACCCAATCGTAGCATTCGCTACAAAGGAAACGTATATGGGTATCTTGAAAGAAAACCCTCGCAGATGAAGCAAAATTCGTCCTGGTCCGGAACTCGAACCCGGGACCACCGCCATTCCGGGGCAGCCGCTCTGCCATCTGAGCTAACCAGGCGGCTAGCAGATGGTTAGGCAAAGTCTAGTTCATCAAAAACTCGAAGCAAAGTTGAGTGCCTGTCCCGCAAATTCAGTGGTCCCGTGTTCGAGTCCCGGGCCAGGATGAATATTTCTTCAACTGCAAGACTTTTCTTTCGAGGAACACGTATGGGTTTCCTTTGTAGCAATCGCTACGATTTGGTGGATGTCTCATTTTCCTTTTATCTGTTTAGAAAGCTGATTGCTTACGTAAACCATGCATTTCTTTAGATAACCGCAGGTTTTTCTCGAGGGCATGCGTGCTTGACTTCATGCAACTTCCATGAAAACCTGATTAGCATAGCACGCTTTCTTTCAATATGTTCCACGCATGTATGCTGTGCGCAATTAAATCATAATAAAAGAACATTTTCAAAGCTCTAAGGAGACCTCTTTCTGGCGTCCATTGCTTCATTCAATATTTTGTATCCCGAATAACAGTGTGAGTGTGTGTGTGTGTCGCCTTCTTTAACAGTGTTCTTGAAACAGCTATACGGACGACGACGAAAAGTACACAAACGACAGGATGGGTACGTCGTATTTCTACTTTTAGCCCTCGTCCATAGCTCTGCTTTAAGAACGCTGTCAAGATGAACCAACTCACCCAAATCAGAGCATTGTTATCTTTTCTCTTCCGCACTCTACCATTGTGGGCCCCTTGTTTTTTCCGCGGGTTATACTTTTGCCATTCTTTGCTGTGCGGCTCCTCGTAGTGTACACAAGGCATTCTGACAAGCGTGTTGTTTCTGGCACCTTGGTACAGTTATGGAAACTGGTTCTGAAGAGAAGACTATTCTGAACGTTTCTTTCTCGGCGGCGTAGCGTGGTCCGTTTTGTACTGACGCGAAGCTCTTCGCTCGCATTGAATGGTTTACTGACGCCTGAAAAGGAAGTTTTTCAAATAACACGAAAATTACAAGCTACCTTTCGCTTGGCGGTAAGCACGGATGCGTTCGCAAGAGCAAACTAAGCGATCGATTCGCCCTTTCTAGGAATTTTATCTGCTCTTGCGCTAGAAATTACTATCCCAAGCTACGGAAAAGCTTTTACAAAGCTAGGGGGTTACCTGTGTTCGTGAAAGAAGATGTATATGTGATCCTAATGTTCTTCTAACCACTTTACAAGGTTTTCACTTTCATATTGATGCTCGTGTACTCAGCAGGCTGGTAAACGGGGTTAATATAGAGGCGGCGATCCTCTTAATTTCTTTTCCATTGCATTGCGATTTGCTCGTTCGCACTTTCCTGCCTTTCCTCTTCCTTACTCTCTTTCTCTCTCTCCTCCTTGAGCGTTTACGCAGAGGGATATGCCTGAATGCACCAACACTACTTCTTTTCGGTTGCCCAGGCCTTTTACATGTTTCACGAAGGCCGACGCTTCAGATGCATTCACTCGTATCAAGGAAAGTGGCAGAGGTCCCTTCTCTGCTGCGACCCATTCGCTCTTCGTCCTCAGTGAACATCCAGTTGCCTGCTAACATATGACTCTAATTGCAGCATTTCCTGTCTGATACTTATAAGCTGAATTAGATTTCAGAAGCTTTCGTGGTGCTTTCAAAACACACGCAAAATAAATTTTGATGAATAAATATAGTTGGTCTTAGAGCCAGACATCATCGCATATTTTGCACGATTATGTCTGGTGACCATGTCATAACAACATTGTTAGAAATGTTAGTTTTTCAACGGCGCGGTGCATCGCGTAGAGGAAGCAAACACCTTGGTGCAGTTGACGTCAATCCAAGAATAGATTATATGATTAGTTTTTCTATGTACTTTGATATTAGTTGATATGATGATATTACTTTCATTTACGCTTCATTTATGATATGCTTTGTTTCTTAAAATCTAGCCCTGTTACGCAAGTAATACAGCCTGCGTATTGCCTGGCTGTGAAAGAATTAGCATTCGGCGTCGCTTCTTGTATCATTGCCTCTGTTTCACGCATTTACAGAATATTTACGCATTTACATTACATTTACAAACAGAACCTTTAATATGTACTGATGTTATCAGTGCATCTTTGATAATGTGTGATGGTTGTGCCAAATGCACAACCAGCTTCTGATGGAGTTCTGGTGTGGCGCGTAGATTGCCGCGGCTGCCGGTTTTCGCCGCACAAGCCCTCTTTTGGCTTCGGCGCTTCCGTTTTGTATACTGTTTTAACTATACTGAATAATAATAATAATAATAATAATTATTATTATTATTATTATTATTATTATTATTATTATTATTATTATTATTATTATTATTATTATTATTATTATTATTATTATTATTATTATTATTATTATTATTATTATAATAATAATAATAATAATAATAATAATAATTACTTTGTGAACTCCTCCTTGATGAATGTGAACATCACGCACTGAGGTTCAATTTCCAGTACACTCCAGGTAGGTCAATTGTTACGACGATCTTCTGCCGAACAGGAGGTCCAGGGTTGCATTCCCAGCCGCGGCTGCCGCATTCCTCAAGGGTCATGATTCAAACACACTCGTGCACGTAGCTTTAAATACTCGTTGAAGAGCTACACGGGGTCAGAATTATTGTCCAAACCACCCTCCACAGCGTCATTGAAACCTCGCGTGTTATTTCAAGACGTTCAACCCCTGAATTGCTTTGAAAATTCGCTACTTTTCCTAGACTCATTGTAGGCACTTTTTGCTCTCATTGACTCAAGATATCGAAAATTCTTGCTCATAAAATGTTAATGTAGCATTTATTGTAAATGGGCTTTTTTGCGCAATTACCGACACTAGATAAAGAAATATTGAATGAGTTTTAGACGAACTTTGGCGCACTCAAGTTCATTATTACCACGTTCTCAGACCATTGTGAATTAATGAACTAATGAAACTGATCGAGTCCTGGAAAAAAAAACCTCAAGTGCAGTTATCGAACTTCATTTTTGACGCATTATCAACAGCAGTACAATCCAAACAAGCAAACAGAGAGTGCATGTGAAGGCACAGAACTTCCATCATTACAATTTCCGTGGTTTGTTCCTTTTTTTTTAATTGTTTGCCTTTCTTACGTTCGCGTTGTGACCAAGAATGAACAAGAGCTGAGGCGTCACGAATGCTATAATTCCTGTCGTGTACTTCATATCTAAGACCCAGTAGCATTATCGACGCATTTGTATGCCAAATAAAAAAAATATTTCCGAACAACAGCACTTGCCAGTGCCGTTTCGGTGCCACGTGGGGTATACGGTTTAATGAAAAAACACATGTACATCTCTAATCGCGCATCCCACGTGCGAGCCCGCTTGAGTGGTGGCGTATAACGGAAAGAAGAAAAAAAAACGATGCGATTTCGCTTTCTGGAGATCCCGCCTGATTCATCCATTTAGACATCAATGTTTATGGGAAGTCTTCATAGTCTTTGTTCGGTTCTGTATACGGGGTTCGGCGGCCGCATTGCAATTTGGTACGTGTTTACGGCACAAAAACGGCGTACAAGTTTATGACCGTTGCAAGCATGTGGCCAAGTTCTAACAAGCAACTCAGAGTTTAATTTAGTTTTATTATTAGTGCTGCGACGAATTTCAACGGTAGTGTTTGAACAGAGTTCGAAGTGTTTTGTGCATTTTGATATGCGCTCACTTACAGTTCCATTTCTTTTCCCCCTTTTCTATCGCTGCCTTAACAACCGGAATAATATGTGTTCGCTGCTGCCAACTTGACGAAAGCTTCATTTGCATGCTCTACTAACACAATCGTGCTTTTATTTACGGACCTAGGCGCGACGAGAAGGACACCCTGGCAATCTAGCAATCTTGCCTTCTTGAATGAAGGAGCAGGTTTACGGGAGTTATACTGCGCAGATGAAGACGTGAACAGAAAGCGGATGCAAAAAAAAAAAAACAAATGCGGGGAAGCATTTTTTATTCGCAACGCCAAACTTGAAGATGGCGCGTGCAGCGTCTCCCCGCGAAAAACGCGCTCATGCCCCCAGGGGAAAACTGTGGGGGCGAGAATTGGAATACATCACTGGCTGCTCAAGTGAGGCACGCGAAGGGACAAGTACACAAGGGGAGTTTTCCGGGGCAGTGTTGGACAAACGGCGTAGCCACGTGATTTTGACGCGCCTTTTGTATAGCTTCGATAGGTGCCCTTTGCTCTATTCACTTTTATTTCTTGTATCCAGATACCTTGCGCGAGTTGCGTTTAGATGGCGCCACCGATGATCTCGATCTTCTGTTCGGATACTAGAGTGCCAGAGTATCCGGACATTTTTATTTAGATTTTTCCTTCTTTTATTCTTTTCATTTTTTCTGTGTGGCTCCTTTTCAAAGTTTTGCTTTTGTTTACACTATAAAACAGGACAAATAACACTGTTCCTCGAACAACAATATTAGTTTTCTAATTCTGAGAGCAAAACCACCAAATATTTGTGATTGCGTACGTTATCTCAGAAGAATAACTTGCAGGCGGTGAGCAAATCGCGTTTAGCATAGATTACGAATAGATAGGCCTCTTTTCTTATATGCACTATCTTCAGCATGGGGCAATGTAGCTGATTAAGTATTTATTCTTGCATACTTTACAAGGCCTCAGCGCATTACCTGTGCGCACCTTCGTCATAATTTCGTTTGCTCGTTTCTTGTAAGAATGCATATTTGCGCTAAGTGCACGTCCCACTTTACAATTGTTTTAATGGAACAGCAGATTAACTTGGCCTCATGACCTAAACTTTATTTGGAATCTTACTTTTGTTTGTATTTATTCATTTTGTACTTGTTTATTTAGTTTTTACACTAACAGTTGATCATCCAAGATAAGTAGAGTTCGGTGGTGAAAGAACAGAATATAATCCCCGCAGCATGCACAAGTGAAACATATGCAATAAGTGTGGTTAGTCCTGGCGTAACTGTAGAAACAAATATGCTATAATGGAATAAGTACACACAAAATACCGGAGTATCGCCTACCTGTTTGCATTGCATCACTTGACAGATGGTTGCGCATACCTGTGGAACATTGTCCTCACGGTGAACGATTATTTGAAGATTTTCAGCGTGCTTATAAAGCACACGGAAAGAAACGTGATGTTAAAGGCATTCGGAACAATTGGCCTTTCATTATTATTAAGAGAGAGGTCATACCAATGAACAATCTGTGTTAGCGGAAATCGAGATTGTTCTTTTCTTTATTATTGTGCGTTACTGTCAAAGTACCACTCACTTAGATGAAGAACCAGGAAATTAACTATGACATAATGCGAGCGGGGAGAGATAGTGGCGACGTGATGCCTAGAAAAGTGGAGCTCTGTGTACTAAGCATATGGCATGATTCTGTGCAAATTGAAAAGTGTATAAAAAAATCTATGTATGTGGGTCCAATACGAAAGAACCAGGGGCCATCGCAGAGAGAACACTGGTTATGGCCACGAAAGCCTCATTAAAAGAGCGACCACTGGCGATTATATGGCGTGGCCTTGCACGCGTAGGGGCTTGTCCAAGCTTACACCTTTATTGTTTATATGTTTGTGCTGATAGTTCTCAGTGCAAGTTTACGCTACTGTTTAGTAATGTTGCCGACATCGTTTCATTGTAACTAACATTGCGCCATATTTTGCGTTTTTCTGACCTTAACTTGCTCTGCAAGCACACGGAACCCGACGTACCCGCGAGCGGTAGAGATTTAACGCACTGTAGGGAATAGTCGTGGTCTTGGATTCACAGGCCACAAATGACGTTGAATTTTTACAGCGTTAACTTTTACCTACGTAAACCGGACGTGGTGAGGCCCTATATATAGTTTCTCACGTTCTTTTTGTGAATAAATTATTAGATATTGGCACCAACTCCATCGATGTAATCTCATTCCGCAGGCTCACGTTACCTAATTATATTTTTTCGATACATGCATACATAATGTGTTTTGTAGACACGAGGTTTTCTTACTTAGGATAAAGCAAATGTGTGGCTTGTTATTCGCAATTAGTAAAAGAGCACCGTAAACAACTTATAAATATTCCAAAATGAATAGCACTGTCGTCGTAGCTCGGAATGACGAAGTGCTAGTAAAGCAACATTTGTCTAACTTGAGAAATTTCTTTCACGTTATCTAAGGACCTCCGAAATTATTGAATGATTTTTTCGCACCGTTTTAACCAAAAAACTTCATTACAATGCATATATGGCCTTTGACATCGTGTATACTGTAGTACAATTATTGTATAGTGTTGGTTCTACCCCACGTTTTGTTTTAGTGCACATTTATAAATGTTAGTAAATGTCGGCCCTTAGTGTATTCTATACTGTTCTACTTCAGATCATTCTTACTTTTATATCGATGGCATTAGAAACATCTGTTTCACATAGATTCCTATATGCACGTTCCATTTTCCTAATTTGCTATTTTATAAATCTTCGAAAATATTGACTGCGAGATATTACGAAGGAATCCATCTGTGGTGAATTTGTTCCTAAGGCAACATTTTCGGGCATTCATTTCCTTGTGGCGGAAGTCGTAACTGAAAATTTTCAAAGCCCTTATGCCACAAGGGCTTTCCTTTACTGACATAAATTCTTTGTTATGCAGTGAAAAACATGGACTTGTCGCTTCGGTTTATTTTGTATGATACCGTTTCAGGAGAAAACAGTCCGTAATTACAATGTCGCATTATTTAGACTATTGAGTACTCATTGTACACATAATTCGACAAGTCATCTGGAGTGTTGTTGACGAAGATTACCAGCAAGGAGGCGGCTATTAAAAAGGCATTGTGAAACTGTGTTATAGGAATAAATTTACATAATTTATTTCATTCTTCTTAACTTCATTTCACCTTATTTTCTTCATTTTATCATTATTCTAACAATACAAAAAAGTAAGGCCAGACGCCAGATGATTGGGATTCATTACAAAAGACACAAATCCAACATCAAATGATAAAGCGCAATTACGGCTACAAGAGACAAGCCACACTGACTGTATACATAAAGTCCATGACGTGGTTATCAAGAATTGACCACCTTGTTACTTCAAAAATTTTATGGCATGAACAGTTGAATATGCCCTTGGGTCTCTACTTAGGGTTGAGTTATTACGCACCAACCATACATTACAGACCATAATGGTGCGAATATACTCGTATCGATCAGAACATATGTGTCCGTAGAAATATTATATAAAGGTCACCAACGTCTCACTAATTTGCAACCTGGCAATAAAGGCCGTTGCAACTAATATTTAATATCGTGGAACGTAATATCACTGTATAAATACCAAATACCAAATTATAGCAGTGACATGAGAAGCTTAAGTTTTTGTTTACGTTATTACAAACTTTATTAAAATGAAAAACACAAAACTTGAAAAATAAAAGAAGAGAAACAGCCAGAAGTATTCGAAACAGACCCTTAATGGGTATCCATCAGAAGATTTCTTCTATACCACTGGCAAAGACGTCCGTTAAAATTGTTGAAACTTTTTGAACGTGTCATGAGAAAAAAATTAAAAAGAAGCCTGACTGCGGTGCTGAAATCTTCCGTTTAGAAGAGTCCACAGGATATAAGTATAGCGAAAGACAGGGCAGTGGAGATGCTCGTCGTAACACCTCCACGACCTTTCTGTCACAAATGGATTCAATTCGAAACTTCTCTCCTCGGCGCCGTTTTTTGTTTCTCTCGTTCCGTTTGTATTTTCGTCAAGAAAGCTTCCGGTAGTAGCGAGCACTTTGTCGTGCCTGCCACCGACGTTTAAGCCGTGTCGTCGACGCTCTTAGATGGCGTCGAACGAGGCAAAAGTGGGAAAAATTGTCCCGAGCAGTCCTTATAGTTTAGTGACGATGATAACGAGACTTGCTGCATGTTTCTGTTTTTGCTTTGTGCGTGTGTCGCGTGCAGATATGGTGGAATTGATTCGCTTTCAGCTCTCTTGTACTCACAAGAAGAAAAGTGAGAACAGATTGCACGGACTAATCGAAATGGATGGGGCATAACATAAACCATTGAAAACAAAGTAATAAGCAACCCTCCATGCGTACGGAAGGTATGTGAAAAAAGTTGAGAAAAAGAAAACTATCAAGTGGCACGGAGCATCCCACAGGAGCCAGTCGTTCTCACACATGGTTAAGTTGCTCTTTTCTGTCGCGAGGGTCTGTTTGCGTCTCTGCCTGCAGAAGTTGGCTTCCTCCCATTTCCGCCGGAAACTCGGCTACGCTCACAGCGCCTGTCGCCACAACATGCTACCCGCGAACGCTTGGGAGGACAGTGCGTGCAGGAATGTAACTAACGTAGGAATAAGTACATTCCTGAGTGTTAAATACCGCGACTGTTATGACTATCTATATAGGGTTATGCAGAGTCATTTCGTTTCAGCAATAAAAGCATATGGCCTTCTTCACTTCCCTCTGTTGTTTCCTTATTTGTATCCTTAATTCTTGATGATGACTTTCATTTTCATGGTGGCAATGAAAAAGATTGGTTTAACATAGACGCATTACGGCGCCAGAGAGCTATGTTCCAGCGGTAGATATTTTCCTGCGGTAAATTTTTTTTGCAATGCGAGAACCGGCAGAGAGTGCTTTTAGAAATGATTATGCACGCTGACGTCATTCGTCAACTCGCACTTTTGTCATTTTATGGATTCGTTGCAATTAAACTGGTTCGTTCTTTTTTTCTCTCGCTCCCATTAGTGGAATATTGTGCTTGCCTATCTGGCTTAAGAATGTGTTCTTAGGTGGTTCTTGCACGTTCTTCGATTATCCGTCCCTAATTGCCATTCGTTCTTCTACTGCAATATTTGCGCTGAAACTGAAAAACAAATACATTTTTTGTGGTTCTTCAGGAGTACACTTGCCGCCCAAATAAGGCCACGTATTACTGCTACGGCTGCTATTCGGTAGTGAAATAACACTAATGAAGGGAACCCAAGGTTGAGTGCAAAGTTGAGATAAGGTATTTTTTTAGTCTACAATGAAAACTAAAATTTGCACATTGGAAAATCAGAACGCTTATTGATTCTCGCCTAGCGTTCAAGTTTCCAAAGACTTGGGCAGTCAGTTACAATTCTGTCCTCTTTTTGACGGGCGGCCCTTTCTTTCTCGGACACATTTGTGAACTGTCATTTTGTGCTTTTCATTAACCCTGTCTTCGCACACTAATTACCTCCTTCCACACACAGGAGTTAGAGATGACCAGAATACCAGCACTAACGAGATAATCGCAATGGCGCTAATGAAGAAAAATCTGATTGGCAAATCATAAGGAATCGAGACTAAACCATCCCTTCCACGTTTCCTTCTTACGGGTTTAACAAGGCTTCATTTACCCCCGTGATATTTCTTGTTCACCTTAACCTAGTGAATGCTCTATCTGAACTTCTTCAGTCTAGCTATTGTAAGGGCTGTGTCTTGGTGGCCAACCGCTGGTAGGTTTCGAGTGTAGCTTTTTAGCAGTGTATAACACCCCGCTTGTTCTATGTTCCATTTTCATTTCTCTTCGTAGGTCTCATATCTTTTTCTTAGCGACAAGCATCGGGGCTTTCAATTAACGAGCTTCCTGGGGAATGATGTTTGCATCGCCGAAGCGCACCGTTTCATCCCGCTAGACATTTTCTTATTACTATGTGCATCTCCCTACAGCAAGTCTTTTCTTTTCCGATAGATTTATGTAAAGTTTCGGTTGAAGGGTGGCTCCCTCCGCGCATATGTCAAGGTGGGCTACTTCCGACTCACAGTTGCGCATTTGTTCCAAAGCCATTTTTTTTTCGAGAACCATTTATTTTGAGTACTTGGAGTTCTTTCGATTCTATTTTGACCAACCGGACTTGTTCCCGCGACCTCGTGCCTAGCATCGCTACTTTATAGCCCCTAAGCAACCACGGCGACTGCGTGACTTTACTCATTTTCTTGTCGTAGTTCTACACCGCATATCATATTGAGCGCAAATAAAGACGGGGAGAGTGGTAGAGAACACATAAACAACACGGGCGGTAACTTTCAACTGTTTCATTCCCGGCAGCCCGTTGGCACATATATAACCATATAGAACATGTGCAGATCGCAGCCAACAAGAACACTCATCAGCCTAGCGATTAGATTAGATTAGATTAGTGATTAGATTTTTTTTTATAATTGGTTGCCACGCTAGGCTTATGAGTGTTCTTGTTTGCTGCGATCTGCGCATGTTCTATATGTCTATATATATGCCCCCGGGCTGCCGGAAATAAAACAGTTGAAAGCTACCGCCCGCTCTGTATTATATGCAGTAAACAACAACTAGGCCAAACTGAAGTTCTTCTGTAGTTCTACACCGTATACCCATATTTCTGCGTTTTTATGATATTGCGCATGTGTTGTCCGCTCCTCCACGGTATTTTACTCTCTGTCTTTCTTTACTATCCCTTTATCCTTCCCCAGTGGAAGGTAGCAAAGTGAAGATTGCGATCGGGTTAACCTCTCTGACTTCATTCTCATCTCTCTGTTCGATTGAACGCTTTTAATGCGATGACATCAAGATAACTGCACAGCCAGCTAGCGAAATAAATTTCGTTATCATAAAAAATAGCTCCGGGAAACGGAGAGAGGCGTAGAAGTCAAGCGGTTGCATACAGATAGGGAGAAGTCGGATACAGGCGAATATGTCCGCGTCACCTGATCGCACAGTGACATCCTCCCACATCACTGCACAGCACTGGCCGTGTTATCGAATACATTATCCTCGCAAGGAGCTGGTTCCGTCAAAAGAGGAGCACGCCTGTGCAGCAGCAGGGACTCGCCGTCGCAAGGTCAAGGAATCGCGAAGTTTCCGGACTGCGAAAAAGGAAGATCTCGGGACTTGTTCGGGCACCAAGTATGCTTCGTTAGGAAAATTCCCGCTTTCCGACAAGCGGAGTGCAAAAAAACGAAAACAAATAATAATAATAATAATAATAATAATAATAATAATAATAATAATAATAATAATAATAATAATAATAATAAAACGTGTATCGCGCATTGCGCGCAGGATAACGAATCCTACGTGGCGAAACTTAATCAGTGGCCCCTCACTACAGTGCTCCTGTTTATGCGATCCTGGTTTTAGCAAATGAATAAAAAAAATGTTGTATTGGAAAAGGCGATGACGGAAGAAAACGAAGTTCTCCGTTGGGCTAAAGCAGGTGCGCACGTCTCTTGTCTCTTCTCATTAGGGAGGCATAGAAATAGCGTGCCCGAACCGCTTAGTGTACGCTAAAGTGCAAACCTCATCGTAAATCTTTTGCGTTTATTGGGCTCTCCTTGCATCCTCTTGTATATGACTGGTGGTTTGCGTCTCCCCACGCTTTGGTACCCTAGCATAAAGCTCTTTGTCAACTATTTGCTGCCCCCCCCCCATGACCATCGTTTTCCCCTTGAGGATGCTTGTGGTGAACTCATTTCGCTGCTTGTTTTGATTCATACCGCAATGACCGAACTGTTTCTGTAAGCATGTTAGCCGAGACGAATTCAAGATCTCGGAACACATTGTTTTTCTACTTCTGCCGTCGGTCCGATACACCCACTGCACAATGGTTCATTTCCACTGGAAAGCCGTTTCATGGCACATCATTGCACGCCCAGCTGCACGAAGCTTGATGCTATTCCTGCTTTCATCAACGTGTGGGTCATATTGAATTCTCTGAAATCTTGGCGAGCTGTAAATTAGGATGTATCTCCGCTTTCATCTTTAAAATTTATAGGTGACAGAGAACTGTGCGCTTCATCATGTTCACCGAATCATACAGGATTACTGACTTCGTTGATAAAGTAGATTAGCGAAATCCCTGGCCAGGTCGAGATCGTTACGGACTGAATCGGCGATCCGTCTGGTCGCGTAAATCCTCTCATTACAAGCTAAGTTTTCCATACAGGCAACTTCTTAAAAAGGCATAAGAAAGCAAACGAAATTCTGATATCACCGCCAATTCTTTAACTAGGTAGTGTACTGTAGTGTGGAAATAACGTTGTCTTAAAGTAGTCGCGAATCTCCGCATCTGTACGCTTCCTCAATGTCGGTAACACTCAGCGCTCTTCTAGTTGCAGTGAAGTGGTGGTATGCTGCTGGCAGCATGGTATAGCTAAAATAACTTGCCAGCTATACATAACGAGCACAGAATACAATTCACCGACGCAGCCTTAACGCAAAGGATGACAGATTTCTGGATGTTGGAATGGCTCGACGTTTACTGCTCCTTTTTACTGCTCCGTGGTTCCTAACTCCTGGCGTATCTTCCCGGTGACAGGCTAGTTTCAGGCTGGAGAGCGGACTTTTTTTTAGCTGTTATCGCTCTCTGTTTCACGATGACGCAGCGTCTGCTCTTAAGGTCGATCCACACGACGGACCAAATTGCTCTTTTGGACCGCGGTCCGCGCATCACGTGATAGGACGTCACCAGTTCGTGCGTACCGCCGTTGGCCCGCGCAAGACCGCGGCCCTCGCGGTCCAACAAATCGCCGAGGCTTTTCCCGCTTCCGTTGTGGCGGCGGACCGCATGCAAACCGCAGCGATTTTGGCTTAGCCAACGAATTTTGTCCGGCAACAGAGTGTCTTCAGCCAAATCCAATCTAGTTTTCGGCTCAGCAAAAGCCAGTCAAGCCAGTCGTTTCATGTCCGCCGTTCCGCCTACACGTGCGTGCAGCAGATATATAGTGTATAGATATGTATAGATATATATAGATATATATAGATAGTGTACCTGGTTGGTCTGCTCTGCCGTCTGCTATGGCGGTCCGCCGTGTGGATGTGCTCTGCACCGGACCAGACCGCGCCGGGCCGTGACGTCGCATCACGTGACCAAGGGGCCCGCGGACTTGGTTAGTCGTGTGGATCGGCCTTTACGAGGTGTGGCAACTGGTAGGAAGCACCGGCTCAGCCGTGACGTAGCGTCTGGTCGAGCTGCCGACGCACTTGCATGCAGACGGCGCTGGTTGCCTGTGCGCAGTCTCGGGGTCCTTCATTTTTGGTAACGGTGTCAACGCGTAGTGCAAGTTTGGTGCCGCGGGATTTATGTGAACCACTGATCCTTCATGAAAACAGTTAAGCTCGAATACGCCCTCGACATGCTCTGTGTGTTCCGACATCTGCAAGATGCAAGGCAGGGCAAGTTTTTCAAAGAATGTAAGGTACGAAATTTTTGTGATCTATACGCTTTGTTATGATTTTCTGGAAAATCCTGTGAATGGGAATTCACTTGACGGGGCGGATCACCAATTCAGTCAGCGGATGAGCTTGACATAGCACAGTGCCACCGAATCACGCCACACACAATAACGTTGCAGGCGAACTACTGGTAACCAGATTCGTTGTATCTCAGCCACTTTACGGTCACGCGCGGACTGAATCAGAAATCTGTCCTATTGTGCAAATTCAACTCAAGTGGAGCGCTTAGTCTTCGCTTTGCTAAGTGTTGCGTTGCGGGTAACCAAAAAAAAGGGGGGGACAAAAAGCAAGAGATATTGTGTCAACGCTAGTAAAGCCAGTAACATATACTATAGCGATAGAGCCACAGCGCTGAAGCTGCACAGGCCGTTCAGAAATAAAGAACGGCGCCTTCGGAAACACGGCCTTAGGGGTGCCGACCGCGCAGTGGTGGCAATACGTAGCAATTAGTCGCTAATTAACAAAACTTCATGGATGATCCTTTAACGGGCTCATCGTGATAGTGAAATTGAAGCGAGCTCTCTGCACGAGCCATATCAACTTTTGGACGTGGAAAAAGGTTATAACCCGTGGAACTATAGCACGACGAATTTCGGCTATCAGAGCGTGCGAAACCCTAGAAGGGAGGCTGCAGCGAGTCTAATCCCGCGCCCTTCGTCACTGAGCAGCAGGCAGCCAGCGAGCTGCGATAACGAGGAGCACGGAATTGCAGTGCGCTAGCTGCCCGCTACTGGGCGGCGTAAGCAGAACGTCGCCCTCGAGTGGCGCGGCTTTGCGCTCGCTGGAGCTTCCCTGTTCCGGTTTCGCGCGCTCTGATGGCGGAAATTTGACGTGCGGAAATTTGACGTTCTGCAGGTAATCGAATATTTCAGGTTACAAAAGGTCATATGGCGTGTGCAGAGAGCTCGCTTCAATTTCATTATTACGATGAGCCCACTAAAACTAATTGCTTAACAGTTTAAGTGATTTGTTACTTAGCAACTGATCACCACTTATCATCCGTCAAGCCTCATCGCCAGCCCCAACTCGCTCAGGGTGACCTCGTCTTTGATGGACTTCAACTGGACGTCAAAGTGGCGAACGCTTCAGCATCACGAATGAGTAAACTGCTGAGAATTTATTTCATGCGCCATCCGAAACGTGCGACCTGTCAACGTCAACTAGACTGATCGACATACTGAATCAGTGGTGACGCTCTCGAGCTTTGAGTGAGGAATTTGGAATGCATAAGTGTAAGCAGGGTAAAGGCAAGAGGAGGTGTTCAAGGAGAATGAGTGGATTCCGTGGCAGGCGTGGTGACACCTACATCGGTGACATCAAGCATGAGGTGTGAGGCGCTTGGGAATGACTCTCTAAGCATTTTTAGTAGGCCTGAGAGCTAAATTATCTTCAGTACGGTAACCCTAAATTTATCCTTATGGGGGTTTCGAGGTAGGCCGACAACGTCATGAATTCGAAGTCTTTCACAGCATGCGGAGTCTTGCATCGCCGGGGGAGGCATTACGAAGGCAAGAAGGGGGCAATGTTACTTTCGAAAGGGTGACCACTCGTTCTACCGCATGGCCTAAACAGCGCCTCACAGAGATCGGTTAAGATGAATATGGGCAGGACGGAAATGTCTTTCAAGGCAGTTATGAAATTTTGGTAGCGTAGAACTTCAGCTGGGGAGCAGGTAGCTCCTGACTAGCTCACTTTGCGTTGCACCCTCAAAGCTACCAATATGCACTGCGATACAAAATAGTCGGCTAACTTGCCGTCTAATGGACTCTGCTTGGTGCGTGCGACCGCATTGCTTGGTATCATGTCAACTTATTTCAGGAGCATGTCACTGTGAAAAATGAGCCTGCTTGAACACCTTTAGGAAATGCCCCTGGTTCAACAGGGGCATTCATCATTTCATAACCTCAGATTGCGCCTTTCTAGTAATTATCTGTGCAGAATCCGTTGAGCATGAAGCCGTTTGCGTAGTCCTAAGCGAAAACTAAAGTGGTAAAATGAGGCAGTGAAAAAATTTCTCTTCTCAACACCTTTGGGAAGCCCGTGCTCACATTTACTTCAAACTGAGCTTTAAGGGAAAGATCGGCCGGTTGCCACGTGCCGGCAGCTGAAACAGTATTGCTGCAGATAAAGCCTAGTAACAACTTATTGTTGAAAGCCTTTATAACGAAAGGCTTGGGCCCTCCGAAATCATTCCTTATACAAGTAAATTCACTCTAAATTTTGAGGACCGCACAGCTCACGAAGAACCGGGACAGAATTATTCCTTCGTTATACAGGTCATTTCGCTGTAGCGGCGTTCGATTGTAAATTTTGTGCTATATATTCTAAACTTTCTACTTTCGTTTCTAGATTTGATTATTGCTCTGTTTCTATCAATGCACGTGCGATCTTTATGCGCATTCCCCTAGAGCAGTGTCGTTGAAGTTTCATGCGCGCGTTTAAGAGAGTGAAACGTAGGAGCGGGAGGAAGGTATAAAAAGCTGTAAGGAACGCGCAATCATTATTTTCCCCGTTCAATATTAAGTGATTGGTTTCCACTGGTGTTGCAGACTATGGGTAAAGTTTCATACTTTTCTTCTGCCTTCAATGAAGCGAAGCTTTCAGTGCGCATCACCCAGGTCTTTCTTGAAATGACCGTGGAAGCTACTGCGTTCTTGCCGAATCGCTCACATTGAAAAGAAGATGTGAATTGTGTGCCCGATATTGAGACAGAACCTTGATCTCACAATACGGCAGCCCGAGGTCCTAACCATTAGGCCAAAAGCACACTTATACTTCTATGATGCCAACACCTACTAGACCTTTGAGAATATTGATGTGTGTGTGACACTGTAGCACCTGTGTGTGAGAGCACATGTGTGCACCAATGTTATTTAGGTCAAAGCTGCACGTATGTAATGGACAAATTTGCAGCACCTGATTAGCAGCTTCCCGAACGCTTCGCGTTACACTTATATCAAGGGGTGCTGGGTCTGGAAAAAATTTTCTTATTGAAGGCGAATGAGTTGGCCAAGTAGCTGCCAACTGTTCAATTACTGAATGGTTTGCTGTCATCCTTCCAAACCTTCAACGATTAATGTGATGCTGAGGTCAAGAACATATTGCACGCGAACGTTCGTAATAGCGCGACAAATTGGGAAACCAACTTGACCCTGATTATCGGCTCTTTTCGCTAGTACAAGTTGCGGAAGCAAACGGAACGAGCAAATGCAGTGAGTATTCCGTGTGTTCACAAAACCACTGCATTTACATTACGAAAACAAGATCAACAGGCAAAACAAGTTCTAAACAAAATACAGTTGCTATGGAAAGGAAAAAAATCTCTCAGACGTATTTCCGGCTCCGCACTAGAGCAGAAAGAGCGCGCGAGAAATCTGCATACGTTGCACAACGCTAATGACAGCATTAATCTACTGAAAAACGAGCTTTTGATTGCACAGTGCTAATGAAACCCTCAAGTGGACCTCGATCCGCCTAATGAGCGCATGAAACAAGCTTATTAGGCACGACAACTCGCCTTGGATAGTTGTCGACCACAACTAGTGCTAGGTGCTCCCGCTGCGCTTTAATTAAGTTTGTTACGTATGCATGGGTCTTTCGATGAGCGATGCTCAGGCGACCCGCCAGGCTTGGCGAGAAAATGTTTCTCTGTTTTATTTTATTTTCAACTTATTTTTCTAAAGGTGAACGTTGGGGATTTATTTATTTCACCAACCATTAATAGCTGGCTTGGTAATTGCGTCCAGCTCTAATATATGTTAATATTGATCATTTTCTTTGAGGTTATGGCCGTTGCCAGGAATTCAAATCCTGGTAGCTGCGGCTACATTTCATTACGGAAGAACCTCCAAAAACACTCGTGGTACGACTGTTTCTGCTCAGAATGAGAAACAATGCGAGTCAAAATAACTAAGAGGACAGCGCTATGAAAGTGTCTATATATCATCATCAACTTCACCATCATCGTCTTATTTGTGCTTTGTGGAGGTCGAACGCCCCTCCCAGGGATTTCCAATTACCGCTTTGTTGCGGCAGCTGATGTAATCTCACACCTGCAAGTTTTTTTTAATTTCCTCTCCCCACCTAATTCACTGCCGTCCATCACTTCGCTTCTCTTCCTTTGTCACCAATTCTATAACTCTAACAGACCATTGGTGACCTGCCCTACGCCATACATGGCCTTTGCAGCGGAATTTTTTCTTGATAATGTCAACTAGAACATCGGCTACCCCCCTTTGTTATCCAGTCTGCACCCCTCTCTTCCTCTCTTTTAACGTTACGCATAACATGTTTTGTTCCATTACTGCTTGCATTGTCCTTAGCTTCTCAAGTTTCCTTCTTAACCTTGGAGTTCTTGCACCATAGATTAGTGCTGGTAAACTGGAATGATTTTACGATTTTGCTTTCAAGGAAAGCGGTAAGCTGCATTGATGATTTGGTATATGTCTGCTCGTATATAGGTTGTCTGTTTATGAGAAATTAGGTTTGCCTAAATTCGCATGTCAGAGCAAGGTTCATGGAACAGACAAACTCGTTCACTTATCAATAGGACATGAGACTAGCACAAATGAAAATATTGGAACTCTAAAGACAACCAAAATGATTTTCCATTGTAGCTTCGCGGTACTCTAATACGGATAAAATTTCTCGTATCAGCTCCATTGTTTGAGTTACACGTTCAACACGATTACTCAATGTGAGAAAAATCTGTACCCCTCCTTTTGTCAACTGAGCGTAGGGTTTGTTGGCGTGCCGCAAGATGCCAGCGGCATGTCAACAGATCTCACTATGTTGACATGCGCGTGGTTTCATCGCCAGTGAAAATGTGTCCCCTGCCTAAAATTACACTGCCAATAACGTATATGCAATTAAAATATTCCTGGATCGGAATTCTACGCTCAGTAAACACGACGTTTCACCATCAGTGGAACGCTCGAGCCTCGCGACGATAAACTACATATTACTGCTTAACATACCTTTTTCCTTACTTCATTGCTGAGAGGAAGCCCCAATTGATATCAGAGTGCCTTGTGCACCTAGAGCCATTCGATACGGCTGCTGCTGAGACTGAGTAATGTGTAAATGTGTTTTTAGGATGTTGTATTCATGTTGCAATCAGCACTCTTTGAAAACTGTGGTTGCTGAGATACCAAGTTGATGCGGTGGTTCTGCCACTGCCTTTTGACGCTAGTACAAGTATCCAAAATATTAGATGTGATCACCAAATATTAGTAATGACGATTGCTACTTCGATCTTCTTCTTCATACCCTTGCTTGCGCCTTCTCCAATCTACGGGAATGGCTTGCAACCATATCAATCACTCATACCCCCGGAAACAATGGCTTATACCTCCGTAGGCAATAGCTCGCACCCCCGTAAGCAAGCGAAAATGTAATGGCGCATAGGCCCGTAAGGCTGATGGCTACAAAATGTATGCACAATTGTTGTCTTGACTTGCAAGAGGAGAATTCCAGTCACTTCGGCGATGGATGCCTGTACCATACACACAAAAAACGGAATTGTGATACCCACAGTACATCTCCTGGCGCACCCTAGTGGGATGTCGAGAAGTTCATGACCACGCACTTTGGATCGCTTAGCGTGATGACAGTACCCCTGTGATCATCGTTGCAGACTCTAAAGGGGACAATTCAAATACAGACAAGAAATGGTTCACTCTGTTTGTGCTAGAAAAGTGTGGTTTGAAGTGCCACACCAATGCAACTCATTCAACTACTCAACAACGGCCCTGTGTATATTTAATTTTGGCCAAGATTCTTTCAGGCTGCAACCAAACCAATTCGCGCATATCACAGTAATCACAAAGCTATCGTCAGTGCCATTACCAAATGATGAAAATAAATACATTTACCCTTGTATAACCCTATGTGTTGTGCTACAGCTTCGCGAGTCGTCCACCTTTACAGAGTGCAATGGCTGCTGATTTTTTTTTTACATCATGTTGTGCTGCACATTATCAGCTTAAGATATTCGTAGCACGCCCTTTCTCTACAGGGGGCTGCTGCAATACCAGTGCTTTAAGGCACGTGCGTCTAGGCCCTTGCACTCAAGGGCCATGGTAAGGAGGCTGTGCCACTAGCAGTGGCATATTTTATGGTATAATTCACTTGCATAAATTGTTTGATGGTTATAGCCCACTTCACGTGTTTTTTTTTCATTATTTTATTGTCGATATATCTTACGCTGTTCGGCCTCTATACATCCATTGTGCAATTACAATTTGTCATTTGCAACTTGATAGACTGCCCTATACCCCTTTTTTTGGCGCTCTTTGGCCATCTATGGCCCTTTCGCCAATAAAACCCGTATATCATCATCATCATCATCAGAGGTATGGCATGCACTCTATTTTTTGTTTGGTTACACTGAATCAATTGTTTGCCCCTATAATGCGAATCACATAAAAATCCAGCCGTGGATTCAAGATGACTAATATTTAGACACTAATGCGAAGCTCAAAAGGGAAATCAAGATATGAATTGTTCTTGTAACTTTATTGATATTTTTCACGTTATTCGCTCTTGTTGCCTCTATATGTCGTTTAGCATCTCTCTCTCCCTTCTTTTATAGAGTAGTATGTTAGCAAATACTTCTAGAGCATTTTCTACAGCAAATCCCTGGCGTTTTTGATAAAGTTATCTCCTTCTCTATTGTTGATTACTGAAAAATTAGTACAACATACAACAACAAACATTGATTTAAGATAGCACCGCCATGTTTTATCAAAACTTTTTTTAAACTAATAATGACAGGTAAAAGTTACCAAGTTGGAAGACCCTTCAGACCGATAATAAAGAAACAAATTTGACGGTGAGGTATAGCTTTCTTGCATCAGGAATAACGCTGTCGCTAATCACAAGCCTGTCTCAGCTTAGGTGTCATAGTTGTAACCCACAAACCGCATTGTTTCTGTTCTTTTGTTTGTCCTGTTTCTTTTTGTTTCTTTCTCTCACTACTTGGCGAAGTTTTTTTTTTTTTGTACGGCTGTCTAAGAAGCGAGGATATGGAAAGGCCAATTTTCGCAGCACTTCGTGTTCCCGACAAGAAGAAAGTGCGGAGAAATAGCGCTTGTCCCACGTTTATACTTCGCTGCTGCAGTTAAAAGCTCTGCTGCCAAAGTAGGCCTGGAGCATGTTGTCGCCAGGCTGGTTTTGGCCCATATATAGTGCGTTCTTTTTTTGTCTTTCGCGGTATTTTTTTTTCGTCGTCCGCAAGCAGATAAAATATGTCAGTGACGGGCGTGTTGAAGTGTTCGATAATGGCGACATTGCTTTCTTGAAGAAAAAGAACGGCAATAGGATGAAACTCTACCATGACTGAAGAGCTTTTAAGTTCAATCCATTTGTAACAGAAGTTCGCGGAAGTATTGCGGCAACTGTCGAAGCCGTGTCTACCGGTCTGACGGCCCTTCTGAGTAATAAGCGAATGGAAGCTGGAAGCTACAGGGAGATGCTTTTATTTTGCGTCGCTTCGCAATCGGCCCGATATTGAGCGACGAGGCCGAAAGAGACGTTTAGGTTACCGTGCAATACATTGCGCTTGTATAAGATCTTGATCTTGTTCTTATAATCGAGTGATGCAAGAAGTCGTGTAGCTCGAATTAGCCTTCTGATTTTGTAACCGTAAAAAACGCAATCACTTTCATTACAGGCCGTTAAGAAAATCTATATCACCCAAACTGAAACTCAAACGATCGTATTTACCATTCAAATTTTGCTTCAATTTAGTTTTTCAATGTTTTTCAATATACCGCCTAGCTTGATGTATTCTGTATCGGAAAACACTCTCCGTGAAGTCCACTATATAACGTCTGAAAAAATCGGTGTTCTTTGATGGCAGTCATAGCAAATACATCAAAAAATGCGTAGTGACCACTGTTACCTTAAGCCTTCTGCACATAAAGCTTGTAAAGTACAGTTAGGAGAAATATGATTACTAACAAACTGAATGTATCTGAAAAAGTGCTCAAAATGCCCGGTTGATTCTATCGCACTACCGTAACTGCTAATGACAAGGTTGAATCCGCCTTGCTCGAGATGAGAACAAGCCTGGTGCCTGATTTTACAGAAGCCACTTTGGTTGGTTGGTTGGTTGGGTTCGGTTGGGTTGGTTGGTTGGTTGGTTTTTATTGTCCCTGACCAACTGTACAATTATGCGAGGCACCGTGTTGGAGGACTCTGAAAATAAATTTAACCATCTGAGGAAGTTTAGGCTGCGTCGAGATGTCAGCAAACAAGCCTTTTTGTTATTGCTGCTTCTCCGAAATGCGCCCATCGTGGTGGGGAATCGATCCGGTGACCCTTCATCGAATATTACCACGCTGTATTACGGTTCTACTCCAGAGGCAATCACTGAATAAAGGCAACTGACGATGTTGCCACAGTGCGAAGGTTACCAATTTTCTATTCACCAAGAGGGCAACAGAATTAGGCGTAGCACATGAGCACATTCCAATGAACACGAAACAGCAGGAAGTGTTTTCGGTACTTTTTTCTACAGCCCGCAAGTCTGGTATGTCAAAGGCTAATTTTTAATATTGAAAACAAGCGAAACTCGGTCAGTGCAACAGTGTGGCCACCGAAATTTAGCTTTCTCGTGGTGGTAACGCTATATGTCCACAATAAGTATCTTCAAAAAGACATTTTTGAGTTACGGCTAGAAAAATGTTTCTTTTTCTCATATTGCTCTAGTGTTGTTGCGGGGCGGGATGTTTTTGCATGTGCATGTAAATTTCTGCTATTGACCATCAGTCATTCGAAGCACCTATAAATTCGCATTGAGAAGACTGTCACTCACTTTGTCCTTTTTTTTATTAATGACAAGCGAAGAAAAAATATATTTTCAACACAGGTGCTTTGTTCTTTATACTGATTACGCGAACATGTAGCACGTTCTTAAGTGTCGTAGCTGTGTTGAAAAAAAATATTATACAATCTGGGTTTTAACAAAACTTTGTTAAAGTTATTTTTCGGATGGGATGGACTTTACCTCTCATGAGAGAGAGAGAGATGCAAATGAGAGGAAGGCAGGGAAGTTAACCAGACTTAAAACGTCCGGTTTGCTACCCTGCACTAGGGGAAGGGAAAGGGGAAGTAAAGACGGAAAGAAGAGCGTGACAAAAATAAAAGTGAAACAAATATGAAAAGGGACGAAATGGGGTCATTACAGTCTTTCTAATAGGCCACTGTCACGTAGAAAAGTCAACAGAGCCTTGACCGACTTTTGCTGCGACGACAGTTCACGTCGGCACTCCAAAACTGACTGTTCTGAAAGTGGCCTGTCGTAAAGGCATGCCAACGTGGTCGCTAGTGACAGCCGGTGCGCGCTGTATCGAGGGCAGTGGCAAAGCAAGTGTCGCGCTGTCGTCCATACCGACTCGGAAGGCGAAGGATCTTGTGTAGGCGACACCAAGCCACAGTCGGCAAAGTACTGCTGTTTCGAGTTGAGAGAGTCCAGGTGGGGGTCGAAGTCGAAGGGATGGGTCCAGTCGGTGTAGGCGTGTATGCTTTAAGCTGGGCGTGTTCCCTAAAGTTTTGATGGCTTCATTTGCAAGCACACGAATTTTCGTTGCAGCGTCTGTTCTTGAGAACGGAATAGAGTCTTGCAAGTCATCCTCGTGTGCAGATCGTGCTGCTGCGTCGGCATGTTCATTGCCCATTATGCCACAGTGGCTTGGAATCCACTGCAACGTGAGGTCGTGTCCTTGCTCGACGAGGTGGTGAAGCAGCAGTCTGATTTCTATAACTAGTTGTTCGTGAGGTCCTCGGCGTAAGGCAGAAACCAAACAATGAAGAGCAGCCTTGGAGTCAGTGAACACGCTCCATTTCTTGGGTAGTTCTTCAGAAATTACACGAAGTGCACAACGAATAGCAGCAAGCTCCACGGCAGTCGATGTAGTCTGGTGAGCTAGTCGAATTTTTATGGTGGAAGCTTTTGCAGGAAAGATCACCGATCCTGCAGACCCATTCACCGTGGTTGAAGCGTCAATATGAAGATGATGATGCTCGTTGTATGTCTCGTACAGCAAGAGCAGTGAAAGCTGCTTGAGTGCTGGAGACGAGAGTTGGGCTTTTGTTCGTAATCCTGGTACCATTAGTCGAACACTTGCTTGAGCCAAGCACCATGGTGGAAACGGAACTTTCGCTGGAGCTCTATAACCTGATGGAAGGTAAGCACGATAAGGCAGGACTGTTTCACAAAAGGAAGCACGTGGTCGATCCTCTGGCAGTGAGGCTAGATGATGGGCAGGGGCTCGAGCAAGGTGTCTTACGTGTGCTCTGAGCGCTTCCATGACAATATGGGTCTTGGCTGGGAAATCGTGTGCAATGGCAATTGTTTCAGCCGTTGACGAACACCGCGGCAATCCAAGACACACTCTAGGTGCCTGGGCCTGGACGCTTTCGAGTGTACGGATATTACTTCTGCAGGTGTTGGTCGACACAGGCAAGCTGTATCACAAATACCCAAGAAAGAGCGCCCTGTACAGTTGCATCATTGCATCTACTGAAGTACCCCAGACATTTCCTCCAAGAAACTTAAACACATTAGAGATATCCGTCAGGCGCTTCTTTAGGTAGGCCACATGAGGACTCCAGCAGAGGTCACGATCACTTATTACGCCTAAGAATCGGTGCGTCCTGACATAAGGTATGCTTTGACCATCGATAGAGACATCGTATGATCTCATTGGCTTTCGGCTAAACGCGACCAATGCGCATTTTTCTGGCAATATCTTGAGGCCTTGTTAATTTAAGTACGCCGATGTTGACGTGCCAGCTTTTTGAAGCCTGGCGCGTACTTGCTGCCGTGTCACACCAGATGCCCTGACGCCGATGTCATCGGCATACATTTATATTTTAACTGTGTTCGGAAGTCGTTCCACGAGACCAGTGAGTACAAGGTTGAAAAGTGTGGGACTCAAGACACCGCCTTGTGGAACTCCATGGTGCGTATAGTATTGCGAGGTTGGGCCAGCTTCAGTGTTAAGAAAGAGGGACCGCCTATGTAAATAACTGCGAGTCCAACGATATAATGGACCGCATAGGCCCACCGATTCCAATGCTTCAAGTATGGCGTCATGAAGAACGTTGTCGTAGGCTCCCTTTTTGTCTAAGAACATTGCGACAGATAACCTCTTACACGTCTTTTGGTGTTGAACATAGGTTACCAGATCGATAACATTGTCGATAGAACATCGGTGACGTTGAAAAGCAGCCATGGCGTCCGGGTAGATTTCGTAATGTTCAAGGTACCACTCTACCTCTCATGAGCGCCCCTTATGTTATTCAATGTTCTTTTATTCTTTTTTGTTCAGCGCACTAAAATATAGTGTCAGAGACAGAAGAGAAAAGCCGTTATTCGACGTCTTGTGGGTAACGTTGTTTTTGTTTGCGGCATTCGCAGCAAGAAGGTAACAATGCCGTCAGCAAACGCAATTGACAACGCAGGCATAAATTCTTCTAGAAAATATTATGAATGGTGTAAATACAGTATGTACCACATAAACTGCTGCATATGAGGCACGTGGCGCAAAGTGAGGAAGATAACCTATATAGGCAAGAAATGTGGCCAATGTTGACTTTGTTTACGAGAAATGTGTCATTTATATGGAAGACTATCGGGGCGTTGCACTTGTCACGCGTTCCAATTAAATAAAATTGTTAGAACTGCTAAACTGGTTATTGCATTATCTATTCCGCACTAAGGATCTTCAGTTAGAAGCCGAAGCAAAGAATTTCTGAGGTTTCGTATGCCATAGTTCTTTCGACACTTCGAAACCTTGAAATGATCACTATTTCTAGTGCAATACGTTTGAAATGTTGGAAACAATCGTGGTCCATTTCCTAATATCAAGTGGGTATTCGTGGTGAAGTTTATGCTATTAAAACTTGCCACCGGTGTTGCGATACGCAACCGTTATCCCGGTGTCGCAATTCCGTTGTTGTAATGCTGTCTCAGTCATGCTGCTGTCGTCGTCGTCGTCGTGGAGCCGTCATCGTCGTGGAGCCATCGTCGTCACATTACTATCGTCCTGCCGCTGCCATTATCGTCCACGCGACCACGAATAACACTCTTTTCGGGATTGGCCCGCTTTCCATGACAATCTCACCAAGATCAGCCTGGTCCATGCTACTCAGCAAAAATCCGACCTAACACCGACCTAACACAACAATGAGAAAGGCCGAGATAGGGCGAGGGAGGAGGCGTTCGAAGTAAACATATTGAGGTTTTAAGTGCCAAAATCACGATATGGTTACGAGGCACGCCGTAGTGGAGAAATCCGGATTAATTTTGACCACCTATTGTTCGTTAAAGCACAATCAATGCACGGTACACGGGTGTTTTTGCATTTCGCCCTTATCGAGATGCGGCTGCCGTGACCGGGATTTGGTCCCGTGACCTTGTGCTTAGCAGCGCAACGCCAAAGCCGCTTAGGAACCATGGCGGGCGGGATTCAAGTGAGCTTCGCCTTAATGGAGAGTTCTTGAAAAAGAGCACGCAAACTTAAGGTCCTAAACAACAACCGCTTAGCGTTGACGGGTAACCTCGAAGCGGTAGCTATCAGTATTGCTTTCGTGCCTCTCATTAGCGTCGCCTCGATGACAGCATCCTTACATTTCCAGAAGGAAATTCTACAAGCAGTGCGCGCGAAACAAGATCATCAATTGCTACAGCACGTGCACGCAGCTGCGCGTCCAGGTGCTGCACGTGCAGTTTTTGCGCGTGCACGAAAGACGCACAAAAGATCACACAAACACTAGCTATTGATGGCCGTCTTTTGACAATTTTTATGCGAAGCATATTACGAGAGCTCAACCCAGCTCCTCAGGCGCGGCGGTGTCGCCTTCAATACCACGTGACACCGTGACGTCACTACAGAGGAGAAACAGGGCTCCAACTCGCGCCGTCGCTCGCGGCGTCGCGGCGGTATATAAGCAGCTGCGCTTGCCTCTGCTAGACACTCACGAGGTGAGATGCCTCCTGGAGACAGAGCTGCTCGTTGGAATGAGAGGCGAAGGTTGCGGCGTGCTACAGAGGCTGATTTTCTAGGTGGCTTTGGCTCAACTCTTGCAAGATGGGCTGGGTGGGAATCGAACCAGGGTCTCCAGAGTGTGAGATCTAGACGCTACCACTGAGCCACGAGTACGACGCTTCAAAGCGGTACAAAAGCGCCTCTAGTGAATGCGGTGTTGCCTTAGAAACGAGCTGTTTCTAAGGCTCAGGCGTGCGTCGCTTGCTCAGGCGCACATTTCCTTGCCGCGCCGAACGCTGCGTTGCTCGACGCTCACCGCGTCCAATGCGGGGCGCGTAGTCGCTGGGCCGTAGCCCATTGTCTTACACCCCTTGGCGGGTCGACGGGAACGCTGTCGCGTTCCACTCCTGAAGGCGAAGCAGAGTTGTTTCTTCGTCTAGCCGAACCAAATATAGCCAAGCAACAGCAGTTCACCAGGCTAAACAGTGGTTCAACAACTAAAATAAAGGCTAGTATGCTTCGCATCCTGGGCTTAACCTTAGCTAAGCTACAGCCATTTTTTTCTTGCTTTCGCAATATTGATGCTGTGGTCGCTGATTAAAGTGTTGCTTGCCACTAAGACAGAGCTTAGATATAAATATATTGTCTTTGGGACTTGAACACTAACTCAATCTTGTTTTTCCTCTCGGTAGCAACGAAAAGCTGATGCCGTCATCAGCGAAGGCAATCCAAACAAAAGTACGCCAACCGAAAACATATCCCTTTAGGCCTTCGGCTAGGATCCAACCGGTACTTCAAGTGCCATTTCATCAAGAATAAGTTGGGAACCAGGCGCAGTGTCCACGACCAAATCTGGCAGCAGATTTGTGAAGGAGGTGCAGCGTCTCAAACGATAGCGACTGCGTCTTCGACCATAGGCGAACCATCTTAACGATAGCATCTCAAAACGGTTGCTGTCACTAGGGAAGAATGCGACAGCACTCTCCTTACCACCGTACCGCGATGTGGTACCGCTATGCATTGCCGCATCATAGCGCGATTTTTCCTCTCTGCTAGAATGAAGCCTCTTAGCGACTTGACCGCGTGAATGGTTAGATGTGCAATGTCGTAGTTAATTGACAAAGAAAGCTAAACACTTTAAAAAACACTCGCTCACCGAGCCCTTTGCACATGTGCTGCTACAGCAGCTGACCACCGTGCTTCTGACCCTCATGTTCGGCAACTCGACACGTTAGAAGGGCTAATTTTCAGCGCTCGGTCATCGCTGTAGTGACGTATTTGACTTCTCCAGGCACTCCATGTCAGCAACGCCGGATGTACACCGCGGCCGGGCTGGGATGCGAGTACGAACGGGGGGGAGGGGGGGTGTTTGAGTGCCAACCTAGTGGACTGTTCATTTCGGCCACTACTGATTGGCTGTGGCTGCACCAGTGAAGAGACTGACTGAGGTCGCCAGTTTCCTTCTGACTGTTAACCCAGTCAAGCTGGTCTGTGTTTCAGCACCACAGAACTTCTGGACGCTTAGCGAATACCCCCCTCTCTCTTTATGTGTTTCTCGGTCCATCTGGGCCGTTATAGAGTGCAATAATCACAACATTGCGTTTAAATCAAAGAATACTACTGTGAAACGTAACTGAAGATGCGCTTTAATCAGGATTCACAAGATGTAATTAGACAAATCATTCACGTGTCGCTAGACGTACGCCGGTTGACTCAAATGACGTAAGCCTACTCTACTCTTCAGTGCCCTGGAGACGCGTATTTTCGATGGAACGCTGCGTGCGCTAACTCATGGCCTACGAACTGACGGCATGAGCTAAGGGTTTGTTGACCTAGCGCAGGAGCTTGGCGGCAATGGCTATGGCACTGTGCCGAGTGAGCTCAAGGTTGCGGGTCAGATCGCAACCGCGGCGGCTGTGGTTTGATAGAGGAGCAGTGACAAAAACTCGTGTGCATATGTTTATGTGCGCGTTAATGAAGCCCAAGTGGTAAAAAATAATGCGAAATACCCCACTACGATACGCCTCGTACACCGATAGTGCTTTAGGAGGTGAAACCCCACAATTTCTTACGCATTTGTTGCGTGCGTTATAATTCAGTGGGTAACGCGACACTGATTATATGGCTACTGCGAGGAAGTTCAGCCTCGGCATCTCAGTATTTCTTGGTGATTGTGCCGCCTATGATTTGGCTTCAGTCGTATCGTTGATCGCTTCACGTGGACACAGCGAGCGCCATATGAACGGGTGATGCATGATCCCCTGATATGCAGTTCGCGAGTTGAAATTGCAATTTGAACCATCGTGTGAATACTTTATAGCGGGTGGCAATGCAGTCCTAGTTGATGTACTGCAATCGGTGGCCAAGCCATTTCGTGCTTATGATTTAACCTTAATTAGTAGAAATTGCACAGTCGATGACCAGTACAAATAGTCTTTAACCATAATGGTTGGCTATTTTGTCACTGTATTTGGTGATGTAAAGAAATTAAGGAACTTTCGCGACGCCTATTGGTCGGGCCGCGCGATGAGAAAGCGACGCTAGGAAAGCAGTTGAACTCGTGATGAAAACCAAACTAGATTTATTAAAACTACAAACACCGAACTACAGCTGCACAACACGTTAATGCATATATCATGACACACCTACTAGGCTATCGAAGAACTAAGGTTGGCCACGAGTCCGATAAGCAAACAGTTCAGAATAGCTCCGGGTACGGTGGACAGCAGGCGAGAGGTTGCCGGAGTGAGCGGCGATAACGTCACGATGTTGAAACACGTCTCTATGTTACACGGCGAGGCAAAAAATTAGAACCATTCCACTTTGTGAAGATGGGTGTTGGACTGCTGAGCACGAGGTCGCGGGATCAAATCCTGGCCACGGCAGACGCATTTCAATGGGGGCGAAATGCAAAAACACCCGTGTGCTTAGATTTATGTGCACATTAAAGAACCCCAGGTGGTCGAAATTTCCGGAACCCTCCATTACGGCGTACCTCATAATCAGAAAGTGGTTTTGGCACGTAAAACCCTACAATTTTTTTAACTTTGTGAAGATGGAATGGCAGCGAAAACTGACGACAGCCAAAGCTCTCAAACTTATAGCAACGTGCTTTTATTTCATTTCCATTCCAGGATGGAATGGTTGTCATTTTTTTCGTTGCATGTATGGCTTCGTTACTCGTTCGGAGGTGCTCGGGCTCGCGATAGCGGTTTTCGTTCAGCATCGCGGGAACGTTCTTCGTCTGTGTCGTTTCGCGCCGGCACCGTTTACATTCTCGTTGCTGTTCCTTCCGGCGCTCCTCGTACGCATGTTGTTCTTCGGGTGTATGAACTATACGTGTACGCCCCATCTATAATGCAGCTGTTTTTAGCGCCGATACCTCTCCTGCTTATATACTGCGACAACCTTGACGCTAATCTGTGCCGGCACACTGCACCTGTATGGGTTTGTTATAAATCGCCATCATCTTCAACTTAATAACGCCCTTGTCATGATCTACTTTATTTCGCTCATGCTCCTTGTATGGAACGATTCTGTGGGCCTACATCACATACAATGCGTCTCCTACTTCGGCTTGTTAGCGAAACAATCCCTGAGATCCATACCACCTTTGCAGAGCGGTTCGAACTTGGGGCTGTGGCACATTTTTGGCTCTCGGGGAAGCACCAGCTGCATGTCAAGTACCATGAAAGTCCTGCCGGTGTTTTTAAGGTGCGCAGACTTTGACGTAACTTTGTGATTAACATTCTAGCGAGCGTATGCCTGTGAGTATCCATGATATTTGCATGCTTGTGTCATCACTCCGTACGCCATAATTGTCACCTAGCACCTAAAAAAAACAAAAAAAGAAAACATGCGAGGCGATCAATCAGGCTAGCTGCTTCAGCTTATCTTTAAAATATCTATCTCTATCAGTTTCTTTCTCCAAACACAACAATAAAGACTAGCGTTTGCTCTCCAACAACGGCTCCTTTAAATACAATGATTCTTCCATCATCCACATCCGTGATTCTTTCAATAATTAGGGGCCTTTGAAACGTAATCACCGTTGGATTTATAAAATATACTTTAAAAGAAATGGAGTGCGAAAAGAGGGTATACTCGATCTTCAATAAAAAATTTCTGACCCACTTTGGTTTGCTGTCGTTGAAAAAAACTTGCACAGATGGGAAAGTGGGCTACAGCAGAGCGCGTTATTCCAATACACGCTTGAGAAATGGAAACAAAGAATTTGCACTTCAGTGCTTCCACACGGGCTGTATGCCGTAACCTAAACATACAAAAACAAATGTAAACTACATAAAAGACAGACCAAACCAGTAGAAAGGAGTCATATGCGCGTGGGCGAAGTAAACGTTCATGTGCAATCTTCAAAAGAAACCAGGGGTGGGCGAGTATTCAAAGTTTGGAATACGAATCGAGAATTACGTCAAGTATCGGTATTCGAAAATTAACCATTCAGTATTTCGAATATCGAAACTAACCAAATATTTTGAAACAACCTGCTGTTAAAGTCGGATTGCAGTGCTTTGTTGTGTCGCAAATTATCCGAATTTAAAGAAGCACAATAGTTTTGGAAGCAATGCAGAAACAAAATGGGTAGTGCAAGCTTTGTTTTCGATCCCACGGCGGAAGTATCAGTGACAATCTGGAATTTTTGTTTCTAGTTTGTAATTTAGTGTTTTTGTAGTCCAGTGATGTAGCAGTTTTACCTTTTAAGCTTCAACCAGTTTCATTTTCCGTCAAATGGGTAATTTTACATGTGTTTACAGAATAGGACGCTTTCAGTAGCCTTCTTTTTTTAATCCTCCAACATAAGGTCACTTTTCAAGCACCGTTAACTCAGCGTTCTTGGAAAGTTAGTCATAGAGCAATCATACATTCTTGGAAAGTTTGTTTGCAACCTCGCTCAAAAGATTCTGAGAGGTCATTCATGGAGTTCTTTTATTAAGAATTAGTGATGTTGGGTTTAAAAGTGATCCTAATTGTCCGTAATAGCTCGCTGTCTTGGTTTAACTAGTCCGTTCAAGCGGGGTACCTAATTATGCCAAAAAATATATTACTGCTATGAATATATCAGTTAGCCTTCAAATATTCAATATCAGATTTAACATCTAATCTAAATCTAATCAGATACTATTCGTATTTAATTCGTATGCGAGAAATTTGATATTCGCCCGCTTTTAATAAAAACGCTGCTATGCGCTTAATAACCCAATGTGATTTTTCAAGTAACCACTCAGTTGCCATATAGTTAACAAAATTGTGCAAAAGGATATAAATTATTCAGGTTGTATGAATCCCATAGCAAAATCCTAAGGGACTCGCCAAGCACATATCTTTTTAGCGAGGTGTAACCATTGTCCAGGCACATGGATATAAAAAAAATTGCCGTTTGTCCAAATGGTTGAACGTATTTAGAAAACGGACTTACTTTTGACCCTATTGTGGACAGTATATAAACTAGCGCTTCACAAAAGCGTCTGGGGTGTCACAGTAGGTGCAGTTGGAGGTCATCGTTATTTTGACGCGGTGTCAAAAAGTGATATGTGTGGTCCATGTACAGTAGTATACAGTGCAGAAGACCATCGAATATTTATGTTCGTAGCGACCTGTAGAGTAGGATTTACTTCATACAGTAATGATATCTTTGTTTTCTCATACCCCACACGTTCAGACAGTGCCCTACGCAATCTGCCTGGAATGCCTCTAGCGTACCGCCAGCTGTTGAAAAATGAGGTAATACTGACAACATACAACTTTTTCTTAAGCCGATAAATAATAAAAAATGAGAACGTAATTTCTTGCTAGAGAATAAAGTAATATAAGCGCGGATATACGTTGGGCACCTGTCTTACAAAGTGGTAAAAGAAAATCTACATTAGCTGGCCCCTTGCGAGAACGAGAATAGATAATCTCATGTCGTCTTGTTCTTTTGGTTTAAGCTAAGAGAAAGCAAAGTCTACAGAAATATAGGTCCTGAAATAAAATACGGAAGAGATTACTTCGCTTATTGCTGCACCAGAAATGGCTTATCTACCCCAACGGCCACCATTCCCAGACGCTGTGAAGAAGCGTTAGAGCCGCGCTCCAACAAAGGTCGCTGCGGATGGACAAGGAGAAATCCAAGATAAAAAAAAAAATGATAGCTCGTTAAATTGGTATCATGGCAAAGAAGAGCGCCGGCTGTTTCTGTCTCGCTGCTCATTTGCCGCAAGTGTTTCGCGAGACATATATTTGCGATTTTCTGCACATTTATGCTAATCTCGCAGTTCCAATCTTGAGGCCCATGCTAGCCGAATATGGTAATTAGCGTACGAACACCTAAATACTGAGAAAAAAGAGAAACAGCCAGGATTCGTACTCGTATTCAAGAGCGCGGTGATGGTGACAGTGAGGAAACAAAAAGTAAGAAAATATAGCCAGAAGACTGCACGACGTGCAAAGCCATTCATTACAGAAATTACAGAGGGCCGGAATGCCTGCTGCATCCTACTCTGGACTCTGCTTAACATTTTGTTGTTGCTTTTCTTCTGTCTGCTCGCAAAAAGGAGCAACAAAATCACTATGAGGCATGCAATCTAGGGAGACATAGTAAAGTGAGTCTTCTCCGTTTCGCAGAATAAATAAACGTTTATTGTCAGCATTAATAATCTAAAAGCAAGCACGAAGGTTGGTTGCAGAAGTGCGTCGGTAGAACGCCCAAGAAGGCTTAACAGGAAGTAACTCACGCTTGCGATTATAGAAAGCATTAGTAAGAATAAGGTCTCCTGTGAGTGGAAAAGGCGAAGTATTCATAAATACAACTGTTGACAGGCCATGAGTGCACAATGCTGTACATGTTTTTCTTAGTGTTACAGGCAGGCTGGGAGCATATCGCTTCGTCCCGTGTGTTCCGCTTTGATATGCGGCAAGGGGAGGCGGAAGCTCAACCGTGAAGCAGGCTAAAGACATTGGTTGGAGCTTTGAAGTTCTCCTGGTGTATATGCAAACAAAAATAATTCGAAAAGAAGTTAATACAGCTGGGACTACTATCTATATTTCAGTATACCAAAATTGCTGTGTACGTTGCCGAGATTAACCTAGCCTGTTTCATGTTGCTTTTTGAAACATGGATTGTTTAATGGTTATAGTTATATGTTATGTAGTTATATGGCGTTCTGATGGAAGCGTGGAGGGTTCAGCTCCCAGACATGTTGGTCACATTTTATGGAGACTAAACAGAAGGGCTCGCGCGTACTTAGGTTAAGGTTGTTCGGCGCTGGCGTCAACCGTGGCCATCACCATCATAACTCCCGCTCCGGGGCATGCGCCCGTGGTAGACGGCCGGGCTGGATTGACGACCTGGAACATAGCCGCAGCAGTTACCCGGATGTGCTCCTGTGCTCTACCCTATGTAAGCCAGTGCGCAGTTTCTAAGATACCAAACCATACAATTTTAGGAAAACTTGTTTTCAATTAGAAGATGCGCCGCATAATAAGTGCAATTAGAGCTGCTATTCGAGCTTTGATAATAATTATCGGAATGCAATGCATCGTGCTTTTCAGGTTTAGCCGTTCAATTTAGGCGCTTATTGTACGGCTAAACACGAAAAGCATGATGCATTGCGTTAGGCGCTGATATTTTTTTTTTCAAGTAAACAGTTGCCTCATTATTGATGATGTGCGGGATTTCTCCGTACCTTGTTCCAAAAAGGAAAAAAAAAAGCAATAAGACTGAAATACTCGAAATGCCTTTTTTTTGCTGCTCTTGTTTGCTTACTTGTACCGTTGTCCCACGTGTTTCGGTGTCACGCTTGAAAGAATGCAAGGCTCCCTTCCTTCCTTCCTTTCTCACCCCGTTCTAGACATGCGGAGCTCTACGTTCCCGGACATCCAACATACAACACTTGTATATCAGATTCAAAACGTTCCACGCCAGCAGCTTTGCGCCGCAGCAGATTGGCCAGTGGGCAACCATGCCCACTCACGCGCAGGCTCGCTCCCAAACAAAGCGCGGCGGTCGAGCGCGGCAGCGTCGCCCTTCTGGCTCGACGCCCAATGTTCGGCGCAATCGCTGACGCGAAACGAGCGTCGGACTAGCGAATTACTTGCGACGCCATTTGCCGATGCTATCTGCAGGTTCGCGTTAGCACCGCATCGATCCGCCGGCCGCGTCGCCTTGCGTAAGCAGCATTGAAGCGACCAGCGAGAAGAGCCATGTTGAATTCTTTTGTGCGCCGTTTGGCTAATCGGTCACGCCGTTAGGGGCTCTAGTCTGGGCATTCCGCCATTTTCTTCGAGGCGTGACGTACCAAGATGGCGCTGATGGCCCAGATTTGCTTTCGTAAGGTGACGCAAACTTGACGTTTCCCCTAAAATGGAGCCAACGAACATAAGGTTCTTGAGTTCAATAATTTCAATTGGCTTAAACGGACAGCCTTATAGTAATTTGTGTTAAACTGACAACTACAAAGAAAATAAAACTGTTCGCTCGTTGAAGTGGTTACGAAAAATATTTTTAGATGATGACTTCTTGCGGTGAAACGCTGCTCCTGCAGTCAATTGTCCGTAAAATATTAGGCATCACAAGAGGTGTCTGTGGTGTTTGAAACTGTGGTTAATCGCAATTCACACAAATTAAACGATTTACACCAAAAACACGATAATTGAAGAAATGGATTTCGATTGTATCACTTTTCACTATTATACTGCAGCCCGCGCAAAATACGAGAGCTTGAAATGTTAACAGATAAGCCCTGTTTCACTTTTCGCGCTTCCTCTGTAGTCAGATGTAGGGGCACTCATCTTATATTGCCACCACAATTGGGCTTTTGTGAGTGGTGGATTGAGAGAAATGAATAGCATCGAGCGAACGGAATTGCTATTCTATAGAAGCCCCGATATCTCTTAGCGATAACGTATAATCTACACAACTTCATAGGTTGGATTAGCGGCAACTGTGACTAACTTTCTTCGGGACAGGATTCCATTGGTGCAAGCTACTTTTCTGTACCGGTTACCGGGCATTCTGCACAAAAAAGAATATCTGCTCCAAATAAATTAGGTACACCACAGAAAATTCTCCCATTTTGTTCTCTTTTCTTGCGTGATGTTTCGTTACTGGTGAAAAAAGGATACAAGAAAGGAAATCTATCGTGCTGCACTTCCTGGCGAAATGTTTCGGGCCAGTAGTGGAGCAGGGCCGATAAACAGATTGTAAACAAACTCTCAAGCCAGAGAGCTGCGATAGAAACTGAGGATCAGGAGAAAGCAAATAACTAACGTTAAAGCCACTGCTATCGAAACCACGGAAATGATTGCCGGCTCTTGACTTCCTCTAGCTCGCCACATGATCCGTTTAACCGGACGGCAACCGGAAATAGGCCGCTGCCGGAAGCAGCCCTGTCGTTTCTGTATCTTTTTTTAATGTCCACCATCGAGAAGTGGACAAATATGCAAACCTCAACCGATGTGCATAAAGAAAGCGTAAACATATTGCAAAAGCCCCGAAACATCGCTAAAATCCGCGCAAGAAATTATGCCGCTTACTTTTCTTCTTTACCAACATTTGCAGCCCTTGGCTTGCTAGTACGTCGTTGCACGGAATGCGCTTTCGATCAATACCCTCGCTACGATGCGCTAGGCTTCTTCACTTCATATGTTTCCCGCGCAATCCGCGCACAAGCGCCGAACACGGCTCTCCTTCTACGCCTTTCGCACACTGCGCGCGAAGAGCTGCGTACAGACGAGAAGTCTCCTGTATTTGGGCACGAATTCCCGCATGAATTCGACACAAGCGATGTTGTTTGCTCACCTGGCTCGCATACAGAAAGTGCTTGCGGTTGTGCAACTTACTTTTCATTTTAGTGATAGGCTTTTGCCACCGAAAAAATGCACACTGTGTTACGCACGGTGCCGTGGTAAAAAATTACGGAATCTTTAAGATAACCTAGCTTGCTTCGACTTACGCAATATTCGTGTTAAACGAATGCACTCACTATCCTGCCCCCGATTTGGATGTGGCCACCGTCCGTAGCCAAACCCGCTGCCTTGACCTGTAGAAGCGATGCTCTGTTGTATGTATAGCCTCCGTGGTATGTGGATGAACGCGAAACCAAAATAAACACATGGGTGGCGACGGGGATTACGCATAGTTCATGAATAGGGCCTGGTGTCTTCTAGCAGGCCGTCTGGACGTCTTTCAAATGAGTACTCAAGAAGGACGTTGATCAAGGCTTGATGAGCACGTGATTGCTTTCTCTAAGAAGACCATTTTTTGTCGGCGGTTGATCGCCCACCTAAAATAATGGGGTACAAAGTTCAACAAGATTTACAGGTTATAGATATTGACAGTACGCATCATATTGGTGAGGGAGGCGACAATATGGGGGAAGAATATGGAAGGTAGACCCACCGAAATATAGCCCCGTTAGACCTGCTGAGACCAAGGTTGCGGGTTTGATAGTGGCCACTGCGGCTGTATTCAAATGGGAAGTGAAATAGAAAAAAAAATCGTCTACTCTCATTCATATGCTCGTGTAGGAAGTGCAGAGGGTTATAATTAATCCTGTCCCACTTCCACCCTTCCTCCTACGACGCCCCTCATGAGATCGTGGTTCTGGCAGGAGAAACACTCACACATAAAATGTTATTTCGACCAGGAGAGGCTATTTTCAGATAACAGTCATGCTTACATTCATCTACAATGGTCCCCGAAATTGAGATATACGATATAATAGATGTTGGATCATATTTATTTCATGCAAAAACGAATGTAATTAAAATGGGTATTCAAATAGAGAACAAAAGTTGCAGAGTATGCGAAGGAATATTACAGCCGGCGAAAGCTTTAACTCGGGGTCAGTCAAAGCTCAATACTGTGGTAGTACGTACTCTGTTTTCGCTCTTGCGGTTGTATCTACAGTCATTCAGTCGTTGCTACGACGTGTGTATTTTTTTTACCTAGTGGACGTTCCTTTGTGGGACATAGTATTTAGCAATATTTGATGCACTGTGCAATCAAAATATTTAGTCCTTCTTTGGAAACTATTGTACGGAAATACGAGTAAAGATACATCATTCAAAGCGCTTATGGTTTTATCTCGAATAAAATTAGAGGCGTACAGGTGCAACTAGAAGCCATCACTAGTGTTTTGAGAACAAAAGAAAATAGAAATGTGACTAAAATAAATATACATGTCGTGTCTGGTAACTATAGCAATGGGATGGTGTTTAAGTGTCATGGCTCCTTACGACACAACTTTTAGGTTCATTTAGGCTTATTTAATTATGCTCCGACGTTAACGGCCATATTAGCGGTCTTTAACTAACTCAGTGCACATGAAAGGGACTAAATGAAGGTGGATGCTGAAGTACCATACGCATTCTACTAATTTAAAATATTGCGTATTCATTGCGAAAATATTGATTGCGCCTATGATTCTTGCGATCGGTGTTAGCAATGAGGCGTATGATAGATAAAGAGGCAGGATGTTCCACGTCAGCCGCCAAGGTTTGTGAGTGGTGGCGCTGGCTAACACTCCCAGTGTTAGTTCTAGCAGTAAAAAATAAATAGCGTAGAAAGTGCATGGGAAAACGGCGCCTTGGTAGCCCTATTGGTAAGAGCATCGCACGCATAATGCGAAGACATAGGTATGTATCCTACCTGTGGCCAGTTGTAGTTTCATCCAGTTTCACTTCTGTTAATTTATAAATTCCTTAAGTCAATTAGCACGAATAATTTCTTCTGTGTTGTCCTTGGTGTCTTTGTTTGTTGACTTATTATGATATGATATGATATATATATATATATATATATATATATATATATATATATATATATATATATATATATATATATATCCTCTCGTTTCCATTTTTTTCACATTTATTTAATTTAATTATTAAGTACACGTAATTGCCCCAATGATGTCCATGGTGTCCTTATCGGCCAATCCATGGTCTACTTATCTTGAACATCGGTTATTTCATCTTGTTTTCTTAACTGTATTTAAGGAGCGGTTAGTGCCTAAACGTATCGCCGGCTACTACTTTCAGTGCTCGTAATTTTCATAACAAACACTTATACAAAACACACACAGGGACATTGACGCAGACAAAACTTGAGAACAAAAATATGTGTTCATAGCGTTTGTATGTTCACGCATATGCGCATATATTCACAACATACCTTTTCACACAACATTTATAAGGCTCATGTAATATAAATGGTCGTGAGGTGTTTAATTTTATTCTTTCGTGAGTGCCAGATTCACAGCACAACGCTCGCCTACTCGAACATGAGAGCAATAAGAGCCATAAAAACAAAAGGAAATGCGCAGACAAGAATATCGACCAATCATAAAAACAAGAACAACAAAATGAGTGCATAATAAGAAGAGTAGGGGTTTTTCTATCTTTCTTGAATGTCTAACTCCGCTAAGGATACCTATTATCACGATTAGTTTAATTATTCTTGAACTACTGCCAGGGGCTACGAAAGGGTTTAACGCAAAAAATAATAATCATAAAAAGGGGATGCCATTTGCACTTTCTTTCCTTTTATTCCTTCATGTCATGTGACCTTCCTGTGTTATCTTGATATAAATGTGCCGCTTACTGCCTCTTTTTCTTTCAAGACAACCAAATCTTGGAGGGAAAAATAAAAGCACATTGCTGGAATAGTCGGCAGAAAGAACCGTCTCCACGTAACAAAAGGAAACGAGAAAGGGTACACAAGTACAAAAACAGCGACAAAGTGGAGGCAACAGAGAGAAAGAGGGCCCTAATGGAAATAGGCGAACGCTTTCCGGCAGGCACCTTGCTTTCCCCGTTGGAGCCACTCAAACAACAGCTTATGTTTATGACACGAAAGTAGCTTTCGCTTTTCTGAGTGCACGTGTGTGTAGCAGGGAAGTCACAGCCGCGTGCGGATTTGAGGTATGCTGAGTTACACCTCGCCTTTCCGACTGCATAAAAGTGTGCGATCTCAAGACGAGGGCTATGAGGCGAAGAATGTTCACTGTTACTGCAGACCTTCTTAATACGGTAATCACTTCACATAGGCTAACTGGCGCATGGCGAAGTATCTACGTTTGAATTGCCGCATAGCCGATAAATGAACATTTTAAAGGCACAACTGGATCGCAAAAGTTATCTCTTCTGAGTTGAAGTCAGATGACACTGAAGATGAAATTTTGTTGCAGTGAATGTCATTACGTTGAATACATTCCGAACAACGCTTGCTTGATTGAATTGAAAAGCTGTCCTAAACAGCTTTTTTTTGTTCACCTGCAGCATTGTCTTTGTTGGTGTTTGCTGCAAATAAATTCAAATTCAAATAACCATTCGTAGCAAATTTATCTTTCTTCGCACGAACCAAGAACCGGAGAATGTTTTCGGTTGTGGATTGCTCGTCGAGAGACTACACAAACCAAAGGCATGTGGAGCACGCTACAGTGGAACAAGATAACAATTTTGAGTTTCTGCTTATACTAAACTTAATTTCGTAATTATATGACATTATATTGGGCGACATTGATATATTCCCCAGCTTATTATTGAGCTAGCCCAGTTGTAAAATATGTCCAATTCGTAAGCCACAAAAGAAACCTAAAAACGAGAAATGAAGCTGTCAGTTCATTTACTCCATGTATCTTCTATGGCACCCATAAAAATTTTATCTGCTAAACTGTGTGAGCGACTAGGGCGGCATCTCAGCTTAATCATTATCTTCACTAGAATTCACCAATTGCTTGGCACCTCAATGGTGCCCGACGCTTTCTGCTACCTTGAGACCCGCAGAAGTGTGAAGCACTACGCATTGTAATAGACCATGTTATGTAACCAACATGCAAGTTCAATATGGGTCAAAAAGAACCAAAATTCTGTCCCTTCTTTATTTCGGAGAGGTTTTCTTGAATAATAATTGCGCGCATCGAGCAATGCAATTTAGGTGAAATAATGTTTAGCGTTAATTTTCTTGCAAGGAAGTCTGAGAGTGATATAGTGTGTCCATTTTAAACAAATTAGGTGCTCGATTTTTTCACCGAGTTCAGCACACATTGCGTAACTTGGGATAAACCTACCACGAGTAACAATGGTTGCAATCTATTTTAAGAAATTGTGTAAATACTAGCAGATAACTTTAACTTTAAGTTTAAAATTTTAACTAAGGGCAAGTGTTGGCGGCTAGAAGATATGTTGTCGGCAGTCAGCCGCCATCCATGCAAGTACAGACAAAGCACAGCACGGCAACAAGGCACATAATGTGCTACGGTAACTCGCGAACAAAATCGCCTTAAATCAGAATGTCTCGCGAAATGGGTTCAAAATACCTTAAAGAAACCACAAATATGTATTTTAATGATGTTCTTTGGATGGCTTATACCGCATAGACATATATTTCAAAATGATTTGAGGTGGACTTGGACAGAAGTTATGCCTATCAGGCATACCATATCAGGCAAACCAAACTTTTTAGTCAAGGGAGCTAAGATTACTGGCCGCAATGGGAGGCTTGAAGTGCATCGTCCGAGGTGCTCATACTCGTTTCCAGAAACGCAAAAAGCAGGTGCTACTGACTTTTACACCGCGATGAATTCTGCGTGATCTCCTACCGAAATGCGAAACGGAATTGTGCACAACTTTCGCACCCTTGGTAGATGTCGATGTGACATCTATGTCACATCGACATGTCGATGTCGATGTGATGTCGATGTGTAGATGTGACCTGACTGTTTGCACCTCACCGTGGGGCGACCCTCTCGTGATCGCACCCGCTCGACCCACTCCTACCTGATAGGCGCCTAAAAATTAACGAAAACGGACAAAAATAAAAATGCAGAGAAGGAGGAAACGGCCATTTCTGAAATAATTAAAATAAGATAAAGATGTTCAAGGAAATTGCCGCACTTTTTGGCGCTTCATCAAGTCCCTAGAGAAAGCCGAATTTGTTCCCCTTCGCTTTTCTGACGGAAAATTTACTCGCAGGGGTTCAGTTTAACAAAACGCAAACAAAACGAGCTTTCGCCTGAAGTTCCAAATATTACAGCGAAGCTGTTTAAGGCTAGGCTTCCGTACACTTTTGTTCTGCGTCAACAAAAACTATCATCATCATAAATGGTTCATACCCCCTTAAGAAAGCAAAAAATGCAATGGCTCATCCCGCTCGCAACGCAGAGGTTGTATATTATAGATGTATGATCTATAATATGTTGTCGTCTACGCAAATGTATATACAGAAATGTGTGTGCGTACCTTTCGTCATGATTACCCCCGATCATGACAATAATTTTTGTTTACCTTTGTTCAAAAATCTGTGTCACCCCTGTGCCGTGTGACAAACAGCTTCGCTGGTCGTACCCCTTTACAGAATGGAATGACTCATGAATTTTGTGTATCAACTGCCTGAAAATTTTGGTTGATTGTGGTTCGTGTTCATTAGGTAGCCTATGCTAGTTTTTCTTGCCCAAATGTTTACTACAGAAAATTACGCTGGAGTGCTAAATGTTTAGCTTGCATAAGGGGAAAGTACATACTGAAAATTTACATCCTTGAGCTATGTACGCGGGTTTTATATCTGTAAAGCCATGACTAGAATTTTCCTTTGGTCTCAGGTGGGTAGGTATCATAGCTGTGTATATCGTGACTTCAAAGAAATATCTGCAGTTTCCCTATTTTAGGGAACAGCTCGGTAACAAAAAAATGCTGGACGCCTTTCACGGAGTTGCGAAAAACAAGGGGAACACTTTGGCTGCCTGTCCCGCCATTCGCCTTCAGCGCAGCCATTACTAAAATGGGTCTGCCAGTCACAGAAAGGAACAACGTTTTCGCTATTCCGATAACTTCGGAGAAAGTTTCTCTTCTCTTCTCCGTTGGTCGGACGTTGGGCCCACCTAAGATCCAAAGTGTAGCACCGGCCGACGTTCCAAAGTGCTCGCTAATAGCGACAGTCCGCTTCCCACAATTGCAACAAAACATACCGCCACTTTTTCTAGTACTTGTAGGTCGAACCCACGTGTGACAGGAAGCAGGAAAAGATAACACGGCGGCTTGCGGTGTCATGTCTTGATGTTCAAGGCTGCTTGAGTTAAAGTTATGAAATGTAAGATTTGAGGCAATGGGGGGGACCCGTCTTTTTCTGTGGTATAAAAGCCAAACTTTTCACACTCGAGAGGAAACAGCTGAGCAAACGATACTGTGGCATCCTTGTAGTGAGCGTCTCGCTCGCCTTCTAAGACATTGCATTTCGGGAAAGCAAGTAAGATGGAAGAGACGCGACTAAAAAACGTACTTATATAGAAACAGGGCGTCGATTTCAACAGCGTCTCAGTTCTTGCAGTGCTCGTAAATCAAGTGAGATCTTATTAGCGTCAAGTTGTGTGTTGTCACCCTTGCAGGGTTCAAGTAAAAATTCAGACGACAGTCCAGGGAGATAACTTGTTACTGAGGCGTCAGTGTGTCCCATCGTCAAGGCTGAGACAACTTGCGCCTAATGTAATCTTGAAATCCTGCCACTGCAGCCGCTTCTGTCGTAATGAGAACCGCTGTTGCTATTGTACGAATGCTCGAGATATATAACAGAATATGTTTGTCGTCCATTTCGGTGTGCGCATGCGTTTGATCTTCTAGTTGAAGAATTTCTGTGCAATAAAATGTAACTGTTACCTATTACTTTGTGCAGCAGTTTAGGGTGTAGGCGTGTTTATTTAAGATCTACCTACTTATTTCTACTTTGAATAGATTTTAGCTTTAAAGGGACACTCAAGAAAAATACTAAATCAATTGAGACCGATGAAGTGTCGTTTTAAACTTTATGTAAATTTCACAATAATAAGCTAAATACTGGAAGAAACACTCAAGGAACAAAGTCATTTTCTTTTATTTTTGCATTTCGTGACGAAACTTCAGCGCCGGTAAATCAATTTGACATCACGGATTTCAAAGTATTCTTTTTTGATTTTTTCTATTTGGGGCAGTGGTTTTGGCCGAGCTTAAGCTGTCGAAACTTGCCGGGTTCAATTTTGTCTGCTTTAAAACACGGCGTAGGCTTTTTTCGCCGATTAACAATTACCTATGCCCCTTAGAGGAAGGCGGCAAAATCCACGACGTCGCCACGTGTTGGTGCTGGAACTAGAATGTGACGTCATCTCTCAACATATTAAATATGCCGTTCTTGTTCCTTTCATGCAAGCCGAGAAACCATTGAAACGCTTCATATAACACCCCTAAATTTGTCCGAAAATGAAGTTTGAATGATTTACATTTTGTTCCCAATCAACGCACCAGGTTAGAATTTGCCAACGCGTTGTTCATATTACTCGGGACAATTTTCTCGAAGTATAAATCTTGTGAGGTCTCTACTTTTTTTTCAGAAAACCATGAAAACTGACCTTTAAAGTTTTCGTACATTTTTATTCGCATAACAGCTTCGCTGTAAAACCATCGCTCCTCAAGAAGCAGAGCACGTGGTTGACAATCTCGGATTTCGTCTGCGGGCACCATTTAAAATGGCAGCGACGGATGCCAGTGGGGGGAAGCGGAAATGGGTCAATGCTGCTTTCTGTTCGTAAGGGAATTGTTCTTTTTTTGTTGTTGTTATACTGCCATGTGTGAAAAAGGAGTGTGTAATATAAATGAAAAAAGAACGGGGGAACATAAGCAGGTACGGAAAGCCGCAAAGGTATGTTAAACAAAGCGACGTAAAATGCGAATAATATGTACAACGATGATTGCTACTTGAAATGGTTTATTCGTTTGGTTAAGAAAATCTAGTGGGGTTAGGCCCTGATATGTCCGTCAATTGCTGCTTTCATAACGCGAATTTCATCGGCTCTTCGGCCTGTTTTTGCGGTCAGAAAATCGCTGTCAATATAAAGGCCTCCATGGAGAGGACACTTCTTCCTTTACAACTACGTGCCAGCGCGCATTGGTCGCCGAATGTAAACTATGAGAGCTATTTGAAACGTACAGCACGTGCTGTCGGTCCTGAAGGTGAAAAATTTTCTGTAAGCGTCTTAGGGACCTCTGAAGCATTATGGCTGTGATGGAGGGCTTCAAAAGTACGGCCCTTTTCTTACACTCTTGCACTTTCAGGGTTAAGGTCTTCTACCATTTCTTGTAATTCATCTTCAGTGCTGCTGAGCAGGACGATGCCATCTGCAAAGTGAAGGTTGCTGAGATATTCATCGCTGATCCTCACTCCTATGCCTTCCCAGTCTAATAGCATGAATAGTTGTTAACATGCAGTGAATAATATTGGAAAGATTGTCTACCTGCCTGACTCTTTTTTTGATTGGTAATTTTCTACTTTTATTTTGGGGAACCAAGGTTGTTGTCAAATCTATGTAGAAATTCCACAATATGTCCACGTATGCCTCATGTACTTCTTGATTACGCAATGCCTCGACCCATGGCGAAGCACCACCTGTGCGTTACGCACCCCGAAAGCGCTGCTGACTTTCTTGCGGTGCACGGGACCTAACGAAACTTTGTAAATATCTCTTTAGTATATATATATATATATATATATAATATATATATATATATATATATATATATATATATATATATATATATATATATATATATATATATATATATATATATATATTTGTGTGTGTGCTGTAAAGTGTTTATCACAGCGTACATGATAATCATCACCAAGCCCCTGGAGTAACAGCCAGGCTTACAACTCCAGCATATCATTAAAGCGCGTTTCTCTCTCCACGCAATGCTTCCATGACTGCTGGTATCTCTACTTAATCAACTGCCTTTTCGCAATCTATGAAAGCCGTATAGAGAGGTTGACTGTATTTATGCAGTACTCTGATTTTACTAGAGAGATGAGACTGTAGGGATTATTTGGGCCTATGGGGATAATGTGCCTAGTCTGTGAGCGTATTAGAGATTTGAGCCTATGGGGATTCTCTGGGCCTAACGTGATTATGTGCGTGATCTATGGGCCGCTGCTGTCCAACCACAAATAGCTTCGTTAAAGAGCATCCGTCGTGGCTGTCAGAGGCAGGCTAGTGCTGCCATCGTGTACCTTCCGGTAAAATAAATACAAGCATACGCCCGGGCAGGTGGTCGACCATTTTGGGACCTCAATGCTCGGAAAGAGGTGTTTGTCGCCAGCCCGTGGGCGTCCTCACCTGGTAGGCTCATTAGGACACCACATAGGTAATGGCCGCCATGGCAGTGGCCCAGACCTCCTCTACATTCCTCGGTGCACCTTCTTCGTTCTATCTTTTCTTTCAGCGAATGGTGCTCTCGGTCAGCCGACATGTCGCGCGGCTCAAGGCTGTCATTAGCACTCAGACTCCTTCGTTCGCCTTGGTGTGCGCCCGTGGAATTGTTCCATCTGAGCCGCAAGCATAGCGATAACAGCTTTGCAGGTTGCAGCTGTTCCAAACTTATCTCACGAAGGGGCCATAGGGGTTAGCCGAGGCTCTGCCAAGCGAGCATCCCAGAAAAAAGGCGGCTGCCTGGCTGTGGGACGCTTGTGCCCGATTTGTATTCCGGTAGGAATCTGACGGTCGCTTTCCAACAAATCACTTCAGTCATAGTGGACGCCTTAACCTCTAGGCCATGGCTGGTATCTATATGTTAGCGCTTACATGTCACGCTCAACTTTGGGTTTGTGAATTTTGATAGACATCTGCTGCGTGCTCTTCTCTTTTCGTTTCTGCACAGCCACCTTAGTTACTATATGGATTCGTGGGGTAATGTACACATAACCTAATTGCAAGCAGTACGCCAATTACAGGAACGAGCAATAATATAAGTGTACGTAGGAATGAACGCGATATTAAGCGGCTCTGGTAGAATATGTAGCAAGACGTGTCCCTGCATGGCAAGAAAATAAACGTTTTTGACGAGACTGAGCTTGAATTGCCGTCCGATACGAATCGCCATTCAGCAAGCGCCAATTAATTGTGATACGTGACTCACGCCTCACACATTCGGGAGTGGCCTGGCGCGGTCCCGCCAGCTCCCACACAATATGGATTTCTTCAAGGCGTGTACATCATGCTTTGTGTAGCGTGGAGCATGGTTGAACGTTGAAGTCAATGACTCGCCCATCTACGAATAACCTATTTAAGTCGTGACGCCGAGAAAAAAACCATTGCTGTGGAAAAATTGATATTTGGGGGTGACAATTGCATGCCGAAAGCGTCCTTCAAGAAACGTGCAATGCAGTGGCAGCGTGCAGAGCTGCCGATGTCAATTACTGATTATGGCGAGAAGTGAAGTGCTATGCAGAATAGCATGGAGCCCAGCTGAGGCAAGCGAATCACTTTGTTGCAAAGAAATCAAGAGATTTGTCACCTCCTCGAAGCGAGGTGAATAGACTTGTCGCGTGTCGCCACGGTGACCAATATGATAGAAGACAACGCTCCATTTCGTAAAAACGCTCACCTGTTCGAGGTACGCTAGCTACTTCTATTGATCCGTCCGGGCTATTTAAGAAGCCTGCCGTGTTTTTGTTACTCTCTTTCTCCCCAAATATTTCCTTCATCTTGTTCTAAATAAATTGTTGAAGATTTTACAATCACAACGGCATCTCTGACCAGCTGCCTCGTCTCCTGATGCCCTTGACGCGTCCAGCATAGATCACTATCATTTAAAGAACGCCATACGGCAAGCCCCGTAGAACGAGAATCAGATGTCCTAACACACCTTAGAAGCCATAGAAAATGTCTGCCATCTCTGTGAAAGCCATAACACCGAATAAGGTTCAGTATTATGAATAATACTAAATGCAACGTTTGTAGCTAGAACCACTCGTAATAAATATCCCACTCATTGTGATAGAATGTTATGCCTCATTATTATAAATATCGGGTGTTTCTTTTTAGCTCCACAAATTTTTAAAAATTGCCTGGCGTAGGTATACATTTCTGACCCATGATCTAAAATGGCCGATAAGGCATCTATATTATCTTTACGAGAAATGAAAATACTTCATTCAATAATTAGCATAATCAAGCTAATGAACTTATAATTAATTACTTTGGGGCACATATATCAATCTACGATGCATACCCGGTAAGTGCGGAAGGCGTATGCACTTGAAACAAATTCTCAGGTCTGCACGAGTTTCAACATACTAAATTCTAAAGTGTCTGACGGAATGCATTGGTGTGCCAGTCACGTTTTTGAAGAAAGGGCAGTTTTATGCATTGAAGCACAACAGTAACTTTAACAACAATGTATTTCGTCTGATACCTTGAAAATTAATTCTTGAAACTGGCATAGTCTTGAAAATGTCTTCTAAGTCGATATGCCTAGCGTACTCACTACCTACAATTCCTATATTGAAATGTGTGCCATAAATAATTAATTAAGAAGTTCATCAGCCTAGTTATTCTATTTATTCATTGAAGAAATTTGTTCTCATGTATATGTAATTACCGCCTCATCGAGTAATATAGGTCAAGTGCTAGAATTGTGGTAACCTCCACAGGCAATTTAAAAAAAAATGTTTCAAACAAAATAAAACACCCTCTGTATTTCTATACTATTGCGTTAAGATACCTATGTCTATCTTCAAAAGTGCATAGAGCTTAATTACCAGGAGCGTCATTCTGTAATGAAGACGCCGTGCTGTCAGTGTGCATATGCGCATCCACTAGCACTGCTGTCATTTCGAAAGGTCTGTGAAAGATCTATAATCTAGGACGAAGGGCGACCCACCATTGAAGAAAATATGTAACTTAATGAAAGCAGTGATTCGCCGGTACACAAGGGAACTAAGTAGAGATCAATGGGCAGCACTTTGTGCAAGCCTCTCGGTCTTCGCGCCAGTACCTAGCATATGGTGGATCGTTAATAACATTGCTGGAAAGGTTCGACCAATGAAGCCATTTGAAGTCCTAGCATTGAAGTTTGGAAAGTCGCTCGTTTGTCTTGCGAAGGCCTTTGCTCAAGCATACTCTTCCAGAAGATCAGGAGGCTTTCAGGAGACGAATCCGCTTTCACCGTTATCGTCGTTTCTGATGGGTGCTCCGTTCACACTAAGGGCGTTTGAACTAGCTATGAGCAGTCTCCGACGTCGCTGTGGGATGGCACTTGACCTTATCAGCAATCAGATGCCGACTAAGCTACAGGTTGAGAAACGACATGATCTGCGAAGTTTTCTTAACGAACGGGTACCACAATAGACAAGTAACCAACATCCGATTTCTTGGCGTTACCTTGGACCACAAGCTACTGTAACGCCGTGCTCTTGACCACGTTGTGACGTCATTGTCACAGAAACTTCATTTGCTCAAGCCAGTCTCAGGTATATGCTGGTGCAACCACCAACGTCGACGCTGCGGCTATATACAGCATTGGTTACAAGTCGGCTCCTATACCAGCTACCTCTGATGTCACTTTCAGATAGCCAACACGAGCGCTTAGAAGTCATACAGGGAAAAGGGCTTCGGCTGTGCTTGGGAGTCCTTCAGCCGGCATCGAACAAAATAGTGCTCTACGGAGCTCAGTTATGACCTCTGCGACTTCACACTTCCTTGACTCTGATGAACCAACTACTACGTTTGAGTGAGACTTCGCCCGGCAAAGACCTCTTAGCACGTGTAAGTAACAGGCCGCGCTCACATATTTATGCAGCACGGAACGCAATTCGAGTCTTAGGATTACGCTTCTCGAGACAGAGGAAGAACGTAGTCCCACCCTGGACATATATATGGTATAACATGTAACTTAAGTGTACCACGACAGCAATCAAAGAGCTGTATTCCAGCTGCAGAAGACAAGTCGCAAGTTCTGGAACATTTCAACACGACCTAGCCGAATCACCTCCTAGTATACAAAGCTGGGGTTCCAGCCCCAGGTTCTGATGGACTCGCTACTAAAATGATTAAACTTCGCTTTGACGTCGCTCCTAACGACTTGTTAGATGCCGTAAAATACTCAATGCAATATCCATGGATTCCTCCTGCGTGGAGGATCGCCAAGGTGAGCCAACTGCTGAAATACCAAACCACAGGGTATGTTCCATCCAATATTCGGCCTATTTATCTAACATCAAATTTCGTAACACTAATTGAAAGGTTATTAAACGCACGTATGGTTAGCTTGTGACCACAAGAGAATTGTTGAGCTCCTGCCAAATTGGATTTAAACCAGGGATGTCAATTTGGTGCGCACACGTCGACCTAGAGGGCCGAATTCAGTTGGCTCATTACCAAAAACAATATGCAGCTCTAGTTGCACTAGAGATTTCTAAAACATGCGATGGTATGGAATATACTATATTAATAAAAGTGATTCAGTATATGTGATTACCTGAATACTTCGTGACGTGGACTGCTGAGTTCTTGCAGGGCAGGGAGTTTTACTGTGCACAAAGTTGAATTTCATCGGAAAAATTGAGACAAACGCGCGGGGTTCCTCAAGGCCCAGTTTTATCCCTGCTGTTGTTTACCATCTTACTCAGACCCATTCCTTATCAGAATATAAGCAGGTACGTTTATGCTTTTGATATATCGTTTTTCGCTTCTGCAAGTGATATTCAGTCACTGTCCGAGTGCTCAGAGGAATACTTATGCTAGCTAGAGGCATGGATGGACAGTATACGATTGTCCCTTAGTGTAAATAAGAGTGCCGTTCTTGTCTTTCCTCTACAAGATCCACTTAACATATTTGTTTTATATCGCCATTCCATTATTCCACAAAAGGAAAAAGTCAAGTACCTTGGAATTGCTTAGTCGCTATGGTGTTGGGCTGCTGAACACGAGGTCGCAGGATCAAATCCCGGCTATGGCGGCAGCATTTCGGTGGGGACGAAATGCAAAAACACCCGTGTAATTAGATTTAGGTGCACGTTAAAGAACCCCAGGTGGTCAAAATTCCCGCAGTCCTCCACTACGGCGTGCCTCATAATCAGAAAGTGGTTTTGGTACGTAAAACCCCGTAATATTTAAGACCTTGGAATGATTTATGATGGAAATCTGAACTGGCATCACCATATTGAACAGATACCTTGAAAAGCTTCTCGTGCCATGGGGATAATAAGAATGATAAGCTATAATCGATGGGGCATGCATAGAGACACACTCATAATGACTTACCGCATGTATATCCAACCTGTACTAGAGTTTGGTTGTGTGTTATTCTCCGGCGCCTCTACTTACAAGCTACGTCCAGCAGTTCTCCAGCAGCGCACCACAGAATGTGGTGCGCCTTACGGAGTCAAAGGCAGCGATGCAACATCTATACCCTGGCCTACCGTCCATCAAGTTCCCACGCAAATCACTAGCCCCATTGAAAGAACTCAGCAACAAAGGCTTCACAGTAAAGTTTCACAGGATTAATACTCCCACATTGGCTTTGCAGGCAACGAAAAAGTCGATGCTCTTGCATACGCAGCCCACCATCATCCTCCCAAAGTCAAAGGCCCAAAGAGTAATAAAGTTAAGGAACTGGACATGCGAAATCTCTTTGGGCCACTTTGCGTTCCGCCATATATGCTATGTGTAACCAAGAGATTTCGTTGAGAGGAAACCTCGCTTTTCTATCGATTAAGGAAAGGATCTGCTAGTACACCAGCATGGATATTTAAGAGGGGGCGCATCAATTCTCCGAACTGTGCGACATGCGACGAGAGAGGAGACATTGAACACTTTCTGTGATCGTGCCTGAAATTGCGAGATGAAAGAGACACTCTCCTGAAAAAATTGCAACAAAGGGACCTTCCGCGTACGTGCCTGCAGCACCTTGTGTTCCCCGTAGGACCAGTTATAGCCCGCAACGAAACTTTCTCTCCTTATCGCATTTTCATGAGATACTGGTCTGATGCACATGTGGTCAAACACCACAGTTATTTAATAAGAGATGCTCAGGTGGCGCAATTGCCCGCCTTGATCGCTAGGCAAAACTAGCCTTTTGCTATAGAACTCACAACCACCGCCCCCATCTATCACAACTCTGTATGGTGGCTGTTTCAGGCTTCTTTTTGTTACTTATGCTCTAAAATTGAATCAGCCTTCTAGTTAGGATCGTCCCGAAATAACAGAAGCAGATTTCTGGAAGAAAGATAACTATAGCGGAAGCGTATTTCGTAGCACATTCTTTGGGTGAATGTCTCAAAAATGGTGCCAATTTTGTTATTGCTTTGAAGCAGTCTTAACTGCACCACTTCTATTTTATAAGTGTAGCATGTGTGCTAAAAAGACCATTAAAAAGTTATAAATTGATTTTTATAGCTGCGTTAATAGTACAATTTGGCTTTAACGTAATGCAAGTCGTTCCAAGGAACTGCTTGAACGCCTGAAGTGGCGCTATATGTAACTTGCGGTTGCAAAGCAGACAGCAGACTTTTGTGACATTGTAGATAACAACACAATTTCTAGTGAACCTCTTTCTTTCAAAAAATGTCATGAGGAATTTGACTTTTCTCTATTTGAAGCACACATGTTCGAATATTGTCCAAGTAGGACTTCGCAAGTAAAAGTTTCCAGCCAATAACGCCGTCATACACTTGCCCAATGAATCCTAAATAGAAAAGCCGTACTTACCCGTTCATAACAATTCTCACGTGCACACGAAGCACAATGTTCTTTCCATTTTTGAGAAATTGGATTTTGGTATTTGGTACAGTTCTTCCAGGTATTTGTTGATACTTTCCTAAATTACTAACTGATCTATTCATTCGGTGTCATGTGTAGTCTCCTCAATAATCTAAAATATACCAGTACAGGTGCAGCAGTTCTGTTTTATATGACCTATAGACTATATACTACACATATATACTATATACTATGTTTCTATGCCTTATATACTCCGTAAAATGTATTACGAAGACAGCAACAATAAATAGAAACGGTATATGGCGCATATAAGAGATTCTGCACGTGACTATAATGTGTGAAAGCCAAAGAGTTTATATAGGGAAGTAACTGTTAGCCTTACTCCACCAAAAAGCTCTGCTCGTCCATCGAACGATTGCTTTTTCACGCCAACATTATGTTATCAGGGGTGCGATCTTGAACGCGTTCCAAAATAGAACGGAGGCGGTCCGTTCTTTACGTCGCGAAATAGGTGGTCCGTTCCATTGCATTCGTTCGATAGCCGACGACACAGAATGACTGACAGCAGATATCACGGCACAATTGACGTCATGCCATTCGTCACGGTTCAAATTGACCAATCGTGTGTGGCTCGGTGGAACGTACCGCCTCCGTTCTATTTTGGAACGCGTACAAGATCGCACCCCAGATGTCGTAGCAAGATGCTTACTTGAATTCCCAATTTCCATAGCAGGTACGCACGTTGTTGTAGAAAACACTATAGAGTAAACGAGTGAACGCTAGGCTCATGTTATACTGGCAGCTCTTAATTGAAATATTAAGTGGAACTGCGTGGTCAAGCTCAGCCATGAACTGCATAATGTATCTCAACATAATGTATTCAATGTTATTCTCTATTGCTGTCAGCTTAAAATGTATGTTGTTAACTTCTTTTTCTCTGCTTACGCATTAATGACTCTAGTACTTTGAGCTACAAGTCTGGAAATATGCTGCACCTATTATGTCTTTTTCTTTGTTAAATTGGTAGCTCCAGTTCAGGAAAACGTAACACACGGAATCAAGCAGTGTTCTGCCAGTGTTAGAAATTGATACAAATCCAGTGCTAAGAAGGCAGTTAAAAAGCTAGAAGTTACCCAAATTATGTGTTAGCTCTTAAGGATGGTTTGCTTTAGTAAGCAATGGAAGCCCTAGAATTCATACACTTCCTCAACATACACACTAAACCGCAACTTCTCGGAATGCGACAAACATAGTTGCGATAATCAGAAGCTTTTCGTTTCTTCAAATTTCTTACGGATAATAATGTCACTTGATGCAATGTTCGCCGACATACAAGAGGTAGCAGATGGAGAAATTGTTAGGCTCAAGCATAAAAGCTTGTTGAAGCACTGGGCCTTCCGCCAGATGTTTCCTTCGTTTATTCCGTGGAAACGCGCATATCACACTCATCTTCTTAGCCTAAGCAAGTTGTCGAGCCTGTAAGTTACCGCTTCTTGCGACTGTGTGCTCAGATGGTTTAGCTGCTTTAATTCTGTGCTCTTACATAGCACAACCTCCAGTAAGGCAGGCTTCCCTGTTTGCGCGAAATCAATTTTAAACTCTAGTGTCGTTTCGCTTCCTATTGTGTGCGCTCTGCGCTATTTGACCTGGAATCCCGAGTCAGCTTTATTTGTCGAAGGGGATCACGTTCTCTTCTGATCCTGAAAGAGTCGATTTTGCAGCTTCTTGCGATAGGCCGTACCGGCCGCTTATCGCGTTTTCATTTGTACGTTGTTGTCTCACAGTATTGAATGGGAGTCACATTCTTAACTGAAAGGGAGCCCGCTTCTTTCTTCCTTCATTGCATCCTCTTCTCTGCATTGCTGCTTGACGTCAGCAAATGGAAGACGGCTTATGTTTGGTCACTTTCGATTTGACCTGCCGGGTATGCCGCTTTATTTGGGAGGAGGCGAGTTTAGCCTTTTTGTACCATTTCTCTCTCTTCCAGAGCCTCCCTGATCAAAATGCTTTCAGCTACGAGAATGAAGAACTGATGGAAGATAGAATATCTATCGTCGAGATTCGTCGGTGGTACTTTTTTTTAGGCTACGCTCCGAGACGTGGAATTCTGCTTTGCTGGCTCAATTAGCGAGAGTGAAACGTAGCTGCAGGTAGAAAGCTCTACACTTGCCTGTGCGACTGGTCTTGCTGAACACAGTGTGGTCAAGGGCAATCTCTTACTATTATGTTGCGAACATATGTAGTTAAAGAAGTAACTTTTCTTCACTTGAAACAATGAGCAATAAAATTGAATTGGTGGGCTTTGCGTGCGAGAACAGCGGTCTCACTATAAGGCACACCGTAGTTAGGAACACTCGATGAATTTTTAACCCTCGGGGTTCGTTAAGGTATACCTCAATCTCAGTACAGACGTATTTTTGCATTTCGGATAAAAGATATTAAGCTAACTGCATTAAGAAATAAATACTACTAAGAACGAATGTAATTATTTTTACGTAGATTGTGCGAGGACAATACTAAATGTACGCACCAAAGCGAAACATGGGCTGTGGGGTACGTCAGAGCGGAAAGTTTTGGATCATTTCGACGCGCTGTAGTTCATAATTTATAGGTACATAGTTAAAGACGCTGTCTGTATTGACTGGGGCGTCTGAAACACTGCCACTTTTCGAGCACTTCACAAGTAAATTTTGCAAAGGGAGCAATTTATTCCCATACACTTGGCGAAAACAATGGCCCTTATCCCCCTCCCTACTCCCCTCCTCACTCTTGTAAAATTTTGATACGGTTAAGTTCACAGTTCTCCAGCGAACTGGCTTAAATTCTGTAATTCTCCGATAAACACACCTAAAACACTTCGAAGCGCTTGCATAAGAAATCTCCTGCAAAGGACACTATTAGCGCACCCACATTTAATTTTGCCTACACGTAACTCTTTACATGGCCTTTACTTTCATTTAACACCAACAAGTAGCCACGTTTAGTTCATCGAGGACACCGCCCAAACCCCATAAAATACATGGAAATACAAAAAGAGCGGACTCAATTATTATTTTTAACTCTCCTAATGCTGTCAGAAACCTTAAGATTTCGCTAGAGATAGCACTTAAAATGTTTGCAGTTCGTGCTAAACATGACTTTGTATAATGCAGTGTTATCTAGAGGCATTGAGAAAAGCAGCTAAGAACGGCCGGGCGAAACTTTCTTACACTTGATTAAGTGATTTTTATGCAAAAGCGGCATTTGATGCACATGCATTCCACTCGGTAGACAAATTCGTCCTAGTGTTCCTCGCATATTCGCTAGGCGTGATATCGCTGACCTTTGTATAGTTAGGCCAGGGCAGCTGCTAAAGCTTGCGTAACTTGTAAAACGCATGCACGAAGTGGCGAGAAGTATAGTCTGCCCATAACATAGCTGCTGCATCATATGCTCACGCTCTCCAAACTGCTAAATTCCATTTTTTTTCGCACTACACTTGTAAGCACGCCGGCACACTAAGTGTGCCGGCGTGCTACCCGCTGATCCTGATCCCTGATCAGGATCAGCGGGTAGCACGCTCCCTGATCCACTACACTTGTAACTTTGTTAAGAACTAATCTAGAACAATATTCGAGCAGTGAAGTAAAGCCCATATGCCGCAGGCCTGCGACGCGCACGCTACACAGTCACGTCGCTAGATGGAGCAGCGGCTCCGTAGGAGCTCCATTTACGGCACCACGCGCTACAGGGTCTTCGCGGTGAAGTGTTTCAGCGAAGTATTTTAGTGTCCACCCAGCGTCGGCGACGAGCTTCGCCTTGTGCTGCGGCTTGTCCTGCTCTCTGAACAGTGGTCTGCTGAGCCCGACGTTGCCTGAGGCAGCCGCGCGCAAAGCTCCACGATTCGATTCTTCAACAGCGGTTCGTACCTTGCGAGGAGGCGCCAAAACGTGTACCGAAGAGTAAACACAGGTATCAAGACTACGTGGCGCACATGTCACATCCCTTGACCGGTGGCACAGTAGGTTGCTGTTGATGATGATATTATTGATGGTTTATTGGCATCCCCTTTGAAGCGTGGTGGTGACAAAAAGTCACGTAGCCTGGTGGAGTTAACCAGGTCCAGCTACATGCAGCATGCAACGGCGATATGCAACTGCTACATGTCGCGACATCTAGTCCCGGAGCCGTTACCGGAGACTGTATGCCACCTCTAGGTGAAGGAATAAAATGTCAGTACGACAACTGCAAATTGTAAATAGAGGTGCCATTAGCAATACTGTGTGTCGCTGCGTTGCTTGAATGATTATCCCATTAACGCTTGCAGTCATAGTGAGGTCGGTTCTGACGGATTTTTTCCCCTTCGAGATAATTTTCGTCGCTCGCGTTGTTCTGGCATTTATATCTATCATTCTTTCTCCCCAGAGACTATGCGATCCATAAAAAATTATATCTTGTGGCAATGTTCTGTTTTCTGTCACAACAAGGCACGTGACACTGATAGGAATAATTTCTAACTCTTTCTTTAGTATTCACTGCAGGGCATCTAAAAAATACCGCACCACAACAATCAATAGTTTGTCGCTCTTCGCACAATTCACAACTTATGTCCCAGAGAACCGAGAATTCCCTAATCTTCTGCCATGCTATGAGAAGAAGCCATCGAGGTATCAAGTCTAAAAAAGAAAATCTTTGCACCCGTAGGCAAGCACATTTTCTTATTCAAGCCATTCAATACGTCAAATAATTGACGATTTCCAAATTTAGTTGATATAGGAGCATGAGAAAACACGCATCAATAACGTCACTAATTACCGTCTTGCGATTTGAGCTATATAAGGATGCTGTTGAAAATTTAGGTTGAAGAAAGAAAGCATCGGGTCAACCTTTTCTTTTCGGAATCCCTACAGAGACGAACTTTCGACAAAGGAGAATACAACAACAAAATTAAAATGAAATAAGATACTACTCTGGAGCATCTCGTGTTGGAACCAATGTGTCGCATCGCAAAAGTATCGCAAGTGTGTCACTAATTCCTGTATAAACTTATGTCGAAGGCGAAAACCATCGCTTACAAGCTGAAGGAACAAGTTATCCCATTTTATCGGCTATCATCCATAGCGCTAGTCAAAGCATGCGAAGGTTTTGTGGAATAGTTGAATGTTTTTATTTTCACACAGTGGAAAACTTGAAGCATCAACTAAAATTAACAGCTAAAAAGTATTGCAGCTTGTTGTCCATGCAAAAAACAAAGGATTTGCTTCTGTCGCAGGCATCAGCTGTACTAAAATCACAAAATGTTAGTTGCGGTTATGCAAATTGATCAAGGGGTACACCCGGGTAAGGCGGCACCCCGTCAGTATCCAAACTAATACCAGCAAACTCCGATAGAATGACTACTCGCCAACCAACTCAGTCCTCTGCACTTATAATTAACAGTGGAAACAAGAGTGATGGGCAATTAGTGGAAATCTTTGCGTCCGCCTAGACCCAGAGAGCAGTGGAATCTGAACGCTTTTCGGCGGCCAGAAGGAGCAATACTGTACTGGACGACGATTACAGTATGTGCATCTCATGAAAATTTTTGTTGACAGAATGGTGAGGCGTTTGCATGGAATTATTTCTTGTCATGGTCACGCAGCTTCGGCGCCACAAGGGACGCGTACATGGCAATATGATAAGCTTTAAAATTGCATACACTATTCTATGCTATGTTTTCTGTAGTTCAAATTATAGTTTTTATAGGACCGTTACCTTTCCTCGTTACAAACTTTCCTGAACGGCTAGTGCTTGTCCAGATCCCCTTAGTAGGTGAACGCAATTATTTGAAAAGGAAGCAGGCAACGAAAGCGCCAAAGAAATTATCACTCATTTCACCTATATTATTTCATGATAATAAATCATTTTTTCTCAACAATTCTCAGTTTTCTTTCTTTTTTTCTGTGTTCTGCAATCGTCTTTCTTTAACCCACGCTCTATGCAAATTTTAATTTTGTTTACAATCACAATAACAACGCATCCTAAAAAACCTTGTTCTTGATCGTTCCCCCGTAATGCGGATCAGTCAAGCCAGTGTTCGGACACCGGAACAGGACGGTCTTCACTACGAGAAAATGCTACTGTCAAAGTAAATGAATTCAACGCCGAAGAAATCGATGAAATCTGCTGTCCTTTAAATTTTTCGTTCCCTTGGCCACTAACTGCTGCCAAGAGAAACTATTGAAAAAATAAAAATAAAACTTCGTTTTTCTCAAGCCTTGTAGCCGCACTCTGGCAGTGAGCCATCAGTTATTCGCATCAGCTTGTTCTTTTGCCCTAACCCGCCGTGGTTACTCAGTGGCTACGGTGTTGGGGTGCTGAGCATGAGGTCGCGGGATCGAATCCCGGCCATGGCGGCCGAATTTCGATGGGGGCGAAATGCGCAAACACCCGAGACTTAGATTTAGGTGCACGTTTAGAGAACCCCAGATGATCGAAATTTCCGGAGTCCTCCCCTACGGCGTGCATCATAATCAGGAAGTGGTTTTGGCGCGTAAAACCCCATAATTAAATTTTTTGTTCTTTTGCTTTCCCAATGTTGTCAATTTGTTACTCTATCCTCTGCTGTGGACACTGTTTTTCGTTATTTTTCCCTTGTTGGTTTGGCTAAGCGGCTGTAACTTAGTGTTGCAAAGCATGATGCTCTGCGCTCTATTCTTGTTTACTGTAGCAGCACAATTATAGGATTGAAAGTCTAGAACACTCTTGCATGTAGCTCTAGACATCCAATATGGCGTCGAAATTTTTCCGGTCGGTCTAGATAGTTCTTCTGATTCCCCTCTAGCACTCGCAGCTATATTGGTAAGGCCTAACGAAGAAACAATATCATTTGTATTATCACCTATACCCGCCGTGCTGGCGCAGTCAATCCGCCGTTACGCTGCTAAATCTAAGGTCTTGGCATCAAATCCCGGCAGTGGCGGTGGCAGTTCAATGGAGGCAAAATCTAAAAGCGCCCTTGTACAATGTATTCGGTACAGGTTAAAGAATCCCAGGTAGGCGAAAATACTCCGGAGTCCCCCAATACAGCGGGAACATTTTGCCTGTCATAGCATTTATTTCTTTACAAGTGTTTCGTGGCCCACGTAATTTTTTCTCTCACGTTACCTTTAAGAGGTAGACACATACGCCATGCCTCATGATGTTACGGTTTTGACATTTTGTTTTAAATAGGCGACGTCTCCAGATCTAACCACCTGGAACAAACTGGCTGTCGCCTTTTCCTGTCCTCCTCTTCAATCATTTTTTCTTTGTCTCCTACTTTCCCAGCCTTCGGGTCTTCTATTCACTTCTCGTACCTTCTTATTTTTTGGGCGACAAGGGTTAACTTTGCGTAATATATCTACTTCTCGTTGTATATATATATATATATATATATATATATATATATATATATATATATATATATAGAATATGTGGGGGTAGAGTGTCCAGCTAACTGTTCCCACAGTTTTATATGTGACTGCCACGTGGCTGGACAGAATCAAGGAAATGTTGCTTGCCGTCGCTTGGAGCCACTCAGATTATTTTTTGCATTCTACCTAGTTGCAGAATTAGTCCTAATTGATAAACAACTTCTCAAATATTGTAATTAGATTAAATGTATCAGCGAGAAAATTGTAGAGCAACATAAAAAAACTCCCCATACATCTTTCTACTGCCGAGTACGTGCTACATAAAAGTGTTTTTGCGAGCGTGAAAGAAGCTCGCGAATGCACGCAAAGTGCCTCGAGCGGCCAGTGGCGCGGCAATTTTGCGTACATTTGCGGGCTTTTCTCACGCTCGGAAAAACACTTTCATGTAGCCCGTATTGAGCAACAGGAAGCTGTGTCTGGAGTTTCTCATGTTGCTGTACAATTTTATCCTTGACACTTTCCATGTAATTATAATAATTGAGAAGTTGAGCAAATAATTGAGACTACTTATCGAATAAAGTGGAATACAAAAAAGTCGCAGGTACGCCCGAAAGGCGAAGCATTGATTGCAATAGGAAATTAGCGAACATGTATACAAAGTAAGTATGGTCGTTTTATCCGGCCTATAAGCTTGTAATCGTAGGCATAATACCTAAATTAACAAGCATGATGTCACGCGTGCACAAGCAAGCACGAGCACATCTCATTCAACGACGGCCGAAACTCGATGACAAAACGTTGCAGCGAGGAAACGCGGCAGCAGCAGCGAGCGAATTGACCTTCGTGCCACCGCTCGCATCAACGCGAAGCAAGCCGCGAAAACAAAGCACAACGCGGAATTCTGCACCCGCCGCCGATGACTTTCAAGATACAGCACCCGCGCCAGGCGCGCGCGGCCTCTCGGGCCGCCCAGAGTAGAATACTCCCCCCCCCCCTCACTTTACACTCTGCCCGGAACTTTGCGCACGACGGCAGACGGGGTGCTTCCTCCTCGCTTTCCTTCCTTGTGTGCGCGAGATGCAGCCGTGATCGGCGGCTCGCATTCGCACGCATTCACTCGCACATACAACATACGTTGCACAGCGACGATTTTATCGCCCTTGGATTTCAAAGGAGCCTCATGGCGACGACCACGTCGGCGGCATAAATGCACCTCGAGCGTCTATATACTTACTATCGCAATATAATCTCAGTATCTCCAAGCGAAGGCAAACGACATTACCTTGGTTCTTTCCGGCTACATAGCATTTGCTTATCTTTAAGGTTGGGCTAAAGTTAAGTGATACAAACTGCACGGCGCTCATCATCTGATCACGAAGTGGTGGGTTCATTTGCTTACCGTGTTTGGTAGCGGCTGAAGGCAGGAACGTTCGTGAACTGCGCTTTCGATGCACACTGAAAGACGAGTGGTGTTAGAAATAAGCTGCAAACCATCTTGCGCTTTAAACACGCACTCCAATCAGTATCGTAATGTGATCCCGTTAAGAACGCTGTCACCACTGGCAACAACGTGAAAATAAATATAACGCGTTTACTAAGGAGACGTACACCTTTCCTTCCTTTAATACATGTTTCAGCCATACGTAGAAACTTCTGGGCCAGTGAAATCAGGTTCTGGTCGAAAACCAACGTGCTCCGTCCGTCTTCCCCGCATTCTTTCCGTTGTCACTGCCACGTGCTGTCGAGCGTCATCAATTGTACAGGGAAGACGTGCCCTATTACATCGACTGTTCCAAGGTCTCTCCGTTAACGAAACATATCGTGTGACAGCGAGATGGAAAAACCGACGGTACAACAATGCGACGAGCTACGAGGACGCAGATATAAACTGATAGAAACACCTTTCGGTGTTTTTTTTTTACCTGCATGCTTACGATTTCATATCAGCAGTGCACGACAAGAATTGATGAGGCGCGGAATCGCTTGCGACGTTTGCTTGCTGCGTCCGCCGGGCCACTTCCAGTTAAGGGCCTGCGCTGCCTCATGGGCGTGTACGGTAAGAGCAACGGCGGCAGCAGGGTAAATATAGACGCTGAAACCTCGGATATCGAAGAGCCTTACGAACCAAATCAATAATTCGATCTTCTCCTTACAGGAGACACGATACTCTGAGAAGAAAAACGTTTTGTAGAAAGCGGTTGCGGTGATGGAAGGGGTGCACGCAAAAATTGAAAGCCCGACTGATCCGACGCATGTTGTTACAGGGCTCGAGCAGAAAAGGAGCAGCCACATGATTTATTTCAGAGCCTGGGCTCTACTAAGAAACTGAGAACATCCTGAGCGCTGCGTTTTATACAGAAGTTATCTGTAATTGAACTTTGTTTGGCATTGAGATATGAACAAATAAAAAAATACTGAAACTGGAGAAATAGGTTAAAGCACATCTTCCACCATTCTTTATCTTAGGTTTGCCGCCACGTGATATCTCCCTTCCAAGTTATCTTAAATGTCACATACGAAAGGAAGAGGACTTGTGGCTTGAGTCCGTTACATCATACGAGTAAAAAAATATGCATCTTTCGAGAGAACTCACTGATACAAATCGGCTCTGCAGAGCAACTCGTACGGTGAAAGGAGAGTATTTTGCAGTAGAACCTTCGGACTCCTAATAGAGCCAATCGCTTGCTTGGCTGCTTGCGCCACAACTTTCCCGGCGCATCATCTTTACTTAATATAGCTGAGTACAAAACCTTCATCCGTCCTGAGGTAGGGTACAGTTGGGACTCATGTCATGTGATATCATCCCCGCGCATGCACTTGTCCAGAATCGAGCCCCTCATTTGTAATTGTCAAATATTTCTCGCTAATAAACTGTTACCTCAGTAAAAGCAAATACAAACCTACCTGAATACTCTCAATGTCTGAAATCCTTACATTCTGCGTTTATTTTGTATTTGTTTTGTTGTTACTATGCTGATTCAAATAACAAGCATTTTCTGATCCCTATCTTCATGTCTTCCTTTATCTATACAAGTACGAAGTATGTGCGCGAAATTGTCGCAATAATTTGTATTATGACTATTTTGCGCCGAGAAACATTGCCGAAGGAAACCGTCTTCCCGCATTTATTGCCGTGATCAGGCGCTGAAACATCTCCCGGGAAGATGCGTCGTAATATTGCTTCTTGTTTCACTATGTATCGTAACTGTGATCTCCCACTTCTTCGTGTAGTGCCTTCAGGCATTGAAAATCTCTCTCTCTCTCTCTCTGTCTCTCTCTCTCTCTATATATATATATAAATATATATATATATATATATATATATATATATATATATATATATATATATATATATATATATATATATATATATATATATATATATATATACACAAATGTACCAGAAAGCTGGAAGAATGCCAACATTAAACTAATTCATAAGAATGGGGACGTTCAATCATTCAATAACTATAGGAACATTAACATTGCTTTCAGTATTGTACAACGTATTCACCAAGATATATTCCTATAGAATCGGGGCAACGGGCTGATTTCAGAAAGAGTTATTTTACAATGGCTAACGTCCATGTCACCAATCAGGTAATTGATAAATCTGCGGACTACAATCAACCCCTCTATGTCTTTCATAGATTATGAAAAGGCCTTTGATTCAATAAAGATACAAGCGGTCGGATGCATTGGGTAACCAACGACTACAGGCGGCATACGTGAATATTTTGGAAAATATATACAACTTTACAGCTACTCTAATTCTCCACAAGAAAAGGGTAAAAATACCCATTAGAAAAGGGGTCAGGTAAGGAGACAGAATATGTCCGATGCTGTTCAATGAATGCTTAGAAAATGTATTCAAGCTATTAGACTGAGACGGATTAGGAGTGATGATCAACGGCGAATATCCCAACAAACTTCGGTTTTCACATGGCATTGTCCTGTTCAGCCACACTGGGGTCAAGTTACAACAAATGATTGAGGACCTTAACAGCGAAAGTGCAAAAGTAGGGTTGAAGATTAATATGCAGAAGACAAAGATAATAAATAATAGCTTGGCAAAGGAACAACAGTTCAGGTTCACGAGTCAACCTTTAGAATCTGTGTCGGAATACGCTTCCCTAGGTAAATTACCCAAGCTCACGCTGATCATAAGAACAAAATTACAGGCGAATAAAAAATGCGTTGGAGCGCATACGGTAGGCATTACCAGATCATCACTGAGAGCTTATCGCTTTCGGAAAGTGCACAATCATTGCATACTACTGGTGCTGACATATGGAGCAGAAACTAGTAGGTCAACAAATAGGCTCGAGAATAAGTCACTGAGCAAAGAGCTGTGGAAGGAAAGCTGTTAGGTGTTACATTACATCCCTGGAAGAGAGCGACGTGGATCAGAGATCAAACTGGGATAGTGGAATTTAATGTACAATTAAGAGAAAAAGATGGAGCTGGAAAAGGCACGTACTGCATAGGGCGGATAACCGGTGGACAGCTATAGTTACAGAATGGGTGCCAAGGAAAGGGAAGGGCTGTCAAGGATTGCAGAAAATAAGGTGAGGTGATGAAATCAGGAAATTTGCAGGCGCAAGTTGGCATCAGCTAGCTCATGACAGGGATAGTTGTAGATCGCTGGAAGATGCCTTGATCCTGTCAAGAGAGATCGAAATATGCTGATATATATATATATATATATATATATATATATATATATATATATATATATATATATATATATATATATATATATATATATATATATATATATATAATGTGTTTGTGTTCGCCGCTAAGTAACAGGTCATTTCCTGGTGGCTGCAGTGTTTTTGTCCCATTCTCACCTATTTCGTTCTTTCTCACTCTCTGCGTTCACGTTTCAAAGCGTAAGCTGTTATGCGCTTATTCCAACAGCCGTTTCAGTTGGTGACAGTGTCCGCCGCCGGTGTCTAGTGTCCGTAGCAGCCATCGCCGGGACTGTGAAAAAAAAACACAGTTCCTGCCGGTATGGAACTCGAGTCCGCCACGTGGGAGTGATGTACACTACCACTTAGCCACGCGGGCGCTTTCTTTTATTGCATGGGAATATGCGTAGTGTCATTCAAAAATATGAGAAACAAATGTACACATATATGAGAAACAAATGTACACATGCTACGCAGCCTAATGACAATTCAAATTCGGGCAAACAAACACAAGCGTCCAGATGCCGAATCCATTCAGGAACGGGATCAAAGGTAGCAACCACACTACGCACTTCAGCAGCCTCTTCTTGAAAGACAGACCTTGTCGAGCGAGGTGGCTCGGCATGTCTGTCGATCATTCAGCTTCTCCATAATGAATAAATTCCGAATAACACAAACAAATCGCATGGTGTATTACTGGCTGTCTTTTTGAAAGGAAGGAACCGGATACCATAAGACGTGAGAGGAAGGTCTCTTTTGATAGTTCACTGTAAAATTACCCAAAAATAAAATGCGTCATGACAAGGAATAAATCAGTCTTCTAATGTCTCGGGTTGTTTGCAAAGTCTACAATTTGTATTCCAGGATACACATACTTCTTTTTCTTGAAGCCACGTATTAACTGGCAGGGTGGAAATGTGCAGCTTAAGGAGACATGTTTTCGCTACTGATGTAATACACATTATGCGGACACGGCAAAGAAAATCTTGACCGAATAGAGACAGATACGGCTTTCGATACACAGGTTGAGAGAAAAGGTTAGGTATAAGTGCTATATTCAGCGACGTTCGATCAGCGCTAAAGAAATATTAAAAAGTGCTTCCTAAAAGAACTGGTCGACACTATTTCATTTTTAAAAACCACATTCACGCCGGCGCTTCCTAGCGCGCGGTGGAAAAAAGACCTAGGAAGGTGTCCAAGCGCGCGAGGGGACATGCGACCTAACATGCGATCTAACATGCGCGCCCCGTAGCGTCGATACGTGCGCCTTTTACATTGCAGCTGCATAATATTACACCAGGTGGTGCTCCAGGTAGCAGTTACATTGGTAGCGGTGCAATGTAGATGAGAAGTCTTGAAAAAAATTACGCAGATGTATAAATATTGCTACGGGATAGTATTTCCAATGACGAAGAGCCGAGCAGTAAGAAGACGACGACGACGATTGGAAGCTAGCGCGGGCTCTTGCCTCTTGGCCAACTGCGGCGTATTGCCTTGTAAATATACTTGTAAATAGCTTTTCGTCGGTGTCTTCCTACGTAACATATCTGGTGGACGTGGACGTTCCCTGTACCTCGTCACGGAGCTTCGCAGTGGACGGTACGTCGAGCCTTCCATCATGGCTCCCGGCGACAACAACTCGACCACGCCGGCTCCGACACCTGCTGCCATTTCGACGACCTACATCACTCTTGCGATCTAACATGCGCGCCCCGTAGCGTCGATACGTGCGCCTTTTACATTGCAGCTGCATAATATTACACCAGGTGGTGCTCCAGGTAGCAGTTACATTGGTAGCGGTGCAATGTAGATGAGAAGTCTTGAAAAAAATTACGCAGATGTATAAATATTGCTACGGGATAGTATTTCCAATGACGAAGAGCCGAGCAGTAAGAAGACGACGACGATGATTAGAGGCTAGCGCGAGCTGTTGCCACTTGGCCAAGTGCGGCGTATTACCCTGTAAATATACTTGTATATATATATTCGTCTGCGTCTTCCTACGTAACATATCTGGTGGAGGTGGACGTTGCCTGTACCTCGTCACGGAGCTTCGCAGAGGACGGTACGTCGAGCCTTCCTTCATGGCTCCCGGCGACGACCACTCGACTCCGCCGGCTACGACACCTGCTGCCACTTCAACGACCTACATCACTCTCCCCGCTCCCCGTGATCCTGGCGTATTGTCGGCAAAAGATGGGGAAGACGTTGAGGACTGGATCAGCCTGTACGAACACGTCAGCCGCAATAACCGGTGGGACCCTACTATCATGCTCGCCAACGTAGTCTTTTACTTCGGTGGCACACCTCGAGTTTGGTATCGGACGCACGAAGATGAACTCACCAGTTGAGATTGGCTTAAGCAAAAGCTCCGAGACTTGTTCGGCAACCCCTACGGTCAGCAACTTGCCGCGCAGAAGGCGCTTTCCGGTCGTGTGCTGACGTCAACGGAGCCCTACGTCACGTACATTCAGGACGTCTTGGCTCTGTGCAGCAAAGTTGACGCACACATGACTGACTCCGACAAGGTCTCCCACATCCTCAAAGGCATTGCCGATGACGCCTTCAACTTGCTCGTATTTAACAATGTGGTGACGGTGGATGCATTTATAAAAGAGTACCGCCACCTGGAACTCGCTAAAAGCCGACGTATCGACCAACAATTTGCACGTCTGCCCAACACCCCAGCGACATCTTCCTGTGCCGACGCTCCTCGTCCCAACAACACTGGCGATGTTACCAGGATTGTCCGGCGTGAGATCGAGGCCGCCAATCCGGCTGCCTGCGACTCCAGCCCCTCCTATGCAGTCACTGTTTCCCTGATCCAGGCAGTTGTCCGCCAGGAGTTCGCCAACACGTTTCAAGACGCTAATGTAGCGATGCCGAGGGAGTTCCAGAGGGCATTGTGCACATTCGGCGCGGTGGGACCCATACGAGTTTCTCGCGTCACCTTTCCTCTCTGCATCGCTCCTGTCATGTATTCGCACGCTCTGAACCACTTCCTGACGTGGTGTGCCAGACAGCAGTAGTAGCAGCAGCAATGGGAAAGTCGGAGGAAGAGGCACAGAAAGCTTCACTTTAAAATTGTTAACCGGCTCTCGCCGGGTTATTCGTGAGCAAGGTAGGCTGCAGCAGCTTGATGACTGCAAAGAGTGAAAGCTCACGCACCTGAATATGTTGGAATGCTTTTGGTTTCTTTAAGGGCGTCGCATCCTCAAACGAGGGAGTACAATCTGTGATAAAGGCTTTTGTACAATCACTTGCTCTTCACAGAAGTATGTGAGCTGTGGTGGGTAGAGTTTTAAAAATGGCTTATCCACACCCGTAAGGATGCGCGATAGCGTTCCCGGACAGAGCAGCTTGAGTTGAAACGGGACACTCGTTACGTTTGGTTTAGTGGACGCCGTGGTGAATATTAGTTCTCTCACTTACATAGAGGACATCTGACAGAGTTGTCTGTGCCACACACGACTTCGCCTGCAAGAGTCTCGTCCCTTCCGCACAGCACCAGAACGAGAAAAATGCTGCAAGTACGAGTGCACCTGAGCTTCGACAACGAACCAGGCATACATGACAACAGCTTGGGAGGACTTGGGAAGCCGGCGTACAAGTAACACCTGTTATTCATAACCTGACCTCGTTACAGAAAGTCTATGTTACTTTCAACATTACAGGCCCGCAATGCTCTTGTAGCGGAAGCGGAAGTACAGTGAAGTCATTTCCAGTAAGAAAGCTGATTGCGCGGTCATTTCTTCTACAAACGGCTACCAAGACCCACGTCTTATACAGCGGCTTCAAGAAAAGTACACAGGCAACGTGGCTGTGGATGGGTATCAAAATCTTTAGTGCAAGAAGGCAACGTTGGGGACGAGTCAGTTATTGAAGCGGTACCAGCCTCAGTCATGTCGTAGCTGCAATGCGACTGGACAATTAGCAGCATGTCAAGGATGTCGCACTCTCTATCTTCAACAGCCACCGTGGGCTACCAGCAGGCGATTTATCCCATAAGTAAGCCACTATTCCGCTTGATTTGGTGGCATATCCTTGGGGATGGAATTGCAGCCAGGAGAATTCTTTGTTCGTGTTGTTAAAGTTCAAATAAGCACATTTTAATTGTCGCAGAGCTGGTAAGACTATTGCTCGTGGCTAGTTGTTGGGATATCTCCACGAGAACGCATTGTCGATGTTAGGCTGAAAAGCTTGTTCAGTGTTTTGAATGAATAACTGTGATTTCAGATTATCTGTGCGCAAGTACTATTCCGACTTTCTGATTCCCCTTGAGCATCGTTAAGGAACATCTTTTTGTTTAAGAAAGAAGCCATACCCTTGTGTTGCAGTTGGTGCTCGGAAAGAAGAATATTCTTGATGACCAAGATTTACGGCATTATCGTCCGCGATATTAAAATGACAATGAAAATGAAGGTCTCGTAAAAGAAAAAAAATGCCTTATACCTCATGGAAAGAGGCTCAACTCTATCGTTAAGATATTTTGAAACCAATGACTGCGTTATATTTACGTCTGATCTTTGTACTACAACAAAAACATTGGTGACGGCTCTTTTAAATTATAGACAACTAATTCAAACAGGGAAGATCGCCTCTGTAACCCAGAAGCGCTGAAGGAGTCGAGCTGGAACTAACCAAGGAGACGCCTTTTTCATGTAACTGAAGCTAGGCAGCCAAATGGGGGGCGAGGGGGGAGGATATTCCACAAGTGTCCACTAAGTGGACAGGTCCGTTTTGTTTGCTGTTAATGTGATGATTTACTGGAGGTGCCTATCTTCTCCAGACGCGCATGCAATCTTCGCCAATCAGAATTTCAGCAGCAGACAGAATGGACAAGTAAACTACATGGACACTTACAGACTACTTCGTGGAGAAAAACACTCAATAACACTATTGAAAGAGCGCTGCCCGCTGAAGATATAACATTAGTTCAACTACTCAACGAAGTAAAACAGTGTAAAAGTTAGAGCAACAAGAGTATAATAAAATTTGAAGCACTATCAAGGTTATTGTTCTGGATATATTTTAAATAAAAAATCGAAGTGGTCATTTTTCAAGGACCGTCTCTAGCAGCACAATAGGGTCCACAGTAGGGACCATCGAAACTCACTGACATGCGTGCTAACATCAGGTGACATATAGGCCTAAATTAACAAACGTGTACACAACTTTGTTTTTGTAGAGAAATAGGATACTACTTTAGGACTTATTAAGTGCTTAGTACGAGCAAAGAACCCTTTGTTAGACTGATCATTAATATGTGAAAGTGAGAGTCGAAACTTGATATTGGATGATTATTTTCTTTTCCTAATAAAGGTGGTCCGGTGGAGTTCTCTGTGAGGTATTTAATTTGTTAGTCTTTGGTGTTCGGGTTTTATATAATAGTTTGGTTATTTTGGGGGGTTGAGGAGCAAAATTTGGGTGTTATTTTAAAGATGTAAGCCAGGCATAATTCCTGCTTCTCGCTGCTTGTCAGCCCAAATGTAGGCTTTTTCTTGTATGTTTTACAGACAATTAACCAATGTAATGTCTGTTTATGATAACAAGGTTTTTTGACATGCAAAATCACTTACCGGAACAGGTAATGGCAAGAACAGCTGGTTGCAAGTCATGTGACAAACGCATCTGTGCAAATACTGGGAGGCATTCATTTTTTATGCTTCTACACTTTGTCGGCTCTGCATTATTTAACAAAGCGAAACAATATATAAATTAATGCACACGCGCATGTGTCGCAACTGATGAGATGTTTTGTCTGGTCTTACAGGCCCTTGTTATATATGTATTTAGAGCGTACTTCCGCTCATTCTCCGGCCTCTCGTCTTTGTTTGCTGTGCCCATCTGTTACTGCTTCCCACGACATGATGTGGCAACATAATTCATGGAATGCACATTAGGCCAATTTGCCTTTTGTTTAACCTAACATAGTTGAACGAGTGCCGTCTGAATGTCATGGCTACCGTTAAAGTATAACAACGATGCTACCGTTAAAGTATAACAACGATGCTACCTTCAGATTCCGACGCAATGCTCCCGTTTACATGTATGCGACAAAGGAACAATGTCGTATACATGTGAACGTGGAAAGCAAGCAAGCAAGCTTTAGTTCAGTCATGGCTGGCAGGCAACACATTTATTTGCTGGCTGTCGCTTGAGCACTTAGCGAAAAACAAGCATATCCCATTTAGGCATGAATTTAATTATCTACTTACACCACTTGCTCAAACTGAATGGGCGGTATTCATTAGTTTTTAACACCTAAAATTACTACCCTTTATAAAAGGGAGATCTTATGGAAATTGTGTTTAACCCGATTATGCTAAAACATGTTCGGGATGACAAAAAGGATCTTATCTGTAGTTATCTGGAAAGAAATTACTAGAATAACTGAGTTTTACCCAATCCAAAACAACATTAATCTTCATTTTATTTTTATTACACCAAATTTTATATTTTACATTACATGGTATATCATTAAAGATGAGAGGATCATAGAAACAGTGTGGGAAATCCATCATCTGCAGTATTGGGAGTAAAAGTACGTTATGAAGTTTAACAACGGAAACAGGTGGAACAACAAAGCATGGTGATAGTGGTAAATTTGATATACAAGGTCAGAATGTGTCGATCTGCGACAGGTACAGATCTTCGATCTAGTGAAGTAATTCTTAACAATGCGTAATCCCAACGCGTCATAATCAGGACCACAACATCGGAAGAAAAATAACTCGAGGCCGGAAACAAACATATAGGTACAATAATTTATACTGGCAGTGATGGTTAAGCAAGACAAAGAAACAAGAAGAAATTATTGAATCGACATTTTAGACAACATTGCTGGAAAGAGTTGCACAATACACGTGGTTCACTCAAAATGTATTTTCATCATTTTACCATGAAAATCCACTCGAAGGCGGATAAAGCTTTTTGATATTGCTGTGTCTATAAAAATTACAGTTGAAGGTGCCGGTGCTATGGTCACATGGAAAGTCGGCTTTGCTGCTAATAACTTCCCAAAAGGGGCATATGCAAACGTGGCACTATACATCAGCAAATTCTGTGGTTTTACGCGCTAAAAGCACAATTTGATTATGGGTTTCAATAGATGAAGCGCCAACAGTGTCGGCACACAGGAAGGAATACAGACAGGACAAGGCGCTATTATGGGGCACGCTGTAGTGGGGCACTGCGGGTTAATTTTTGACCACGAGGGAATCTATGACGTGCCCCCAATGCATGAGACATGGGCGTTTTTGCATTTCGTCCCCATTGAAATGCCGGGATTTGATCCTGTGGCCTCGTGCTTAGCCACTGCCGCTAACCCACCACGGCGGGTCGGGGTACTATAAATGATTGCACGGTGCATTTTGTGTTCATTTTTTTTTTCAAATGAGAACCTGCACCTGTCTTGGTCGTCCTAATTTTATTTCTTTAATAACGTCCATCTACATTTAGATTTAACACGTATTTTATTCTTTGTGCTTAATCATTGTCTCTTCCATCGTGGAACGCGGCATAAAGGGAACTAAAAGCACAGAAATATCGCTCTTCCCTCTCAAAATGCACAGGTCTCGCGTTATTTCCGCAGAGAGTGGCGCTAAAAGTGAAATATTCTGTGACAACAAATCACATACAAGAACGTCATCCTTTCAGATCCTACTAGTTCGTGCTTGACCGTTGCATGAATCATGCTCGCACCAGCTTCGTCAAAACTTAAACTACTGTGGGAAACAAATTAAATCCATCTTTAATGCCATGCACAAAGTGCGTTGTTTATGAAACGCCCTTCTTTATTTGAGGGATAATTTGGCGTAAGCAAACTCATTTTTTGTATTATGATACTACTCATGCAAAATTCATTATCCGGCTGCCGAACATGACATTACCTATAGAACGTTCCACGGTTAAATTCTGGTTGTTCTTTCAAATTTTTACCTTCACCTTCTTTCAAGGAAGTCTTGTAATCATGGGCCTATTCTTGTACGAAATCAAGCAAGAAGAGCCGTTGAAGATTTTCTCATGTTCTTTTACTCTAAGACGTACTCAACTTTGTTCTACATTTAGCATGTTTAAACCTGAATTTTTTAGTTGCAGACACAGTCAGCCGTGTGTTTATGACGCACTTCGTATGTTTCAAATTGACTGCTTGAACAAATTCCAGCAATTGTTTAGGAAGATTAAAGTAATTTCGATTTGCAATGAGCCGTTGAGAAGCAGTTTTGGAGTTAAGTATATGTGCATCTGGTGCCGGTCTTGGGGTGAGACGAGCTGCTCCCTATATAAAATATTTTATTTTCGGATAGTCTGATGCATTTAGAGCGTAAGTGGGGCAATGTTGTGTGAGTTCATAGTTGAGAGAATCCTCCACGAGCAGCCAAATCCCAGCTGTCCTCCAACAGTCAGTCCAAGTAGGTTTATTTTGTTTCTGTAAATTTTCGCTATGAAGTCAGTAGAATTCATAAGGCAAATGAAAAAGCTACGAGAGTCGCTATTGCTTTGCTCTGTAATAGTGAATACCCTAAGGTGGCTGCTAATGAGGGGAGGAATTCCAGCTTCAATACTCAAGTTTAGCTCTCCATAAAGTTCAGGGGTCCTCTCCACACTTTCGCACCACATAATTCTTATACTCTTAACAGTGTTAGAAGCTTTGACACTTTTAAGATTTCCTTATTGAATTTATGGCTAAATATTCTGTTTTGTGCACGTAAAATTGATTTTAGTAAACGATTCTTTCATTTGGGAGGTGCATAGAAAATTATTCATAATAATCATTCTTTCAGAGCCACAAAGACGCATAAAGCAGCTACGAAGCTGTCATTACCTAAAGAAGTGTCTAGGTTATTCTTGTGAAATCCTATCTACTAAGCGGTGACTGAGTTTTCCTTGTTTTTGTTTATTCTTTAGGGTTCTCTTTCTTTTAATTCCGACAGTTTCAATACACAACACACTTAGGATACAGAAATCAGATAAATCGTGCCCCAAGAAAGAACGACCAAGAAGTACTTGTGTCCAGCTCAATTATGCTTAAAATAGACTTCATAGAAAAAAAGAACAGCTAATGGGAGCCCCTTCTGAGAAGACAGTTTCCAAAGCACAGCACTCGCTTCTTTTTCGCTTCTTCATTCAGGTGCCTTGCCGAGCCGAACTATAGCAGCTCAAAGAGCGATGATACTGTTCATGCTGACTTCACTTGGCTGCTTTCGGGGCTGCCAGGCTTCGTTTTATTCAAGACGCGGTAATACGCTCTCCTGTCGCCTGCCTTCCGTTTTCGGGGGGGGGGGGGGGTGAGTCCACCAATGAGCACTCATTGGAAAAACACCTGGAAAAAGCAGTTAGATTTAGATTTTTGAATAAAAAACCCACGACAGTAATTGGGTGGTGCCTAAAACCAAATAAATAATTCGCGTAAGTTCATTCAGCCCCTGGAAGACATCGCCGCTGAATTGAGCGAACCGCTTTTCTCGCTTAGGCTTAGCTGTTTACCTTATTTCTGCCACCAGCATTAACCACACGGGGTGAGAAGAGGTTCACATGATAGTCTGGTGGACATTTACTTCGCTTATGTCCGCGCAATTACTTATATATGCTAATAAAGATTGAAAGTATGAATTCTGGGACCACATACGATACTCACACTTGCGGGTATATTTACGTACAATAATAGCAAGGTCCCAAGTTGTAGACCAAAATGATCACGTTGAAAAGTTTCTGACTGGTGTTCACTGTGGTTGAACTGGCGCTAGTAAGTAATATATCATTACGCAGCAGCGTTGTGCACAATCATCTAACATGGACACAACAGAAGCATAAAGCACTTACGGCTACAACACTTGAGTGCCTAAGGCAAGTCTCAAATATTATTCGTAAGCCATCGCAGTTTTGTTCAGTTGTGCTGTTTATGATTGCGGGTCTTCGATAACATATTAGTTCAAGAAACATCGTACCGCAGTTATGGTTAATACCTTATAGAGCTAGAATAAAGCGCACACGTTTCACAAATGGGACACCGTCGGCATTCAACACTAAAACGTGTTATTCAGATGAAAATATCGAGTGTGTTTATCAGCGTTCAGAGTGTTGCAAATCCTAAATTTAAACTGTTGCCGAGAAAACTAGCTTCTCTATATATACTCACGGTTTTAAGGATATATCAGCAGCAAAATGATGGAACATCAAACTCACTTTACAGTTGCAAGAAGTTTAGATATGAACTGTGGCGGTTAGTAAGAAGGCGGACAGACACTCAAGCTCCACACACAATACCTTCCACGACTTGCCTTGTAGGGCAAGTCGTTCATCTGCAAAGTAAACCTTCTGAGTGCACCTTAAACACTCGAGCGTACCTTTTAGGGCATCCGGGAAGAAGCGCACGTGAAGACAAACAAAAACGTAAGAAATCTCGTCCTAGAATTTCCCGAGCTGTATCACAAAAAAAAAATGTCACAATAAAGAATTCTCTAACTTACCTTCTCAGTGCTTGCAAATAGCTTAAAATGCAAAGGCTACGAGAAACGAGAAGATTCAATTTTTTTAACGACGTCATTGTGCTTTTGCATCTCAAAGAAAATACATGGACCGAGTAATCCGTCCAATAACTTGCATTTTCTTCTAAGCCATGAATCGCACTTATTTTCGATCACGCATTTTTATTGTAAATGTGTTGAATAGAGGCCACAGTGTAGCAATAAAAAAAGAAGACACCCTATTATATAGGGAAAACTAAATAACTTGCTCGTTGAGAACGTAGAATATATTGTTTATAGAATGTTTACCTCAACGCGGCAGCGCTAGCTTTTAGGCGGCAGTGTCTACGCATCCTTGCACTGAGCTTTTGACATGTTTGCACTTGCAATAACAATCCGCATATTGTTTTCTTGCCCAACAGAGTGTACCTGAAAGCGACGGGCTACGTTGAATACTACTATCTCGTACTCGCGAGTGTTTGCTGCATTCTCATGCTTCCAACAATTTATGCTTAAGAGGAAAGGCAAACAGTTTGATTTAAGCCTCCCATCGGCCGTCTTTACTCTAAGAGCATGCGTGCCTGAGTACATCTTGGGCAAAGGTTGTTTGCATCGATGACTGAAGCCCTTGATCAAATGGACCAGTTGGGATGCTCCTTATCCAGCGTTTACACGAAGCTGGAAATATCTTCACATAAAATTATTATAAAAAAGAGGTTAATGTCCTGCGAAACGCAAAATTGTGGCAGACTTCAGCGAATTTATTGTTGTTTCTCTGTTTTTGTTGAAAAAAAAAAACATTGTTATTTTTATTAGAATATGCACGCTTGCATTAGCTTTTTTTTTAGCAAGAGCACTTGTGAAGACCTTCCTTTATCACCGTATTCTGCTCGAAAAGTCAGCTGGAGACAAAGGAACAATTTCAATCTGTCAATTCTTTCTGTGCTTTTTCAATTACTTTCCCGCTCTTCTATCGAACTTTTTAAGTGCCATATGAAAAACTATGAGATCATGTGAAGAAGTGAGGCGTCACGCTGGAGCGATGGTTTCGGCAGAACACATGTTCTTCTTATGTCCCTTGTCCATAGCCGGAACGTGACGTTTTTCATTTCTCTATAGATAATTTCAAGGCTCCATCTTCCTGATAACAGTTTTCTCTATTAAATTGTAATAGTTGCAATGGATAAACTGTCCTCGGAAAATAGAAGTGCAAGATGAATTGTGAATGCTCATACATCAACCCCACAATTGCTGCCTATTTGTGCAAAACAACTTGCAACTGTATCATTAGGTGCTGCATCGTCGAGAAAATGAGACCAATTTTACTAAATTATGTATTCTTTGTACTCAAGCAAGCAAGCAAGCCTCTTTCAACTTAATACACAAGAGCCCGCAGTATCGAGGGCTACAGATTGTATCGCTGAACAAAAGCATATTTTGTCAGCGTATCAAATAGGTGCGGAACCGCGCTGGCGTTTCGATCAGTCGAAAAATGCACTATGCGAAACCACCGACAAATGGGGTCACTTTCAGAAGCAAGTACCAGCGTTGTTACGTTTAGCAAAGGAACGAACAGGGCTAGTTCATGGACGTTCATGATTCTTTTGCGCTTAGTTAAGCGCAATACAATCATGTGTATTCTTACTAGTTATTTTCAGCACCGACCGATGACTGCCAATTTGAAAGGAGATTTTGATTATTCCATTCAAACTTCTTCCAGAATGTTTTGTTCCCTGGCAAGGTTACTCTCCTTGTCACCCTCAGTGACATTTTAGGCATTTTCGTGATTTAGGTAGAAGAATATTTACATCAACGGCCTAACACAAAAGGACGCGCCTTGGTGTGCATTCCGTACCGCTAAAAAAAGGCACTGAAAAAAGGGGAACTGCACCGTATATGGTCTTTGGAAGCCGACGCAGTGCTAGTGAAAAAAAAAGTATGGTGGAGCACTGCGCGCGGACAGTCCGAACAATGTACGTCAAACCTGTAACTTTTCCTTTACGATTTTATTACAATCACGTAACGTCAAATTTCGTTACCACCTTTGGAAGGTTATGAGGGGACCACAAATATTTTGTGAACAACACAAGTGTTCTCCTTGCTTGTAGGACGTCCCTTAGGTTTTTGAGAATTGTTTTGTTGAAGCAGCGTACTTGGAGAAAATGCGTTCACACAAACATGAACGATGAGGACATGCACAAGCGCTGAACTTGTGCGGCGAAAACTATATTATGCGTGCAATATTTGGGACCCTTTTACTAAACGTAACATTGATAGTCTTCAACGTTAATCAGTAAAAGGCTGTAAGGTTTATGTTTAACAATGTTTCTGCGCTAGAGTGGCCATCTAATTTAATGCAAGCTACTGACTTACCACTGTTACAGCCCCGATGGCAAAAATTGGGAATTTATTTCCGAACTTTTGAATAACAAATAATTTTCAGATTTATCTCAGTATTAATCGCCCCTAACTAGCACGCACACCCAACACCACCAGCAAAACGCGCTAACACCGTATTTTGCTTGAACTGACCTGTTTAAAATTTCTTAGTTTCCAAGTACCATACATGATTGCAATTACCTTACTAAAGCAAGTAGTGAGACTGTGATGTAACATTTTAATCCTGCATTGGTATTGTTCTTTTCTTTTGTTTCTCTTTCTTTTTGTTCTCGTTGCTTTGTTTATATTTGCATTCTCTACCCTGCTGGCGCCTTGAGTCTGAAGTATTCAATAAATATATAAAATACAACTATTGTGTTCTTTTTTTGCCCGAGAAGAGGCATTTTTGTAAGCGTTTGGTACGCGCACGCTCTGTGAGCTGCTTCATGAGAAAAACTAGATTAAAAAACTTCCGTAGGGACCCAACTCTCGATGACTGTTCACGGTAATGCGATTATCATGAAAACCATACAGCGACATATCGTATTCCTGAGCTCATCCTCATTTAAAATCTGCAGAGGTCATTCTGACATTTCTGGTACTTCGGTGGCAGGTTACGTACGCTTTCTCCGATATCGGCCCCCTTTGCTATGGCAATGGCTTGCCAATGTTGCTCATGGGCAGGAAGACCACGCAGTGACGACGATGGAATGACGGAGAACGTATTACGTTAATGAAATGACGAGCTGATATGACGACGATGCCATGACGACAGTGATATGACGATTTTGAAACCATGCTAATGTTGTCACGGTGGCAGCGTTACCTCTACCGCTTGAGGACAATGGTATGCCGACTAGTGCTTGACGCGAATGGCACGGCGACAACAGGATGACGAGCATGGAGCGACGACAATGGCACCACCACGACGTTAAGACGACTACGGTACGGCAGCGGATGAAAGACGGCGACCATCTCGCGACGACGCAATGATGGGCGCAGCGTTACAAGGGCGACAAGATCACGATTGAATGACGAACGACAACTTGTTGTAATCGAATGAAGGAGACGGAGGATGTCGGTAGAATGAAAAAGGCGTTGTGACGACCACAGCACCACTAATATGGGATAACATGTATGAAGTGATAACGATGGTCAAAGCTTTGGACCCCTCCACTTTTTTTTTCTTTAATACTACTCCACCGACACAACCAGAGGGAATAGTACAGCACTTTAAGAGTGCAATAGTACCTATAGCTGCTCTGATACGTTGACGTTACGCTTTTTTGTCCTTCAGTTTATCTCAAAATCAGCGCCAATGTTAAAAAATTTAAGCGAAGCTAGCAGTAAGATGTGAGAGGCATGAAAGCGAGAAGAGCACAAAGTAGTTGTCTTTCCACTTTACGAACGGAGCGCACCACTGCCACAATACATGTTGTGCTCTTTATCGGTAGTGCCTGCTCCGCATGCAAAGTTTCGCGAATGTGTGTTCCAACCGATACTGTGTGAAGCAGTTGAAGACTTAGTGTGCATAATAGTGCACTGGCCCCAATGATATACAAGAGAAAATATGCGTCTGAAGAAATATGATTGACTGACGTGCTATGACTCGCTGATGATTGGCAGCTGATCAATTAAACAACACCTAGTTAAAACAACCAAAATACAGCCAGTGGTAAAAAACGAAAGGCAGGGTAAGAAATGAAAGAAGCTACGTCGTTCCACTTTCCCGCAAGGACGTCATGTAAGTGAAGTACAAGGTCGACTAGTAAAGCCTGTTATCACCATTTGACTTGTCCGAGCAATCAGTTGTCGCAAACGCTGGGAAATATACACTTATGGCTTATTACTTGCTGGAAATGTTGAAGTGCGCAAGCATCCTGAAATTGTACAAAGTGTGTGTTCTGCAAAAAAAAAAAACGCTTATTTAGCACTCTAACATTACTGAATGGCCACACTAAAGGTGTTAGACTAACTAATGCACCCTTTCTTAAAAAAGTAAGAGACAGTAAGGGTGCAAAAAAAAAAACGCGTTTAGGCATCAGTGCACTCTCGAGAATGTATTTTCTTGATTATGTAGTGCCCCACATCAACAGATTGTCATGCGGTGAGTGTTACTAGTAGAGATGCTTATTTTATATTTGATTTTAAAAGGTCCATAGGGAGACAGTGCACGAGAATATATATCACCAGCGCTAAACAGGAACCGTCAGTTTCTGGACGCAAAGATGTAAAGAGCAGGCTCTTATAACGGTAACAAAGCTTGCAGCCATCCGCAGCCTATATCAGTTATTGTCATAAGAAATTGTGTGGAATACTTGCCCACATTTTGTGTGTAAAGATAGGCACTGTTTAGAGTGTTAAATTAATTAATTAAATTATAGTGTTTTACATACCAAAATCACGAGGCACGCCATAGTGGATGACTCCGTAAACTTGGTCCACCTGGGATTGTTTAACGGGCATATAAATGTAAGTACACGGGTGTATTCGCATTTCGCCGCTATTGAAATGCGGCCGCCATGGGCCTCGATTGTTAAGAAGTGAGGTTAACTTTGGTTAGAAGTTTTATACCCAGCTTGTTACATGGGTTAACAAGCTGGATTTAAAGTTTCCAACCGAGGTTAATCTCGCTTTATTCAGATTTTGATACACTGACAAAAAAAAATAGATATCTGAAGCAACTCGATAGACTGACTATGACATCGCACCTTCTGTGCTAAAGTGTGTCTCAACTTGAGCTTCCAGGTCAAGACGGGCGCTTTGGTATGTATAATAAAGATCTAAGTTTAGCGACACCTAAGCAAACATCAAAATACGAAAATGATGGGCAGTTGTCATTATAAGTAATAATTATTATATTAATTATTACTTATGATGGCATCTGTTCACCATTTGTATATTCTAATGTTTGCTTACTACTATATAATTACTGGAATGAATACAAAATGAAATATTTTACGAACTAAAACTGAAGATTGAACTAACGTTGATGAAGGAGTAGCTTTTGTGTAAGGAAGCATGAACTACTCAGCTAAATAAACGGACAAACTTGCTTTCATTGATGGGCTCTTTTACGTGCTTGACAAAATTTTGTCTACAATGCCGTCACACGTTGAAAATTCATCCAGTCCTTCTAAGCAGCACAGGTGACGATAAGCTTTTCGCTGTTTTACACTTTCCTTCTGTGCCGCGCACGCTAAACAAAAGTTGACCTTTGCGGGCGTCTCTTCAACCTACATAGTGACCATTATTTGTCTTGCTTGTGTTTGCTTTCTTGAAAAGGAAGCACACGCGAGATGACGACAGTAGCATAAAGCAGCGTTCGGTATCAAACTCGATTTATCTTCCACTTAACCTCTCCGCCTTTCGCTTCTTATTCATCGCTCAATATATAAAAACTCTGCGCTCGCTACTTTCTTGTTTCTATTTTTTTTGCCTGTTTGTACCGAGTGCTCACCGTGAAAAAAAGTAACGCACGCATATTGGATCCCAGTTATTTTTTCGGGGCTAGATAAGCCTAAGAAGGTGCTAAATGTAAGTGTGCGAACAACTAGCCCCAACCCAGTCCTGGCATACCTGCGTGTCCGATAGCAGCGTCAATTCGAAGGAGCGAGCTCCAAAATCTGTTGCGTTGCTCCAAGAAAGTGTAGCCAGTTCAACTTGAATTTGTTCATATTACTATATTGCAGCTATTTGAGCAACCGCAACTATACTCCATTCCCATGGCTAGCGTTGATGATGTACTTTGGACCGATGGCATTTAAGTGCACCAGTGTTGCTTCAATTAAACTGAGCATAGCTTCACCACGGGAAAAACTACTTTTGAATAAAAGGGAGTGTGTGATTAATCTTATCTTCGGGGCACCTCACTCTCGCTTCTTGCGGGCATTGACAAAGCTGCCTTCCAGACTCCACCCCCTCGCACTAGCGCTACTTAGTCCAGGCGAACTTAATCTATTTCCAAAACGTGAGCTTCACGATGGCTTTGCCTCAGCGTATCTCTATCTGCGGCGGTGCACCCTTTACAGGATGCCAGCGCAATGTTGGTAGTTCGACAATGTTGGTGCTCAATGTGCCCCTAGCGTTAATTTTATTTACTCTGTGACGAATTATAGTTTTTTGCTTCGTGGTTAAATTTTGATATAATTTGCAACTCGCTACGATGTTTAGGGAGCGGTAAAAGCGTCGTTTTATTTGGAGAAGCGGTGGCAAGACACCCAAATTCCAGACACAATGAGATCTTCGCTTCAGTCAGCTAAGTTATGTCAAGAATACATTAGCTCAAAAGGCGTTGTCTTCAAGAAAGGTGGGGGCTTGCAGTGTAAACGTGACGCAGCGCTTGGCTATGCTTATAGGGCCAAGGCCGGGAAGAAAATGTCGCACTTTCGCCCGAAAAGCGAAGCATCGATTGCTATCGCAAATGATTGTACAGCTATCTAAATTAAGGATAGCAGTATTAGCCGCCGTATGAACTTTAAACATTCGCTTACGAAGTAAATTAACAAGCATGGTGTCACGCGTGTCTAGGTGAACATGAACACATTTCAACCGATAACTACGGACACTCGCCATGAAAAAGCTTGTGCGTGGCGTACAGCGGCAGCAGTAGCGAGGAAATTTACCTTCGTGTTCTCTCTCGCTTCAGTGCGAACTAAGCGGCGCAAAGACAGGGCACACGATACTACCAGCCCTCGGCCCACATAGACACTCCACCTATCGCAGATCGTTTTCAAGATAGGGCCCACGCGGCGGCCGCCCGCCGCGCCATACACAACCGCCGCCGGAGTAAAATACAACGTTCTCCTGCCACATTGGTGCCTTGCGCATGATGCACGATGAAGCGCCACCTCCCCACGTTCGTGCGTTGCGCGCGCAGGATTGAGCCACTGTCCTCGGCTCACTCTTGCATGCTTTCACTCGAAACCATAGCATACGGCGCGTGGCCACGATGTTATCGCACTTGAACTTTATACAGAACATCACGGCGACGATAACGGGCACGATGTCAGTGGCGGTGCACCTGGACTCGCATTAAAAGTCGCTTGCGTGTGGTAGTGTGAGACTGACGGGGATATTGTCAACAGTGGCAGTAAAACGCGCTTCCTGCTCTGGCAGCATGGCAATGACACGTTACAATTTATACTATAGCATCTAAATGTGAAAAAGCTTTAAATATTACTGCAATAAACTGATTTATAAATGGCGCCCTACAATTTAACTGCATAACCACAGTTTGCAAAGGAGCCTGGTGAGGAGCCTTTGACAGGCGTTTTAAAAAAGGCTACAATACATTGAATGTTCTTTTTTCTTGCACTTTCAGAAAGCCTGAAGGCAAAGTTCCAGTTAGCCACTTTAGCAAAATGCATTTCAGGGCCGCATTACATATTTAATTCGAGGCTGGTGACTTTCGGAGCGCGCAAATATTTTGATGCTTATACTAAGCCTATGTTATGCAGCTTTAATCACGATATTTAAGGACCTAAACAGTTCACCTGATGCGTCTCTGCAATTTGTAATGATTCCAACTTGTCAGATGGTTTCAGAGCTGACATAATTGAAGCAGGTGACGGAGTTTCCGAGTTGAAATAGTAATTTTGCTTGTCTTTTTCTAGCGAATTTAAAGGAATAATGCCATCTGCATGAATATTGTAAAATTCATATGAATTATTTGTTAGCGTTCATGTCTTTGGCATCATCGAGATTCTTCCTCCAGAAGGTGTTGGATGCGTCTCCACCAAAGCTTTTACACAGGTATGTTCCAAAGCTTTTCCACGGTTATTATGAGAAGTTAAACTTGTTATAACGACCAGATCATAGAAAATTCGTAAAAGATAAGGTAAGAAATATATCAATTTGACAACTTCGGAGCATGTCCTCCCGGCTTGCAACGTCAGCTTCATTGTTTCTCTATACGATAACGCAGGAATTCATTCCTGACCCGTAGTCTTACACAGGGCAGCCAGACTCTCCTAAAAATAAGTTATTTCATTTTACCTACTAAAACACAATCCTATTAAGAGGAATGCCTTAGGGGGAGACTAGGAATTTTGAGCAGCTGCAGATCTATTATGTGCATAACACATATTTATCTGCTTAAACATACGCTTGCAGTAAAATCTTAAGATGCGCAACAATGTGGTTTCTCACTCTTCTTAACGTATCTCATAGCACATATTCACCCTACGGCACATGTTTCCTGCTATATAAGAATGAAAAAGCATCTAAATATCAAATCGGAGGTGAAAACAAGTAAATAGCATGTTCGTGTCAAGCGGAAAACACCAATTGATGAAGGACGTTTTGGAACTTTTACAGTAACCGCACATTTTGAACGGTGCAAGTTCGTTTATTTTTATGAGCCTAGTTTCTGCTCAAAACGTGCGGGAAAAGGCGACAACAAAGATAAGAAATGGTACTAGCGCTTCGTTCTCGAGTGCGTCTACGATATACGGAGCTTTGGCATCACGCTTACGAGCTCGAGACAGAAAGGGTTCCTCCCACGGGAACACCCCGAAAAACTCGTTACTGTGTTGCTCACCGAGCGACACCTAAAAGCCAAGTGATCTCGCAGGGATAACAAAAAATGCAGAGCGTGACAAGTACGTTACTCAGGCACGGTTCTCGCTCGAGGTTTGTCGCGAAGGCACAGACGCACTCTCGAGTCATTTGACATCGGTTGACAGCGGCCCGTCGTGGTATGCAGCACGACGCCTGCTAGTGAACGGCACAGCTAGGCAAGCACATCGGCTGCCGTAGGAGCAGGAAACCGTGCATCTTTCTTGGGAACTGTTACGGTGACATTGTGCTGAATGGTGCTGCCGGCATGCTTTCAATGCAGCCCATTTATCAGACAGTCATCCGATCAGCGGCCCTTGTTGGGTGCCACTGAGGCGCCTTTCGCGGCTATATTTTTTCCATCACAGCAACGACAGGCTACGCCGGCTCCTCGAAGCATTAGGAGCAGCCAGGTGGTACCCAAGTTTGCCCGCCCGGACGCGCGGTCTGGGTTCGTGTGGCAGGCTTCTGTTGCAGAGGCAGCGAATGGAGGTAGAAGGATGAGTGCGGTCATTTGTTCAGACGTTGTCGAAATTTCGTAGCGTAGCTTGGCAGGGTTGGTCGAGATAAAGAGGTGCGCTTCTACTACGTGCGCCGTTTACCTTCCTATCAGAGGAGCGCACCTGGCGTCTGCCTGGTTGCTTCCTCGCACAGCAAGAAAAAATAAAGAAAGAAAGAATCGCGCACCTACACCTTCAACTAAGACTCCTTCTTCTTCTTCTTCTTCCCTTGGTTTTTTGCGTCCTAGTGGTCCCGGTAAGGAATTGCTTGTGCAGTTGCTGCTGCTGTGCTGTGAATGGGATTGAAGAATGGCTCCGCTCTTTTCTATCCTCTGCTTGGCGTCCTCCATTCTGTACGAAATCCTTTGGTATCTTTGTCTTAACGCCTGCTCCCACCATACCCGATCATAAGCCCATGTCTTCTACCGACCTTTTTTGTTCATGTGGGGTTAGAAGTGCTATTACATTTTTATGGATGTTCCTTACATTTATTTTGTCCTAACTACAGTTGTTTGTCGGGACTGCTGAGCTTCTTTCTTTCTTCTAATGTAATTCAGCACCTGTGGTTGTTTTTATTCAACCTTCCTTCAATATTCTGGCATAAATGAAAGTTCTGTTCATGATGTAGTTCCTAGCGAGGTTAGCGCAGGCAGAAAGATATTTTTGCCTGTTTTACCATGTCATGGTTGCCACTCTGCTTAGGCCAGTCAGCGATACTAGCGAGATACGTCAGAGATATCCATTACTGTGGGCACTTGGAACATTCGTATCAAATTTTATCCGCAATTTCACCATTAAATAAGGTAGTGTCGTAATAGTCTTGCTGTTTCGTGTGTTTGATCACGTAGCACTGCACAGAGACGAAATCAATTTAGGACTTCTTTATTTTCACTATTCAGTTGTAATCCATAAAACTGTATAGAATTGGTTACGATAACTCCTTCCCGGCTTTCATCTTAAATGACTGTAACCATCGAAAACATGTTTAGTTTGGTTCTCTCAGGTGAAAGGGATCTACAACCTTCGTAGTAGATATGTCTACACAGCTGTAGAAAAACTAGTTTTACTAAACTAAAAAGCCAAGCGTGATGTTTGATTGATGATTGATGAATAAAAATGATTGATGCCCGATATGAACAGTTTTACGAAGTATCCGACCTTGCACGTAGCTCATACAACTAGATTGGTGTTCAAAAGATTACACAGGGACGCAACAGAGGAGGATAGACAGTGCATAGAACGCTAAACCATTGAAGCACTAGTGCATTAGTGTGTGTGTGTGTGTGTGTGTACGTGTAAGCAAATTGGAAGTTGTACCTGCGAAATATATGCCACAAGAACGTCGGTTGAGTGACTTAGTTCCAGATATTACTGTAGGCTTGAATAGAGTGGCGCAAAAGTGCCTATTCTCTGCTATTGCTAGGAGAAAAAGGATATCTGACATTGAACAATGGGCTACGTTCTCCTAGTGGTGTGTTTGAAGTGCTGATAGTAAATACTTAGGTTTTACTTCTAAACTGCAATAGCTGTCACGATGCCGCCAATCAAGAAGGCCAGGCCATTATTCGTAAAGGAAATATATGGTCCGTGCCAAGCTACATGTCTAAGCCTTAACACTGGACTACAGTAAATATTTATTACTCTTCAGTGGTAAATTTCCGTAATGAAGAAGTTGTACCCTAGAACAATCTACTTTACATCACGACAGACAGCACATTCAGCTATGATGTCTTCTGTAAATAAGGTCGTCATAAAGTAAAGAGCAACTGCCCTTCCTGTTTCAGCATGTTTTTTTCGACTTGCAGCTTTTAGCTTTTAAGATAGTCCAATTCAGCAGGAATAGCAGGCTTTCATTGCAGAAACAGTGATCCTCACAAGAATAGCTTGTTCCCAATGCACACAGCTTCTTGCCTGGGTGCTACAGTGTTGCTTGCTGAGATCTCGGAAATACGTTCAGAGACGTTACCAATCTCTGGGGTATGCGTGATGCTCCAATAACAGCGCAGATTATCAAGTTCTTGTTGACTTGTGCAGTTGCTTGGTGACTTGACTCCTGGATGTGCATTGTCGCAGGGGTAAAAGTAAAGCTATAACTGATAATGGTAATAGTAGTAGGCAGTGCATCAGTTCTCATCACCAGTAGATGTGATGAGATGAAGAGGAGACTCTTCAAGCCGGGGACATCAAACAGCGAAGGTCTCCGGCAACCGTCTCCTCAGTTTTTGCCGGGGCAACACCTACTTTTGTTTCAATAAGGCCATCTACAAGCAAGTCCATAGCACACTAATGGGTACCTCTGTTTCGGTGACCGCTGTGAACCTGACAATGGAATGTGTGGAAATTCGCGCGCTCGCTTCTTTCAGCCCATCACCAACAATTTTTCTACGCTACGTTGATGATTGTTTTTGCGTAATCAAGCGCTGTGCGTTGGAAGCTTTCATCACGCATCTAAACAATCAAGCAGGTTCCATTCAGTTCCCGGTTGAGATGGGAACTGACCAGAAACAGCCTTTTTGGACACATTTGTGAAAAGAAGCAATGATGCGCTTTCTTTCAACGTTTTCATGAAAAATACACACACTGGCCGGTACCTGAATTTCTTGTCTGTACACCCTGACTCTCACAAGAGGTCAGTAGTTGATTCTCTGTTGGGCCGTGCAAGCCGTATTTGCATGAAAACTGAATACCTAAATTCCAACGTGCAGACAATCTGGAAAGATCTTTCGACGAGCGGTTACCCGCATGCGTTCGTGAATGCTGTGGAGAACCGTTTGTTCAACCCTTTCTGAGCTGGCAGTGCCCGCCTGAAGAAACGCGCCTCCATTCCTTACGTGTCCGGTATAAGAGAGACCTTATCATGCGTGCTGCGTAAATATGACATTGAGTTGGCTCACGTTGCTGCGCTCAAACTGAGGCACGCACTCGTTAGCGGGAAGGACAAGCTACCGAAGGAAGCCTTTCCTGGCATTGTATACAAGATCGTCTGTGCGGCGTCTCATAGGGGAGACAGGCAACCTTAAAGAGAGGCATGCGCCAACATCAAAATGATGTGGATAAGAGAAGAGTGGCTTCAAATGCTGCGGCAGAGCACACAGCAACGACTCCGCACACTATTGACTGAATGAAATCTAGTCGAATTGGCCAGGAAAGAAACTAGAAGTCCCATCTGTACCGGGAGCCTCTCGAGATAAACTCTACAGAACGCACGCTCAATCGATACGAAGGAACCCTCCCCGCGTGTTACACGGTGCTTGTGCCACGTGTTAAAACCTATTTCAGTAGGCAGTTCAACTTTTTTTCCCCCATTGTGAACAAGGCTTCCGTATGGAAGCCGAAACGCCTTTGTTGTTTAAATAAGTTTTACTTGGCCAGTTTACGTCTTTTTTTTGTCATGTCTCATGCCGACCAGACGGGCTTCCGTTGAACTCTCGATTACAAACGCGTCACCCGTGCACGGACAAAATATTCTATCGTGAAATTATTTCAAGACGAGTAACTAACGACAAGACTCAAGGTAAGCAAACATAAACAAAATGAAGAGAGTTGAAAGAAAATTGCGCGAGATGCAAGAGGAAATCTGCTAGTATTGTCACGTAGTAGTGGCCGTGCGTATGCAGGTAGAACGAAAGTGTGCTCCAGCAATAAACGGAAATATTTTATTGGGCAAACTTGTGCCCGCAAAAAAAAAATAAAAATATCTAACAACTCGGCGGCGGCGCAAACAGCAGACCTAGACGTCAGGGCTTCAGGTCTAATATCAGCTCCCTTGTTTGGTCTTTATGTATAACAGCCACCAGCACCTCTGAGCAAGCGCTTAAAACTTATCAGACGGACCCTTCTATCTCACAAAAAAAAAGGAAAGCACAGCTTTCGGAATGCATGAACAGTTCGACATCACTTGCCCATTGTTGCGCTACAACGAAAGAGTGATAACAAGATGGCGGTCAAAACTAGGAGCACGTGAGGCGCGCCGCAGAGATGAGCTTCATCACAGCTTTGCCATTTGAAGAGAGATGGAGCAATCTGGAACACCTCAACAACCTGAACAACATGAACACCTGTTGTCAATCGACATTGACCATCTGCTTAAAAAACAAGGGGACCGTAATAAAGCTCGAACCTTCTTTGTAGCAGTTCTTATAGTGGTTTTATGTCGCTAACTTTGAATTTGTAGATCCAGCTTTCGCATTTTCGATACTTTGTTTTTCATACGTTGTTTCTATTACGAACATGAACTAAAATAACGTTATTATTAACGTTCATTGATTTTTGCAACGCTCTTACGGCTGTGTTTCGTTTATATTTAAGTAATATTGCTATTAGCTCGTCACGATTAAATTAAAATAATCATCCCGTGTAATTTAATATGAGATATGTTTATATTCTAGTCACTGCCTGCAATTTAAGCACTTTGAATTATAAAGCTTCCGGCCTCCTCGACAGACACCTAACGGCACCAATATTAAGGAAAGGACTGCATTCCTAGAATTAGTGTAAGAGCACCGATATTATTCGACAAACAAATTCGTACAAGAAAGCGTGGACGCAAACGCTCCTACACCGACCACTGATACGGCAACGACGCCAACAGACGAATTTGCCCCTACTGCCCAACCGCACAGCACATCGCTTTAGCCCTTGAGACTGATCGTACGTTGTGTACCCTGGGGAGAAGGTTCAGTAAGAATTCAATACCCTTTTTGGCGTTGTTCATCCTACACGCCGCTGCTCTGTCTATCTTCAGGAACGCTCATATATAAAACAAAGAACCTGCGTCTTCCAACATTCACCCCTTCACTTGCCATCTTTTTCTTTCCTTTTTCTCGTGGCGAAATGCCTTTGACTGTTCCTTTGTTCTACCGTTTATTTTTTGTTCTTTCTTTCAATGGGGGGGGGGGGGTTGTACATTACCGTTTTTTGCTTTTGTGTGCATGTGAATAACCGCTGTAACTCGCAATGTGTAGAACCCAACGCCAATCGGAAATATGAAGGTATGCAAATAAAAAAAAAAAACATAAATTTGCCACTTATTTACAGCCACCACGTCTCGTTAGTGTTGGCATCGCGACAGAAAGAAAACTATGGTCAGTCACTTTCTGAGTTTATGAAAAAGCCTGATGAAATAATCTAGGTTTATTAGTGCTCAACGAGTGCACTCTTTGGTACAGAACCGGATTACCTGGTTGCCTGGTGACGCGACGCTTTCCGTTTAGACCGCTTGCATCACTTTGCAAGCAGTGAATGAAGGTTTAGCAATCGGCAGACAGCCGCAAAGTGCAACGCTGGCACGCCCAAGCCGGGTTCGTCGAGCGTCAAGCTTATCGAATGCTAATTAGGTTTGCACTACGCAGTGAGCCGTGGGGCTCTAGCTCATTCACGCGATGTGAATGCCCCATGCAAATGGAAGCGTTGTGCGGTGTCGTAGCGCCAAATTGCGTTAGCTATAGCCTAAAGCACCTTGTTTCTCAGAGATGCGTGTCCTTAGCTATGTAAATCTGAATCTATCTTATCTGCCGCACAAGGAGTAGTAATGTTAGAAAACTGAGTTAATTGAGTAGCAGCGTTCGAAAAAGAAACACGGGTTCATTCACAACCATAATGAGGTTGGTGGTTTGAGTGGGTGGAGCCAAGATAAGAAAAGAAGAAACATGGGGCATCGAAACACCGAAAGAGAGGCCTGCTTGCGAATCTTTCTGCCTTTCACTGTGCTATGTGCGAAATTCGCCCAGTAATAATTTTCAAAGCAATGTGGTGTCAGGACCAAAGCAAGCGAACTGCATCCACCCGGTAAGAGCGGATATTTTGCTTCGAGGTGGTAGAATTCTGCCATGGTGTAGGGAGGGTGTACTACACTAATCAGTAGTGTGAGTACAGTAACCTGTGTACGCTTCTCTTTTACATTCACTCGATTCTTTATGTTCACACCCATTTACAGAGACCACAAGTGCCTGTTTAACCTTAAAGCCCGTAAGAACAGTTCGCTCTCAGTGCCCTTTTACCACATGGATAAGTGCATATCTGTCAGAGCAACGAGCGGCTTATCATAGCCGCGCAGGCTTTATTTCTTGCGACACTAATATCTGGGTTCTCCTGTGTGCTCACCAGTAGGTCTGACTGTGAGCCGGGACCCGCATGTTGAGCATTACGGCGACTGCCTGACAATTGCCGCATTGAGCCAGCCATGCATGTCGAGAAATGCCGAAATGGCGTGCACGCACGAACCAAATGCGGGTCACAATGCCGCAGTTGCAGCTCTCACCTCCCTCCTGCCTTGATGTAGAAATCTTATCGATTGATCTGGTAATTAGTATGCGACAAGCACGGTTCAAGCGATAGGCACGGTTCGCTGCATAAAGAAGGGCGGGAAAAGGCGAGAGTGTTAATAGTCTCTTGCTTGGCACTTGCTCATCCAGAACATTGTTCACTCGTTCTCTGATGGCGCTGACCTTGACGGCGGGCGTTATCTACGGATGTGGGACGACCACGCTCAGCTGAATTGTAGTCCGGTGTACAGGGAGAGAGAGAGAGAGAGAAAAAAAAAACATTTATTTATCGTGAGTTTGGGCGACTTCCTTGCAGGGTGGACAGAATGCAACCACGCACGTTGCCGTTAGTCATGGGATGGTATGTTGTAGGATGGTTGGTGAAAGGGTGGTCATAGGATTGTTGCATTGAGAGATTCGCGATTCTGGAATTATTCCTCCCGCGTATCGAATGGCTCGCATAGGTCATGGCACACGTGGCGCGGTAGTTGCAGTTATATTTTAAGAAAAAAAAACTTGAGGTCGTTCCCATGAAAGTCTTTCCTGACACGGAATGTATTTGGCGCAAAATATCGCTAGGAAACGCCTTTTATATTACCGATGCATTTCACGGGGCCCCTATTGCGTCTCCGCTTTTCTTAGCAGCAATGCAGAATTACGTCAGCGACAATGTACCAGCTGATGCACGTATGATTATCATGGGCGACTTCAGCCTCCCAGGTATTAAAGGTATACTCGCTGCATTGATTCAGCTGACGCTAAACATTTTGAGACGTTGTTGACCATTGCATTTAATAATGATCTTACACAAATCGTCCAGAAAAGAACAAGAGCCTGAACAACTTCAGAATTTTTGTTGGGTTTGATATCCATAAATAGCAAAATTTCTGAGTATGACGTTTCTGTTTTAGAAGGGATCTCTGATCGTAAGCTTGTGTTACTTTCTATAAAATAGGTTATGCTGCCAAAAAAAAAGGGGGGGGGGGAACATACAAACTGTTTGTGTGGACGAGTTTTCAACGGCTGATGATGCGAGCACTTTATATTACAAGAGGTGTCATACTCATTCGATGAGGCGGTTGAAGCCAAATTCTTGTGGTATGCACATGAGAGCTGCATTGCTAACGGTCGAGAACAATTGGTCTATCAACGAACCAATACCGTGAAACAGCGCAATCAATCATTAAATTGAGAAATTATTCGAATAAAGTGCAAGCTAAATACCCCATAAAAAAGAAAATGAGGCTGAAATTTTGCACCTTTCCTCGCTTAAACAGAAAGTAGTGTCTGCTGAAGAAGAGTACTTTTAGAAGAAACTGACACATTTCATGGACCTTGTCGTCGCCTTGTCCCATCGCGTGAAAATATGAACTTTGTCGACGCTGATGAACGTCTAATTAATGATGTATTGTCAATGGCCACCGAATACGATCAGTACTTCCATTGTGTGTTTCCTCCTTTAGCGTGTTCACTTCCTTGTAGATATGCCGGATGTTGTTCTATCTGAGAAGATGTTTTATTCTTCATATTGATATGAAATAACCTGCTGGCCTTGATTCTACTCCGAATGCATTTCTGCGGGTCGTGAATGGGTCGCAAAGTACTTATCGGTCATTTTTGTTGTATCACTTCTGCAATAGACATTACCATATGATTGGCTAAATGCTCGACTAGTATATGTTTTTAAATCTGTAAATAAACGAAACATTGCAAAATACTGACCAATTTCCATTACATGTACTCGGTGTAAGTTCTTTGAACATATTATGTTAAAAAATTATTTGTCTTGAAGATTCCGATCTTCATTTTCCCAAACAGCACGGCTATAGACGGAAGCTGTCGACGGTAACTCAGCCCGCAGAAACAGTCCGTGACTTTGGAAAACCACTTAAACAGGTTAAATCGACGAAATTTGCCTTGACATGTCTAAGGCATTTGATCGCATTCCTCATTAAGGACTGATTCTAAAGCTTTTAGATGTTGGAGTTAACCTCAAAATTGGGGGGTGGATAAAAACGTACCTGTCTAAAAGAACACGACTCGTGGAAGTAAATGATGCAAAGTCAACTATTCTTGGAATAACTTTAGGCGTCCTTCGCGGCTTAGTACAAGGGCGAGTTCTGTTGTTGTGCTACATAATGTTGTTGCTGACACGATTCATTCTAATATTACCGTAGGTTAATTTTGCGGTCACATTAATTTAATCGTATGTGAACTGCTGCCAAGACTAAATGTCACTAAAATTCGTACTGCAGGTTGTCATGACCTGGTGCGCAAAAATAAAATGAAAATTAACTTTAGCAAAACACTATGCATACGTCAGACAAAGAAAACTAAAAACATGTTAGCATTTCATTGTTATATGGGTGGACACCACCTAACGAAACTGAACTGCTTTAAAAACCTTGGAGTAATAATAACTTCAGATATAAACTACAAAAAACACTGAATAATTACTTTTTTACATTAGCTCTGTTGTTCCTCTACCATTGTAACCCATGACAAAATTTTGAAACCAGCCAGCCTATGATACACCGTGGCTTTCGATATAAAGTGTGCACGGAACGGATTTGTTCAAATTGGTCAGCTATTGTTCAGTATAGTAAATCCAATCTTATTCGAAATTCTAGAATGCGCCAAGCTGCAGTGAGGCTTATTGGTTTACAACACTGTGCGTAATTTTCAAGTGAATAGGAGCGCAACGCTTGCTGCTCTTCTACACATAAAAAACTTCGCGAAACAAGAAGTTTGACTCGACGAAGCTCTGTTAAGCTCTCAGAGGTACGTCAGCAAGCAAACTTCTACAGAAATTTATTTATTTATTTATTTATTTATTTATTTATTTATTTATTTATTTATTTATTTATCAATACTGTAAGCCTTGAGAGGCTCATACAGGAGTGGACATACAAACAGTGCAGGCGCTTTCTTATACAGGGGGTTTACAGCAAACTCAAACAAAAAAGCAATGGTTACAATCGACGCGCCATGTCAGCAATAAGTAAATACAAGGAAACAAAAACAACCTATACAGGGCGTACGCCATGTAAAGTGTAAGAAGCAGTTAATACAGGAAAAAATGCATTTAGGTGTGCTGTGTAATGTACAAACAGTATCAAGTGTAATGTATATTATCAGACGTGCGCAAGAACCAAGCGCAGAGAAGTATGAAAGAACGTATGGACACCGGCGTGTGAAAGAAGTTGGGGCATGGCAATACGTCATTGATAACTTTTGAGGAACGCTCAGCCAAGACGACCCCAATGCGGTCATCATTCCGATAATGATTCGAAGTGCAATTCGAGTGTCGACACGCATGAATGCACAGATTGTGAGCAAACGATGTCACTTGGCAGGGAATTTCACAGATGTATTGTTGAAGGAAAAAATGAGTACTTTAGTGTGCCCCAACGCGAAAAGAATGGTCTGATACATTTATCGTGGTTAGTTCGACTGGAGTGACGTCCGGGGGGCACCAAGTAGTCGGATTTTGTTAAGTTTATCAGGTCATGGGAAAGAAGGTAAAGGAACTTCAAACAGGCCGACCTCCTCCGACCAGCAAGTGTCGGTATGCCTGCTTGTGTGCGAAGCGCAGTTACGCTGTCGTACCTTGAATACTTTGTGTATATGAATCGGAGTGCCCTGCTTTGGATCTTTTCTAATGCTAAGTTTAAATACTTTTGATGCGAGTTCCATACTATGCTGCCGTATTCTAATACCGGCCTAACCAGAGTTTTATAAGCAGTTAATTTCACCGAGGTGGGGGCTGTTGCTAGCTTTCTTCGTAAAAATCAGAGTTGTTCGAACGCGCGTGCGCAAACATTATTGATATGTACGTCCCATTTCAGCGATCTTGTTATTGTGACACCTAGATATTTGACTGAGTCTACTCGTTCCAACGAAGTATTACTTAGTTTATATGTGAAATTTAAGGGCTCTTTCTTACGTGTTACAGTCATACACCTGGTTTTCTGTGTGTTAATTTGCATGCCTCAATTTTCTCACCAGGCAACATTGTTTCGTAGAGACTTATTAAGTTTTGTCTGTTCATCGGCTGTTTTAACAGTTGTGTATATGACGCAGTCATCCGCAAAAAGCCTTATTGTAACCCCTGGTTCCATACATGTATACAAGTCGTTAATATATAAAAGACATAAAGACACAAAGTATCTAAAGTGGAGATTAGCAGTTACGCATTGTGAACAAGTTGCCTAATTTAAACTTAAAGTGGTGAAGCTAGGCACGTTGTCATACTGGCACTGCACCATGGCAGATAGTAGCATTATTGGTTGGGGCGCAGCTCTGAAGTTATATTTTCGCGTGTATGCCTTTGCAGCCGCATTGAACAAGATCTATATGACCCACATTATATTCTACGTTCTTTTTATTCCATTTATATTTTCTGCTGACGTTACATCTCGACGTAGATATAGATTACATCGAGTATTGCGAAATCTTGTAGCATACAATTCATAAGACATATATTAATAAGCAAACCTCATGGCGAACAAGTAAGTACGAAAATACGAATTGCACAGACCAGGCAGAAAACGGGCGGAGCGTACAAAGAACAACAAACTTCGCCGTGGTGCATAGTAATAGCTGCTTGACAAGAATGCTTTATGGAGTTACTCAGGCTGCTCCGTTACCATTTTACTTAGGCAGCGCGGTAGGAGAGCTGATTCATCTCATAAATGTAATTTTTCGACTTACAAACTCTCATTAGTTCGTTTCGGGGGCAAAAATACCCCCCGACAACATGCAGCACTGCCTGCTGGTCGTTTACATGACAACAGTCGTGACAGTAAATCACACTGACGATAGTCAGCTAACACGAATCATACTGCATCTAAAGGAAATCAATGTTCTATTCTTTCTGCCTCATTATTCATCCAACAAAAATCCTATCGCAGAATGTTTGCGGCGAAAGAAGGACGAAATGGAGAAAGAGGGAGAAGTTTCAAGAGAAAGACATTCTTGGGTGGGGTGAGGTTTAGAGAGAAAACGCAGCGGTTCTGTAGTGGGATGCTTGCTTACTCAAGCGAGTGAAATCGCATTCCGCGCTTGTATCGTTTGCTAGTAGAGAGTATCGGACTCCGTAGTGAGCTCCCATAAGCAGAAAAAATAGCGACGGTAATTGACGCGGGAAAAGCAAAAAAAAAAATGCCTTCCCCTATCAGATTTCTTTTTATTGGAGACCGATCTGTGAAATAACTTTTCGCATCTCTTTAGGTAGGAATACCTCTCCAGACACAAGAAATATAGTTATGTATCTTGCTGCCCAGAAGATAAAAATTGCGATAGATTTCAGTGGCTTTGCCGCATATTTCTCAGTGCGCAAAGCACGCTTAACGTAATATGCAACTTTATTTTGCGTAACCACACGCTCGCGAAGGATGCATAAAAGTGTATGCAGGCAACAATGGAGAAAACGTCATCATGTGTGCGTTAACAAAATTTGCTAGATGAGCGTTATATGTTCAAAGAACTCATCTCAATGTTGCATTAATCTACTACCAGAAATGTAAAATAGATACTATTTACACGATGGTGAACAATTTCTTTATGTCAGAAGCACTGCAAGCTCGAGATTTCTGGTTCATAATTCATCTAAACAGGAACCAGTACGATTATAAAATTTCTTTCAGCTTGACATGTAATTTTTCACTTTCACCTTCCCGTCATATTGATCACGCTGTGACAGCTGCATTGCTAATTATTACCACTACGAGTAACAGTTGAGATGCTCGGAGTGAAACCCTTCTGATTCCTGTCGTTCTAAATATATTAAATATTTTTCCAGCATGAACAAATGTGCTCATCGGCGCACTACGTATTCAAGCTATTCATTTACTGAAAGAATCGCTACTGGTTTAGAAAGATTCCTTATAATATATTTCATCTTTGTCTACTACTGCTACATTCACACTTGTCCCCGCTATACTTTCACACTCCCAATCAATTCTGCGGTGTGCGCGCGCGCGTGTGTTTGTGCGCGTATGTGTGCATGTGTGTGTGCACGTGTGTGTGTCTCTGTGTGTGTACATGCGTGTGTGTGTGCACGCGTACGTGTGTGCGTGTGCATGCGAGCGTGTGTGCATGTGTCTGCGTGTGTGAATGTGCGTGTGTGTGTGCATGTGCGTGTGTGTGTGTGCGCATGTGTGTGCGCGCGCTTGTGTGTGTGTGTGCATGCGTGTGTGCGTGCGTGTGTGTGCGTGTGTGAATGTGCGTGTGTGTGCGCGCGCTTGTGTGCGTGCGTGTGTGTGTGTGCGTGCGTGTGTGTGTGTGTGTGTGTGTGTGTGTGTGTGTGTGTGTGTGTGTGTGTGTGTGTGTGTGTGTGTGTGTGTGTGTGTGTGTGTGTGTGTGTGTGTGTGTGTGTGTGTGTGTGTGTGTGTGTGTGTGTGTGTTGTGCCTGCCCCCTCGAATCATTGTTTCGCACCTGTTCAACAATGATTATTCAAGTGCACCTTTTTCGGTCCATTTGGTGGCGACCTCCCTCAGAGTGTATTTGTGCGTGCGTTGTAAGTAACAGTTCGAGAGAGAGTTCTTTCCAGCTTTTCGAGCTTAAGGTGAAAGGTACAGTTTTTGCAGGTAGATGAGAACTCCGGCATCCGGCATTCGGGTGCTTCGCCGGTGAACTGCATTTGCTTTCGCATATCTCGTAAGAAACTGACAGAATTAGGAAAATCCAGGAGTGAACCCTTTCTTGTTCGCTACCATAATCTTTATATTAACAAAAATGTTACATTTTTGTGCCATTTTTGGATAGTAGTTGCGAAGTTAGATTCCCCTTTTTACAAACGTTAAAATGCAGTAGTCAGCTGTGGCTTCGTTATAACCTCACAAAAAGGAATTTTCTCTGCTGGCGAATTTGCTTTTTTTTTTTAACATGAAGGCGACGCGCTCCGAAGCTAAACAATACGGCACACCGGACGGCGCGAGACATGACCCGCCGCGCCGAACAGGGCAACGCCTCTCGCACGACAGCGAACACTCCTCGCGCAGAAGGGGACAGGCTCACTAGAGGCGATCACATAACCAGTGCATATCTAAATGCCAGAAGGATATGCCCACCGCCGAGTCCTAAATTGAACAGTTGGCAGGCCGTCGCCTGGAGACAGCTCCAGTCGAACACGTTTCCTAACCCATTCGATATAAAACGTATCTTCCCAAATAAGCATCTGGACGACACGCGCAAATCGTGCCAGGAATGACCAGCAATCCTCAAGCACATGCTGTGGGAGTGCATTGTAGTTATAGGAAGGATGGCAGTTGCCCCGGAGACCCTGTCGTCGAGGTGGCTGCGCAGCTCAGACCTCGGCATGGGCAGGTCAGCAAGCCCGGAGGCAGCGTTGAGGCAGGGCCTTGAGGTTTCCCCGCTGGAGGCCTAAGCCCGGGTCGTGTTAAACCTTGCCGCACGTACAATAAAGTTGTATTCATCCATCCATCTGCAGCGTTTTAAGCAAGCGGGACGACGTGTCTTCATTCCGCGACACATACAATACTGATATCGTCATACTAACGGAAACGTCAGTATTTGCGACGATAACTAAGTCAAAATTTTTTTATGTGAGAAGGATTTCAAGTTTTCCGGGGTCACCGTGTAGATAGAATTGGAGGGGCGTCTTTATTGCTGTGTCAGATAACCTTCCGTATTTTCATATCCTCATTGAATGCCGTTTGGAATTAGAGTGCGCATGTATTCGCATAAATCATAATGGCATAATCCTTTGCGCCTGCTACCAGTCACCAACCGCACTTTCGCCATTTTGTTTTCAACTGTACGACGCACTTAACATTCTTGTCAGGTATCCTCATTTCCAATATTCGTAATCGGCTATGTTAGTTTCTCAAAATAGCCTGGTCTGGCATGTATTCAGTGCCTACCTTTACGTCGGGTTCAGCAGCTGATTTTTAAAAACTTATGTTACGACTTTTATTTTGCGCAACCCTACCCGAACTACGTCATCAACTGCTACCATACTTTACTTTCTCCTAACAAATTCTCCTGCCTTTGTTACCTCTTTAAAAATGTTGCTTGGCCTCGGTGATCACCATTTCATAACATATATACTTGATGGCAATGTCAAGCGCATTCCTAAGAAACCAAAGCGGATGGGGAATTATTACTAAAAGAAGCTTGTTTTATTTCTATAACAAGAGCTTTCACATTTTCTTGATTATTACATGTCTAATTTTTTTTTGCGCACACAGTTTAGTCTAACTGGTCGATGTTTAAAAGCAAACGTAGGTATCCAATTAGCCAATACCTGCCATTATGCGGCATGCCTTGCAAACATCGTTCGGTTTGGTTTGGTTCGGTTTGGTTCAGTACCTCTTTAATATGGTCTCTTAATAAAACAGAAAACGTACGTTCCAGAAAGCTAAGCGATTTAACAATTCCGAGTTCTACATTAAGTACTTCCACATAGCTCTAATATTTTAAAATGGTATATCTAAAACGAAGTTGTTTTCTTTTTCAATGGAACTCTGCCATTATTATCGAAAATCCTAAGTTCGGAACATTACCGGTGGTTCTAAAATAACCAATAAAGTTTAACGATAGTGACAGTGTTCCTGTTCCGTGTTCACATGTGAGACGCAGCTGCTTTCTTTTACCTATGAGCGCTTCGCTGTCCTTGACATTGGGCTTTCATAGATCCCAGATTTCTTGATTTTCAGAAAGCATTCGATCTTGTCTCTCAGCCACTACTATGGTTAAAATGAGTCAAATTAAAGGGAAATTTTCGTATTAGTGGCTTGATTTAATAATGTCTAACAGAACGGAACTTGTGACTGCTAATGATCTTGATTTCCCTTCTCTTCTACTTACTTTGGTTATGCCACAGGGTTCCTATTTGACCAAATCGTAAAACAAGGTTATTTTATTTATCTACAACCTCCGCTTGTACTACGCGGATAAAACATACAGCACGTTAGGCAGCAGGGTGCGACCTCAGGATGCCGTCGTTACATGTTGCCATAAAGCAAGGAAAAAAAAAAACCTTCCATTTTTCAAAAGATGCGTTACTCGGCTTTCTGCCAATCATTCGCCTCAAGTGGTTACAGGCTTTATGCTCGAAACACAGTAACATACAAATCTCTATGTAGTTTCATTTTATTTTAGAGCAAGAATGAATTTCTCGCTAATGGCTGATCTTTACTTGAAGAAAAAAAAACAGAGGCCAAAGTTCATAACTGCATATGCAGAACATCGTACATTGAAGAAAAATTTAATATGGCGTGATAAATTTCAGTTGGGCAGTTACGTATGTGTGGCTTTTGCTCCTTTCCGCCTGAATACAATTGCTACGAAACGACGCTTAATTACGGAGAACATCAATAATGCTTAACAGCTTTACTCGCTGTTGTCAAAACTGCACTGTTATCAGCGACACAAACAAAACAAGAGCATTTCACGCGATGGCCAGGAGCTCGATTTTACTTATCGTTCGAAGCGAAATAACACAGGTGACTGTTTCCGCAAAAATCTACAGCACAGCATACGACGCACCACCGCGATGTTACCTCTCCTGGACTTTATACGGAAACATCAACGCGATGCTAACGACGACGGCGGAAATTTGTCTGGAGTGGCCATGTAATTGCTATTGCGACAAAATAATAAACTAGAGATATTTTACGGCCAGGTATGCGAATGCAGGTTTTCGTAGCAGACGCCGTGCTGCACATACGCTGCCTTTCCAGCACTTCGCGCATGCGCGATTTGTTTCTGCCGCTTCCGAAGCTTGGCGCTGCACTGATCACAGCCAACGTGATCTCGTGTCCAAGCTAAAAGTGGGCCGACCTGTTCGTTTTCCATCATTGCAGGTTGTAAATAGGATGTGCATTAGCAGGTTTTCTGATGAGGTGAAGCTTTAGTTGTTCATCGTCATCCGTTTTCCTCATGTTTTCTTTTTTATACGTGCAACTGTTCTGAAAAAATATGCACTGCTTTTAGAGTGAGACGCTTCAAAAGGTAAAATCTCATGGGTTTCTGTATGGCAAGCTTGATGTTCTTAAAATAGAAAGAAATAGCTCGAGCCCTTTCTTACCTTTCTAGAGCTTTTTATTTATGCTTGCGATACACTAGTAGGCATGCTAGAGTATCGCCTTGAAGATACATATGGATAAATTCGTGATGGCTGCTGAGAATGCTGTGTGTTGTCAGGCAACACACCACATTAAAATTATTGACCTGTGTACAACATACATCGTGTTTTTTGCGCTCTCATATAGCCTAATTTATGGTGGCTTTCAACTTGCGATACAAAAATTTGTATTTTTAACTTTAGAAAAACTCACTGCTGTGAGAGTTGCAAGCCGGCGCGCAGAGGTAACTTCTAGAATATGCATAAAGCACGGAGGAATATTCTTCATAGCTTTCTTTGCAGTATTGATTGGCATTATATTCACCACCGAAGTGATCTGCCAGCAGTGCTTATTTAGACGCATCGTCAAGTTCGCGCGGCAAAATTGCTGTTGGCCCTAACTTTCATCATTCATTCATCTCTGGTCAATACTAACTTGCGTCTTTGCTTACAAAGTCTGACGAAGACTCACAAAGCGGCTGAAAATAAAAAGCATACACCGCATGATCTGCGTTGATCACAGTAATCCGCCCGCACAGAGATGCGGCGGCGAAGAATGTGTCGTTGAGGATCAATATGATTGCTATAACATAGCAGCAGGCAAAGTCTCGCTGTCATGGTCGGCGTGCCTTTGCAAAATATTGTCAATATTATATAGGCATACGGAGCCTTCAATTCTAAAACGGCATCATTCTTTTGCTTTGCTGGCGAGAAAATTCAGCTGGTCATGAGCGGAATGGACGGAATACAAAACAATAATAATAGGGGAACCTCAACGGGGAGCATAGGATCATTCGAGACATCTGAGTATTTATTTATTTATTTATTTATTTATTTATTTATTTATTTATTTATTTATTTATTTATGTTCATAATGTTATCCCTGTCCTCAGTGTTCGAGTGTGGGAAAATGCGTAACGAAGTAATCGTACCAGACATGAAATATTTCATAACATGGAACAAGTCAATAATAAACAATATAGGCATAAATTATTTTAGAATTCTGCAACTTACACAACCTCTTCCCGGAGGTGCAAGATTTCTTGCAAGAGAGGCGACAGGATCCGCATTCGTAAAAAGATCCAGGTCAAGATTGTTTCAATATAGAATATCTTTAGCGATCAAGGTATACTTAAACACTTAAACTCTGGGCAATTACGCCGTAAGAAAATGAGGATTTCTTGTTCACTGAGAAACTCACTGCTTGGTGCAGTTATGCATGCTCTGCAGGAGTTGATCGAATAGGTGAGCAGCATTTGCTATTTTTTTAAATATGCGCGCGAACGATTTGGCGATCCCCGTTCTTGTTAAACCTGTATGATGTTTAGACTGAAATTTAAGACGCATAATAGGTGTAAACAGAAGCTACACCAACCTAAAGGCTACTTTCATATTTGATGTAGGTGAACTGAAGTGCCAAAACGCTGATGAGTAGTCTAGAGTTCACTGTGCAGGCTACACGGAGCGCGTTCCCTTTATGAGGGAAGCGGTTCAGAGACCGTAGCTTGCTATATGTTCTGACGAGGGGGCCGATATGGGCTTCTTGGTCAGTAATCATACAATGGTATCTTAGGAGCAGAGCAAAACATGGACACAACAAGAAACGAAGGCGAAGAGAAGCGCTTGTCTTCGGCTTCGTTTCTTCCTGTGTCCGTGTTTTGCTGCGCTATCCAGATGCTATATGTCCTGGCCCCTAATCAAAGGTGTAAAAATCTCATGGCTTCCTTTCGTCGCTTTAGGCGTTTTCTGACAAATAGAAACTATAAGGATAGCCGGAACGTTTCGATGTCAAAATACTGAGCACAATGAGCAATTAGAAAGAAAATACATTTACTTGACTAATCCTTCATCGGACGAACTGAGAAGTACATTGAGCAGTCGGAGCCCACTACAATCAATTGATCTTAGTCTGTGATACTAGCCTGTTTTTTGTGCGTCGATCTTTTCCAGGTGATCTTTTATATTGTGCTCTTTTATGGTCATTTGTTGCGATATCACATCTGAAATTAACATGTTTTTTCTTTATTTATAAGCATCTGATTTCTAGAACCAGCACGATAAAGGGGTGTTGTTGCATTGAATTGTGGGGTTTTTGTATTGTTTTATACTCTTCATCATTCCTCGCTGTGCTTCTCAGTGTGCTGTTCATGGCCGAACGAACGCTGGATGGCCCTAGGACGAATGATAGCAGCGTTCGTCTTGTCACTTTACACCAAAGATGAATATGACTACGATCCCTGTATTCCTACGTCTCCGCATCGAAAAACTCATCCAATCACAACGGGAGGCGCTTGCAGCGAGCGCCGTGGGGTTCCTTGCAGCACCACCAGATGGCACACGCCTCTTGAATGCGCGGCAGCGGCGACGCCGACCGTGAAGAGAAATGAAAAAAAAAAGAATCAGAAAGCTCGCTTTCGCGCATAGCATTCGCCGCAGGCGTTGCCCGGTAAACATTGCGGTTGCATAACCTGTGGTTGCCACGAAGGAGCAACTGTAGTACACGGAGCACGGAGTGACGTAACTACACTTTCCTATGTAAAAGAAGAACCCTCCTCACAACTGATTTCATTTGTGTTCCCATAGCGCTATGGAAGAATGATAGAAAGAAAGAAGAATGATAGGTGTAACGTTAAGGGATAAGAAAAGAGCAGATTGGGTGAGGGAACAAACGCGAGTTAATGACATCTTAGTTGAAATCAAGAAAAAGAAATGGGCATGGGCAGGACATGTAATGAGGAGGGAAGATAACCGATGGTCATTAAGGGTTACGGACTGGATCCCAAGGGAAGGGAAGCGTAGCAGGGGGCGGCAGAAAGTTAGGTGGGCGGATGAGATTAAGAAGTTTGCAGGCATGGCATGGCCACAATTAGTACATGACCGGGGTTGTTGAAGTATGGGAGAGGCCTTTGCCCTGCAGTGGGCGTAACCAGGATGATGATGATGATGATGATGCTGATGATGATGATGATGATGATGATGATGATGATGAGCGCTATAGAAGGGCCACGCATAGTTCGGACTCCCGGAGAGCAGCGTGAACACTATGAGCGGGGACGAGAACAGCAACGTCAATATGCACAACGGCGTCGTGCTCATGGTGGCCAGGACGCAGCGTTTCTCGCCCAAAGCAAGCCACGCACAGTAAGGACGCCTGAAGAGCAGCGCGAATGTGATGAGCGAGGAAAGTAACAGCAACGTCACTATGCACAACTTCGTCGTTCTCAGGCTTCACAGAACCCAGTACAAGGCTGCGTCACATTGGTATATCGGATCAGGTGATACCACAGCTTCGCTGGCAACCACCTTCACAACGTGGATTGCAGCCCATTTTTTCCTAGCGTACGTTTTGTTAAGCTTACGGTTCCGACATTAGGCATGAACCGACTAGCGTGAAAACAAGGTGTGATGTTTTGTCTGGAGTTTTAAGCTTGTAATACGGGCACTTACATAACAGTACATAATTTCACGTCACAAACACACCTTCTATAATTTAGTTCTGCAGTCCTAAGCGCGCCGCAAGCGTGGGTCGCTAGCAGAAGCAGGGAACCCTATACTAAACAAATTATGCAAAACCTCCTCATTGTGGGAATCGATATGATGCAAAGTATATTCAGACAGCTGGCTATGCTGCATGATTTGCGGTTCCGCAAAGCGTTATCAGGTGTCATCCAAGCCATGTAATGCATGCGGTCTTCTCCCAACCTCTCGAATTGTCATCTTCATAGGCTGGATCCATTCTTAAAGCTACAGGTGCCATCAAAAGTTTCCCGCTCTAAGGTGACACTTTTTTGCTGCCTCTGGTTCGGGGTGGCATTTGCGAAGGCCTACTCGTTCCGCATCGGAATGGGGGACACGCCCATGTGCGACTTTTGTGGAACCGCAGAAACGATTGAACACCCATCCTATGTATTTGTTCCCAATACAACGTCGAGCGTGAAGCTTTCCGGAGAGCATTGAACCAGCTGGACTTTAGACAAATTTTGGTAATGGAAATCCTTGGACCATGGCCGCATGCGTCGATGGCACAGAAAGCCACGAAAGTGCGTTTGAAATACCCCAAGTCGACACCTCTTGGCAAATGAGTTTAGATACGGTGTGAACCTTCAAATGATCGCGAAACTGTGCTCTCTCTGTCTCCTCTCTCTCTTCATCCCCCCACACCTTCCCCCTAGCGCAGGGTGGAAAACCGGACGTGCATCTGGTTAACCTCCCTGCCTTTCCTGTCTTCTATTTGTCTTTCTCTCTCTTTCATCTCGCGCATGCCTGCCATGTAGGCATTTCCACGGGGTTGTTGCTAGGCTAAGTCAATGATGTATTAACATCCCTTCACGTGTGTACAGAAGCCGATGGTCTTTAATTAAACCCCAATTGATGAAAGCTGGTTTTCTTTCTGCCATAACACTAAATGCATGGAGATGAATCGCCGGCATTTTCTGGAATGAAAAAGTCAGTTTTGCCGGAAAGGCGAAGCACCGATTGCGATAGCAAATTAGTAGGCAGCTATACGAAGTAATGATAGGAGTTATATAGCCCATATAAACTTGGAAACATCGGTTTAGTAGCTGAATTAACAAGCATGGTGTCAACGCGCACAAGCAAACATGAACACATCACACTCGGCGCGGGCACTCGCTGCGAAAGCGCTGGTGTGAGCAAGCGCGGCAGCAGAAGCGAACGAATTCACCTTCGTGCGGTCGGCCGTTTCAATGCAAGAGCGTCGAGAACACAACGCGCACAAATGTGTCAGCCGTCTGCAGATCCCTTTCAAGATACGGCGCGCACGACCGCGCCAGGCCGTGGAAACTACGCACTTGTTGGCGGAGTCGAAGCCACTCCCTTCCTTCCCACGCTTCCTCCCCACTTTCCTCCATATACTGCGCGCGAGATTGAGCCACGGTCGTCAGTTCCCCTTGCTCCCGGAAGCGAAATGCGCAGTTGCGGCGGTAGCACAACGCCGCTCCTACCCTGCGTCCCTCCCTCCCATCCTCTCACGGCCTTTTGCGCTACGGAAGATGGCGCGTTTGCTCTCCGCTTTCTTCCTTTGCGCTGGCCAGATGGAGCCGCAGTCGTAGGCTTCACTCGCGTGCTTTCACTGGCACATACGGCATACGACGCGCGGCGACGGTGCAATCGCCCTTGGACTTTGACGGAACGTCACCGCAATGCCGACAGCGACGGCGACGGCGAAAATGCTCCTGGAGTGTCCATATAATTGCTAGCGCAATAAAAGGGACGCATTCCAAGCCTTCTGAGTTGGCAAACAATTACATCGGTTGCCATCTACCACTCTCTGATCGAGACGGTGAGCAACCCACATTCAAATGTAACGGCATTCGCGAACATGGCAACGATCATGTCAGCGCACAACGGCAACTATATTCAAAAGGGACCATAAATCACTCTGCTAACTTCGCTAGGCAAGTTCAACAGTTCAACGCACTTTGCTGCCGCCTAGCGGTCTTCGCAAACGTTCGTGGTGTGCTCGGAGACCGGTGACATAATGCTGGTATAACAAAAAAGGCCACAGCCTAAAGTACTAATTGCATCGCGGGAAAGCAGTAGCCCCATCGACCGCCCAGAATGACATGCGCTATGACTTGGAGTAACGTTTCTTCAAAATAATATCACGTGTGTTACCCCAACCAGCCTATTTCGAGCACGTGAAAATGACTGTAATCTCAGAACACCTTGAGGGCCTGTACATTCTCGCGAAAAACTTGTTCGGCGCACATTCAGCATGAAAGGTCAAGCTAGCACTTTTCTATGCTGTCTTTTTTAATTCTCCAGCCACAATAAGTTACTAACGCACTAAGGATGGTGTTGGCGCAGCTGCAACCTGAGATACGCACACCATCCAATGGCAGCCACATTGTCCAGAGCACGATGTGCAAGATGCGTTCCTGTATCACTTTCTAAGCGGTTGGGGTACACGTTTAAAGCTCCCCCGAACCGCTATGTTAGCTTGTCCTTAAATGGGAGCATGATTGATCCGCTTCCGCCCAGTGTACCTGCTCACTCGCGCGCATAAATCAAGAAGCGAGAAGAGTCTGGTGCCAGGCCCAGAGAAGCAACGACTAAGAGCGTCGTTTGCACATTCTGTCTGATCCTTATTCACTGGTAAGAGCACAGCCTCGCTCACCCCCCCCCCCCCCTACTCCCTCTGTACCTACTTAACGCACACCAGCTGGGCGAATGCACGAAGCAGCGCACATTGATGCAAGGCGTGGAGAGCTGAGACAGCATCTTGCAGCCTGCCGCTAAAAGGCTTTCGAGCCACATTGAGTTCAGTACTGTAAATGTCGCAGCACGGCTCAGTGGACAGCCAAATCACAAAGATAAAATGAACCTCAGAAAAAAGCAAGCATCAAATTGGAACTTCAAAATTAGATGTAAGCGATAACCTGTAATATCGTTGATACAGTTTGTCCTGTTCATTGAGACATATTGACACCGATGAACAAAACTCGCACACAGTTGATAGAAAAATCCAATATATAATATTGCTGCATAACAAATCAGAAATCACTTGTATTTGTGAACAAGATATGGGGGCTCCACAAAACATTGATTTAATCTACAAACGTGACATCTGGAAAATATACGACAAGCATCGCCATCTGTACTTTTTGTTTTGATTACAGCCCAGGTTTCCAGTTTCGGTTGCTCTAAACGTTACGCAGGTATGGGGAGGAGAAGGAAAGAACTTTATTGTGTGCCCTGCGAGTTGGTGGGGAGGGCCAGAAGCCCCGCCTAGGTGACGGCCAGGAGTTCGTGGGTCCTGGCGGCATCCTCGGCCCGCTGGACAACCCATAGTTGATCCTCGAGGGCGGGGCTGAGAAGCGCGGCTTCCCAGCGCGTGCGAAGGCTGCTGCTAGAGGCTGCGTTTTCTTTATTGTTATTTATCCCTCGGCATTCCCATAATATATGCTCCAGAGTGGCTCTGGATTCACATGTTTTGCATTTGTCCGTAGGATATACATCCGGATATATGATGCGCCAGAGCGCAGGATTCGGATACGTCCTAGTTTGTAACTGCCGCCATGCGACAGACTGCTTTTTTGTCAATTTTGCGTGAGGTCGCGGGAATATGCTCCTCTGTAACCTATAATGTTTCGTAGTGTCATTATATGTTATCATTCTGTCCTCCCACTCCCGCTCATTTACCGCACCGTCATGTCCGGAGGGTGTCGGGGCGTCACTTGCGACTGCGGCTCGGTCCGTAAGCCCTCGAGCCGCGTCGTGTGCCGCCTCGTTGTTGCCGTCCTCCGCGAGGGTGTGAGCGGGTGTCCAGGTGATGTATATCTTTCTTTTGTAATTTTGGCCTCCTGCAAGAAAAATGTGTAGTGCCTCCGGTGAAATTCGGCCGTTGGCAAAGTTTCTTATTGCCGTCTGAGAGTCGGTGACTATCACAGTTGCGTTAGTCTGAGCTACTGCGAGCGCTATGGCTACTTCTTGAGCTATCTCGTTACTTGTGGTGCGTATCGTCGCGCACGTCTTGCACTGCTTGTCGCTATAAATTACGGTGGCCGTAAACCCCCGTCTGCGACTGTATCGAGTCGCGTCTACGAACACTGCGTCCTCTTCGCTGCCGAATTTCTTCTGTATTTGCTTCGCTCTGTTCTCTCTTCTGTCCTTATTGTGTTCTGGGTGCATGTTCTTTGGTATGGGAGGTATTACCAATCTTTCCTTCGTCTTTCTCGGGATGTCCACCTCGATACTGTGCTGTGTGTGGTAACCTATGTCTAATTTCTCTAGGATGTGTCTGCCTGCTCTAGCCTTAGAGAGGCGTTCATATTGAGCCGTACATTGCGCTTCAATGAGCTCGTCTATCTGTTGTGTAGGACTAATTGCAGCAACTTGTCCGTACTGGTGCTGATCGGTAGTCCTATGGCTAGTTTGTATATTTTACGAATGAGGCGTTCTAGTTTGATCTTTTCCGCGACCTGCCATCTTAAGTACGGCGCCACGTATACTATAATACTTATTACGAAGGTATGAGCTCATTAAAAATTTAGTCGAATTTCCCATTCCCATTTTATTTCTGCAATCCTCTCTTATTAGTCGGCAGTGTAGAGTGTACATTGTCGCGTAGGGGCTCTCCAGGGATATTGTTATTTAAAGAAATATGTGGAGGATGCTGACGGTTTAAAGAATGAACTTTCGTTGAGACTAGATAACTTACTACGGCAGTAGAAGTGAACGCAAATAGTTTCATTTTAATGGTTCACTTACTGTAACTTAACACCATACGCCGACTCCGAAATGTTTCATATAGTTTGCGAATTTGTATTTACAATTTTACAAATGTTGCGGCAAACTGTTCGCTGAACAGTCTCACTGGTCAGTCGCAGAACTTTCCACTGGAAATATTTTGATAGTGAAGAAAAAAAGTGGGATACTTGCTTCGAGCAAGTTTGTACAGACAAGTTCCTTATGCAGGCAAAATCGATAACTTCAAAGTTGCTGGGACGTCCAAAACATTATTCTTCTTGACAATAATTGCGGTGCAAAATCTGTTGCTGCTTTTGAACTGCATATAAGCGTAAATCCTCGTCAATAAAGTAGGTACGTAGCCTTGAAAAAGCGTGCGTTCAGGGCGAGCTTGAAAACTACTCGTGCTAAAGACTCCCGTCTTCTCCGCAGCTTTAGGGTGTTGTGTCCAGAGGTTTTTACTAATTTTAATGTTTATAGATTGGCAGGTGTTCTTACCTGAAGATCATGACACCACGCAACAGGGACAGGCTGTTTCGAGGCGGATGGTTGAAACTCATTACAACTCGGATGTCCTGGTAATAACAAGAAAGGGTACACTCATGGTACCTGTGCAGTTCAGGTCTTTGCTGTTGAACGGGACCCTATTATGCGGAACGTTCACCAAATAATTTGTGCCATCAAGGCGTGAATTAATAAGTATGTGTCACTTCAGAAAAAAAGCGATCTGACTCCTCAAAAAAAAAAAAAAAAAAAGTTGCGTGCCTCAAGTGTTGCTTCACTCAAGCAGCCTTATTGTCCAGCCTTTAAGCAGTACCGATTTTTCTTGGTGAAACCAAAGTACTACGAATCTCTGTCAAGTACAATGGTTTTGCGGTATCCGTTTCTGCTAGAAATTTTACTCTATCATTTCTTTTCAACCGCCTCTCAAAAGCATGTAAATTGTATTCCGGCGCTATTCGTTTATTAGTTCACCGGGTCGCCTCACCTTGAATTTATATCCTACATTTCCATTTGATTTTATTCAAAGAAGGTAGGCCTTCTCTACATTATTGTCATGCTGAACAGAATGCACTAAAATGCAGAGGAACAGTCAGTGAGAACCACAGCTTGAGGCAACACATCTCTTTTCCCTATAATGGTTCTATTTCTTCCTCTACTGCTTTTTTTGCATATGTTCCTATGCTGTGGCGTGGAAGAGATCGCGACAATTTTTTTGTTAAGGACATGCCTTCAGTCATCATTTGGTTGCCTGTTTAATACTACGACTCATCTTCGTGATCTCCGGTTCTATTCCGAGGGTTGATGTGAAAAATCTATAAGAAAAGTACCATACATTGATTACGGAATATGAACATGATTCTAAATTAAGGAGCTCATCACTACTAAGGCATCTACAGACGTCCGAAGACTAGCCTAGTGACCGACAACTGAACTGTAAAATGATGACATTGTTCCATCAGGGCGTGCAAAAATAATGAAGGTCAAGACAGATCGCCGATAGCAGAAAGGCAAGAATCTTAGGCAGGCAGAGCCAGGTTATCCAACTTGTAGTGGGAGAAAGGGGAAATGGACTTAAAAATGAGGACAGAAGCTCACAGGTTGCACAAACAAACCACTGCTCACCGTTCCGTTTATCACAAGAGGCTATACAAGCTCGTGCATTTAAATAAGCGCAGAAGCGCTTTTGTGGGTTTAAACTGTGAAGACGCATGAGTCCATGGTCCCAGAAATTTCTCTTCTGAAAACGACTTGCCATCTGATTTCCTTTAAGCTGCCCATCACAAAGGTATCGGGAGCTTTCTTCTACGCCACAAGTGTTACAATTTGCGCCGTAAGCCATTCCTGTTAAAAACAAATATACGTTAGTCAGAGTAACCGCTATTTGCTCGTGACAAAATAAGGTTCGTTCTGGTGCAGTGAAACGCGCGAAAATTAGTTAAGTTATGTGTCCACGGCGTGTAGGCGTTCATTAGTTAGCACTGGTGGGTTTCACTTCCCTAATGTGACAGCATAGGCTAGTCTAGTGAGGCGTCGCACTGCGTCCATTCTACAACGGAATTGAGGTGCTCTCTTCTTCTCCATGTGTCTCACGGGTACCTTTGTCAATTCCTTCTATTGTTAGTGATATCGCCGAGGCCCGGTAGTAATTCAATCAATCAATCAATCAATCAATCAATCAATCAATCAATCAATCAATCAATCAATCAATCAATCAATCAATCAATCAATCAATCAATCAATCAATCAATCAATCAAATCTTTATTTCCAACGACAGTTGGGGCTCCCTTAGGCGAAAAGCGGTAGTAGCACCACTTGAAAATACCTAAAGGGCCACGTACATGACAGCGGTATTACGATTCATACGTTCAAAAACAAATTTACAATAACCAAGTAAAATATGCAGTTCAAAAAAAAAATTAAGAGGTTGTGCAAATACAACAACGGAACAATAGAACAAATAATCTCAATATATAAGTACACTCCAGAACAGTTGTACATTATAGTTCTAATATTCAATGTTCACGTGAACACACATCATAAAATGACGAAAATAAACGTGTTAGAAGGAATAATGAAACATACTTGATCATGTTCGGGCAGTACAAAACACATTAGACAAGAGTTAGAAAAAATTCACGCATTTCTTTTTTTGTAAACGTAGAAAAGTTGGCGTCTTTCTCTTCATATTTATTAAGTAGGGACGGCAGTGTGAATCGAAAAGACTGCAAAAAATAGGCCGTGCGGGAACGAGGAACAAGCCACTTGTCGGTGCTGCGGGTGCGTGAATCAGTGTAATGCATGCTTATATTAGATAAATCTTTAATAAAAACTATTGTTGAACTATTGTGTTTTGTACTTTGCAGAGCGCTTGCTGATACCGTAATCTAACCTGCGGCGCCGGTTTTTCTTGAAGGCCAGGAGGCAGAACGGACAAGCAATGAAATTTGGGCGAGTTTGTCAGAATCCTTAAATGAGTTAAAGCACTAAAAGTGAAAACACATGAAGGAAAGCCAGGCATGACATGCGGCTGTCCTGTCTGCTGTCCTTCATGTGTCTTTTTTTCTTGCGCTTTAAGTGAAGGTAAATTATGGGGTTTTACGGGCTGAAACCACTTTCTGATTATGAGGCACGCCGTAGTGGAGGACTCCGGAAATTTGTACCATTTGGGGTTCTTCAACGTGCACCTAAATCTAAGTAGACGGGTGATTTCGCATTGCGCCTCCATCGAAATGCGGCCGCCGTGGCCGAGATTCGATCCCGCGACCTCGTGCTCAGCAGCCCAACACCATAGCCACTGAGCAACCACGGAGGTTTTTTGTTAGGTTAAGTGAGGTTAAGTGAGGAATGGGGGGGGGGGGGGCATGTTAAGTGAGGTATAAGCCAGGGCTGATAAGAGAGCTTCTAGAGCTGCCTTTGAATTGCCCGATATAGCTAATAAATTTGATGAGTGCTGATTAGGACGAGCGTGAAGCGACAAATATCAAGAAAATGAACCCGTGAGTACCTAGTTCGCCATTCGCCGTCATTAAATTATCCATCATGTCCGCCTAGATTCCAGAAAATAGAGAACATTTACTTTTACCCTAATATTCGTGGTGATTACTTTTAAGTTTTAACGGAATTTTATAAATCGCCAACAGCGGATCGCATATTTCTTGTCCCATGAGCTGTTATATTAGAAGAGGTGGACAGGGTTATCACTAGAAATTGAATTGCATATTTAACGAATTAACAAGAATTCACTAATGAGTACTTAATAACATTACGGCACATATTCCAATTAATGAATTGAAGCCGTTGAGATTGCAAGACCTATCCTCTTGAAATGGTTTACCAGGAGGACACCATTTTCGAGATATTTTTGCGGCGAAGCTCTTTAAGGCTAGGGTTCCGTGAAATTTTCATACGTGCGAAAAAAAAAAACTACCATCAGTAATTGCTTGTGCCACTGCGCGTCCGTTCGTCGTGTTCTTCCAGAGGTGGCGCCGTTGCCGCTCATCATGCCGGCGTTCCCATACTGCCCCTCGCGCTCGTTCCACTGCTCGTGCCTTCGTCGTCGTCTCCTTCCACAGCTGGCTACGATTGCACTCATCATGCCAGCGTTCTCATATTGTCCTTCCTGGCGCTGACGGTACTGGCTCACTGCCAGCCGGTGCTCGATTCCGGTCTCGTTCTTTGCCTCGACGTATGACTTGTGCCTCTTGTGCGTTAGTCGTCGTCTTCTTCGACAGCTGGCTCCCATACCACTCATCATGCTAGCGTTCCGGTACTGTCTCTCCCACTTCTAAAATGCTGACAGCACTGGCCCGCTACCAGTCGGCGCGGTGATGTTGGTCTCAATTTCTTTGCCTCAATCTATCGCGAAGTGACAACACCAATGTTTATAACGAATGTGTATAATGAATGAACGTGAATGTATAAATAGCAATGTTTGCACGTATCTTTCGTCATGATGACCACCGATCAAAACAATGTGTTCGTGCCTTTGTTCCAAATTCTGGTCCACCTTTTTGTCGTGTGCTACACAGCTTCGCTGGTCATCCACTTCCTGTAGTAGAATGGCTCATGATTTTTTTCCAAAGTATGTAACGAAATAAATTGGCCTTCCTGTTACTTTTGTGCTTCAATCCATGAAATAGCGTTTTGTTGAAGAAGGGAGTGCGACAACATCACGTTTATTACGGCGAGTTTGATGATGCATATCTCCAAACTGGTTCAGAAATTCATTCCACGTGGATAAGCCTTGCCAAGTCACCGCTTACAGTTTCTAACATCGGATATGTGCCGTAAACTAATTATTTGAAAGTTAATTAACGCTTCTTGCTAATTAGTCAAAATGTGTTTTGATTTCTCTTGCAAGTGATGTCCGCCTCTATAAATATGCAGCTCCAGGATTAGAATCAGTTTATCTTTAACAGGAAATTTTTTTTTTAAATTCCTCAAAACTTAAAAAATGATCACTCTGTAAAAAAGCAGTTTTCTGCACTAGCCGACCACTTATGCATGTCGGTCATCCACTCACAACCGCCAGACCGCTCTTCACATCATCAAATGGCATGCCCCAGGTTTTCAAGAGGCGCTTTCGGTTGCATATCACTCCAATACAGCAATTCCCGGTAGACAAATGTATTCTACCAAAGTTCTGCCATCAAAACTTAGCTGCTTAGATGCTGCTATACGTTCAGGTTAAGTGGTTAAGTAGAAGAGACGTCATGCGGATGTTGATGCATAGCACCACCTACCGCAGCTATCGTGACGCGGTCTCTTCTGCAGACAATGCGTTGTGATAGCGTACCCTTCTACTGCCATAACTAGCAAAATGCATCCAACGGCCGCCGGCAAAAAATAAAACACCTTGTACGTCTAAATCATATCGTGCTTTCTGATTTTATTTTGCACGCTTTCTTTCTCGGTCAGCGCTTTCTGTATAAGAGCTAGCTTGCTCGCAGCGTTTCGTCGATAAAAGGTTCTCTTTGTCCCATTTTATCCCTTGCCACTGGCCTTTTTCTACACTCTCTTGTTTCCATTTTCTGGCATCAAGAATATCCGCTTTCACTTTTTGCTTGCAGCGAAGGGAAGATCGAGAAATAATCGTGTCAAAAAAAGACATGATAGAATACGTCTACGACTCTGGAGACGAGTGATCGAAAAAGAATAAGCGAAGAGCAAATGTATAAAAATACGCTTTAGAAAAGGGGGCGCAGTGAGGACGCCAGCGTGTTGGGATCATTTCCTCGCTCCCTCCAGTCAAGCCGCTCAAGAAACAGTTTATTTTTATTCGAACAGGCCTCGACGGCCAGTGTCGGACGAAGGGATAGTGTATGCACAGCCGCCGTCCAGCTGTGACTGCCCATTTGAACTAGATAAGGCAAGCAGCTGGCGCTGCGCCTCGAAGGGTAAAAAAAGAAAGCTTTCCGGTCGTCATGACCACACTTCAAAACACGCGCACTGAGCCAAGGCAGCTCTATGGTGCACAGGAATGCCTATAGGTGTTTTCGTTTTTCCTTTCTTTTGGAATTTAGTTGACACTTATGATTACAAATTCACCCTAATTGCCACGCATGCTGGGCTCGCATTGGCCTTTTCCCGAAATTGATGTCATCAACTAAGTACCTGTGCGTCAATTAGTGATGTGCGGACGTAACTAGTTCAGAAAAATAATGGAGCGCAAACTGCCTTTTCCGCATTTTTTTGGCCATTGAATCACAAGCGCCACGTGCGAACCTTAGGATTAACCAAGAGAACAAGATGTGTTTTGAATGTCACGTGCGACCTGACAATTTGCATTTAGCTTTTATATTAGTAATATTCTCATATACTTCGATGCATAATTCCCAATGGCAGTTTCACTGAATGAGCCCGAGCAAGCACCGCTCCACTTGAGTAACAAATCTATTAACTGGCTGCAGCGTGGCTTTTCGGAGTTCTGGTTCTAAGCAAACCGCTTATACATGGGAAACCGGGAAGTGGTACAATACATTATCATTGACCGCAAAGTGCCTGTGCATTTTATATGGACGCTTTGCACAATATGTGCCAGTAAGCTTTACTCTGTACTTTTGCCTTACAAGACCGGATGCGGCGCTTTTTATTTGGCTTTCAGAAAAAAAACATATGTCCGTGATTTAGTTTTTTCCAAAATCCAATGTTCGTATTACATTTCCGTAAATTTAAATGTTGGGGCCTTGCGAAACCAAGTTTTCGTAACCGAAACACAGTGGTGTGAGGACAGTGCCTTTTCATTGAATATATTTCCATGAATATTTTTGTAATGTAGCTGACAATAACGCCGGTGTTAAGAGCGTAATATTTAATTCTCTACTGCGGCCTTCGCAGTGCGTTTCCTTTTAGTTGGGGCGCCGACAATGAACAATTCCCTACCTATTGCTCTTTTCTCACTCATTTGCACGGCTCATGCGGGATAAGCCTTTAAGGTTTGCGTCGGACAAAAATGGGACAAATAGTGGTGATGGTAGTGGTGGTGGTGTTGCAGCAGGCGGGGTTAGAATGGCATAGATAGCTGGCAATTGTTCCGCCAGAGGCTCCTGTGAGTGTCACTATGTACGTCAACAGATGTCGAAGAGCTGCGTGTCTCGCATGAAGACAATCAGCAGTCGTTGCACTGTATTCCCGATTACCGTGGGCCCTCCGGCGAAAATGACGTCTTAAAAGGTTCTGTGCCGAAGACTCTTCTTTTGCAGGCTGTCCAATATCACTTTTCTTTCAGTGTTGAACTGCGGGTATAGTCAAATGAAATGCTCAATGTCGCCGACATCTCCACAGAAGGCACAAAGAGGGGTAGCTCTTCGCCAGAGTGGTGACAGCACGGGAGTTATGCGTTTAAGACGCCTGCTTGCACTTTTGCTAGAATACTGGAATCGTGTGCGTACTCCCCAGCTTTGGCTGGGGCGCAACTAATGATGGTGAACAACTTCCCGATCGCTGGCAAATATGGGCTATAATGTGGGTCGGTGGCGCAATAGATCGGGCATAATGAAGGGAGCTTCGAAACCTGCAGTGAAGAATGCGAGCGATCTTCTATGCGAGGTCGTGGACATCCTGCTGCATACACCGGTATCTTATTTGGCTCGCACGTTCATTGTAGCTTATCTACAGATTACAAACTTTTTCTTACCGTGTTTAAGATGTCTTGCGATTGGCTGGTGTAGTATTGCGTTTCGCGTGCCACGTCTGAAAACGTGTTATGAAAGGTATTGTGTAGTGGAGCGCTTGGGATTTATTTTATCAATGTCACCTATTTAGCGCGCGCCGAGACGCCCATAGCCAAAGATTTTACACCTGCCTACGTATGAAAACATGACAGCCGTGGACAGTTACCTCCCCCCCGCTGAGCAACAAATTGTCCCAGGTGCTGTGTAACTGTAGTTTGGCTCGTGTTCTTGCGTTCTATACTCACGTCTTAACGCGAGTACATGCGAAGATTAATTTCTGGGCTTGAACCCTGCCGAGTTTCTATGAGTACGGAGATCTATGGGGATAACTCTGCACATTTCCGGGACGAATGGAATGCTGATTTGCCCGAGCATCAGCTGGGATGTTGGCGACACCAGTGCTTGAGTTCCCATCGTGGTCTACTGAGCCTTCTGGCTGTGGCAGGGAAAACGGCGCGTTGCACAGTGTTGCCAGTACACGCCAGGCACACCCAGGTTCAGAGGGAGTCACTCCGACAGCGCGCCGACTGTGACTGACAAAGGCACGCACACAAAAAGTGGATTATTGGCGCAGATACAGCCGATAACGAAATAGTATTGATAAGTGGAGTTATTCGGAGGCGACCAGTGTACGATGCTGTAGCAATGACCAGATAGCATTATCTTAACAGAAGAAAAGAAATCCTGCAGAACCCATCTAATGAAGAATGTCGACGGTAATGCGTTTAACATTTAATTGATAATGAAGCGACACAATGTATCGCCACCATCGAAACGAGTTATGTATTAGGCGTGTAAAGCAGCGGGACTCCTTTTTCACGCTTCTCTAAGAAAACTGAGCGCCATCCAGCGGCATGTCGGTGCGTGCGAGCGATGAGCAACGCGTCATGCCACAGCCGGGCTCCTCTCTCGCTTTTCTTTCTGCACACGCTCCGCCATCTAGTTGCGCTACCGAGAAGTCCGCGTGCGGCCTCCGAGACTAGAAGCGTTGCGCGCTGGTGATTGTGGACGCTGAAGCGTGCTCCCTCGCCTCGCCGCACACTCGGCGGCGCATACTCAGTGACCCGAGTTGTCGATAGGTTCATCGAAGAGGGCCACATACCCAGTGCATTCGTGGCGCAGCTTGAAGTATGGGCGTGAAAGACGTTCATCGAAAAATGATACACACCTAGTGCTTTTGTGACTGAGCCTGGTCAAGTGTCAGGTAGCTGTTCTTAAGGAACCTGTGTGACGGGGTTCAATTCCGCTTAGTATTGGAGAAGCCTAAAAGATGTTTTTCTTCATTGTAGAGCGGCAATGGTACTTACTTAGTGACCCAACTTGGCACCAAAGAGGTTCATTTATGTCCAGCACAGACTGAGCAGCACAAAAACAGTGCTCTAAGTCGGCATCAAGGGATTTCATAGGACAGTGGTACATACTCATTTCACCGTCTACAGCGACCCATCTCGGCGTGAAAGAGTTTCGTTGAAGAGCGGCATATATGTGAGCAGTGCCACATCATTTGATTACGTTTGCTGCAATTAAAGAAGAAATTAAGATATACTGACTGCTGGGCGCCAAAATTTGTTCTGTAGCATTTCCTTTTGAAAAATTGCTGCATACTTAGGATATTTAAGCATGAAGATCAGAATAAAAATATTGCAATTGAGGGACGTCTATCTACTTGGACCACAAATGCCGAGAGCAACCACAATATGCAGGCTCATAAGGTTACCAATAATTTGCGAGCTGAACTTTTTCATTAGACTTCTACGCAATGCAATGTTTTCTCGGAAGAGCTACACTGATGCATCAGATTATCATGGTCTAATAAGTTACCTCCAAGAAATCGTCTAGGTAATTGCAATATTTATTATGAATTTATTACAATACTACAAATCGCCCGAAGACATAGCTATAGGGGGGATGTTACAAAGAAAAAAAACGCGAATAATGGTTGCAAGTGAACACAACAAGGAACACAGTAAGAGCAAACAAGAGCGTAGTTTCTGCAAGTCAGAACAAGCGCTCGGCGCTATCACAAGTATGCAGCCTTAGGACATACACAAAATTTTTGTGATTTGCCGACGCCACAGTCCGAGGTAGTTTGCCCGAAGACATTGCAATAGGTGGATGTTACAAAGAAGCAAAAACCGCGAATAATGGTTGCAAGTGAACACAAGGAACACAGTAAGAACACACGCAACAAGAGCGCAGTTTCTGCAAGTCAGAACAAGCGCTCGACCCTATCACAAATATGCCGCCTTAGCACATACACAAAATTTCTGTGATTCGCCGACGCCACAGCCTGAGGTAGTTTGTTCTATTCGTTCAAGCTGTCTGGAAAGAAAGACGACTGAACTACTTTTGTTCAGCAAGAAATTTCGCGTATTTTTCGGTTATGGTCATGCCTTTGTGATACATAGACAGGTGGCTTTAAGAAAACGCGGCTGTAGATATGCAATCGTTCCTATTAATCTGATCTATTAGTGAACACTTTGATACCGTGCGGTGGATATCAAACGTGTCCTAATTGAGCATGTTTTTGAGGGTGGTGACGTTAGTGTTAATCTGATAGGAGTTACTTTCAAACCGCGCTACATTATTTTGCTTAGACTCTAACTTATTAACAAGAGTTACAGGCTCAAGAGTCCCATACTGCAGGAGCATATTCCATGATAGGGCTAACATGAGAAAAATATAACACCTCTTTGACTTCACGCGATGCGTCCCTGCAGTTTCTTCTCAAAAACGTTAAGTACGGGGCTATCTTTACTGTTACTAGCTTATGTAACTGTTCCAAGTTAGGTTTAACGAAAATAAAACTCCTAGGTATTTGAATTTTTCGTATATGCTTTCATTGTACGTTTGCATACTTGTAAACTTCATGCTTGAATTATTTTGCGATATACTGATCCTGGACAATCCATACATATAGTTTCAGACCCTTCAATAAAATTCTCTTTTAGGCATGGTGGCTGTATAAGAATAGCGCATGACATACGCAACGTGTGCACACTAGCGGGATACACAGTAGAACGCTGTTAGGGCGAGTCACCGCCGCTGCATCGAATATAATTACTCTGCACTAAAGTTGCTTCTCTGACGCCTTCGATAATGGCAAGGTAGGAATATATGCCTCCGACCTATGCTGTATTGCTTTACAATCAGTAAAGACCAGGCACAAGTTATCTCAATCGCTGACCACAAAGTTTCCACGTATTACATAAGTTCTGGCACCATACTAGCAATAAACAACAAGTGGACAATGGCGAGCTCCCGAATCGCGTTCGAGTAGGAGAACGAGCTCGACGCGAACAGAGGACGAAGACAGGAGGATAGGCAGTAGATAAAGGCCGAGAAGGCATCAGACTGTGGCTTGCAAAACTAAGTAATTATGACAGCGCGGAGTGAGCTGCTTCATGGAGAACTTCAGAGGAGTTACCGCAGTTGCGAACAGACAAAGGCTGAGGCGGATATGTAAGCTATGCTTAGTGACACTGTGGGCACTATGGAAAGCCTTTCATAAATTCTGAACTTGGCAACTCAGTGGATCCTTTCCTATAGCCATGAAGTGTTAGCAGTTGAAACTGGCGACGTTTAATAATTTCGAGCAAGACGTGGACCATTTAGTGACAAGGAGAGGCCGCGACAGAACGCAGTGTCATCGTTTGCTCGAAAGCTGAGGTGGAGGCTAACTGTCCACTGTTCTTCACGAAAAGAAAATGTGGTGGCGTGCGCCAGACACCTTTGAGGCTGGCTGAGAAAATTGAGTGGGCAGACGTGCACGGGAGGAGCGGGTAACACCACAGTTAAGCGCGGGGCACGCAAACATAAGCTTAATTGCTGGAACTTAGCGCGTTGCTCTCAGGGTGAGGAAAGGCTCGTGGTTGGGTGTGTTCGCGAGCGAAGGTATAGGCGCCTAATCGATAAAGCGATGCTCCACTTGCAAAATATGCATAAGATGCATAACAAAGTCTCAAAAAGATAAGGAACGCTCGCATGGTGTATTCACATGAGTCGATAGGAATGTTTATAGGTACGGCATTCAGTGTAGAATCATGTAGTCTAAGTGGCAAATCCTGTCAATGTAAATATCTGAAACCCCATCTCGGCCCTCGGTGATGACGTAAACTTCTGCTGAAATTCAATCTGGTATGTCGTTGCAGGTGTCTGTCATGTTTGTCTATTTTCATAAACAGAGTGAGCAATGAGTGTGAATCAAGCTAGAAACTCTTAATAGGCCACGCTGAAGCGTTGTGCTAGTGCCGTTCCAGTTTACCTTCTTCAGCCGATCACTGAAACAGCAAAAGAGACTGTATCGCAGCTAGTTTGTACGGCGATACCTTAACGCAGGTAAAGCGCACTAATCACGGACAGCGAAAAGAATGAGGACATACAGAGCTCTGAATGTCCTCATTATTGCCGCTGGCCGTGTTTTTTTACGCTTTATCTGCCTTACGAAAAGAAGCCGCGTGCCCTTGGCACTGCCCAGCCACGCCGGAACACTCTTGTAGTGTCGCAAGAACAGTGGTGCCGGAAGGTGCATGACATACAACTGAGGCATCGTCAAATAACACGAATGACCAGCAAATGGTGAGTGTCAATACGCGCTAGCCGAGGCGAAAGGCAAGCAGCACTGCTTCAGTGCTGGTCGGGTGCTAATGACAGAATTATGCAAATCAAAGTGCGGCTGTCAGTTTCACCTGACTAATGAACTCACAGGGCGGACCTTGAGCTGCTTAATGAGCCCACAAATCAGGGTAATTAAACAAGGCAGCGCACGCCCATTGCGTTTTCCCGCACCTCTAGTGCTTGCCCGCCACGCCCTAAGTTTTTCACGCGTTTTTACCTGCGTAAGAACGGACCATCTTGGTTCGGGCTTGCTGAGCGAACTCACGAGCATTGTTGACAACGAGGATGGCTATTTATTTCTTTTTCTTCGTCATTATTCTGAAGTCAGCTGAAGCCTTCCGCGGCGTTTTGGTAGCCATTAGGTGGGATTCACGAAACCCTTCGTTTTCATTGTGTTTTTTGTTGAATGTTGGTACAAACTACACGACGCTGAAAGACAGCGGCCCTAGCATGCACTAATGAAACAATGCCTCCTGGTCTTCTCAAGAAAATGTGAGTCCCTGGCTATGTACCTGCGCTCGATCAAGCCATAACTACAAGCTTGTTTTGCCATATTATACTGCTCATGCAAGAGAAAATAATGGGATCCTCATAATTCCAATATTAGTGAATTAAATGAAGCTCTTTTCATAAACTGGCATCAAAGTTACTTCCTACCTGATAAAAAATGTTCACATATAAATCACGAGTAAAGAGAAAGTCTAAATAAATAGCACTGCCTTTAAGAGCTCCGAAAAATTGTCGCAGACGACGTACACCGTGTCTTTTTTTCATGTTTCCATCCAAAGCAACGCATAACATAACTCGCGCAAGAAAAAAAAGCAAACCGAATGAGTCACTTAGGCTGAAAATTGCGGCGGTAGCATCTCCAAAACTTGCTACGTCAGCGATTACGCCGCCTAGGGTGGAGAAGTTATTTTATTCGCTCTTCATTCACCCGAAAAGCGCATGTGCGTTCCCATTTTTCTTCTTTTTTTTTTTTTTGTCGCGAACGTTTTCTGTACGGTGCCTGGCAGAATGCCCTTATAGCTCACTACACGACAAGACGCCGCGAAGGCGCTCGGCTTACATAGTAAAGGTCCTCTCGTGTTGCTTATTCATTAAGGTCCGTTCATTGGCGTGCCGTGTAAGTGAACGTCACATTCACTTTATCGTAACTTAGCGCTGCTGTCGTTATTTGCTGAAAGGAGGCGGAGAATTTGTTGCCCTTGCAGTGAGCACGATGTGCTTTGAGGGTCACACTGGTATTTGGCAAATGGCCGTAATGCGATGAGATACTGTTTCCTTCATAAGTGATAAAGATTAATATACATTAGTGATCTTTTAGAATAACTATAGCATTTTCTCACCAATCCACAAATGCTGAACCCAAAACTTAATGGGCGTACGCGTTTTCCAACATAGGCTATTCAGAGAAAAAAAAAAATGAAGTGGAGGGAAGCTAGCAGTGAGCGCAATTTTCAACCCCGAGTCACGAACAGTTATACTTATTTCGCTCTAACTAGGTCACATGACATATGAAACAGGTGATTTCCCAACCCCCCTTAACTGCATCCTGCCATCGTGCCTTTTGGTCGCTAATTGTGCCGCTGTGCGACACTGTGAGTACACACAGCTAGTTGGACGAGTTCGTTCAGCATTGCAGGCGCGTAAAACCATCTAAGACACAATCATGAAGGAAATGACACGGCACACGCAGCGCTACGTGCGTCCGGTCTTTTCTTTCATCCTTCGCACTCGGGCGCATTTACACGCTCGCTTTTGCGTACGTTCTCTCGTCTCGCTTCTCTGTAAAAAAAAAAAAAACTAAATTAAATTCTGAAGTTTGACTCGCACGAACACGATACAGTTACGAAGTACACCGTAGGGTTAAGGACTTCAGAATTATTTTGACCACCTCGGGTCTTTTAACCTGCACACAATGCACAGCGCACGAGCGTAGTTGCATTGCGCCTCCATCGAAGTGTGTGTGTTGCGGCCGGAATTCGGTCTCGGGACACCCTACTGCGAACGATCTACCATTCTTCTTGCACCGCCTGGTTGCCGGGTTATTAAAGCAACTTGTTTAGTGATTTTACCCTCTCAAAAAAGCTATCACAGTGCATTCCTTAACGACAATGTTACACTGTGGCCGTCTGCCCACGTATTGCGCAGATCATTTTAATATCCAGCCGGCGTCCTTAGTATGGTTTTCGTTTAATTATGTGCGTACAACAAATGGACATGTCGAATGAATACGCAAAACCCTGCACTCTTCAAAGAACTTCCGGGATATTATGATGGCTTGTGAACCAGAACGCAAAGTGTAACGTTGTTAATGCCTCGAGAGATCGGCGTAGCTTTGCTGGTCTGCGCTCGAAATCTACGCGTTGTTTTTCGTTTCCGTATGTTGGAAGCTGAAAAGCGAAGTTTTATATTTAGGAGTATATTACTTTTGAGTTCAGCATTTATCTAGTCTACTCTACTTCTTCTACATGCCCATGTTTTACTGTTCTGCAAGTTGAGCTACAAAATTACAAGAAATGAGCAAGAGCAAAATGGCTGTTTGTGATTTGCCGCGTAACATAGACGGCAGGGTAGTTCGAGGAAGCAGCAGCCTTTACGAAGCTCTTCAGTTTACTACAGCGCCTTTATCCGACAGCTTAAGAAAGCTTGCGTAGTGAGCAAGCATTAGAGAAAGAAGAAAATAGAGATGTACGGTTCGTGGCGTCCGAGTGAGCACTACACCGGAGGCACTTAAGTTTCGGAATTAGGCGACTTGTCGGGGTGCGCTATTCCTACATAACCTTTTTGTTGGCATCGCAAATGCTTTACAAAAGGATGACTTCGCTTACCTAAATATCTACGCTTATGTGTACACCATCATCTGTAGCACACGACGGGTGTCAGCATTTCCTTCGTGGCAGCGGAGAAAGGAAATTCATTTCAGTTCATCAAAGTCTTCGAAAGCCTCTCCTGCAGCCAGACGATATTGCAGAAGTGCGGACACAACGAGAAAAGAATGTGGAACTTTTATATCCTACGCGCGTCTTCAGAAGTGCAGAACTTCATAAATTACACCCTGTAGTTACAGAAGATACCAAGCCGCGCAACCATGCCAAATAAAGGGACAAATCATAGCGTTGTGTATGCCGCAGTCGTAATACTCGCAAATCGTAGAACTGGATGATCAATTCCAATCAATATATACACTTTCAATAAAGCCTGGTAAAATCGAAAATCGCAACACGCTTGACTAACACTCGATTTTCGTTACCACAATTTTTCCCTATTATGTTATCTCGGTATTTAATCACGAACCCAACCTGTTTTTATGACGGAACTAATCGCGCATCATAACTGTTTTTAAAGTAAGGGGTAATAACAGTTTCTCTTGCGCTTTCAAACACAGTTTCAAATGAAAGAGCCCCAGTGATCAAAATTATTCCGGAGTCCCCAACTACGGCGTGTGTCTTTATCAGATCGTTGTTTTCGCACGTAAGACCACATAATTAAATTCAAAAATAATTCATATTGCTCTGTAACCTAAATAACAAATAAAACCATCCAATCAAACGATAACGCTGCTGTTTATCAGGTAATGGCGAAAAGTGGTTGAGTCCACTCGTTGAGAGCAGCTGGAAGTGAGCTGTGAGGACTGTCAGGCATTATAATTTGGCCACGCTTGGCAAGTCGTATGATACATAATGCTGTACCACCGCGCTCTCTCATTCTACCCAACTCAACGTCAACAGTGGTTTTATTTGCCATTGTCCCTCTATTCGACCCTCTCTGTCACGAAGTCCCGTCTTTTCAGCAAAGGAGATCGTCCGAGAATCGGAAGTAACTTACTGAATTGATTAGGTCAGTATTGAATTTCGCTCGCAAAAAAAGAACAGAAAGCCAGTTAGGCGCAATGAACTGAGAACGACGTGAAGAGTCTTTGTAGATGGATATGTAGATCCTTGGTCACTCATTGACAGTCCAAGCACGTTCGGAACGTGTGCCGCTTATTCGTTGTCTTCTGCCGGCTTTTTTTGGCCGTTTCTTTTCAAGCGACTTTCTCTGTATCGGCCTTTTTAGTATGAATAGTTGTTTGCACAGTAATAAATACCTCTTTTTAGTAGCCGCTTGCTTTACTTTATTTTGTTCCTTTTGCATGATCGTGTATCAGGCTTTCAGTTTCGTTTTCATTGTTCCTTTTCCTCTTCTAGCCCCTGTCTTCTGGTGCTACTTCGAGCTGGCCAGTTGAAGTTGAAAGACGCGCATGTACAATGCGAGGTGATATACTAATATTTTTCCTTAGTGAGACTGCGGTTTGATTCAGTGTTTCTTGTGTAGTCGATGCACATACGAACCTACGCAGCAGTTCCTTAAAGAAAATAGATTTTTCGCTGGAGTTTCTACATTATTGCTTCTAAAGAACGAAATCATTTCAAACTGCTGATCATAGGCCTTATGATTTGAGTGGTGCACTTCAGCGCGTACTAAGCTGTTTGCGTTGCAACTGTCTTTCTAAAATGAGCCGCGATGCGGACCCAGACTTGTGGCAAGGAGGATTTCTTTAACAATTCAGCACACTCTTTACTCCTTTCTTGACTTCGATACAACTTGTCGGTGACTTAGAAGGAAGGTTTAGCTTGGGCCCAAGTGCTATTTCTCTAATAATATCACGTATCAAACGCAGAAACGCTTTCATGAAACAGCTATTGAATGTTCTTTTTCTTCATTTGAAAAATAAACTTTACAAACTTTAGACTTTAGAAAGGAAAGATTAAATTTTGGGCCTGAGATGTGTGACAAAAGTTTTCGAATATTATTATGGTTCAAAGAACTTGAAGCATGAAGTTTACGAATTCATAACTGTGCACCAAAGACAGATGTCGCATTTTTTTTACACTGCACCTCTTAGAGCATGTAAGGCGGGTAAATTTAATTATTAATATGTAGCTTACGTGAAACACTTCTATGTTTACGAAACTTCTATTTATAGTTATTTGAAATACCAAACAATTGGTTTATCAATTTTGTCCGCAATAAATATATTATTAGTTCCAGTTTATAGTAGCGTCTATTATTTATTATTTATATATTGATAGCAATAACTTCAAGCACGAGTCTTAAAGTTTTTCTTTTATATTTTAGGAATTTTTAAAAAAAATTTTTCATCGCATATATTAAAAATGCTATTCCTGCAGCAACTACACTCTCACTTTTTTTTAATGCAGCAAACCTCATCAAAATCGGTGAGTCGTTGCGGACTAAACCAGTTTCTCCGTTTCTATGTACGTTAATTGAAGATCCCGAGCTGACGCTTTCTTTTTTTAGTGTTTTTCAATGCTTTAAAGATAATAATAATTTCCCCTACCGGAGTCTTTGGAAGTGGGAGACTCTGTCGGAGTGGAATGACGCCGGTGATGAGCTCCGGAGACCAACAGTGCCTCTCACATCTCTAGCTGAGAGCAGCGCTCACTTCAGGCGTTCCCTCCAAGTTCTCGCACACGCGTTAGATCATTAGCTGTGGCTTATCTCACTTAAGGTACTGTTTCGCTTTGAATATTGATGTTATATTTATATAAGAACTGCATTAGGCGCGCCGACGCACTAAAATCACCCGTCTTCGTTTATTAGGCTTGCGAGGATCAAGCGTTCCCGAGTTGTCGCTATATTTCCCCTCTCACTCACGTCTTTAAATTCTGAAGAGCAGGTGAAGATACATTAGTGAACACCTTAAGGGCCAGATGTGCCTTCGGCACAGCTCCTATTATCCTGTACAAATGATGTTATCAATAAATTCACGGTTCTGGACCACGTGAACCGGCATGTTAGATGGATTGTGTAAGCCGCTTCCGTGGAACATTTCGCGGACTTTTGTTGTCTGTTGCGCAGCCACGAATGAACCTGGTTTTTGTGATACTGCTATATAGAAGCTAGAAATAGTCACTGGCACTGAAAACTGAATATTCATTTGGTATGTCCTGCCACTTCGCTATTATTTTGCGAAAGATTCTGTAAAAATTGCGTCGCATTCATTTTTATTGTATTTTGTAGTCGCCTTCCTGTGGATTCTCCAAACCCACCCTGTTCTTTCTTCGCGGCTGACTTAGTTGCCGCTGCTATCAAAGTTATGGGTTGCCCGTCTTCCTTTCCGGGACCCACTCATCATTCGTCCTTCGCTTAATGGATGCAGCATCTTTTGAAAGTGTTTTTCAAACACAGCGTGACAATCCCACGTTGAGGTGCCTAAAAAATCCCAGTGTGAAACGTATGAGTCTTTTTTTTTTAAACGCCATGCTTACTTACAGTAAACGTGGCTCTCAGGTGATATTTGCTACTACTCAGTAAAACCTGCATTTAAAGACCTCTGATGTAGCTGTTCTTTCCTGTTGTTTGTGAAGGTAGTCAACTCGCACCTTTGCGGCATTGCGTAATATACTCGTATGTGCTCCCATTCAATGCCCGCAGGGACCAGTGAAAACCTTGAGAGCTGATGTTCTGTTAACAGTTCTTAAGTAAACTTTGCAAGCGGGAAATTCACGACGGCCCTACGACTGATCGAGTCATTATGTTCGGCATGGATGATAACCTTTTTTTGAAATATATTCGATAACTTTATCAGCATTCAGCAGCACTTACAGGTATGCGGTGAGGCCGCGGAGCAATAAATCATGTGAAATAAAGCTACTTTTAGGCGTGGGAGGGTCGGGGGGTGCTGCATATTTACGCTAGCATATTCGACAATGCCTTCAGCACCAACGTTGGCCGGAACGCCGCGGTGGGAATGTAGCCGCATAAACAGAGTATTGCGGTGCACCGCAACGAACATAGATCTGTACGCAGATAGTTGATGTCGTTCCCTGCATCCCTCCACTAACTTGTTTGGCTATCATTTGGCTATTTTATTTTCTCGTAAAATAACTGAAACTTTTTTAATAAATGCACAGACTGACATGCTCCATGATCCCAATCACACAAGTTTACCATCTTGTGGCAATATTCTGCGGAATTTGAGTCTTTCTGACCACATAAACATGGCATTCGTTCTTTGATGAACTGAAGCAGCGCAATATTTGGCCATATAATCTCAAAATATCTAGATGCCTATACTCATTTCATAATGTACTCGGAGATATATCATGTACAATTAATTCGAAATAGTTCAAGAGGTTCTATTTAGTTATACGGGCGCATATTTTCTTTGTTTTTGTGCCTTTTCACAATATTGTGCATATTGTATCATACTTTGCTTTCTTGTATAGTGATATAGCATAATAAGAGCATTTATTTGTACTGATTTATTTCTTCATGCTTAGCTAGTTTATGTATCTAACTTCTAATTTCAGGTAATATGCAAGCTTTGCGTTGCAGTTTATTACTCTGAGACCTCTAAAAAGTTAAATTATGGGGTTTTACGTGCCAAAACCACTTTCTGATTATGAGGCACGCCGTAGTGGAGGTCTCCGAAAATTTCGACCACCTGGGGTTCTTTAACGTGCACCTAAATCTAAGTACACGGGTGTTTTCGCATTTCGGCCCCATCGAAATGCGGTCGCCGAGGCCGAGATTCGATCCCGCGACCTCGTGCTCAGCAGCCTAACACCATAGCCGCTGAGCAACCACGACGGGTGCACTCTGAGACCCTTGTCTATATTATTTGAAAAAGAGCGATTGTATCTCGAAAGAATAATCCACAACTTAAACTGGTTGTGACTAAAGGAACGCAATGGTTCTAGAAAATTTCACAAGTAATGCCGATTTTTCTAAATTTGGTCTCAAATGTAAGTTACGCAACACAGTCTGCCATGTGAAATATCAGCCGTCGTAAAATCATAAAAATAGCGAAAAAACCCCATTCAACCTTCGCACAACAATGCAGTACGGTGTAGCTCTTTAAGCGGTACCACATAATGCGCAAAATTAAATTATATGTCTTGGATTAATTATTATTTCCTGCTCTTTTACGAAAAAAGTGGCGAGAAAGACCACAGAAAGATCGCTGGCTTTCAAAGTCTTCTGTCACGCCTCGCTGGCCGGCTTTCTCCTACGTGAACATTAAACTAGAGCATCTCATCGTCATACGATGCGTATGCATGATATGTTGTAGTGCTTCAATTTGTAAGTACTTGGGAAAACTCTATTTCCGCTCTGCTGCTTCTTTCATTTTTGTTGTTTTAAGGGTATTTGCGGCTGGTCAAGCTGCTACGAGCAGCTTTACTTACCCCACTTTACCAGTCCAAAGCTATATTTAGTTTTTGTGGAAATAAAGCATACATACATACATACATACATACATGCATACATACATACATACATACATACATACATACATACATACATACATACATACATACATACATACATACATACATACATACATACATACATACATACATACATACATACATACATACATACATACATACATACATACATACATACATACATACATACATACATACATACATACATACATACATACATACATGTTGTTGAGCCTACGGAAATGGATAAGCTCTTCTGTATGGCGCTCTACGGCGAGGCACACTAAGAGAGTCACGAAGACTGGCGTTCACCGTGTGCTTTGCCTTTTCATTTCATTTAGAAAAATTGCTGGTAATGTTCAGTGGTGCCAAGTTAAGAACTGGTTGAGTTTCGACAATACTATTTCCGGCAGCACTTGAAGCCATCTGATCGCAAAATGCCAGTTACCGATGTAACCAAGCTCCCCTCATTCACAATCTCTGACTGCTCACTCCAGAAAAACTGGCTCCTCTCTACACAGGATTGCACTCCGCTGTGCAAGATGAAGTGGTCACAAAGTGGTCGGTGCCTTGGCAAACAAAACGAGAAAGACTCGAAGTAAAGAAAAAAAAAACTTGGAGCTAAGGAAGGGGTACACCAAATGTCTCGGATAAGGAGGCAAGGACAGCAACAAGAAACAAGGAGTGGAGCATGCGTGCGATTGCCGCTGACGCTGCATGATGAACTCCCTTGGTGTCACACCACTAAGCGAGCATTGTCCATGTTTTCAGAGGTCCCCGAGGGCTTGTTTCCGGTTGCCATGGATGACTTACGGTGACGACACTGACGGAAAATGGTGAAGGCTAATTGCAGTCCGCTCATGTCACTTATGTATGGTCATAGTGGCATCTACTCCAAGGCAGGCAGTTACTAATGCTGCCACACATTGCCGCGTCGCTTCTACGGCCAACGCACTACCTCCGCAACGATATGGCCCTTAGGAGCAGTGCGTAACGTTGAAAGCGGTGGCGAGTGGATGCCTTAAGCGGAAACAGCGTTCTCACAGACTCTGCTATAACATATGAGGGCCGGAATTACATCCTGTCTTCCCTGGCTAGAGTGGCGGCGGGTTGTTAATGAGCTCCTCCAGGATGTGCCATGGAAAGAGGGATCTGCTGTCTGCGGAATGAGCTTACCGTGCATATAGTAGGCACCTAGCCCGTACATTCTTCTACAGTTCGTGCCGTGAGTGGCGACCCGCGAGGCCCGCGAGAGATTAAGCGATCCGATCTGTCTTGGCTTCGGTAACAACGCGTATCCTTAGTACTGTTGGCACGTTGCCCGTTGCTGTAACATTACAAGAAAGGCTCATTGGGCTTTTATTTACGTACCAGTAGGTGCGCGTACAAAACGCGGAAAGTTTGAATATAATCATATGCGACTTCTCGAGAAACATGACCTTCTATTATCCAATCGGAGTTTGAATATATGTAATTTCTAAAAGAAAAGTGAATTGAAAGGTTCCGCGGAATGTGCCTAGTAATAATAGGCGCGATTGTGTCATTTGATACATTCTCTTACCAACTATCTATCAGTTCAAGTGGCAGAGAGAGAAAATGAACCTTCTTCAATATTTTGAGCCGTCTTTCCTTGGTTCGAAGTGAGTTGTTTCCCAGGTCTAGCAAGCCACTTGGAAGCTTGTAAATTAATAACAGCGGAAAGTGCGATCATATCTGGTACACCATGAAAATTTCTGTAATGACATAAAAATCACCGCCCATTTCAGATCGCGAAGATCACCAAACCGCGAAGGTGTGTTAGTTCCAACAAGTGTTAAACCATGCAAGACAAACTTCGCAAGCAGCCTGTATTATAAATGTTTTTTCACCATTCTTTCACCTCATTTTTGCTTTTGCATGCTTCGCGTGGTGCGCACGCTTTAGGAATGCTTTTTTTCTGTCTTCCTGGTGTTTCTTTTTTTTTGCGCGTGAGGCAGGCCCTACGACGGCGAGCCCGTTCACGAGCCAACTATCGCTGACGCTCGCGTTAGGCATCGACTTCCTCAAGAGTGCGCATGAGCTTCGTGCCTGTTAAAAGTTCGAAAGTGAAGGAAAAGGCCTGTTCACTGCTCCTTGACATGAATTTTCAACACATGGACTCCACTGTTAAATCCGGAAAGCTTTCTGAACTGTACATATTTTTTTTTCTATAAAAACCCATCAGCCCGATATGGACCTTCAGGGTAATCGTTTCCGAAAGAGGCACTCGGCAGAACGTATTCTCTAGATATCTGCAATTGGATTGTAAAACTTTATTTCTCCAACAGATGTAGGGAAGGCTTTAAGCCTTCCCACCTAGACGACGGCTAGGAGTCCTTGGACCCTAGCGGCGGTTTCGGCCAGTCGGATGGTCTTCAGTTGAATCTCCGGATCGGAGCTGAGTAATAAGGTCTCCCATTGTTCTAAAGACTGTATTCTTCCCTCAGAGGGAACCTGTGGGCATTCCCACAGAATGTGATCAAGATTAGCCCTGGCTTTACATAGCTTCAGAAAAACCTGGAGTGTTTAACTATCATTGATCCCTATCGTATAAGCAATTCAGAAGTGGTCGTAACGTTTTTAAAAACAGATAATCCCAGTAGATGCAATGCATCTAGTATCCATATCGAAGATCTCTATTACTCTATACCTAATGGTGATCTAATGGCTTGCGTAAAAGAATGTATCATGGTCGTTAATGACAAACTTTCTTTTCGTCTTAAAAGGGGAACCTCGGTCGCAAGCTTTCTCAAATTGCTGAGCTTTTACCTGAATTCTACGTTTGTGTCTTGGGGGAAGCGAAGACTTTACGTTCAGCGTTCAGATTTGCATGGGATCGCCAGGTGCTCCAATTTTAAATTAACTGTTTTAAGCATGCTTGGTGGTGGCCTACAGCATCATCTTTCGGGATTTGCAACTAAGGTATTCAGATATGTAGACGATTTTCTGGCCTTGACTAATTCCACTAATCCAACCAAGGATATTCTAAACATTTTAAAGGTTTTCAAGAAAAACTGTATGAAATTCAGATTTTCTTTTGAATTGCCCCAGAATAACAAATTACAATTTCTTGGTCTAAGACTAATCTTTCAACCGCTTGATGAATGCTGGTACTACCAACCCAGGTCTATTAAACCTACCGTTAACGACAGGTCAGGCCATTCAAAGTTGTAAAAAAGAGGAATAATAAATATCAGCATAGGTTCAACATTCAAAAAATCATGTGAACACATGATGAAAAGGAGCCTTCTCAACCAAATCGACAAGCTTGAACAAGCAGGCTACCATGAGTCCGTAATTAAATCAGTGTGCGCTAACACTTTGAAAGAAATAAGAACCAAAGAATACAGTCAGATTACCCGTGAAGATTGCCGTAAAAATAATAAAATAGCCGTATTTCCATACCTATACAGAACATCACAAGAATAATTAAAATATATAGGCACTAGGTATAAGGTTGACCTTTTATTTTTTTCAGCGAAAAACGAACTTCGGACAATTTGTTGGCGTATTCCCAGGAAGCTATCGCAGTGCAATGTTCAGTGCACCAAAAATTTCTAGATTGTGCGATATGCATAGTATATATGATTCCGTTTAAGTGCGGTAAGGTTTACGTAGGCCAGCCTGGGCGTAGCGTCAACGCGAGGATAAGAGAGGAACTGGCGGCATATATCTAATCAGGAACGACACCTCTAGCCGTCCACTGTAGGGATTGCGGGCGCTATCCTGTTTTCGAAGACACTCAGATTATCTTCAAAAGCACTAACCAGCTAACCCGTGAAATGGCAGAGGCCTTCCACATAAAGGAAAGAGGAAATAACGGCGTCAACCACCCCTCGGTCTCGCTATAAGACAAGGAATTAAAGCTTTTTGATAGTTCGACTTTCCTAATTCTTAACGTTGCCCTTGGAATGGTTTAACCCGTGTACCTCAACACGCATGCGCAGCCGTCCTACTTTGTTTTTGTGTGTACATATTTGTTTCCTTTCAATAAATTCTTCAATTGTGAGTAAGCGCCTTGTCCTGTCCACTCTCTTTGTTCCCGTCTTTGTGTGCGTTTACAGTTTCGAAATGCAAGTAAACCAACTGTCCCAGTTGTCCATTCTGTTAGAGGCATTACCAAATCCTGACTGCGAGCTTACCGCTATCGTTCAAATGAAAAGTTAACAATCATTGCAGTTTACGGTGCTAACATATGGTGCAGAAACTTGTAGGTTAAAAAAGAAGCTGGAGAACAAGTCAAAGGCCACGCAAGAGCGGTTTAACAAAAAAATGTCTGGCGGGACGTTCAGAAACAGGAAGAAAGCGCTGGGGATCAGAGAGCAAACGGGGATAATCTATATTCTAGTTGGCATTAAGATAGAGAAATGGAGCTTGACAGTCTATGTAATGCGTAGTATAGATAGCCGGTGGACCACTAGGGTTTCAGAATTGGTCTCAAGAGAAGGGAAGCGCTGTCGAAGACTGCGGAAATCTAGGCGGGGTTATGAAATTAGGAAATTTGCAGGCGCAATTCGAAATTAGTTAGTGCAAGGCAGGAGTAATTGTAGATTGCCGGGAGAGGCCTTAATCCTGCAGTGGACATAAAATAGGTTAATGGCGATTATTATTATGGTGATGATATCAGGCGAACTACGCGGCGTATTCCACAAACAATGGTATATGTACACTGTCACATGCATTATAGAATCACTTTAGCTTTCAAAACTGTCGAACTTTGTAAAGTTTCACAAGAAGCCAGATGTTCAAAAGACCAGACTGGTGGGCCATTTGGTACCACATAAATTGAGGTAAAGCGCAAGAGAGCACGTAGGACTTCGTCCCCTTCTGTTGTGCTATGTCCTCTCTTGCGCTTTACCACATGTTTAGCCAGAGGTGCCTGCTAGAGTTACGGGCTCACGCAAAGGATAAAAGCCTTGTGTTCGATTGTTGCTCGAAGTTTTTTAATCATAACTGAATGGATTTTCGAAACATAATTTTGTGACCACGTTCCGCAGGGCATTATACTTCATTCTGTGGAATATAAATCTTGATTTACTGAAGTAAAGAAGTGCTGAAATAATAATGAATTTTCACGAACTCGCGTTTGCTGTAGAATAGTCAGGCGTACAGAACATTGCACTAGCAAGCAAATAAGCAAAGTAGCAAAAGAAAAAGAAAAGCTGTATAGAGCACGCTTTCGGGTCGGGCTTCAGTTTCCAAAACCTCCATTCAAGACTCGCAGACTTCTATATTATAACATACCTGGGAAGAACAAAGGAACACGGAGTGCCAACGCCACACGGGCTGCAAACTTTCTGTCGCCTTTTTTTTCTACGCCTTCTCTCTTTGACGGTGCTTCTGATTAATCAACAACTAACTATTGTACTTGTCGGTCTAACTAATATCAGGAAGTGTCGAAGGTTCGCCGCTTCATTGAACCTTGAAGGGACGTCTCGTGGATCTATTTTAATACGCTTTACTGTGAAAATGGACTGGAAAGGCTTTGACGGTCTCGCCAAATATTATTACCTTCATTAGCACTTTAGCCCAGTCAATCAGCGCTGCAGCAGCAGCTCAAATGGGCATGTCCACTATAGGCGGCGACAACCTAAGAACCTAAAAGTTATATGTAAGCTGTAAAACTCAAACACAATTTGCATAGATGCGCCAGCCAATTAGGTTCACTTAACTACCTGACTTCGAGCGGTTGCGCAAGCAATAAATATTAAGGAAGAACCAATGACACCATTAATGTCGACGTTAATGCTTATAGTATAGAATCGATATAGTGCCACCGAAATGTCAACGACAAAAGTTGCATGTAGCACGGCCTCCTCGCGCTTCGATGATGTTGATTTGTTGGCATCCACTTTGAAACGAGGCCGTGACAAATAGTCACCTGGATTTATTCATGTATACTGTGCATGTTTCTTTCTAGCATTTTTGTATACATCTCCACAATCCTTTTTCCGTGAAAGTTCTATATTTATCTATCAAGCAAGGTACGCCAGAAAAGCAAAGTACTCTAAACGTATCTTGCTTATCTGCATTGCTGACCGGTTCATGCTTCCGTCCACTTTGAATCCAAGCACTTCTGAAAGGTGTACGTTACCTCCGGCTCTCACTGGGCGAATGCCTTCGCATTCCATTAGGGTGTGCGTAGTGGTCTCCGGATTTTTGCTGCAGCATACACATGCCACCTCTTATTACGAATATTTGGTCCGATATGTTTTTGTCCTCAGGCAGCCAGCTAGAGCCTAAAATAGCAAGGCACTGCCTCTTGTGTTAGCGTACCGATTTTTCATTCTAATTTCTTTCTTCCCATTCTTGTGAATCTCTAGGGTCTTCTTTGTTTCTATTCTTTGCGTCCAATTCGCTGTCTGTGTTTCTTACCCGCCATGGTAGCTCACAGGATATGGTGTTGCGCTGCTGAGCACGAGGTCCTGGGCTCAAATCCAGGCACTGGCGGCCTCATTTCGATAGGCGTGAAATGCAAGAACGCCCCTGTCCCCATGCATTGAGCGCACTTCAAAGATCTTCTGGTAGTGAAAATTAATCCGGACTACCCCACTACGGCGTGCCTCTTAATGAAATCTTTGTTTTCGAACCTAAGACCCCAGCATTCAATTATGTCTTTCGCTTTTCTTCTAATGACTCCTTGTTCTCTGTTTACACTTTCAATTACCGTGTACTTGGCTGCTATCTATCATCACCTCTTTCTCAATTCTATGTCCACGTTTTTCAGGTACAGACGCTTGTGCCTTTTAACCGCCCATTAATTGTTATCGATGTACCTGAATCTTTCAACAATAATATTGCTCTGCGCTTCTTTGGCCTCAAAAGAGGTCTAACCCATATCCCACTGCGCTTGCCTCACTTGCAATTTCACCTGCGAAAGCCAACCGGCCTACCGATCCTTTGTTAGCTTCCAACCCCGACAAGATATCCGATTCGAAGCACAGAAGCACATTTGCAATAGTTTGCGCAGGCAGCACTTCTCCTTTCAAGATTCCATGCATACTATTGCAGCCTCACAATGCTCTGTGTTTCGCTATTTCTGTATTCCGCTTCCCCTTTATTTCAGATTATCTGGTGGGTGCTTGAACAAGCCTTTAATTCGTTTATGTATACACTGAGGTATATATATTGAATTGCTATAGGCATGACTTGCCGTTAGACTGACACTGCCTAATTACTCGTCTCTTCATTAAAGATCATAATTTTCGATTTGACTGCGCTAAATTTAATGTCTAAATTTGTTGCTACATTTCCACCAATATTCGGAAGTGATTCTAAACCTCTTGCATTGTCCGCTAGTAGCCCTATGTCATCGCATACATCATTCCGCGGATATTCTCTTGCTCCATTTGTCCATTACGCATGTAGGGTATATAAAGCTCTAATTCACTGCTTTCTAGTCATCTTTCTATGTCCTTAATGTAAAGAGTGAACAACAATGGACACAGAAGACCAATATCCTTGATTCAGTCATTGCTGAATTTCTGCCACTTCATTATATTTTCAGTCTTCCAGTACAATTGGTGCTCGGTTATCCAAAGAACCAAAGAACATCCGTGAAATAGTCTAGTAGGCTTTAGTGATTGAGAATATGCCATAACAATTTGCCGTCTACATTCTCGTAGGCTCCCTTAATACCTGGAAATGCTATTCATAAAGTTATATTCTGAGCCACTAAAATCTCTAAGCACTGAGTTAGTACAAATCTGTTATCCTCGAAGCATCTGCCTGGTCTGTACCTATTGTGTAGTTTCCCCAGCAGATCATTTTTTTCCACCCACAAAGACAATTATACTTTTATGGCTTGCATTGCCATTCCATGTATCACTGACATTACTGTATTTGGCCTGTATGAGCTCGTCCGATCATTAACACCTTTGTCTTTGTAGATGATGATAGATGGATGAATGGATGTTATGAGCGTCCCCTTTGGAACGGGGCGGTCGGTTGCGCCATCAAGCTCTTGCTATTATACTACCTAATGTCCTACCTAGGTTAAACAATAAAAAAAGAAAAAAATACACTATGAACTACCACACCCAAATTTTCTGATCGCCTAGTGCGAACTGTGCTTTTGTGCGTCTCTGTCTTTGTTCGTTTCCCCACTTTTCTTCCACCAATCCTCCAATCGCCATTTTCTAATGCCTATTGCTGACATGTTTACTTTACCACTGCTCCTGCTGAACCCAAGGGCTTCAAGGAGGCCAGTGGTGCCTAAATCGACCACTGAGTAGACGTCTTCACATTCTAATAAAACATGCTCCGTCGTTTCTCTAGCTTTACCGCAGCAAGCACATGCTTCTTCTTCCTTCTTATATCTCGCTATTATAGGTGCGTGTTTAAGGCATCCCCATCTCGCTTCGAAAAGTAATGAGCTTCCCTTTGAATTAACATAAATTGTTTCTTTCCTGATTTATTTTTTCCTCTTAAGTAGTTCCTCACGGCAGGTTTCTTTTCCATTGCCGCCACCCATGAGATTATTTCAGCCTCTCTGACTTTCTGCTTGACCTTCCTTGTTGCTGTGTTGTCCAACCTACAGACCGCATACTTGCTGGTAAGCTTCCTAGTTTTTTTCCTCCACTGTGAATCAATATTTTTCCTGTACAGATACCTGAACACTCTCCCAGCCCATTTACTTTCTTCCATATTCCTCAGCCGTTCTTCATACTCAATTTTACTGCGAGCTTCCCTCATTTCAAAACTATTCCAGCCCGTATCACCCTGCACAGTTTCGTTTGTGGTGTTGCCGTGAGCGCCCAATGCGAGGCGACCCACTGACCTTTGGTTCCCGTCGAGTCCTGATTGTACCCCTGATTTATAGCAAACAACTGCATTTCCAAAATTAAGTCCTGGAACAATTACACCTTTCAACATACCTCGGAGGACCTCGTACCTATTGTATGCCCATAGCGCTCTGTGCTTCTTTATGGCTGCATTTCTCTTCCCCTTCACTGTTATTGTTTTTTCCTGTGTTTCCAAATATCTATTGTATTCGTTTATTCATATACCAAGGTATTTATATTCTGTTACCCGAGGTATTTCCTGGCCCTGTATCTCCGCTGTCTGTTCACTGTTTTCATTGAATACCATACCACCTGATTGTCTCACAGTAAATTTCAAACCTAAATTGTTGCCTTCCTGTCCACAGATATTAGCCAGACGTTGAAAATCACTTTTCTTGTTAGCTAGCAACACAATGTCGTCCGCATAAACTAAAGCTAGGAGCTGCTGCTCTACTACTGTTCCCGCATGTTTGTAGGAGAGATTAAACCCGATATTACTTCCTTCTAGCGCCCTCTCCATCCTAACCATGTAGATCATAAACAGCAGCGGGGATAAAGGGCACCCCTGCCTCAGTCCCTTGTTGATATGAACTTTCCTCTCGTTCCTCATCCCTTCCCATTCAACGCAAACGATATGTTCTAGATAAATCTCTCTCAAAAGTTATAGACAATCGTCACCTAAGCCTTCCCCTTCCAGAATATCCCACAAGATGTTGCGGTCTACGATGTCATAGGCTCCTGTGATGTCTAAAAAGGCCACATACAACGGTCTGTTTTCTACTTTTGATATTTCAATACATTGAGAGGTTCACATTTCTATCACGCCATCCAACGGAATTTTTCTTCGTTTTAATCACTTGCTGTTAGGCATTAGTCAGCAGTGCCTTACTCTTTTGGACCGAGGTTTTTGATTAGTTGTATTGGGGCTCCACCGAGTCCGGCAGTGGTATTATTAACGACATTTTCTTTTGTTTGTTTTTTAAGTAAAGGTTTTCTAAGCAACATTTCGTGGCACCCACGACGTCGTGGCACCCACGACGATAGTGGAAGAGAGAATAGCCTAGAGGAATTCGAAATCCCACAGGTAACGCCAGAAGAAGTAAAGAAAGCCTTAGGAGCTATGCAAAGGGGGAAGGCCGCTGGGGAAGATCAGGTAACAGCAGATTTCTTGAAGGATGGTGGTCAGATTGTTCTAGAGAAACTGGCCACCCTGTATACGCAATGCCTCATAACCTCGAGCGCACCGGAATCTTGGAAGAACGCTAACATAATCCTAATCCATAAGAAAGGGGACGCCAAGGACTTCAAAAATTATAGACCGATCAGCTTACTGTCCGTTGCCTACAAAGTATTTACTAAGGTAATCGCAAATAGAATCAGGAACACCTTAGACTTCTGTCAACCAAAGGACCAGGCAGGATTCCGTAAAGGCTACTCAACAATAGACCATATTCACACTATCAGTCAAGTGATAGAGAAATGTGCAGAATATAACCAACCCTTATATATAGCTTTCATTGATTACGAGAAAGCGTTTGATTCAGTCGAAACCTCAGCAGTCATGGAGAGCATTACGGAATCAGGGTGTAGATGAGCCATATGCAAAAATACTGGAAGATATCTATAGCGGCTCCACAGCCACCGTAGTCCTCCACAAAGAAAGCAACAAAATCCCATTAAAGAAAGGCGTCAGACAGGGAGATACGATCTCTCCAATGCTATTCACAGCATGTTTACAGGAGGTATTCCGAGACCTGGAGTGGGAAGAATTGGGGATAAAAGTTGATGGAGAATACCTTAGCAACTTGCGATTCGCTGATGATATTGCCTTGCTTAGTAACTCAGGAGACCAATTGCAATGCATGCTCACTGACCTGGAGAGGCAAAGCAGAAGGGTTGGTCTGAAAATTAATCTGCAGAAAACTAAAGTAATGTTTACCAGTCTCGGAAGAGAACAGCAGTTTACGACAGGTAGCGAGGCACTGGAAGTGGTAAGGGAATACATCTACTTAGGGCAGGTAGTGACCACGGATCCGGATCATGAGACTGAAATAACCAGAAGAATAAGAATGGGCTGGGGTGCGTTTGGCAGGCATTCTGAAATCATGAATAGCAGGTTGCCACTATCCCTCAAAAGGAAAGTGTATAACAGCTGTGTGTTACCAGTACTCACATATGGGGCAGAAACCTGGAGGCTTACGAAAAGGGTTCTGCTGAAATTGAGGCCGACGCAACGAGCTATGGAAAGAAGAATGATGGGTGTAACGTTAAGGGATAAGAAAAGAGCAGATTGGGGGAGGCAACAAACGCGGGTAAATGACATTTTAGTTGAAATCAAGAAAAATAAATGGGCATGGGCCGGACATGTAATGAGGAGGGAAAATGACCGATGGTCATTAAGGGTTACGGACTGGATTACAAGGGAAGGGAAGCGTAGCAGGGGGCGGCAGAAAGTTAGGTGGGCGGATGACATTAAGACGTTTGCAGGGACAACATGGCCACAATTAGTACATGACCGGGGTAGTTGGAGAAGTATGGGAGAGGCCTTTGCCCTGAAGTGGGCGTAACTAGGCTGATGATGATGATGATGATGACGAGGATGATGATGAAGCAACATTTTGATATCTCAGGCTTCGCTATTGCTGGATAAGTTTGAGTCTCAACTACGCTTCTTTTCGTGGCGAAGTTATCCCTAATAACGTGTCTGGTGTACCGCAGCGTATCGTCTCCTTCGAACATGTTACCGTCATCGTCCCTTCGCACTCCAAACACTGCATCAGCTAATGGCGCCCCTGCTAAGTCCATTCATTGCGCAGTTTCTGTTAAGCCGAGCAGCGGATGAATTTAAAGAACCTTTCTTCTTCTCATAGAAGAGTGACAGATACTCAGTGCCAAATGTCCAGTTACACAAGTTAGCGTGAAAAAGTTGTTTCGGGAAAGCCGCACATACCTAATGGCGCGTATCCAATAGCTCAAGTTGGCATCGAGTTGATTGGCGAGCAGTACAGACCAAGTGACACATACGCAGAACTCCAAGGTGTCATCAAGGGAGTTTATTGAATAGCTGTACATAGCCTGCGGCTCAAGCTGGCCCAATGGTTGGTTTCAAACCGTATTGCCTCTACATAGAGCAGCCCGATGCGTGGAGAATTACAGTATGAACTAACCAGTTCCTGTGTCCCAAGTCGGCAGGAAAACGGCTTTAGTCGCCGACAGCTTTCTCTGGCAATGAAATGAAAGCTACGGGCGCGTTGCTGCAGCACATGTATTACGGCGCCAAGTAGTCCACCAGTGTTTGATAGTGCTCTAGGTTGCTCGGAACAGACGCTGATTCGACGCAACTCCACGTGCGACGGTTTCACGTTTGCCCAGACCCGGAAAGGAAAAGCCGCAAAATAAGTAAACTTTTACCCGTAGGCACGCATACAACTGTGATATGAACGTAATACACAATATAACGTATAGCACTTGTAATACATCACACTTGATATAAACAAAACAGCTGCTACACACACACGCACACGCACACAAGGGCACACACGCGCACAAGCACAGACGCGTGCACACGCGAGCACACACACGCACACACACGCACAGACACAACACATCATTACAACGTCCGTGCAGAAGCATTATTTTCAGTGTCGAATCCATGAATGACACCCGGGGCACATACTAGTACAAAGTCTATACTCAGGCAAACAAAATTCGGGCTCCATTTTGGCTGTAGAAAGACTTTTCCTCAGGAGACGGTTAGGTACCGCGTGGACCAGCGGCGGAGAAATTTAGCTTTACCGAGCTTGAACAACTGTTGAAGATGACCCGATACTATCACCCGTAGTTTGCGCATTCTGGGGTACATTGCCCTATTTCACTGCCGAGATCGTTCTGCGATGTTGTAGAAACACCACAAACGTAGCTAGCGCTGTAGTAGACAACACTCGCAAACCAATCTGGGCGCTGTGGAGGCCGCACGACGGATATTCCATTCTTGCACCTAGCTTCCAGAAGGTGCGTGCTACAACGCACTCCTTTACTACTTGCGCATTGGTCTCTCTGCGCAATGTATGCGTGTAGCATTCGCTACCATATGCCATCGTTCAAGCCGCTCTCGTGTAGGTAGAATGCGCTACTGATATTGCCAATGAAAATATTTCACTTGAGAATGCAGATCAGGTGAAAGGAGCCGTGACGAATCAAGAATGGATGAAGTTTCTTACGAGTGTTTATCACGTGAACAGCCATTTCCTCCCTACAGGTTGCTCTTTGTGTCACTGGTTTCAGGATGAGACCTGAACGTCTGGGCAAGGTATATAGGGGATCCTGATATCATCGCTCAGTCAAAGATAGAATTTTAGCTTGGAACAACCAACTCTTATCTCCCAATCAGCCTATCAGTTACATAAGTAAAGCAAACTCATGAATCTGTGAGCAGAATCCAGCCGACCCGACGTTTCTTTTAATGCTGAAGAGCAGGAGCGCTGCTTTTTTTGTGCGTGGAGGTTGTTTGTAATTCATATTATTGCGAAAGCATTTTATGCCCTATCAAGCGGAAAATCCGGCGAGCATTCGGAGTTAACATTCGATGGGACAAATGCCGATGTGACCAAGTGATGACGTCACATTCCCGGTGCTTGAATAGCTGGGGCTTGCACTGCGATATACGACGCTGAACAGCAACGGCGTCGGACGGACGCAGTGGCCCACACCCCAGAAATTTACTTGGCCCGCCCTAAGGTTTGGGTGTCCCGCACTCAAAAAATTGGCTCTGCCTGATTTGAAAATTGGGTTGACCCACGTTCAAAACCAACCAAGCCCACTCCTAAAATTAACTTGAACCCCCTTTAAAATGTGGGTGGTCAACCCTGAAAATTGATTTTGCCAAATTTGTAAATTAGGTTGACTGACGTTCAAAACAGACCTGGCACACTTCTCAATTCGACTTAGCAGACCCCCAAAATTGACTTTAGCGAAATCAAAAACTGAGTTTACCTACGTCCATAACCACCATGTCCCACTTGCAAATGTCACTTGGCCGAACCATAAAATTTGGCTGGCCCGCCCTCCAACATGACTTTGCGAAATTCGAGTACATGACCAAGTGAAAAGTATAACGCGGAAGGCAAAGAATTCTTTCGCATTCAATGCACGTAAGGAGCCTTAAATGCCTCTGTAACATTTAGTCATATCATAAGAAGCCAACACTGACACCAAGTACAACATAGGGGAAATTACTTGTGCTTAATAAATGAAATAAAGAAACGATAAATTAATGGAAATTAAAGTGGATGAAAAAAACAACTTGCCGCAGGTGGGAACCGAACCCACAACGTTCGAATTTCGCGTGCGATGATCTACCAATTGAGGTACCGCGGCGCGGTTTTCCCATCCACTTTCTTGGGTATTTATGTCTCCTATTAGAACCCTGGGAGTGTTAGCCAGCGCCACCACTCACAGACCTTGGCAGCGGACGTGGAACGTCCTTTTTGCCGCTGGCGTCACGAGAACGTGATCTTTTTGGGTGAAGGCAACTGGTCAATAAACCCACATATGCTACCTGAAGGCATCACTGTTGCCGGATTCGAGACCCTCGTTATGCAATCAACGAGAAGAAAGGGGGTTAACCGAGGGGCCCGATTTTTATTAGTCATATCATAAGAAGCCAACACTAACACCAAGGACAACATAGGGGAGATTACTTGTGCTTACCTGCACGAATAATTACCTGCGGCGAGTTGTTTTTTTTTCATCCACGTTAATTTCCCTTAATTTATCGTTTCTTTATTTCATTTATTAAGCACAAGTAATTTCCCCTATGTTGTCCTTGGTGTCAGTGTTGGCTCTAATAAAAATCGGGCCCCTCGGTGAACCTCCTTTCTCCCCGTCTGTAACATTTAGTGTCACCGACTATAGGCGGACTATTACCGAATCGGCCTCCCCTCAGGTCTCAGACGGCATCTACGTTTACGCTACGAAAATACGGAATTTTTTTGTGAAGCCACTGTATAGGTTATGTTGTAAGCAGCAAACTTGTTCCTTTCCTCTCCTATTTCACTGATCAGGAAAGTTGGCGAAAGCAACTCATAGAAACGATCCATTGCAGCATTGGAGTGCTGGCTGTGCCCTGTATGCATAGTACATTGCTTAACATCTGACATAAAAAGAGAATGCCATTCTGAGGCTTTCTTTCCTCCTAAATTTAAGTTCTAACGTGTGCCTACGTGCCATTATTATTGCAATACCAATTATATGGACACTCGAGGCGTATTTGCTCAACGGGGCCTCTCCCGTGGTGTTGTACCGGTAACGACGGTGCAAGCGCGGGTTACGTATCGCGTATTAGAAGCTTTTAAATGGGAATCCTTATTTAGCGAAGATTTGCACATTTGACCGTATCTGTCTAGCCGCCTACGTCTAGGTGCTCTCATGGTAGATTAACTTGGTAGGTTACAAAATTAGGAAAATACGGCAAATATGTATGACAAACACAAATGATTGGTCATGAAATGAATATTTTTACAGGTATGTGATGTAGGCATGAAACAGCCGCCTACGTCTTGGTGTTCTCATAATCGTTTCGTTAACTTGGTAGGCTCCCGCACACTGCTTCACCTGACATAGATTTCCACAGGGCCGCGAGACGCGAGAGGCGCACTGTGCCTTTGCCTGCAGGAACGATGGAGTCAAGTGAACACACCCTCCCGCGCTGCTCAATCAGCTGCGCAGTGGAGCTGGAACAGTATTCTGTCGTCTATTTTAGACATGATCATTGTGCATACAACCACTGGCCTTTCTTCTGTACAGCTGTCTCTATACCATACCGTGGTACCCGTAGTGGTCCGAGCGAAATGGGCAGTGCATTTCAAGCTACAAATGCTCACAGTTTTCAAGCGACCAATGCTGAAAGCTTCTGAATAACGCTTTCCAATGCCGTGAACGTGGTTAAAATCATGTATGCTGGCTCTCGAAGATATTTACCGAAAGTATCGAAAGTATTTACCGCTAAATACCCAGTGATTTTTTATTCGTTCTCATCACCCTAAAAGAATGCTGAAGACACAACGTGCCCTGTTGCAATCTGTGCTACGAAGCTTATCAGGCCGTTTTCGTGCGAACCTTCGCGCCTAACTCAAGCATACTCCGAACGAGGAGCTCTGCAATGCAATAGGCCTTCGAACTCAACCAGCGTTATAGGAGTTGAAAGAGGCAAGCTGGCTTTCTGCGCCATTTGTTTGGGGGACCCGACCTCCCCTTGGAGGCGCAGATGCGACCGTCCGCATGGTTACCAGGCGGAGCATGGCATGCGCTACGTGAGGCCATCTCCTCCGGTGTCCGTGCTCCTGTTTCAGCATGGCTCTCCGCTACGCAGTCCCCTCGCACTTTCCACCAGTGGCGAACGGCCAGCATGCGCAGGTCGGCTGCCTCATTTTACCTTCCACTGCAACTGGTGACGTAGTGTGAGCTATCGCTGCTAGATGGCGCCGCTATCCCGCAGCAGAGTATGAACCATCCGGCGAGAACGCACGAGCAGCAGCAGCAGGTGGCTGCCGCAGTCAGCAAGAGAGGGGCAGAGGGTTTTCAATGAAAGCGTAGCTTTAAATCTTCGACGCGAGCAATATTATAAGGAGTAGATTGGTGTAAAAGTGGACAAGAGCGGGAGCTCGCAGACCACATCATGAGTATATAGGTGCCATTGTTTAGTGACGTAACAGGCGAATTTGTTTTTGACAATGCCAGCTTTCCAAAAGGGCACGATGCGCACAGGCTCTCAGAATTGTCACAAAGAAAGAGATTAAGAACCACGTCATATACTAGTTCCCAGTACACTTAGGACCAAAGAGCGACGGCGTCCCCAACCTTAACAAGGCGGCACACGAGGCTGCGTGCGCGCTTACAGACCGCGCGGCTTCACCCGACCACCCGGAGAACAAGGACGCCCCCACTACATACAATGAAATCAATAAACACTACTACTCACAACGTAGAGAGTGGAGCACGCCACACCGCACGCTCACTCGAACTCAAGTGGTTACACTCAGAATGCTACAAACAGACACATACGCCACGCAAAACCGACTACACCATTACATGCCTGAGCTCTACGACAAGTGTTATTGCACCAATTGCAATACATCCCTTAACGTCTATCATTTACTCTGGCCGTGCTCGCAAGCTCACATAAACTCCGAACCGGACAAACGCAAGTCTGAAGAAGCAATCCGCAGTGAAGAACTCGCTCCCCAACTCTGGGCCGTCCAGCAGGTCCACGACGCCACCAGGAAACTCAACCTCCCGGTTCCGTCGTGGGAGACGCCTACTTCATGAGAGCCCAAAGCTCTCGTGGCCTGCAGGACCTTGAATAAAATTGATTTCATCCCTTCCTTTTGGCAGTGCCTTACTGTCCGTCCTGAAGCCCCAGAGTTGTACGCGTCCTCCCTTCGAGAGAGCACAATTTGAAAAGGAATGCTCAAGACAGCCAGGGAGAAAGCGTACACCTAGTGCCTGAGCCCGTGAATAACAATCTCATAGCAGGGAGTACGCTCGCACCAGTGGGTACTGGCGATGAGGAGTTTGCAAAGAGCTTTAAAACAAGACCATACCGGGATCTGTTTGGATTCAATGCCCCAACGCTGCGTTAGGTTCCACGGAGTGTACTACAATTGTTAGGCATGCAACTAGAGCCCTTTGTTGACGAATATTTTTAAAGCGCTAGCAAGAGACACGTCACAAAAAGAATGTCATGCACAGGACAGGCGCTACTTTTGAATGTTTGTGTCACTTTTCCGCGCTTTAAAACTATTCTTCAAGTATGCACCAACTAGGCCCACAGAAAGTTCCTCAGAGGCCTTTGTTATTGCCGGAGAGATTGGCTCATTTTGAGCATCCATTTGGACTCATTTTCCGGAGGGTGGGGGCAAAACGGGTCATTTCTTTTACTCTTTCTGCTGCTGCACTGCCCTAATCTTTTTCTGTTCAAGAACACGCGTGGGCTTATGAAAGTTCTTATTGCGTTTTTTTTCACCAGTCTAAATTAAAAACAAGGAAGTCAACTCCACCTTGAGTTTTTTTATTGGGGGCATTTTACCCTGGGGGGGGGGGGGGGAGCTAGTCTAGTAGGCTCTGCCGTTCAATAAGTTGGCAGCACTTTAACAGAGTGCTTTTATCTATGAGAACCGGTGCGGCTATTGTTTTTGTAGTTGCGAAGCAAGTCGAAAGTCTGTGGTTTTTTGGGTTGTATTTATTTAAGAGGGCCCAAGTACCCCGAGTTAACTGTTACTTCTGTGGTGGCGGTTACGTGAGACTCTCGGCAATTTGGTCACGTGGCCTTCTGAAGCCGGTAACTAAATGTAGCTATGATACCCCTTTCTGTCAGTGTGGCATATTTCAGTACGATTCCAGTATACATAATGATCAAGAAAGATGAGAGAACGCGTATGCAAGATGTGCACGAAAGTATGTAGCGACATGTCAGACTGACGTTATGGTGTTATAATTTCCCTCGCGTGTTTTTCCAGCCCCTTCCACGCCGCAATAGCAACACGTTGTCCTAATGAGGCGTACAAACGTGCCAAATTACGTTGGCGGCTATATTGCGTGGAAGCAGCGCTCTTGCAGACATTACGTTTTGGCGTTTGGAGGCGGGCCACCACACAGCCTTTCCTTTCACGCTATAGTGATGACAGTTCGTTAACGCGATCCGCCTCTTGACGCCATGGAAGCAAGAGCACATTACGTGCGCAATGAAAGGGCTGCGCAGTTATTTATGGAACAGCGCGGGGACCCACGAGCTGTCGTCGGCAGCTGTACTGGTTGCCTACAGGTGGTTTCTCCGGGAGATTAGCTTATTCGTTAGCCAAGATATTTGGCTTTGAGATATTGCAGGCTCTGTAAAGCTTACCCCCTAAAATTATTTACGAGAACGATTATGTGGATTGCCGCAGTCTTGATTTGCTTTACAAGGAGATTTAATGTTCATGTAACATAAACTGCAACTCCCACTCTTTCTTCACCACTGCGTGAACGTTTCAATGCGAGGCCCTTCTTAGTGGGCAACGCAATATAGCCTTGGCTGTGCTTTCCTCACTGAATGAGCTTTCGAATGAACGCTTCTTCTTAAATGGCACCGATTGGGTCAATAAAGCGAGTAATAGTCGTTCTCAGAACATGAATATTCGTGAATTTCATCCAGCGTTTTTTTAAGTTACCATGATCAAGGAAAGCCTTTTTCGACTTTCTGAATTACCGCGATGACAGAATATGAATGTAGCGCTTACAGACGCGGACACACGAAGGCGCACGAAACACACATACATGACAATGCATCTGTGTGTTTCATATACTTTCTTGTGTTCTTGTCTGCATGCGCTACATTAGTATTCCTAGATGCCATAGCTACAACCTCGCACTGCAACGTGCGCCGATGACGCTTAAGTTTATTATTCTTTCGCATCCTCGCTGACTAACAAAAATTTATTCAAATGCAGGAGTAGAATGATATTGATGAGAGGTCGTGTTAATTTAGGTGTCTTATCACTTTGATACAAAAAAAAACAGTTGCGGCTGCGTTGCTATGCGTATGAAGATCACTTGAGCCCTCAAAACGTAAGTACCTGAACCACTGTTTAATGTACAGGCTTCAATTTCTCTGCATTTCAGTGTGTGTGTGTGTGTGTGTGTGTGTGTGTGTGTGTGTGTGTGTGTGTGTGTGTGTGTGCGTGTGCGTGTGCGTGTGTGTGTGTGTGTGCGTTCGTGTGCGCGTGCGCGTGCGCGTGCCCGCACGTACACGCGATGCCAAGGTCTGCAAGTAATTGCTTGTATTTGAAGTTGGAATATGTGCAACATGTAGGAAAGAGTGATCATCTTCGAGCAACTAGTTTCATGTTTGTGAAAATTTCAGTATTCTACTATCATATATATAGGGAAATAGGAATGGTCTGCCTGCTTAAACAATTCAAGCGGTAATTAAAATTGTTGTAAAAGTGTAAGCAGCATATGTTACCACGTTCCTTCATGCTCACCACCTTAAAAAATGCCTGCACAGTTAAAGCCATCTGGTAACACGGTGGGTAGCCTAGGTGGCGTTATGCAAACACTTGTTTGTTTAATTTCTTTATTTGTTACGATCCGATTTAGCCCACAAATTAGTACACAACAACGATCTTGGTGGTGGAAGATGATAAGCAAGCGAATAACGTATACGTCTCATAACCACGTGTTGCAGCAGTTTCCACCTTTTCTAAAGTTCTAAGCTTGGGTATCGTTAGCTGGGACACCCTACATAGACGTGAATTGGCATCGTACCTGTAACATATCCTTCTCAAGTGTTCACACTGGACTCTTCGTTACGGAACGGCGGAACCACCAAACAACCTATTTCTGTAAAGAAACGCACAAAAATAAACGCAATAGCCTTCCAAGCACCCCGACAATGATCTGTACTACCCTTATAGAACGGCGTTAGTCCAGAAATATGCCTAAGCTGTATAGGTTACTTCTGCATCCGCGTTCAATGTTCACAGACGTTCAGACGCAAAAACCGATCTCTAATAAACAGGAGGCTTCACATTGAACTTTGTTAGCAAAGCAGCACTTTATAACCGGTCTCACCAGTGTCCCTCGGAAAGTAATCCGAGCGGTGGCTACCTCCCAAACAGACTGAGCAAATATGCGTGCGTTCTCAAAGTGCTGACTTTGAGAACGCATGAGTCTACTGTGCCTGCCTGCCTCCTGGTCTTTTTCATTCAGTGTGAAAAGAAAAATAGCCCAAGCACATTCTCCTGCTTCATTTTTTTTTCAAGTGAATTTTATTTCAGCATTTCTTTCTTAATTAATAGCCAGACGCGTTTCTGTGGCATTGGCAGATCAGGTGGTTGTTCTCATCGGCTCGGAAAAGATCGAGGTTTCCGATCCATAATAAAACCAGGCGTAAAATCGCAAATAAAGCCCACTTGTTGGCTCGTTAGGCATTCACTTATTTAGCCACACTGCTTGCAGCTCACGTAGCATTTGTGTTCACCGTTGAGATCTAGAACTATATTGAAGAAGCGATCTCTAGGTTATGATTTTTGTTGGTTATGGGCACACTTTGGCATAGTTTAACTTCTGTTACTGCGGCTATGTTCCGCTGATTGGGCGTAACTGTTGTGTTAACCAGAATTTGACAGCCTTTAAATAGTAAAGTCCATCTCGTGCTTACGGCCCCAGCATTTTGATCCACGCAAGATTTCAAATGATGGTAAGCAGCATCGTTCTGGAACACACTCACTATTACTCAGAAATTTCAAAAGTGTGAGACCACTTTTATTGTAAATCAATTTTTATCTGCAGTAATGCAACGTCAACTACTTTATCAAGCGCAGCCAATTTTCACATCAGTCCACCAAGAAAGCCCTTTCTTCTCTAAGAACACTCGTGCTATTAAACAAATTACTTCGAATATCCACTTACACGAAGCGCAGTAAGTAGACTCCCATTTAAAGTCCTACACTAACGTCCTATCCTTCAAGCATATTCCTTAACATTTACAATTTAGCAGAGTAGTAACAACATGCTGGTTCTCTACGGTGCAGCACGGATATCAAAGTGAACGAGAACGCTTTCTGAAGCCCTCCTGGGAGAAGATGCTCAAGTCTGACGAAGTTCAGGACGAACGCCCTTATTAAAAATAGCAACAAGCTTGTAAGCAGCTTTGTGGTTGCAAATGAAGATGTTTCATTAGAATCCATTTAAAAGCAACCGAGTAAGCTCCGCTTCAAAACTACTTATTAGAAACTCAATATGTGCAATATGTGATAAAAATCGTCACAATCCATCTTGCGATGACTGCTCACACTAACACGTTTAGCATTGAATCAATATAGCGACACAACGTATTGCCAAAGTCGAAGCGAGTTATGTATCAGGTGTATAGTGGAGCGGAACACCTCTTTCACGCTTCCCTAAGGACTCGGCGCCATCTAGCGGCAGCCAGGCTGCTCTCTCTCTCACACTTCTTTCTGAGCACGTCGCGCCATCTAGTGACGCTGCCGCGAAGGCCGCGGATGACCTCTAAGGCGAGAAACGTGCCGCGCTGGAGCCTGCGAACGCTGAGGCTTGTTCCCTCGCTTGTCGTACGCTCAGTGGCACATGCAGGTGCCCAAGTTATTGGTAGGCTTATTGAAGAGCGTAGCATACCCAGTGCCCTTAAGGCGCACCACCCCAGTGACACATACACAGCTAACTGCTACCACCAAAAATTCAACGCAGCTGTGAGAGTCTCGTGCACAGACTTCGGCTAGTGGCGGTGTTTGTGCGCGAGTGCGTGCACTTCCTGCGGTACATCGAGCCTCCAGAGTGTGAGCTGTGCAATGCTAAAAAAATAAAAATTATGTGGTTTTACGCTCCAAAAGCCACTTTATGAGGTACACCGCAGTGGAGGACTCGAGAAATTTCGACCACCTGGTGTTCTTTAACGTGCACATAACTCCAAGTACACGGCTCTTTTCGCACTTCAGCTCCATCGAAATGCCGCCGACGTGGCCTGGATTCGATCCCGCGACCTCGTGCTCAGCAGCCTAACACCATAGCCACTGAACAACCACGGCAGCTAGCTGTGCATTGTGAATGAGACTATAGGTCATGGGCTCTGTGACTGCCCTCAGCACGTGGAAGAGCGTCAAAAGTTGAACAATGTCCCTACGCACCTCAGCAACCCGCCGCTCTCGGAGGACGTTATTTTATGCCCTTAGCCAGACGTTAAATCGAGTTTGAAGGCCATCCAGGCCCCACTTAATTTAATAACAAAGCACTGGCCTGAACTGTAGGCTCTAATTAGTCAAAATTGCTTAGTGTATGCTTTACATCTTTCCTCATCATCGTCTCCCAAAATGCTCCTTTTTCTTTCCTCCTTCTTTCCCTCTTCCCCGTCTCCCAGCGCAGAGTAGGTGGCTAGAGCAATGTACCTTAGGACGACCTCTCTTTATTTCGTATCATTAAACCTTTCTGTTCTACATAACTTCCCAAGTGGCATCAAAGACGTTCGCTGAAGAGCGGCACAGGCCTGGTGTTGCATACCCAGTGACCCAAGTTGGCATCAAACGGGTTCATTCAAGACCAGCACAGACCGAGGGTCATATACCCAGTGCTCTAAGTCGGTATTCAATTCAATTGAATTCAGGTTTATTCAACATCTGCCAGATGTTTGGAGCACGAACAAAAAGCCTGGAAACACTTGACTGGCTCCGCGCACCATAGCACGGCATACTGTGGCATCACTTCCATAGAAAAAAGTTTCAAAATCTCAAAAAGAGTAACAAAGACTCTCACAGAACAGCCGTACATACCAGTCTCGAGTCCGCATATAAAGTGACCCATGTCAGCGTGAAAGGGTTTCGTTGAAGAGCGGCACATATAGAGATCGCCATACACTCAGTGACCCAAGTTAGTCCCATGGTTGGTTTCGAATCTTGTTCCATCAGAACAGCAGCCCGATGCGCTACCCATTCGACCATTGACTAAGCTGGAATAGCGATCATGACTTGGTAGGCGGCAGGAGATTGCAAAGCACTGTCCGCCAACGGTGGTATCTGTGGCCCAGGTTGCCTCCCAATGTGACGGTCAAGGCTAGAACCCTAATCGTGGGCTGAGCAGAGATTGTTTGACGATGGTACGACTACGATGGCATCGCAACCGTAAGAGCATACCTACGGTGTTAGAAGTCTCAAATCAAGAAGAGGGTGGACAGTTGGCGCAGCGCATTGTAGTAGAAACTTACAGTGATGAGGTGCTCAAAAAGGCTGTCCTGCGTTTCCATAAGTGGCCCTATCTTTCCCGAAGGTGGTGGTGTCATCCTTGGCATGCTAGTTTTAACAGGTTAGTAGGCTGCCGTCTCGTGCGGTCGTTGTCGCCAGCAACTGACTGTAGAAATATAGACTCTAAAGAAGATGAAGGCGGTCATTCTATGTATCTAGGCATGGTTCCTAAGACTAGGGGAAAATAGTGGAAAAGTGGAAAGGCGCCAGGAGAAAAAGAAGACATATAGCGCCTCTTGGGAAGGTTGTTGAGGAAGGGAAGCTTCCAGAGATCTAAACAGAAATCATTGGTTTCGTAGGCAGCATGCGTTTGTGGTTTTAGAAGAGCCGGTCAGTCGCTCCGCGCGGGAACAACAAAGGACATGGGTTGAAAGAATGACCCGACTAGTGCAAATTTTTGAAGGTACGAAGATGGCGACATCATGTCTCGGGGGAAAAGATGCGGGATTGATTCAGTTATTTAGTTATTTATTTATTTATTTATTGATGGGTGGATTGAGTCATTGATTGATTGATTGATTGATTGATTGATTGATTGATTGATTCATTGATTGATTGATTGGCGGTACTGATTGATTGATTCATGGATGTACCGGACTGATTGATTGCTCGATGGAAGGATAGGGCTGTTTGAATGGTGGATGAATGGATGGATTGATTGATTGATGGATGGGTGGATCGGACTGATTGATTGATTGATGGCTGGATGGGTGGGACTAAATGGTTGATGTATAAATGAATGGGATCGATTGATCGATGGATGGATGGATGGGATTTATGGATGGATAGATCAATGGGATTTATGGATGAATGGGATTGATTGATTGATTTTAAATGCGCGAAGTAGGCAAAGAATGCTAATCTCAATAATACCGCGGCTAGCGTGAGCGCTAGGTCGTGCTTGTACATTTTGTAGAAACGCACACTTATTTCATCTTGTTCAAGAGACTTGCCGAATTTCAAGTTCTTTATAGCCTTCACTATGGAAACTTCATGTATGGAAACACGTAGTCCTACAACCTCTTTAGTTGCATCACACAACTGCGGCTTAAAGGACAAATTCACTCTTGAAGCTCTCTATATCAACTGCGCCCTGTATAGTATTCAGAAATACTTAATAGCATTTGTATTATTATATATTATAGTGTTTGTATTGCATTACTTTAGCGTTGTGAATTTGTCTTTGAACTCCATTTCGAATATTTTCTTACGACGAGTATGCCTCTTCGCGCTGATTACACCTTTCGTCGTTGTTTTACTAAGGGTGAAGCGTTCTACCTTAGCCCTCATAAGATACCCGTGGATTGCTCTGAGCTAGTAGCTTCGGGCTTGCCTACTACCCAGCAAATATAATCTTAATTACGCCAAGCGCTATGCTTTCCTCAGTCCTCCGTGCACACAAATTAGCGAGTAATAACCTCTATTCATTCATATTCTCTTTTTTTGCAATACTTGCTCTTTCTATGGCTGCCATCTTAAACTTTCGCTTACAATGTTTGAACTCTGTAATCAATCTTTGTTCTATTCCTGTAGTTCTTTCATCTCTTCTATTTCTCTCTCTCTCTCTCTCTCTCTCTCTCTCTCTCTCTCTCGGTTCATACTGTTTTTTTTTTTGGTATTACCGACTTTTTAAAACCTGAAGACGTCATTTTCCAGACGCTCATTTTTTAGCTTACACATTTAACATGTGATCTTTTACTAGCTTCTCTATTACACCTCAGGTAAAACACCACAAGGAAGTGTTCTCAAACGACAATGGAGCAACATGATAATCACCGCGGAAGAATTTCACATTAAACATACACTCCATCCAAGCAAGCATGTATAGGCACTTGAAAGTGTGTGTACTGTACATTGACGTTATATCTTCGAGACCATGATCGTTGAATATACCTAACAGTATCGTCGTGATTGCATCTCTGAATGGTACCTGGCTGGTTTTGTCCTCTGTAGCCCACAAAGAATTGAAATCGGCCGAACGTTCAAAGTCAGCTCAAAATTACAATCCTGCCTAATACCCCGCAATTATCCGCGACGTTTCTCTAGCATGCATTATTTTTCTTTAATTATGCAGTTTTAAGTGCCAAAAACAGCTTTCTGATTATGAAACACACCGTAGTGGAGGACTCCGGAAGTGCAGACCACCTGTAGTTCTTTAACCTGCACCTAAATCTAGGTACGCGGCTGTTTTCGCATTTCGCCCCCATCGAAATGCGGCCGCCGTGGCCGGGATTCAATCCCGCGACCTCGTGCTCAGCAGTCCAACACCATAGACACTGAGCAACCACGGCGGGTCTAGCACACATCCTCCTATCGTTACAGCGCCAACTGGCTGTTTGATATGATAACCGCATGTGTCACATTGCGTAGCATAGGTGAGCGAGAGCGCAAATGCGAATGCATCGAGCAGATCTGTTTAGACAGCTTGTAATGCGGATGGTAGGATTTGCGCGAGCGCCTTCGGTATATCATTGTACGGACACGACCATAACACAAAAACTAACATTTGTTTCAGCACTCCTTATGCATTTAGCCAAAGATTCGTGGCATGTAGATTCCAAGGCATGGAAAGACGTACACCGACCAAGTAAAACTTACTAAAATGCACGACGTTGGCAAGCCGAAACGTCCTGTCTTTAAGAAAGTTTTACTTCGTCGGTCTACGTCTTTCTTTGCCATGTCTCGTCTCGACCAGGCTGGGCTTCCGTCAAACTCTCGATTACATGTAGATTCCAATAATGCGTGTTGAAATCACTGATTTTTTTTTTCTCCGCGATTACATTTATCTCATCACGCACAGTATAGCCATCAACGCCCATTTCAGCACGTCCATTGCCGACTCATTTGCAGTTATTGACGCATTCATATGCCAACGAAAATGCACGAAAAGCAAGAACCAGTTTCAAGGCAGGCTTTGCGATAACAATTTCCTGGTTGAGTCTGACAGGGCGCTCTTACAACGGCAGTTGCGACAACAAACCGGCGAAGCAGCGCAAATCGCTCCGTGCCAGTTTTAGTCGTCAGAGCAGAGCGGTGAGAAAATTGGTTCTTTGTTATTTGGAACTGTTCTGCGAACAGAAGAATGACAGTTGCCAGAGGTAAGAACAAAATAACAGGCAAGCAGTGTACAAGAACAAGAAGTGTAAGTGTAAGCTGTGCTAGGCCCTCTCCACAACGATGATTCCTGGGTAGCGAAAGCCGTGATTAGAGGGTGCGAAAAAGCTGAAGGGTGCAAGGCTCGTCTGATCATTCGGTTGGTTCTTGATGCCGCTTTCATTTTCGTTTTTTTTTCTTTCTAGTTTAGCTTGCTGTTTTCTTCTTCTTTTGTTTTTCGTCTTGCCTGTGCTGATGCACGGTTTTCACAATAATGCTAGACCCCTGAATGTCGCTACACTTGTACGCCGTGGCCCCGAACGAAGAGCAAACAGAAGCGGCCATAATGGACAACTCTGCTTTACCGAGGAAAAGACTAGACACTGACTCGTATGTACTACTATAAACAGTGATGCAAGTATAGCAGTTAGTGTAGCACAAGCGAACGCCTTTGCAAAACCATCGACCCAAGATTATCGCGGATGCTTCATTCGTGCAAATGCCAGCTATTTCTCTGAGACAATCGGCGCGTGCTTCAAGTTTTATTTACTCGGGTACAGTGTTCTGTTGCAATGACGGGAAAGCTGTGGAGGCAAAGGGCATGCAGGTCAATCCTGCAATAAGTTATGATTTATGATTATGGGGGGAGGTACGCCACAGTGGGGGACTCCGGAAATCCAGACCACCTGGGGTTCTCTAACGTGCCCCTAAATCTAGGTACTCAGGTGTGTTCCCAGTTCGCCCTCCTCAAAATGCGGCCGCTGTAGTCGGGATTCCATCCCGCGACCTCGTGCTTAGCAGCCCAACACCATAGCCACTAAGCAACCACGGCGGGTAACAGTAAGCATCTTGTTCCCAAACGCATTTATGATAAAATCGGAAATAAAATGCAGCACTTATTGTAAAATTCGAATTATCTTTTTCTCGCTGTTGCCGTCCTCGCTGTTCTACAAATTTGAAGCCATCGCAATTAGAAAGTACGCTAATTCATTGTCTGTTCCAGGGAGCCGAAAGCGCTATCAAACTGTCTGCCGGACTACTTGGTGGAATAACACATGTTCGGGTGCTCCGCCCCTGTAGCCTTAACTTTGTTGTCATAGGAAGTAGTCCGCGACTATAGAAATAATTTGCTTAGAAAAGCGAGCGCACTCGCATGCAAATCATTTTGCTTTATGCCGCAGACACACTAATGGAACGTGCGAATACGAAGCTGATTTTATGAGCAAGCTGCTCTTAAAAGCGACAGCATGGCGGTTTCCTCCATTCTTCTATCGTGGCAGATAGCACTTTGATGCGCTGTCTTAGCGCTTACCGCCCATCGGATTGTATTAGATTCTGTAGTCATTTCCGCGTAACAGCTAACGGTATGCGTAGGTGCTGTGTGGTATTTTACCACATTCGCTATCGACACAGCTTGTAAAGGAACAGGTTGTATTGCTGCTTCATTGGAGTACAAGAATTACAGCAGAATTCATGTCACGAAGACTATAGATGGTAATGCGATTAGCATCTGAGCTACGTAGCAGCGGACCGTATTCCTGAAGTCCCAATGTGTGATATCGGTGGTGGGCATTGAGAGACTTCCATCACTTCGGCTATGTGTGATATATTCTGGTATCGTTCCAGAGTGTTATGGCCCTCCCTTGCTTACCTTGCCCGTGAATACGGCGGTATGACGATGACTGCATCACACCAACGTAATAACAACCATGGAATGACGTCGCTGCAACGACAAAGACCTTATGACGATGACGGCATTGACAATGAGATGACCATTCTTCAATGATGATGACTGTATAGCGGCGACATCATGACGACGATGACATGAGGACAATAGGATGACGACGATAACGTGTCGATGGTGTGACGACAAACATATGACGAAGCTAGAATACGATGATAACCACGATCTCATGACGACGGCACGTCAACTGATGCTTGACGTCAACTGTATGACGACAACGCAATCAGGACGACTGCATTTACCGGATTTAGCCCAGAACTACCGCGGAATTTTGGTCTTCTTTTCCTTTGGATAACAGTGCGCGTCTGTTCCAGTATTTTTCCCGTTTTTGTTACCTGCGTGTTTCTGGTGACGTGTACTGCTTTTTTTTCGTTGAGTCGACGATTTAAAATACGCCAGGTCTTGTTTCAATAATTTTCATTCACAGTTCCACGCGGGTGTTTACACTATGTGCCCCTTATTTTCTTTTATGGGTCTTTTAGACACCTATGTCGAAAAGTGTGCGACTATTTGACCGGTGGTCGGTATATATTATTGACAGCGAAGAATTTCAAAATTTAGTTCATCCAGGCGTGTATGAAAGCACGAGGGGTTCGAACTGCCCAACACCCGTGAGCCATAAGAAAGAGGAGTGTGACGGTGACATAGAAGGAATTCTAAACACAATGTTTCGCTCGATTCACTGGTCTGTAATATATAAAATTGAGAGTGCCTCCACGACGTTCGGAATAATTCAAGCATAGGAAGGCGCAACTTTGTCCCTCTCAATTTACGTTTAAAATAGACAGTTTATATTTTCCTCCCAACTGATTACCCTTTTATCAGAAGTAATAAAACCAATAAAAGCTAAGCTTTTTGTGGCACTTTAGAATAGTCATTCGAGTGGCACCAAATCTTGTTAGGAAACTTGCGTGCCACGAATTTCTGGCCCGGAACAGACACGAGAACCTAGCACTATTGCGAATGTGCTGTATCGACGGGGAGCAGTTGCAATTTAGAAAATGCTGAACAGCATGTGAACAAAAAAAATACATACTCGTTGGATCTCAGTAATTCAGACGTGTTCGCTTAACCCAAAATATTCACTTTTGAAGTTGACAATAGGTTAAGTTGTAATAGAAAGGCTCTTGCATCCTTTAGTAAACAATTGCACCGAATTCAAATTCAGCAGAGGGGCACGTGCTGTATAACGTTTACTGAAAATGTTCGATGGGTGGATAAAATCTGCAATTTGCAGGCAATACCCCAGTGCACTTCGCGATTGATATACATGCGCTATACCAACATTTCCCCGGTCGAACGAAACACAACATCAAATTTATAAATGCAAAGCAATCTGAGCGTCCTAAGGTCACAATGAGCTACCAGAGTATACAGGAATCACGCCGTCGCCTTCACAAGATTCTCGTCACCGTCGCCTTCTTACTGTCTTCACACACATTGCCGCTTCAGACACAGCTGATCGTCTTAGACAAGCCCGTTGGTCCCCTTGGTAACGCTTCGCGTACTCCCAAACCATGCCGGCCAGCAAAATACTTCGCATGCACATACATTTCCACACTGATCAGAATATGCTTTACTTGTTGTTGTTCTGTCATTGCGCCACCCCTGATATACGGCACAGAGTAAAGAACACCAGGAAAAGATGAAGAACTAAGCCGCTAGCGCATTATACATAGGTTGCCTATAACTCTAATCATATATATAGTCTCAATCTTGAGATAAGCCAGAGCAAACACTGAGGCTTGTCAGGACAATGTGTATGAGCGCTGATTTTCGTCTTTGGCTTGAATACGAAGCGTTGAAGGACCCAGCATTTCCAATTCACCACGTGCATATATATTACAAATAAGTCATCTTTACGTACATGAATTGCGCGACGCAGACGAAGGTGAAGCTTTCGTGAAGCAATTCAACGAAAGGTAACTTGGCCGAATTCGTTTCTGCTTCTGTGGCGTGAAAGCAACTTGGAGCGCGCATGCCCTGTCGCGCACGCGTGCTACGCAATGCGACAAATCATGGCTTGTATCTTTCTTCATTTCTTTTTATTTAAAATGTACTGTTCACTTCTTAAATGATCATCAGTACGCGGTGATCATCTCAAAAAGCTAGTTGCCGCTGGAGCGATATGTACAGGGTCGTCCAGTCTTAGGGTGAACGCGGCTCAGCGTGGATGGTGTTGGATGTGGAGGACAATCCCACCACTCCCCCAGATATTGGACCGTGTCGCTGAGTGCGGGAGTTGGCCGAGGCTGAGCAGGACTTTGAGATGAAAACTGAAGGTTTATTTACATTATTTACAATAAAGATACAAAAAAATTAACAGTCATACAGTCATTGCTGGCCGGCAGCAACTATGACGCTGCAGCCCGTGGCAAGAAGCCCGAAAGAGATGAGTGAAGGAATGCTTCTTCTCTGCTGCCGGTCTCTGGCTTGTAACCCCTTCGGTGACTCGACGTCACGTCCTCTTCGGCCAATCATCGAGCCCGCTCAGGTGCCGTCATTTTCGACCAATAGTAGGCCCCCGTGCGAGTGCAGCCACATTCGGCTCTGGGGGTCGCTCCATGGGCTTCACTCTCCGAGGGATGACTGACCCCCAGTATTGCCGTTCTGGTCTGCAACTGACGTCACAATAGGTGGATGGGGTGTTGCTCCCAGGGCTTCACAGTGAATTACAGCCGTCGTACCCTCCGGGTTTGCAAGCGCTCAGCGGGGGGAGGCGGGTTGTTCTCGAGCGACCTTCCAGAGCCGCAAAGCAGCTTTGCTCGGGACCCAGGTTACCTGGAATCGTGCCAGGCTGTCGCTACACTTTCGGGAAGAGTCAAGCAGTGGGACAACAGCTCCACATGCGGCGAACGAGGTGGGAGACGCCAACTTGTCTGGACGTGCTGCGCCTCGGGAACGTGGTAGATGTGCTTCTTCACACCTTAATTAGGTGCGACGGCGATTCGATGTGGTCTGGTGAACTCGAAGGATGCCAGGAAAAGGGCCCGTATCTAACAGCTCCTCCTCGCCCCGGAAGTTCGGAATGGCCGCTGAACTCAATTCGCTGGCCATGAGGAACGCTGATAGAACATGTAGGGCCCTGATGACGAGCCTCGTGTGACGAACTTCGGGATCCTGGGCCCTGGAGAACGTACGTAAAACAAAGGAAACAACATAGAGCTGCACCCCGTGCAAGCGCAGGCTCTTCACCCCTGGCTCGCCAAGCTATTACTAGGTCAAAATGAACCCTTATCTTTTCTTCCCCAATTTCGATAAAGCAGTTCCAACGACCTTTCTAAACGGCTTTCCGTATCTCCTCGAATGCCGACAAGGCCAGAGTGATATTGTTGTTACAAAACAAAGGGAGGAAGTTGAAACAATTATTGGAAACAGCCGAACATAACTTAAGCAGCCTAACTTCGCGAACAGCCTGTTCGTACCCTATCGCAGTGGCGTATTTATCGCACGCACTGGTGCCACTGAACAGTCTGGTTCACTCCACAGGTGTGTAATCACAATCGCGCTTGCCTTGTGGTACCTATTCAGAAGGCGTACTTGCGTCGTAAGCTAAAGTTTCATTACGCTTACTCCCGTTTCTTCCTCTAGTCCATACAGGACACGTGCCTTGAACGAGCAACTAAATTAGCGTAACTTACGCAATCCGCAGAACCCTTTATAAAAATTGCGTCTTCTAATAACTAGTTCCACGCATACTTACTAGAGAAGTCTGAACGCCGCCGTCCTCAACATGCACGAGTGAAACAGTGATAAACATTCTGCTTGCTTCCGTCCGTACAGGACACGCGTTAATGGAACCAAGGACGCTTCTCAGTGCAAATTATGTACTTACTGAAAATCTACGCGCTTAACCTTAGAAATTTCTAAAAATAAAGTATGGTAATTAATACGCACGCGCGTTACCATAGGCCTCTCACCGATAATCTTGGCGCTTCAGTTTACTCACAAAACAGAGCCAATCTACACATTAATTAACTCCTCGCGAAACTAAAGGTTCACATAAAGCGCCTCTTTCTAATCTCGGAGCTTCTGAAACAAAAAAATCAACAAAGCTCATATCTTACATATTTAAACTCAGTCTCAAATCGCGAAAATTTTCGTATGCTCAAAAAAAGAAAAGAAATCAAAACAACGTTTCCTTTCTACGGAAGCTCTCTTGGTCTCCCGTTCCAAACGTTTTACGACGGACTCATACTTTTGAGCTGTACTCGAGGTGGTCGCGGTTCGAAAGCTATTCTGGCTACCCAGGAACAACGAAAGGGCCGACACACTATCAGCTCCTTCAAGACGTTACAGTCTCCGGCCAACTTGCGTCCTGGCGCCAGGCTTTGTCACGAACTGAACTGACCCCGTCGCGACTCCCTAACACCTCGTCTCGTCTTGCCACCTTGCGCTCTTTCGCACTCCATGCTGCACTCCGAAAAGAACGACGGAACGACGAGCAACATAACTGTCCCGTGCATTTTGTCCGCGTTCACGCAGAACATGCTTCTCGGTCTCTTTTTGACCGGTGGCGTGAACGTACTTGATGCGCACATGTCGCCAACGACGACCGCACCTTTCTTTTCTTCGCACCCCATCTTGTTGCGTCTGTCGCCGTCTTTCGCTGCGCTACATTATGCACCACATACCGATCTTTACAGCGCTTCAGTCTACGGCGCTTTTTCCTTGAACTTCCTTTCATGCCGCCTTCTCGTGCCTCCAGCTGGCCGGTACACATATCGTCGGCCCGGATCGCTCTCCTACCCGCACAGTCTGAGTGATTTTCCTTTAAATCAACTCTCTCTTTGCCTCGACTGGCGGACAGCTCAACCGACTCTGGAACAATGCAGCAGTCTTTACTCGAGCTATGCCCTCTGCTGCATTGCATTGCTCACGCTGTACATCGGCACACAACTCGTCGGTCTCGATCGCTGTCTCACGTGCACAGTCCGAATGATTCCTAACTAAATCATCCTTCGCTCGGCTATCTAGACTGGTGGACAAGTTCACTGATCCAGGAACCATGCAGTTGTCTTCCCTTGAACTACGCAGCTCGCAATCCCGTAAACTGCCCTCAACTTCATCGTCCAGCTGGCACTGCACTTCGGCACGCAGATCTGACTCGACATGGGTGCTCGCGTCTGTCGGTTCAGCAGTACTCTGTATTTCGTTAACGACCTCGTTAACATTACAAGCGAAGCACACAGGCGGTGGCTGTGCCAATTCATTCACAGCTGGCCTAGCTGCCTCTACAGTGCTCTGTTGGCACAGCATCTGGTCTCTCCCTACAGCCTTTAACGGACTCTGTTGCCACTAAGGCATCGTTAGTAGCTAGCATTTTCCCTTCACCTATGAACGTGCCGCTAATCTCACAGGCACTACTCTTCTCGTCGGCTTTTGGCGAAAATCCGCTAGATACTTCCTCATTATTTTGCTCTGTAGCACCTACAGAATTTTCAGACAGCCGTTGTCTCTGTGCCTTTAACTGCCGAAACTCTTGTAGCTGTTTTTTTCGCTGCTGCTATTTCTTTCTCGTACTTTTGCTCTCCCTCACGTTCTTGACGCTCACGCTTACTCTCACGTCATTGACGCTCACACTCTTACGTTCTTGACGCTCGCACTTACTCTTAAGTTCTTGAAGCGCACGCTTCCGTTCATTCTCACGTTCAAGACGCTTACGCTCACTCTCACGTTCTTGACTCTCACGTACACACGCACGTGTTTCATGTATCTCCTCCCAAGTAAGCTTAATACTTTCATCATCATTGCCACTATCTTGAATCGCATTTATGATAGCTGGCTTTTTCATCTGTTCGTCCGCCTCAAATCCCAACTCTTCGCACAAGTCTGACATCGTCAATCTTCCAAGATCCATGGCAGCTGCCCCGACTGGTGGTGAGAACCGTTTTCCTTAAATAAGTTGTGCAAACACACAATCTGCAACAAATTCGCGATTCCTAGAACTATCAAAATAAACACACGACCTTTGGAAGTCTGGCGAATCAAAAGCAAAAAAACCACGCGCTCGCTTACCGTTGCAGCGCCCTGCCATCTGGTTCATTGGTCCGCTGTTCCCGGTTCCTCAAGACTCCCTGGGTCGAAGGCTCTTTCTTCTTCGCTGTTCACAGTTCCTCGGGACTACTTTGGACGAAGTCTCTTTCTTCTTCGCTGTTCCAAGTTCCTTGGGACTACTTTGGATAAGTCTCTTTCTTATTCGCTTTTCCAAGTTCCTCGCGATTCCTTTGGACGAAGGTTCTTTCTTCTTCGCTATTCCCGTTTCCTCAGGACTCCCCGGGTCGAAGGCTCGTTCTTCTTCGCTATTCCCAATTCCTCGGCACTACTTTGGATGAAGTCTCTTCTTCGCTGTTCCCAGTTTTTTAGGACTTCCTTGGACGAAGGCTCTTTCTTCTTCGCTGTTCCCGGTTGCTCAGGATTTTGGACGAAGGTTCATCCTTAGCGCTACCACCAGTTGTTGGATCTGGAGGACAATCCCACCGCTGTCTTCCAGATATTGGACCGTGCCGTTGAGTGATAGAGTTGGCGGAGGTTGAGGAGGACTTTGAGATGAAAACTGAAGGTTTATTTACGTTATATACAGTAAAGATACAAGGAAATTAACAGCCATACAGTCATTGCTCGTCGGCAACAATTCGGACATTGCGGCCCGTGGCAAGAAACCCGAAAGAGATGAGTGAAGGAAAGCTTCTTCTCTGCTCCCGGTCTCTGGCTTTTAACCCCTTCGGTGTCTCGAGGTCACGTCCTGTTCGGCCAATCGTCGAGCCCGCTCAGGTGTCTTCATTTTCGGCCAATGGTAGGTGCCCGTGTGAGTGCAGTCACATTCGGCTCAGGGGGTTGCTCTACGGGCTTCACTGTCCGAGGGATGACTTGCCCCCGGTATTGCCATTCTGGTCTGCAACTGCCGTCACAATAGGCGGATGGGGGGTTGCTCTCAGGGCTTCACGGTGAATTACAGCCGTCGTTCCCTCCAGGTTTGCAAGCGCCGTCACGATAGGCGGATGGGGGTTCCGAGGACTTCACGGTGATTTGCAGCCGTCGTTCTCTCCAGGTTTGCATGCGCTCAGCGGAGGGAGGCGGGTTGTTCTCGAGCGACCTTTCAGAGCCGCAAAGCAGCTATGGTCGGGACCCAGGTTACCTGGAATTGTGCCAGGCTCTCGCTACACTTTCGGGAAGAGTCAAGCAGTGGGACAATAGCTCCACATGCGGCGCACGAGGTGGGGGACTCTAACGTTCTGCGCCTCGGGAACGTGGTAGATGCGCTTCTTCGCACCTTAATTAGGTAGGACGGCGATTTGATGTGGTCTGGTTAACTCGACGGATGATAGGAAAAGGTCCCGTATTTAACCATGGATTGATGGATGGATGTTATCAGCGTCTCCTTTGGAACGGGGCGGTGGGTTGCAGCACCATGCTCTTGCTATTATACTGCCTAATGTCCTGCGAACTCCTACAACAAAATTTGCTGATGCCCTATCGGGAACTTTGCTTTTGTACGTCTCCGTTATTTTGTCCTTCTCCTACTTTTCTTTCACCAGTCTTCCAATCGCCTCTTACTAATCTCTATTGCGGACATGTTTACTTTTCCACTGCTCTCGCTGAACCCAAGCGCTTCAAGGAGGCAAGTGGTGCCTAAATCGACCGCTGGGAAGACGTCTTCACATTTTAATAAAACATGCTCCTTCGTTTCCCTAGCTTTACCGCAGCAAGCACATGCTGCTTCTTCCTTCTTATGTCTCGCTTGGTAGGTGCGTGTTCCAAGCATCCCGATCTCGCTTCGAAAAGTGATGAGCTTCCCTTTGAGTTATGATGAATTGTTTCTTTCCTGATTTTGTTTTTTTCTTCCTAAGTAGTGCATCGCTCCGTGTAGCGCAAGTGTGTTCGGCACGCCGGCGCATCGAAGTGAAGCGGCTCATGCGCACAGGGTCGTCCTCGGGCAGGTGCTTCGCGTCGTCTGCTACAGTGCTAGAGCGCGCCGCTATATCTCTGCTGCGAGTCGCTTCACCAAACGCAGGCGACCGAGGTGACTTCGCAGAGTAGGGTGCTTCAATCACTAAAGCATTCTCCGGCTTGAGAACAGCCTGCCTAGGTCTCTCTCTCTGGAGGGAGGCGAATGCCACATCCAATACGTGGCACGTCGAGGAAGACAAAGATCTCGCGCATAGCGGAAGAGAAGACGAGGTTCCTGCGCGGTTGTTTTCCAGTTTGCCTACAACTAAAGTGCCCTGCCCTGTTTTATCAGTTGCGGCTGCTTGTGAATCGCGTCAATATGCATGAACAGAAACAAGCTTCTCAGCGCGTTCTATAGCATTTTTGTTTCTGCTATGTGATGAGGGTAAAAGATAAAAGTTATTTCTTGCGCGCTGTTTTTCAGGCTGCGGCCATATTATTTAACTACCACAGCTGTTCGGGCAATGCGTCCGAAGAAAGCCATCAGGCGCGCTTTTCATGATTGGAGTCATGACTTGATAAGCCTAGTGCGACGCTTCGCGCTTCTCTTGGTGCCATAAGGAAACTGGTTAATTCACTTAAAACACGACCGACGCCCGCCATAAATTTCACAGTAAATTCAAGAGGGGTGATTCAATCGTGCATATATACTTGATCATGTTTTTCATCGATTATACCATTAAGGAGGGCAAAAAAAGAGTACTTCGACAGTAAGTAAGCGGCGACATCCGCATCTATGCGTCTCTCTCATTGCCGTGTTAATGTCGCTCGTAACTGGCAGTGGAACGCTTTAAGGGATGTAAGGAGCTGCTCTCTCGGGCACAACTTACTTCGCCACAATTTTACGCCCGAATTTCATCTTTCTAGCTTTACTAAAAAAACACCACTTTTTTTGTCACACTTCATGTAAAATCGCCGATGCGGTGCCTGCCATTGTCGCATACGTGTTACGGGAAGTCGCATTGTCAATTACAGGTATCACCGATCAATCCTTTGATAACATTGATAAGCTGGAGTAAAATAGGTGGCGCAGACATCTTTTTTTTTCTTAAATCTCTAGAGTCAATGCACGCAGAATATGAATGTTGTTTCTGTTCATTTTGGGCATATGGTTAAAGTTGAAAATCAAGTCGAGGTGCCTATTTTCTAGCTTACGTTATGACTCGCCGGCTTACTAAGTGGTTCTTCGCTTCCAGATCATTTCACCTTTTCTCCTCAAAAGGTTCTACGCATATTCCAAACTAAATTTAATAATTTGTTAATTGTGGGGTATACGTACTGAAGCGACCCATGGTCTTGGCTTTACGCCATCGGCAGCGGATAAATTTGATGAGTATGAAAAACTGATTTATGGTTTCTTCTTCTGATCTGTTTTCTTTTTGAGGGGGAAAGGGGGGGCTCGGATGAGTGGGTAAAACCTGCATGCTGCTGCCGTCGTGGGGAGGTCGCCGGCCTGTGTGCCGGTCGAACGCGACCACGGTGGTTTAACCGACGGTCATGACGCCAGTCCGGCATCATCTGCCGACTACCTGCCGTTGGTCGGCAGACGGGCTGGCTATTTGCAAAAGCCAAGCCTGTCGAAACCCAATTGACTGACGCCGAGCCGTCTACCTTTTAAGTGACCACGTACCGCCGAACTAACTTCCTTAGCTGAACTCCATGGTATACCCTCTTCTATCAACTTACGATGCTGATGCGCTGCTGCCAACTTCGCGGCGTCTTTTTGTCAACGTTTTCTATCGTGTCTAACTTCGCAGAAATTTTTTGCAAAGGTCACTCGTTTCTTTCCTCTTTCACTTGACTTCCTTGTCCTGCATCTTTCTCAAACGGCGCCACTTAATGTAAGGCAGAAAACTAACGCGTCGCTTATAGATTTTACCACCAATTCAAGATTGACAGCAACAGCATTTGAATGCTGCGTGAATTTCTCCAGGCACATACTAAAAAAATTCAAAAGATGAAGAGGTGTGTGCCACATATCTTACATCAGCTTATCAATTTTATCAAAGGATTGATAGGTGATTCCTCTAAATGAGAATGTGGCTTTCCGCGACACGTATGTGACAATGGCCGGCACCGCTTCGGTGATATTACATAAAGAATGACAAAAAAATGAGTTCCATCTTTTTATTGGATCTAGAAATATAAAATGGCACGTATGCTCACTCCCAAATCAGCTGCTATGCCGGAGAGAGCAGTTTGCTTCATCACTTAAAGTGATTCACTGACAGTTACAAGTGACATTAACGCGGCAATAAGACAGCCGCGAAGCAGTGGATGTCACTTTTTTGTTACTGTCGAAGTACTTTTTTTTCCCTCCTTAATGGTAGAATCGATGACACACATGATCAAATATATATACACGACTGAACAATCCGTCTCGAATTTTCTGTTAAATTTATGGCGGGCGTTGGTCGTCTTCTTAAGTCAGTCAACCACTTTCGTTATGGCAACAAGACATGCGCGAGACGGCGTGCTAGGCTCATGACGTCATGACCTCAATCACGAAAAGCGCGCCGCATGGCATTCTCCGGATGTACTGCCCCATCAGCTGCGGTAGTTAAATAAAATGGCCCCAGCCAAAAAAAAAAGAGCGCGCAAAAATAACTTTGCACTTTTACCCTCCTCGCACAGAAGAACCAAATGTGAAAAAAAACGCGCTGAGAAGCTTGTTTCTGTTCATGCATATTGCCTATGCAGGCTGTTCGCAAGCTGTAGACAAACAAGCCGGAAAATGATCCACTGATTGAAGCGCGCTTTCCTGCGAAGCGGCCTCGGTCGCCTACGTCTGTTGAAATGTACGCGCAGCAAAATTGGAGCGGCGCGCTCCAGCGCTGTAGCATACGACTCGAAGCACCTCCCCGAGGACGAACTTGTGCGCCTGCGCCGCTTCGCTTCGACGCGCGGCCGCGCCGGACGCACTGGCGCTCCGCGGAGCGATGCCACGCTGAGTCGTGTTCACCCTAAGAGTGGATCACCCTGTACTTCTCTCTTTTTGGCCAATCCCATATTATGGGTGTGTGTCATAGTGTGGAAATCATCATCATAATCATGATGTGGCGACCATCTGAAAGAGCTAGTTGGTGTTGGTACGAGAGAAGTATGTTTGTGATTGCTGCCTATGAAAACCCAATTGAACGGAAATAACGCTACTATTGCGAATACATGCATTTATCATTAAAGCTATACAGCCAATAAAAACAAATTGCGGGTTCTCCCCTAATCTAGAGTGGTTGTAAGAATGAAACGGCAACCGGCAAAGCAGGTTGGTTGGAGATCATACTAGCCAGAGTCTTAAAATGGGTGTAGCGCATTTTCGCAACGGCACACCCCACCACACCACACTGCACCACGCCATACCATGCATTGGTCCATATGGACGCTGCCCGGCTAGAAGAAGAACACCGGCTGAAGGCCGCTCGACAGGCAGCGCCAGACGCCAGGAAGACAAAACGCACTGCCCAGCTAGAGGAAGAAAATCGCCTGAAGGGGGCATCACGCAGAGTGGCGCCATCTCTCGAGGCGACGTAAAATACGCGCCGGGGTACTGACGTTCAGGTACTGACGTTCAGGTGCCGACGTTCAAAAGAGCGCAGGCGATCTGGTCTCAGCGCCAAAAGATGATAATGAAGTGTATGGTGCCCTGAACCCGCCTTTTGAATGTCGTTATTGGAAACCGCATATAAAGCTTCGGCGTAGTAGAAGTTAAAGCTGGAGTGATATTCTGAGCAAATATTAGGAAGAACTCGGAAGCAATATCTTTTGTAACTTGTTTGGCCAGCAACCAGTGCATGTAATGTGGTCCTGTACAAAGGGTTGAGGCCCAGAGACCACATTTTCTTAAGCGTATATCGGTTTCCCTGATCTTGTTTGAATGCCGTTCTGGCTTTTGGCTCACGGTCACTTGAAGGCCGCCGACAACGGGAGGTAAAAGCGTTTCATGCTTAACGAAAATGCGCCCTAATGGTTGAAGCAAGTGGCGGCTGTGCTGTGGTGCCTAGGCTTAAATCCCGCCGCCAAAGCCGCTTTTTTTAATAGTGAGGACGAATCTATTCGGCGAAAACCTTACGAGTGACCGATCGACCCAAGCGAAACCACGGCATAGTAGGCCAAGAAAGCTTCCCTTTAAAAGTAGGGTAATGTTATTGGGCTTATGTGGCCAAAAGGTTAACGTGTCATTTATCTACCCTCATTTAATATTATGAGCAATACAGGTACTCGAAAGACGCACTCCAGCTGGAAAATTGGCTGCAATTTTATGAGATCGCGAAAGTCTGGTGTGTTTGCATGTGTCCGTTTTGATAGCCCCAATCTTCTGAACATGTATGTCTGCAAAATGCTTGCCCCTTTTTGATATTTAAATTTTTATTGCGCTAATGAACAGTAGTCTCTCGCATGAATTTCATGTGTGGAACAAGATACTGGTGCTCACAGAAAATGCAGGAACCAGATAAGCAGTAATATCGCCAACCAGAGACATGCTTATACCACCATCTCCTACATGCAGGTGTATGTACAGTTTTAACGAAGTGTAGGTTACAATTCGTATGATATTTGTCGATGGGGCCTGTTCTTTCGTCAGCTTGGCTCGTTCGATCATAAGCTTCATAATATTCAGATACCCCATTCGCCTCCTTTTGTTTTCTTTCTCTTCTTATTTCATGGATATTAAAACTATCCCCCAGCTGGCCATAATGTTTTGAACTGTAATGACAATTGTTCTATACAAAGACTTCGGCATGAATTTTCGCATACAAAAACTGCCGTTGAAGTTTTTCGCAAACGGTTGAACTAAGAGTGTGCAAATGTTCGAATTCTTGAATGTGAATAAAATAATACACACTTACTTCTATTCGGAAAAGAACAATTCCGTATTTTCAAATATTAGAAAAAAACCATATATTTCGCGTCTTTTTACACCTACTTCTGCTATGTCTGCTAATCAAACTATAGCAAATTATTGAAAATGACGCAACGCACGGAGTTTTGGAAAGCTTAGATAAACGAAACAGATTATTCGAGCTTTTTCTTTCCTATACACGGAGGAAGCCTACATGACCACCTATGAGTTTCGCTTTATATAGTCTGTCATTTCATGTTTTTGGCAGCATAATTGCTTTTATGCTACGACCAGTTATTATTTTCTTTAAACAGGCCATTTTACATGCACCCATGGCGGACGCGTACTCCTGTAAGATATTTTTTTCTTTTCCACAACTTGTGATTGTATTTTGACAAGGGTTTATTTATAATTTCTGTAAAACTCAAATTCCTAACCTTTCGGTGTTGGAAAGCTTGTTTGCAAACAGTCTCTAAAGGCAATGAAAGACTAATCATATAGTTTTTGTTTACAATTATCTATTTAAAACTGATTCTTTAGCCATGATAGCTAATTATCTTTCTTGGGCTAGTCGGCACAGAATTGTACGGAAATAAATGTTCCTGCTGTATATACGTATAAGGGTTTGCCTTTGATGCGTTTGCGTTTGATATTCGATAATAATATTCGCATTCGATTCGTATTCGGAAATTTCGATATTCGCCCACGTCTGCTTATAACATGCGGCAACAAATCTAGATAAAGCCGATAAAGGGACCACTGAATTCGTATGTTACCTGCCATGGAACAGGAGCTATGGTCGACCTTGTGGTGTAAATGACGAGGTAGCGCGTCCACCTGTAGGGTGCGCCAGCCAAATTTACTTAGGGAAGCGATCTCGTGCCAAAATATTCGTGCTCGTTAAAAACCTGCGTCGATGAAAATGACAAGTTCTTCAGAAAGCGGGAGTTAAATTCCTTTCCTTTCATCCTCTGCTAGCTTCAATAATAGTTAAGGAGGGAAAGTTGCCAAGGTCCGAATCGGCGCCTCTCCATGACCCGAGTGCACGACGGCAGCGCGAAGGAAGAGCCGTTGTCCTACGAAGAGACGCTTTTTTTTTTTTAATTTCAAACGTAACAGCGTCTGCCCGGATTCAAGCCCTTACTTTTTTATTATTTCATATACCTCACAGGCTCCAGAAGGAGTATTGCGTGAGGGGGGCGGTACAGATAACAAAATAACAGATCCGGAGCAAAAACATAGTTTTTGTTACATAAATATGAACAAAACGAGCATCAAATAATAAACAAAGAACGCGAAGTAAACAAAGATAAAAAGCAAGGAAGGTAAACGAACAGGTGTTAGCTTTCAGTATACAGTAAGCAAACAACCTTAGAGCAAATGCTTACATAAATAAATAACAATGAAGTTAAAAGTAACCAAAATGAACAGATACTTGTTTTTAGCTAAGTACTAGCCAAATATGCAGTGATTTTTCGTCTGAAGGTTAATGGGTCATTAATGTCAGCGAGGTTATCAGGAAGACCATTCCACAGTGCAATCGCACGTGGCAAAGCTGAGCAGTTGAATGCATTGGTGTGACCGAAGATGCGTTGGAAACTGAGATGATTATGCAGGCGTCTAGATGTGCGGGAGGGACGAACGAGTGGTAAAGTAGATGGGCGTACATTATGCATGATTTTCTGCAGAAGACAAAGTAATGCTATATTCCTGCGCGATTCCAAAGATGAAAGCGACAACGACAGCTTGATGTTAGTTACGCTCGAAAATGGGCTATAATCTCTGGCAATGAAACGTGCAGCACGGTTTTGGATCGACTTGAGAAGATGCATTAGATATGCCTGATGAGGTGACCATATAGAAGCTGCGAATTCGAGCTGCGGTTGCACTAATGTTTGGTAGGCTATCTTTCTTGTGAGGGAAGGAGCGCTGCGAAGGTTACGCTTTAAATATCCGAGAGTGCGCGATGCTTTAGCCGTTATTTTCTCAATGTGGGATGACCATGAAAGGCTAGGTGTTAGAATAATTCCAAGGTACTTGTATGAAGATGTGCGATCGACGATACTATTGTCAAGTGAGTAACTGAAAATGGAGTAGGCCTTTTTGCGAGTAAATGTCATCAGTTTGCATTTGTTAGTGTTTAGGGTCATTTGCCAATCCAAACACCAGTTAGTGACACATTGAAGGTCACGTTGAAGAGCAATATGATCAGCGGGGGAGCGGATTTGACGGTAGATAACGCAGTCATCTGCGAATAGTCGAACACTGGATGTAATGTTAAATGGCAAGTCATTGATGAAAATTAGAAAGAGTAAGGGTCCAAGGACACTTCCCTGAGGTACGCCTGATGTTACGTTACTGAAAGGGGAAGAGTAATGGTCAATGACAGTGGACTGCTTTCGAAAAGACAAAAAGTTTCTTATCCAAGAAATTGTTAGTTCGTCAAGGTTTAAGCATGAGAGTTTAGAAATGAGGCGACAGTGAGCCACGCGATCAAATGCTTTAGAGAAGTCGATGAATATTGAGTCAGTCTGAGCATTGTCGTCCATATTTTGAAAAAGATCCGTAGTGAATTCAATTAGTTGTGTCTCACATGAAAGGCCTTTTCTGAATCCATGCTGATGTTTAAAAAAGAAGTTATTACATTCTAAGTGATGATCGACATTACTAAAAATGATGTGTTCGAGTAACTTGCAGGGAACGCTGGTTAGTGATATAGGACGGTAATTACTCACATCGCTCTTGTCGCCTGACTTGAAAATGGGTATGATTTTGCCAACTTTTCAATCATTCGGCAGCTCCCCTGTTGACAGGGACTGCTGAAATATATGACTAAGGATTGTACTGGAAGGGACTACTGTATTCTTTAGGAATTTCGTGTTGATGTCATCAAATCCAGAACTACTCGATAATTTGAGATTGTTAATCAAAGTAGCGATTCCAGCGGCTGTTACGGTAATAGGAGTCATATATTGGTAATCAGAGTCTGCCATCTTTGGCATATTGGAATGGTCTTCCTTTGTGAACGTGGAAAGAAAGTAGTTGTTAAATACAGATGCGCAGTGCTCTCGCGGTATGGGAAGACCAGTGCTATCCACGAGTGTGGGAGTGTCAGTGCTGTTTGAAGGAGATATCGTTTTCCAGAATTTCTTAGGATTATTTTTTATCAGTGACTGAAGGTCATCGGAAAAGAAATTATGCTTTGCACGACGAAGGGTACTGCAGTAGGCTTTTTCGCAGGCTTTATGTTTATTCCATGAACCTAACGTGTTGACACTTTTGGCTGCCCTGTGTAAACGTTTCTTTTTGTTTTTTAACGTATTCGAAGTTTTATTAAACCATGGTTTGGAGCAGTTGATGCGAAATGAGATCTGAGGTATGTATTTATTTGCTGAACCTAGTAGTTGTTCTTTAAACAGGCACCAATTTTTGTTGACTGATCGTTGAGAAAATGTTGCGATAAATCTAGATGAAAAGCTTTGTAAATCTCGGTTAATGGCATTATAGTCTGCTCTTTTATAGTCAAATATTCGTTTTGTTGTTAGATTACGTGTACATGAAGGTGTGCGAACTGTAAATTCTAATAACGAGTGGTCACTGAACCCATCAGTGATTGAAGTGGTGCTAACTCTATTAGGTGCTGTTGTTAGAACAAGGTCTAAGACGTTAGTAATGCGCGTTGGTTGGAAGACTAGTTGCTCAAAAGAAAAATCAAGGATGAGCTGGACAAAGTCACTAGATGCACGCGAATTGCCTCTTAAGTTAGGCCAATCTATGTCTGTATCTCACTTGACCAAAACACAACTCTAACCCTCAGAGGCGCAATGAGTTGGAAACAAACCAATCGCACAAGAGGGTTCACACCATTACAACTAACGGCACCAAAGCTGTCATGATGCATACTGTATTGCTTAAAACGACGACATAATCTACTGCACGCAAGGGGATAGGCTCACTGAAAGACACATGTCATCTCACTCTCTACTACGTTTGACACCGTATCTTGGCCTTGACCCCCACTGGCACCAGAGACGGAGCTCGAGCTCGCAAGTGCAGCAATAATTTCTCCGTGTCAATCCCTTTTGTCTACGGAACAGACAGCGGATTGAACACCTTCGGAAAGAATCCGGCACTCCAACTGTGTGCGAGAATGTTTCCAAGAAACTAGGGGTATTTGCGATGCAGGTTACTGAGAGAAAGCGGCGCTAGCAGCGCTAAGAAAACTCCGACGCTCGGCACACCTAGCTGTCAGGTCGCTTCAATTCTCCAAACACAGTAATTGTCGCCCGATAGCGATCACACATAAAAGCCCCCATCAGCCGCAGCCGGCTATGTGGTGGTAAAAGTATCTCGGTTTTCTGAAGCATTCTCAAAAACGCGCGGTTGCCAAACAACGTGGCCAAAATACGCCTGCCCGTCCGACGACGAGGCCCATAAGCAAGCGACAGTATCGGCCGAGAATGCAAACGTGACCTCTGCATGTAGCATGGAGCATGTAGCGGTGGCGCGTGGTTTCAACCACAACTTCTTCATTCCTTACGCCCGTCTCCCCGAAAGGTTCCCATTCAGCTCGAACCATTGTCCCATTGTCCAATCTGTTCCTAATGGGGTTGTGCCTTCGGCAGCTCTTGCACGGCGCGGCTAAGGTACCTTTACGCCCCCGTGTACATGTCTCTCACGTCCTCTCTGCGCGGAGCTGACCCGCGCCCTGCATTTGGAAGCAATATATACGACGGCATAAAACAAAATTAATAACTCCGTATACCTTTTACTGGTTCTGTTGTTGGGGCTTTTTCTTGTTCATTCTTGATTGTTGTTTTGTTTTTGGAAGGTCAATCAATCAAAAATGTGTTTCATTCTTCACACTGTTCTCCGTTCTTCGGTCCCGCATGAACATGACGCAGACCCTCTTCGGCAGCGCAGGAAATACAAAAACTTGAATTTTCATTAGTCATTGTATATTGATTAATAGGTACAGCTGTGCGGATGCAACTACGTGCATGCCTACACTCCCGCCTTGAGGCCAGTGTATAAGGTGGAGAGGCGAGCGTTCAATTTATTTAGGATCAATAGTACAAATTTCATAAATTTAGACAAAAGTATTTCATACTAGGACCCCGCAGTGCGAGGACTGCAACAGGGTTTAGGAACAACTTTACATGGGTAAATATACATTAATACAGCAACACTTTGAAAGAGGAAATAACAATTTTGCAACATTTGTAGTCGGGTTAATGCACCTGGTTAAAGCATGCGCAAGCGCGCGTTTGCGCCCGCTTGCCTGAGTGTGCATATAACGAGTCAAAATTGAATTTATTCAGGTTTCCCGTTTCTCAGCAGTTTGCACAAACTTGATTATCGCGGTCCCTCAGCTCTGGCGCGGATCATGTCCTTCCGGCCGCCAGCACTTGCAAACGTCGGGGATGAGTACGTTCAGCTTGTATAGGTTAAGGCGATCGTCGAGCAATTAGGGGAGCTGAAGAAGGACGCTATCGACAAATGAAAGTGGTCTAGAGGGGCACGGCACAATGCTTGCAATTGCTGTCAGCGCGCCATAGATAATGAGAGCTGGTAGCGGAATTATTCTTGGTTACATCGAAATGTAATGACTCGGGTTTATAAAACAAGGACACTTTGCAAACACGAGAAGCGATTCTTCTTTATGAATGGGTCGAAAACGGGCATTAGGAGCGCCGGGGGGGGGGGGGCTCATTGATTAGTCATCTAAAAGGCCTCGCGACCGAATTATCGCGTGAGTCTTACGTTACTTCTGGTGTGCCTCAGGGCATCGTTCTGGGCCCTTCACTCTTCCCAATTTGCATAAATGATTTGCCACTTAATGTTTCTTCTCGCTTGCGTATTTTCGCTGCCGACTGCATTACTTACAGATCAATTAACAGCACTAACAACCCCCTGTCCCTTCAACATGATATAAGCCTGATTCATAATTGGTGTAAGACCTGGTTAAGGGCTTTAAATGTATCAAAATGTAAGGTAATTTCTTTTAGTCGTAAGTGTGACAACTCACATTTTTGTACAACGTCAATAATAAAGAATTGCTACATACAGTATCATATAAATAGTTGGGTGTTCATCTAACCAAAAACCTCTCCTGGGCACATTACAGCCATATGCTTAAAAGCTTCAAGGACATTTGGTGACCTACGTCATAATCTGGGTAATTGACCTTCCAACATCCGTAAGTTGTCCTATCAGACATTTGTTCGTCCGCAGCTCGAGCATGCATCATCCATTTGGTCCCCACATCCTACCTACTTAATCGACATGCTTGAATCAGTCCAGAACCGAGCTGCCCGTTTCATCTCGCGTAATTATAGCCACCACTTCAGCGTAACGCAAATGAAACTCAATAATTCCCTCCAGCCTTTAGTTCTTCGCCGTAATATCGCTCTGTTATCCTTGTTTCACAAATATGTTTATAATTCCACGCAATCCACACTGCATATCCAAATCGCCTCAAACACGTCTTGCCTGATTAAATAGTCACTTACGTTTTGCGCGCATGTATGGTACGACACATGCTTTTAACTTTTCCACACTCCCTACGGCAATTCGCTTGTGGAACAATCCGCCTGATCACACTGCTTCCGAGTCAGATCAAGAAAAATTTCATCTCCTGCGCGAGCATTTTTCATAATAGCACTTACAAATCTCTTGTTTCTTGCACTTCTCAGTGTGCTTCTAACTTCTTGCGATGTTTTTTTATTGATGCATTGCTATCTCGCTCTTATGAATTTCTATTTTATGCTGCGTCCCATGTTCACTTGAATGCCCAGTATATATTATTGCTTTTTTGCTTCTTTTTCCCGAAATATCCCTTGAAGCATTGTACTCCCTAATCAGTTCATTTTTCCTGTATTTTACTATCTAGTATTAGTGCCTTAAGTTAAATTTTACTCGTGTTCTTTCTTGAAGCGTACCTTTGTGGCATTTCATTACTTCCGTCTTCCCTTTTTCATGCTTTCATCTTTGTAGTAACGTTGATCAGCCCTGCATTGAGGCGTATCTTTTGCACTAGATTTCAAAAGGCTGCTCACTCTTTTATTTTTTGCCTTGATTTTGTAGCCCCCCTTACACAATGCCCCCATAGGGCCTGTAAGATACTTTAAATAAATAAAAATAAAAGTATTAAATGATTGCTTCTCCAACGGCACAGACGCAGGTTTACGTTGAGGAGCGCAATGCCGACATTGTTTTTTTTAGTTCCGAATCAGTTTTTAGAGATATCGAGTTCTGATATTACTTCACATGGGTTCGACCTATCTGGTATAAGGCTATCTGTAATCACTTTCTTATAAGAACAGTCGATTGGACATGAAGAGAACGTGTCAACATAAAAATGGTATAATAACATTACATACCGAGAACACGTAGAAATATTCATCATCAAAGGATATGATCAAAAGAAGCATAAATTGCCGTATACGCGGTGGGATCCAAATGCCTGTGTCGCTGTCACAAAGTTGCATCTAAGCCAACTGACACGCCCTGCGCCTGATGGCTCGAAGGGCCCGAATACGGGACAGGAATTGAGCCGCGTCGGAGAAGCAGGAAAAGCGGAGAACCGCTAATCGCATTAGAACGTCGGCCAACCCTTGGGCGTGTGTTCTAAAGAAGCTTAAACACTACGGATTATTTAGCTTGATGTTTCGGGATAGCGTGAAAGAGCAACAAAAAGAAGCCGTGGTGATCGGCACATCATAGGGTGTAAAACGCTGTAAATAAAATGGTCAACGAAGTGTCGATACTAAACAAACACAACCTTGAGGTAATTCCGCGTGAAATACGATAAGCATGAGATACGCAATGGATGAATGACGAACACGAAACACGGACAAATCGAGAGATACAACCAGGATCTATTAATTGCAATATTAGAACAACCGTGTACGCCGACATTGTCTTCTCTAGCGTCGACACTCGGGTGGGCATTTTTTTTATTTTGCTTGCTATAGCCTCTTGCAGACTTTCAACCTAGATGTAAAGGAAGCCGGCGTAAAGGAGCGCACATGTGCAACCAAGCCTTCTAGTGCATTGGCTCTACGCTTACCCTTGTCAATACATCCTGATATCGTGGAGCCTCGATGCATTTCTTACAGTTTAAGAGGAGAACATGGGCCTTAAATGAAATGGGGTTTAGCGGTGTTTCACAACAGCACGCCAATGACACGACGAGAGAAAGCAATAGATCAACAACAGCAATGAGTTCAACGGGTCGAGCTGGGTGACAGTGCCAGAGGAAGCATCCGGGAGACGGCTCATGAAACGAGCGAGAAACTCTGCGATCGTGCTGGCCATGAAAACTTTATCGCCAACCACGTTTTACTTGCATACCACTTTCTCATTACTTCACCGCCACCAGTGTCAGCTACTGGGGTCCTCTTTTAGTTAATAACGTAATTTAACAGACGTAATGTTTTCCAGCGAAGCTGTATATGGTTAGGGTTCCGTGCATTTTTTGTTCTCCGTGAAGAAAAAACTATCATCATCAATGGCTCATACCCAACGTAAGCATTCTTACTCCCGTAAGCAAGCAAAAAATTAAATGGCTCATAGCCCTGTAAGGTGGAGGCCAGAAGCACTTAGCAAAGTGAAGCGAACAGTGCTTAAATTATTTCTTATCACGCATACAGCATACAGAACAGTATGCCAAAATTGTCATCATCCATGGCTCGTATCCCCATAAGCGATGCCTCATACCCCCGTAAGCAAGCAAAAAATGCTGTGACCCATAGTTCCGTAAGGTTCATGGATACTCATTTGGAGTGAATTAGCTGCGATCACACTAACCCTGTTGTCGTTGTCGTTGATTTTAATGTGGCTGTGTCGGTACCGAAAAGGGATAAATTTACGCGTTCCATGCTGCAGACATATCCCTTGCGATGCCACAGCGATCCGGCCGGACCGACCACCCAGCAGCGTACGAGCATAGATTTGACATGATCAAAAAATGTGGTTGCACTTGCGAGTGAACTAATGTCCACTGATCAAGACAATAAATAAGTGTGCTTACCTTTCGTCCCGATGACCACCATCAAGACAATAAATATGTTCGTACCTTTGTTCGAAATGCGATATGTGTCACCTCCTTGTCGTGTGCTAAACAGCTTCGCTGATCAACCACCTTCACAGAGTGGAATGACGCATGATTTTTTTTTTATCAGTGACTGCACCTACTTTCTGATCTTCAGGAGCCATATGAGGGGCATGGATTTTTGGGGTATATGCGTATATTTTACACGTCCTGTCAAGTGCTGAATACGTTAATACCGTATGATGCTGTAAACCTACGTTCGAACAGGTACAATAATGCATGCTAATGAACGGTATTAACCTCTCCTATCACGTTTTGAAAAGCTTGTAGCCAAGCGACATATCGTATTGAAGTTTGTTTATATTGGAATAATATATAAATGCGGCCGCGGATTCATTGGAATACATGAGCTGGGAGCTTAACTGCGCAATGCCTCACGCCGCTTCACCAGTTTTTCTGCATTGTTTAGCGTTAATTTTTTTCCGAAGCAATAATTGCCATCTATGTTGTGTACGTTTTCTTTAGTTAACACACTGTGTGTGCTACTTCCTTTTGGGAACGCTATCTCACTCTCAAATGGGCATACCTTTTCTGACAGAAAAGTGCTGGGGCGCACAATCATGAGGAGAAGAAACGTTCATGAGATGTACGACGATTATTGTTAGGGGGCAGGATAAACGTCAAAGGTTAGGAATTTTTCTAGTGTAATAAAGTATTTCACACAAATACTCTTTATTTAGCAAAAGAAAGGCAGAGCTTGTGAAGAAGACAGACTAAAGAATCTGGTGGCTCCACAATATATAGGAACACTGGTCTGTTCTAAATGTGTTGCTGCCGAGAGCTGGGGACGAAAAATTCGACATCCCCTCAACAACTAGTGTTTAGATGAATAATTTTCTCATTCACGATTTTTCATCCGCCTTGCGGGTTTCAGTTTACCTTATTTTCTTTGAGCCATTGTCACCGATTTCAGTCAAAAAAGCACTCTCTATCACACTGCGACGACTAGACGATCGCCCATTGTCCGTGGCTGCACTACTCGGACACCGCCCCCACCTTTCGTCGGTTCACAAAGCTGTTAAAGCGTTTGGTATTTGTTGAGTAGCTTCCCCGGATTTTGTGACCGCAGTGGCACTACAGCTTTGGCAAGTTTCTCATGCCCCTTATTACCTGCACGGGTGAGCCACAAGTATCAGGCCTAGGGTAGCGGCACGCTGCCTACCAGAGAACTTTAGCTTGTCCGGTATTCCGGCAAACGCAAGCCGACTGGGCGTTTTACCGCATGAGAGGAGGCGTAAACGTACTCCCGGCGACAAAGTATTGTGGGACACTAGAAGTGAGAAAAAGTTGCATATCTCCAACCTCATAAGGCAGACTGGTATTTGCATTTCGGGCCTCGACTAGAATACGCCTACAACATTGTCGTATACAGTTTTGCTGACTACTTCTACAGGCTGCTCGGGAATTGAAAGTTTTTAGAGGTCCCGTGGTCTGAGAACTTTTGTCGCCGGGTGTAAATTTTGGCAGTGGCGTAATCGGGTTGCTGCAGAAAATTTTCATCTGCAGAGAAGTAGAACACATTTCGTTATATCAATATTAGCTGCGTTTTTGTCTCATCGAGCTCTGCGCCACCAGATGACTACGCCGAACGGGCGACGCCGTTCACATCTGCGCCTCCACTCATCCGGTAAAACGCCGAGTGCGCTTGCGTTTACCTGAATACTGGACACGGTAAATCTTTCTGCTGTCAGCGTCGGATTTCCAGGGGAAACCTGGGCGTCCAGCCACCCTTCCCCGAACATCTCTCTTATTTCCGACTGTGGCCACTGGGCACTTCAAGTGTCTGCCTTCATGTGCAGTTTTCAGCGCTTGCGTGGGCCGTTGCCGGAAGCGAGGGATTTTCTCGGTTTTTTGTCTGATTCATAACTGTCACGCATTTAATATTCAGCACTCACAAGCCCAAACACGCGGGTTCACCATCAGCGGCCTGTTGACACCCGCTGTACATCTGCAGTCGCATCATGGAAACTGGGCAGGGCGCTCAGCAGTCATGGCATCTTAGTAGTGTGGGATCTGCTTGTCCATTGGCAAGTTCACCAAAGGCGTCGTTCGGCTTTTGCTGACTTCGTTTAGAATGGTCTTTTCATTGGAATTGAGCGAACGTGTTTGCGCAAGGGGTACATAAATAGATTTGTAAGATTGTCTCTTTCTCTTATATATGCTAATTTCAGTTGTACGTATCAGCGCAGATCAGATGAGAATATGTTTAAACGGATGGCTCGATGGGGGTGGGGCTGTTAAGGAAGAAACGTTTTGATGATATTTATTTCTGATGTGGTTGCTTACTTATACCTAGCCTTGCTTTAAAATTGTTTGTAAATTGTTTATTCAAAGGTAAATTTTTAAAGTGAAACATGAAAAGTAGCTACAAAACTTGGCCTAGTTGTTGAGTGTTCATGCTTGGACATGCTTTCACACAGAGCATTCCTGAACGTATAATTGGACGTAGACACAAAGAGGAGAAGAGGGAACAGTTAGTGGACTCTTGGCCTAAGTTGGAGTGAATTGTGTTTTTAAATAAGAGCTGATATTTTTTTCTTTGCTTGTATAGCCCCTCAAATATATCTTTGGGCTTTCTTTTTTTGGTGTATCTTTTCTTTATTCCTAGTATAAGATTTAGACTTGGCTTCCCTTCACTGTTCTAACCAGCGGGTCATTCCGCACATGCGTTGGTTTTCTTATCTATTCCCAAAGTAGATTTTAATCCGAAAACCATTTGCCTGCTTCAGTCGTTTTGAGACTATCCATCCATCCGTCCGCCCATCCGTCCTCTTATATGTGCTCCTAGACGTGATGTCGTCGTAGTTGTTTCATTGCTGTAATTCCGATTCGTGATCTTACACTTGTCCGGCCGTCGTCGTCGCACCTTCTACCGTGATCGAGTGGCCCAAGATGACTAAAAGCTTGGTCCACTTGGTGTGCGCTCGTGGTCGTAACGCCGTCGTGGTCGTTCCATCACCGCCGTTTGAGCTTTGTCATCCGACATTCGTTATGCCGTTATCCTCATGCCATCGTCGTCGTACAGTCCTCATGCATTCGTTATCACACCGCAACCGTGATGCCTTCGTGGTCGTTTAATCGTTGTCATTCCAGCTTCGTGATCTGACTCCACATTCTGCCGTCATCTAGTTATTGTTACTAGTCATTAGAAGGGTCACTAGTTATTTGTTACTGATCGTCATGCCGACGTAGTCTTTGCATCGTTGTCGTTTCGCCTTCGTCATCAAATTCTCTTCATGCCGTCGTCATTACGCCATCGCCCTCCCACCATCATCGTGATTCGTCATCGTAACTTGGCCCTTTTTTCATTGTCAGCACTTCGAATAGCGTAATCCATCCTCATCGTGTCCTCTTCGTCATACCGTCTTCGTCGTTCAACCGACGTCAGTGTTTCGCCCGAGTTGTTTGTAATCATATTATCGTCATTCAACCGTGAATATGCCGCCTTTGTCATGCCGTCATCGTCACACAGTCGCTATCAAACCTCCATTGTCAGACCGTCGTCGTAATGCCGTCGTCGCCATGGCGTCTTTGTCACCGCGGCTTCGTTATTCCACTCTCGCGATGCCGTCATAGTGACAGCATAATCGTCACACAGGTTTCGTGATACGGTAATCGTCACGTCGTTGTCATCATACACTAGTCGTCATCCCATTGTCTGCATGCCGTTGTGACGCCGTCGTCGTCACTGCATCGCCACCCTGCAGTCATCGTCATGTATTCCTTGTTATACCGCCGTCGGCATGTCATCGCGGTCGTTCCATCATCATTATTTTAACTTCGGCATCCACATCTTGTCATGCCGTCGATGTCAAACCGTTGTTGCCAGGCCATCGTCGTTACGCTGTCGTTTCACCATCATCTTCACTTCGGCATCACCATGCCATCATCGTCATTACATTTTCGTCGATCCCTCAACGACTTTCCTTGTTTGTAATTCTGTCGTAATCGCGCTGTCATCATTCAATCTTGATTATGCTGCCACTGTCATGCCAACGTCGTCATTGCGTCGTAGATACAGACGCTGTCATGTCCCGTTGTCATACCGTCGTCGCCATGACGTCTTGGTTGTGCATCGTCGTCATTCCCGCTTCTTCCGATTGTCGTTATACTGCCGTTGTCTCATTACCGTAGTCATACATTCGTGAGGTCATTGTGCTCATCTCGTCGTCACATTGGCGTCATTGCACACCGTTATAATTTAGTAATCGACGTCCCAATCGCGTCATTGCGATTGTCGTTATTTGGCTTTGTCATCCAATTGCTATCATTCTTGCTTCGTCATTCCATCGTCACTGCGTCGGCGTCACGCAGTCGTCGTCATGCCTACATGCAAATGGGCGACCTTGACAAGTGTGTGCCATAGGAAAGTGAGACGATATCAGAGTATGTGGCATATAGCCGAAGCAACGAGACTCACGACTAACAATACATGTTTTAAATAAACATGACTTGAGGAATATGGTCTGTGTGGCTATATTTCTGTATTGTCATTTGCATTACCTTCGACGGTTATCGTGACATGAGTTCTGCCGCAATGTTTTCATTTTGTCACTTTGAAATTGTCGAGTGAAACATTGAAAGAGGTGAAATGATATAATGCGGGCCACAGTATAACCAAATTACACGCTTCTGCTTTCTTTCATCGACAGTAAATAGACTGCGCCTGAAAGTATCGTGCAGCCATGACATGACGTCGCCGCAACGATAACAAAAACAGCGTCGTCTTCTGCTCCAAGAAGAGATCGTTACAAATTGATTGGCAAGTGTTTTGCTTTCCCCCCTCAGAATAATGTAAACATTTTTATAAATTTTACCTGTTTGACCCAATTGGGCCTGAAATAGTTGCTCATTTCCAAAGCTTTCATCGAGTTCACATAAAAGAACATACTAAAGTATTCAAGTTACACCCGTTTCTTTCTTGCTACCCCACCGGTCTCCAGTGTTTGAATATAGCTTCAGTAGAAAACAAAAACTGCAATATATGCACAATTAAATATCTTAGCTTTATTCGAGGGCGCCAAGGCAGGACTCTATATGCAAGAAATGTTGGCCTTAGACGTGTCAATATTTACGCCGACTCGGCGAAACAGTTCCTTTCTTCTATTTAGAGAATCAATATTAGATACCATTTATTGGGCATCCTTCTCTTTGGTACCAGCGTATATATATTTTGCTTTTTAAATGATGTCAAACCGGGGTTGATGTCGGCATCACTAAAGTAAAGGTTGCTATGAGTTTTTCACGGGAAGCATTCTTTCTTTGGGAGAGCATGAAGGAAAATATTATTTGTGCAGAACTAATCTGCGATTACCATTCAAGTGTGCGCACATCATTTTAATATGTCAAAACAAAGTTACTGTCCACTAAATGGAAGTTTATCGTTCTATGTACACTCTTTATAAATTGTATACTTTGTGAATAGCATTTTTAAAGTGCAAATGTGAAGTTGCTGCTCAATAAATAGATGTTTATTGTTCTATGTACACCCTCATAGTAGTATACCTTATCGTGGGTGTGTAAGCCGTGCGGGCTTGTTTTATATATGCAATGATGAGTGTTATGATGAGCGGCACATACCCAATGTTCCACAGGAATGCAAAGCTATGGTGCTTTTAGCATCCCTTTCGCGCGATAATTTAAGCGGGACACACTCGGAAGATCCTCGAAAGCGGTTCTAATGAGCAGCGAAATCATAAAACGGTACGAGAGGACCACGGCTTGTTAATACGCTGGGCTGTTATGTTTGCGTACGCACGACCGAAGTAAATGAAACCGGAAGGTGCGTTCACTCGGTACGTCCATGCAGGCGATCGGAGCCATTCATAAAATGTGTCATTCTTCGTTTCTTCAACTGAATGCCAGGTACGAAAGGAAGCACGATTCTTTTACTCCACTCACTAGCGTTTCCTCCTTTGCGCCACATTCACGCCACCCCCTTCCCCCCTACGTATTTAGCGCTTTTGCCGCGGTCTCATATCGTGTTTAGTGAGAGTTATGAGGCGCTTGATGTCACCCCTTCCTCTATCCTCTAGCCCAACCCCTTCACGATTCCTGCCTGTGCTTAGGGGCAGAAAACACGCGTCGTCTTGGGTCGCAGTAGACGAGAAGTGCATTGAACGACACACGGCAAATGGGTTCGGACTATATCCTGTCGAAAGATTTGAGACAGAAGATGCGCACCGGCGTATCGATAAGTTCTCCGCATGAAACCTGCTCAAAAATATGGCGGATCTGTAGATTCATCTGTATGTAGGAGGAGAAGGAGGGGCAGGAAAGGAACGAAATACGGAGAGGCTAACTAGCTACGCCAAGCACCATAACAATGCGGTGCTCAAACGAAGGAAAAATAAGGCGAAGTCGACAGTATACCCACAGAACACCTATACAAACTTAGAGAAGGGAAACTGTACCTTCCACAGTGCTACGGAAATAAGCGTAGCGGTGGCGTCGTGAACTAAAGTATGCGACCACAGGTGGCGCTGTACAACAGGAAACGGAAACGGGGTTTTGCACAGTATGGCCGTTGGCTTTACCAGGTGTTCTGTGGCTTTACTGGGTTTCTGGCTGCTGCGCCTCGATCGTGCACCCGCCAGTTTAGTTGCTGTGTGGCAGACGTAGCGCCTACATATATATGTAGGCGCTACGTTTGCCACACAGCAACCAAACTGGCGGTAGCACGATCGAGGCGCAGAATACATGTAGCGCTGAGTCATATCGAGTTGAGGCACACTCTGAACTGACTTTTAAGGGCATCCCTAGCGGGTTTTCGTTTATTACGCCGCCGTTACCCCGAGTTGTGCCGCCGCGCTCCAGCTGTTGCATTTCGTGTAGGGCTACTGACAGAATGCGGTTTCCAAGTGGCACGATGGCCTCGACTGGAATAAACGCACACGACACCAAAGATTGAGTAAGCCTGAAAATATTTTATTTGCATTTTACAAGTACAACAAAGAGCACACGTCTACGCATCCACACAAACGCGGTTACATAGTCAAGAACATAGTCAAGAAATGGCTCATTAATAAGGGTAGCACAAGCGCACAAGAAAGAAGACCTAAGCTACAAAACGTACGGTCGGCTGCTAAGTATAATAATTTCCCTGTCACCGCGTGTCACTTTTGTACAGCATCTTTACAGCACTACCAGGCCGGGTAGTTTGGCGGAAAGAACGCAACAGCTTACGGCCGTCAGCTGCCTCTTCCTTACGGGTGTCATAATTATCCTAATCTCCGCATCAACGTCGTGCAAGTCCGCAAACAGGCATCTGTATCTGAACCATATGTGCCAGCTTAATACATGTGTAGTAAAATTATGATAACCACTGCGTCTTATCAAACCTATTGGTTTTGCAAATGCGCATTACAGCTGACGGAACGACATACTGTAAGTGAAGCACAAGAGAACAAGGACAAAAGGAGGGTACAACACTTGAATAAGAAATGAAGAATTAGTAGGCGTACAGCAAACAAGCGATGACGGAGAACGCACAATGATGCATCAGGTGTTCCGCGACATCGGTTTGCGTACTTACGGTGTTATGGAGATCAACGACATAAAAACGTACCTTCAAGCGTACTCCCTCAACCTCCGCCGCATTCATTATGATAATCAACGCCCAAAACAAAATGAGGCACTATTTTTTGCCAAGAGTAGACCTCTTTACAGCAAGTCTATGTAATGACTCGCAGACGAAACCAACATGCTTTCGAAAATGTTTTACCGCCGTAGTATTCGAACGCCAACGGCCAGGAAACACATCGATACCAATAGGCTGTCGGCTGTCGGTGGTTAATCAAGTACAAAAACCTTGACGCTATGACTAAAAAGCAGCTTCAACAATCGAATTTAAAAAAAATCAACTGCCTATTTGTCTGAGGTAACAAAACATCCTTAGACACCTCGATTGTTTATGTCAATGGTTTGGGTAAAGTAAAAAATCCGGCATGTTCAGCGCCCCTAGCAGAGAAAGCACAAATTAAAGTATTCGACCAAATTACAGTAGCTACACTTACGCGCTTACGCTGAAACGCGCCTCGATTGACTTTTCGCCCTCTGTGGCCATTTGTTGAACTTGAGTGTGTGCGGGGCCTGGCATACCCGCGCGTAGGCTTTCAGCCTTCCACGTATGAACTCCTACCACAACTTTGTAACATACTTCGCGCACGGAAGCGCCCTGAAAATGTCCACCGTGATACGTCATTCGTGTAATTTGCGCTTCTGGATTTTTTTTTTGCGGCTGATAATTTTTTTTGTTTAGATAATGTATAATGACGACGAAAGATGGTACGCTCAGCTCCTCCCTCCTCCTCGCATTCTTTCCCGTAACGCCCCTGTGAATCGAGCATCGTATTCGGCCCCTGTAGAATATACGCGGAATATCCACCGATGAGTGATGCAAACTGAGTGTTTGAACAGATTATGATTTGTGCAGTATTAAGCTGTACTTTACTTTAATTTGTTTTACAAAAATATTCTTCCTAATAAATGCACTCAAGTACACTTGAATTAATTGTAGAACGTGTGCATTAAACAGTGCTAGGACCGGGAGGTAATTCAGAATGGTGCTATGATAATGTAGGATTGCGAATTGTCTCGGTAGCTTGGAGGAGAGCATCAGCTATATTTTTCTCTTTTTCATTCACTTTTATTTGTAGGCTTACCTAGACGAAATTAGTGATGTGACAATCCCACACAGCTTATCACGCTCGATGTTTATACAATATAAACGGAATAATTTATGCATAAATTTTTGCATGAAAGTATTTTATGCCGAGGTCCACCATCGACTTCCTGTAACGGATGTCGGCGCGAACGCGTAAAATACACTCTCTCTTGACAGGGGGGCGCCGCCATGTAGGAGCGGTGAAGTATACTGCATCATGATACTAACGAGCGCTGGCACTGAGTGCTTCGGTTGCCTCTGCGCAGCGTAGGCTACAACGCGGTAGAGCCTGGTGTAGGCGGTGTAGGCCTTCTGCTGCGGTGACGACGCAGTTTCCGCACATGGCTTGTCTTTCACCTGCAATTGGCCTGTGACGCCTCGTCGCTTATGGCGTACAGCTTCAACATGCATAAGCAGTGCTTACGTGCAACCTACTGCTTCGCTTGCGATGGCGCCAACTAAGAAAACTGCTGCGGTAAGCAGCGCACAAAGCCAATGACTTCGACAGGCGAATATTGCTTTACTCCGGCGAGAGACACGCCAGCGTGATGCAGAACGCCTTCGCTAGTTCGTGGCGCACACTGAAAACTCTGCCACTAGCACTTCTGAAGCTGAAGGCGTCGCAAATCATCCGGCTGCCGAAGACACTAAGGAGCCGGATCAAAATAATCGCACCTTCGCAGGACACTGCTCGCCAATAGACCCTTTTTATTCTTACAAACAGGCTTCTGGAATAACACAAGCTACAGTCTATAAATTTGCAGAACCCTCCAGCTGGCGTCAGTTCTGCTTTAATGTTGGAATGTTCGCCAAGTGAATTTTATTGTTCAGTGCAACAAAAAAAGCCCATACAGAAGATCGACGCATGGCGCACTTTTCTTATATCTGAACACATGAAGAATATGTGCCTACAGTAAACTATGCAACAAAATACTTCCATTTTCTTGGCTAACTTGACTCACAGAAATGCATGACCGGAAGTTTTCTGGGGTCATGAATACACTGCTGCCACAGTGTGGACAAAAAGGGTCCATAGGACGCCGCGCGCCACCTTTCGCTGCAGCGGACCGTCAGTTTACGAAGCAAACAACAGCTCCTGTGAAGACATATTTCACTTTCGTGTTTTCGCGATTCCTATGAAAGAGGAATCAACTACATTTTTTTATAGAAGGTTATGAATACATAGCAAAGAAATAGAAAATCGTCACTTGTCTTTTTTCTTGCTGCGTGTGCCCGAGGGAACAATCACTTGTGGGACTGAAAAACTAATTTTGGCCAAATTACAAGTTGACACCAATGACTGCCTTCGGTAGTAGGCCTGAGATTGTGAGGAAAAGAAATATATTTTTTACTGATCATGCAAGGGGGGGAAAGAGACACAAATTTTCGTGTAGTTTCTGCAAATAAATCTTCGAAAACGAGGCAGCTAGTTGTGTGACATTGCATTAGGCCTTCGAAAGACAGAGAAGCGATCACAGAAGGAGCAATGCAGATTGCGGTCCGTTTTGGGCGGTTCTGGGTGGTTCAAGGGCGGTGTCAGTTGCCTGGACGAAGAGCAATACTAAGTTCAATTGTGATGATGCATTACGTCCAATTGGCACGATTACTGATTTTCGTGCAGTTCATCGCGTGTCCAGTTTTCTTCTCTAGAATGCTCTTCTATAAGCGTTTGTTATGGCGCTGTCACGAACTTCGGCGAACTATAGACAGACAGGGACAAATGGCACGTGTGCAACCGGACAGAGTCTAGGAAACGGCGCTGTCAGGCTGTAACTGAGGTCTGTGGTGCAGCGCCCGCTGAACACACGAATCGTAGCCACGGCAGCCGAAGGGCAGCTTCCACTCGACTGCCGCCATATCCATGAACCATCCGTCACGTCCGTCCTGCAACGCCTCCGCCTGCCCGTCGCCCCGGAACATAGCTGGGCTGCACCCTCTGCTACGTGTCCTTTCGCAGCCCTGGTCACGTAGCTCCACGTGCATTTTTAAACTTACTCTTCGATAATACAGTTATTTTTTTTTTGTTTAGCGACTTCCTTATTTCCTGACATCTTATTTCTATTTATCTCTTCCTCTGCCACCTCGTTCTTTTTCGCGCTTTTTAGCTTCCTTTTTTTTATTTTCCCAGTTCCTTTGCAGGCTCATGACAATGGCGTGCTGCTTATCCACCTCGTTATTATGTTCCGGCAGGCGCATGCTGAGATTACCATTCTTCTCATCACTGCCGTGTGGTTTTATTCCAACACGGTGCTTGACCCGGGCCGAAGATAAAGAGTAATACTACGTTTTGTTGTGGGGAGGTTTTTCGTCATGGCAATAGAAGATATTTCACTTAACTCAAATCAGGTGGTTTCGTTACCTTTTATTCAGACAAGGTGCCATCAACATCGGCATGACAACAATAGCAAATCATGCTGAGGAACACTTCGCAGCTATCAAAATGCCACATCTTAACTCGATAACTTTCTTATCCTATTCAATAATTTGCTTTGAACAGCGTTACATTAAAGCACCGATCCTCTTCCTCCAGGAACTGAGTTTACAAGTGTTCGGTCGAACCCCGTTTCCCACAACATAATTGCTCATTTGCAAGAATTATCGGCCAATCACGTCGGATTGTGCACCATCTTCCAGCAAAGCCACCACCTTTTTTATCGTCATGCAGGGTTATAGAGTAGTGTTACGCTAAAATTCAGATCCGTATGCCTTGCTTGTTTTCGTAGTGAAAATTGCAATTCAATAATTTGGGACCAGCAATTATCTACACGTAGGGGCGATGTTGATACATCAGAAGTAGCAGGGAACTGTACAGGTTTGGTGATAAACGCTGACTCGTGTAATCTGGACATGGTGCCAATCTCAATAAACAAAACTGCACGACTGAAACGCCGACGCAGCGGCGGGATGTTGCCGACTTCAGGAGGTAATAAGAGACAAGTTCTATTTGGAGACTTCACGTCCACACCGCTACTTTTTTACGCTGCTTTCATTGGCCTCTTTCTAGGGAACTCTGCGGAGGGCGCCGCAGTGCTCCAGTTCTCTTTAATCTAAGGTCTCAGCTTCAAAAGACGCAAATAATTCAACAACTCTAGGGGCATCTTCCTTTCCATCGCAGCCACCCCTTCTTCTCCTTTGGTCATTTCCGCTTCCGCTGACTTCCGCAATCCATTCTCCCAAGGCGCGACCACGGACAGGATGTAGAAGGAGGGGCCCTCTTCTTGCTCGGATACCGCTGGTGTTTTGCTGTTATTCCACGGCCTTGCCGCTTTGGTTTCTCTATGCCGCGGTGGACTGCCATCCTAGTTCTGTCGGGGCACTAATCAAACGCTCAAGCAGAAAGCAGAACCTTTCCATTCGGAGTGGCAGTACACCGTGATTCATGTGGTGCCAATTTCTATAGACATCCAAAACGCCCCTTCTGTACCACTCATAACTGAGCAGTTTGTTTCTTGCTGTCACTCTAATGCATAGGTTTCCCTGAATTCCCTATGCGCGTTTTCCTCTTTTCTAGCTATTTCTGTACAGATATCTTCATTCTTTAACCTATACTCACTCTATTGCAAACTTTTGCGTGGTTCTCTAGCCCTAATACTTACATATCTCTCCAGTTCACTGGGCTTTCCCTCCATGGACACGACTTGTCAACTTCGCTTCCCGTACCGAGCGAGCGACATCAATCTACAGCGCGATTGCCACAATTATTTATTATTATTCTTTGAAAAAGCGTCGTGTTCTCTGGTTCTATAGGCCAGGACTTAGCAGGTTGTGTCGAGGGGCGTTAGGTAAATTATGCGTGACAGAAAAATGTGCGCTTGCTTTTGCTCCACGTCACTAGCAGATTTTGCTCACTACGGATATATTTATTTCTGCAGTGCCCTACAGATAGCAAAGCCTCTTCAGAGACCTTTCGCTGCTGGCCATCTAGTAAGAAGGCAAAGGGGATATAATTGTGCAAGAACTTCTGTTCGAACCAGCTATGGAAGCCCAGACGTCTAGCTCAGTAGCCGCGACGAGCACGGCATATATATAAGGCTCTATAAGAAGAGGGTTAGTAAAGCTTAGTGGAGATTAGGGCAAGAAGAGTGTTAGTGACCCGGGGTATCTACTTAGTCTGTGCTAAGAACGAGCAGACGTCGGATATTGCCGGCTTTCACGTTTTCATTCAAGTTGCAGTTTATCTCCCCAAGCGTCGGTAAGCAGAGATAAATCCTTTCAAAGAAAGGGCAAGATTTCCGCAGTCGTGCACATTGGTCAGTGATGACGATGGTAGTTATTGTCTTCCGATTTGAAATGGCTCCGTGAAAGATGTCCAACTAGCCTGCTTAAGCTAATTCTGTGGGCTATATCTGCTTAATGATTTCACATTCTAACTTGAATCCTATAATATCTTCTCTCTTTCTAAAAACTTATATGCCTACCTTGTGCAGTAACTTATACCTGTAACTGGTCTTGTCCTATCAATCTCTGATTTTCTTTTTCTTTTCTCCACTTATACTGTTAATGCCTGTTGCTTATCTCGACTGCTGATCGATTAGTGCTTCCATCCGCTTTAATTTCTAGCGCTCCGGAAAGCTGAACGTAATCAATGGATGTCGCTCGGTGAATACCTTTGCATTCCATTGGGATATGCAGAGATTCCTGATTTTTTATTCTGCAACAGGCACACGCCTCATCCAGTTGCGAATATTGACTGCGCCATGTTTTTGTCGTTTGGCAATGAACTTGGGCCTCAAATGGGAAGGCAGTGGCCTTTGTCTTATTTTACGTATATTGTTTCTAATTTCTTCCTTGTCGTTATTCTAACTCTCCACTGTCTTTTTTTTTATCTTTTGCAACCAACTTTATGTCTCTGTTTCTCTCATTTCATTTTTATGGCTTCTGGTTGCCTATTTACACTTTAAGTTACCCTGTCCTTAGTGGCCAGCTTTCTTGACGTCTTCCTCTATTTTATGTTCACGTTATTGAAGTACTGATATCTGTGCGCTTTGGCTGCCCCTATATTTTTATCCATGTTCCTTATTCTTTCTTCAAAACTAATTACGCTCTGGGCTGCTCTCACTTCAAAAGGGAGACCATTCGAAATCACCTTGCATGGCCTCATATGTAATTTTACCGTAGACCACTAAGGCCAACATGTCAACCGATGTTTGGCTAACTTCCAACGCCGACAAGATGTCCAACGGTAAGAGGAAGATTTAGCTCGGCCCCAACTCCGATGCGGCCTATTCAAATGCATGTAAAACACAAAAGCGCTTTTCTGAGATAACGCGCGGACCGATTTTATTAAAACTTGTTGCATTTGGGGCAGAAAGTTAAATTTTAGTCACTGTTGGAAGCGGAATTTCGCTTTGGGTCCTAAATATTGTTAAAATAATTTTAAAGAACTCGCAAATTCGTAAAGAAGACGCACGAAGTGTATAATGTAACAGTTCTGTACCAAGAACAGATATCGCGCTTCTGTAAGCGAAATCCATTACGCCATTCAAAGCGGACAAGTTCTATATGTCAGTCTACATCTTACGTGAATTTGTTACGTTGTGTACAAGGGCTGTGCAAAAGTTGTATTTCTATATTACTGAATGTTTTTACATTCATTTGTAAGATATCAATTTTGTCCTCTTTAGATCTACTGTCAGATTCAATTTACAGAAATAAAATATCATTTTTCGTTGCTGAGTTACATAGTTGTAAACTTGAAAGCTTAGTTTTCTGAAATTTTTCGATTTCTGCACATTTTTATTAAAAGAGTTACAACTATCAAAAATTCAAAACCAACAGTCACTAGATTCTCAATTTTTCTTTTGAATGCATTAAGCTTAGTCAACTTTGGTGCAGTGGTTGCCGAAAAAAACAAAAGCCCATTCTCCTTTTACATGTGTTTAGATAGGAGCACCCGAGCTAAAGCTTCCTCTTATGCGCAGAATGGCATTTTCGATCGCTTACGCTGCCGCAATTGCTTCTTTCGAGATTCCTTGCACTACCCTAAGGGGGTATGGTAGGGTAAAGCCCCCAAAAAATCGAATTTGCAATTTTGACATAGGAAAATCAACTGCACTATGAGGAACAAACCTGCCGAAGCGCGACCTCGAGCGACCGCTCAAAGCGGTTCAAATGTCGCGTCGAAGTGAGCCGCGCGCCCTGGCGTCTAAAAATGGTGGGCGGAGGCCGGTTTGTTTGTCGTTGTCGTTCGCGGTTTTCTTCTTTATGGCGCGTATCTTTATTTTTTTTGCTAGTGTGTGTGTGGTAAGTGAACGATTTGTACTAAAAATTATATATTTATTAAAAGAAAATGAGACATCCCAATCGTAGCAATTGCCACAAAGGAATTCCATACGGGTTCCTCGTAAGCAAAGAATCGTAATTGATTAAACATTCGTTCTCGTCTGGGGCTCAAACACAGGAACATCGCCTCTCTGGGGCAGCCGCTATATCATCTGACCTAACAAGGCGGCTAGCAGATGGCAGGGCGACGTCGAATTTCTTAACTCGAAGCGAGAGTTTGACGTAATAGTCCTTTGTAGAAAAGAACTATATTAAATCAAACTCTTGCTTTTTCTGACGTGGTCCTGGTCGCCTCTGTTTCGGGTTTCAAACGTATTGCTTGCCGAGAAGATGGCACGAGCGTCCAGCAAATGGAGCAGAAATAGAACTTTCAAATGTAATCAGTTTTCTGAGCAAATGTATTCAAGGACGAACACAGAAGACCCATGAGTCGCTCAACCAACTCATCTTGTGCCGCTGCCCTAAGGCAACTTTGTCAGTGCTTACACATTGAAAAGAGCAAATAACTGTGCTGTAGCCTACTAAAATGACGGTAATTCTGCACCAAAAACTGTTCTGGAGGCCCTTAGAATTGTTCCAGGTCTGTTTTGTAATATTCCCGTCGACAGGATGGACAAAGAGCATGTTGACAGGGCAGAATTCTATGACTCTATGACTATGAAGGAAGGACGACGGATAAAAAGAAACACTAAGAAAGGTTTCGGAGACACCTGCAAAAAAGTTAGCTGTGAATTATATTTTCCTGGGGCATTTCGAGCATCAACAAGCAGTATACGAACATAAAACTTCATTTTTCTCAAATTGCATTTTCGATGAATTTGTCAAAGTCAATGCATCTTTTCTCAGAAAGTATTCATCCGATTGCAGTGAAAATTTGTACGCATGTACTACAACCAGTCATAAATATTCTGAACTAAAAATCTCTGATGATATGAATGATAACACTGGAAAAATTTACAGTGCAAGAAACCCCCCTTGTGGCTTTGTGCAAGGAGACTCCGAACTCCGAAGTGGATATTGTCACGTGGTGGTGACGTTAAGAACACAGTAACAATACTGTGAAAGGCAAAACTAGATTTTTATTGGGCGAACCTGTGCCCACAAAACAAGCTACACTTATAGCACAACGAAAGCGGCGAACACAGTCGGCGATCGTCGAAAATCTGATCTGCGGGTCAAGCGCGTCGGCTTTTATAGAGCAGTCGTCGAATGTTCCAGACTAATCGTTCGGACCCGCGTGCCTTCCACAAAGTTCTACACCATTCGCGTCAGGTGATGAAATCAGATAACATAAGGTTCGGCGACAACAGACAGCGGATAGAAGCATCGATAACTTTCCAGAAACTTCGGATACATGCAGGCGCGTCCCACGCTGTGCGATTACATTTGTTAGGCGGCGAAACGTGGTTGCCCGATAAAGATAAGTACACGTGTCAATACTATATCTCTTTAGTTCAGATGTAACCTATGGGTATTTAGAATAACACTCTGTAATATCATCACATTCCTCTGCATGATTGCAGAGAAAAGGTACATCAAATACTTAAACACACCTGAAATGTTAGGAGTAGGCTACAGCAAAGGAAAGCCATCTCGACACAAACAAAGTGTCTCGTGTTGTACCCAAGAGCATCTTTTGTAAGCGCGTGAAATTTGGTGCGAATATGAGCAGCCGTTTCTGAAATATTACGTTAAAACTAACGTGTCCCATTTACCCTACCATACCTTCAATTAGGTGTAGCCCCGCACAGCTCTCTGCAAGCGCAATGCGGCTCTCTGCTGCATTGCGCTTACCCTTCCCTTTTACATTATCTTATTGTGTGCTTCTCAGTGTCCCCCGCATCTACGATCACGTGTGGCGGCGTTTTCTTTTTTAACCTGCTCTTTTTTAACCTGCTTTATATATATATATATATATATATATATATATATATATATATATATATATATACACATACAGGCACAGAATGGTAGAGAGGTCGGCCTGAGCAATAACTTGCTCTGGCCTGCTACTCTACACCGGGAAAAAGAGCCGGGGAGGAAATTGGAGGATGAATGATGATGATGGTATCAGGAAGAGATGCATATGTACAAGTTCGCAGAGTTCTGGGATCTCTAAAACCGTTCGTGCTGCCCAGTGGCTTGGAGAAAGGTTATAGCGGCACTTGTTATCAGGGTTGCGATGTTTGGATTAGGCCAAGGGCCTAAACGAAACTCGTCTGATAACGGCCTCTTATCAACATTTGCAATGCAAGAGACCAGTTGCCATCGTTATTGCGCGTACGCGGGACAGACGCAAAATATATTATCAGGTGTATACACAGTACTCACAGTATTCAAAGTTTGGGCTAGTATCACTGCAACCTATCAGATGTATATAACGGTTGGTGAATACGACACCAAGGTGAATCCGGTGCACCGGGCTCGTTTGGTTTCTCTTGAGTTTGTGAGGCATACGAAATTTCCTTTCTTGGTCCCATTTGTGTACTCGCTTGTGTCGTGAATCTGGGTGGGTCCAGTTTTCGAACGTACGGTTGCGTATTACGCAACGAAGTAGAGTGTTTGTGTCTGTTCGTGAGAACAGAATGCGTACTTCAGAACCATCATTTAAAGCAGTTTTCGCTTCAGCGTCTGGCTGTTCGTTCTCTATCACGCACAGTGGGAAGGTATCCACTGAAAGGTGACATTGTGGCCATTTCTATTTGCGTGGTCGAGATGCTCAGTAATTTTTATAGCCATTGAGTTGTGGCGACGAGCGACCACGTAGACCGTTAAAGTCTCGGGTTCTCGCAGGAGAGGAAGAACCGACAGTCCGTCTCTTAGCGTAGCATTCTTTTTTAATCCTCTCCTTCGGAACGCTAGCCCGTGCCGGAGCGCCAGCCGCTCGAGCCTCGTGTAGACGCGAGCGTCTACGTCATCCCTCGTGCGACGCCGATGCTGCTGCCGCTACAGAGAGCTCCCCCCCTAGAGAGGAGGAAAGTTCGACGAACGATGGAAAGTCCACGTGACGCGGCGTGTCTTGGCGTTGGTCTTGGGTGTCACGTGCACTGGCGGCGGCGAAGGATGCAGCAGGGTCGCGTCGCATACTGGTGGAGCTGATGGCGTGGGTGCTACTATGTAGGCGGGTTTGAGACGTTCCAGGGCAATTGTGTCTGATCGGCCGTTGACATTCACAACAAACGTCGTCGGACGACGCTCTAGAACACAATATGGCCCGGAGTAGTGTGGTTGCAAAGGCTTCCGCACGGCACAGTTACGCACGAAAACGTGGGTAGCAGAGCTGAGTGCGGGAGAAACGTACGGGGACCTTGCTTCTTGTGAACGTGTAGGCACGGGGCGCATCTGGCTGAAGAAAGCTTGCAGTTCGGCAACGTAGTCGGCAGGTGATGGCATAGGCGTTTGGGGGGTAGCGACAAAGAAATCGCACGGAAGGCGTAGGTGGGTGCCGTAGACTAGCTGAGCACAGGAGCAACCTAGGTCACTCTTGAGTGCGGCTCTGATGCCAAGTAAGACAAGGGGCAAATGTAGGACCCACTTCTCCGGCGATTCATGTGCCATAAGGGAGGCCTTGAGATGCCGGTGAAAACGTTCAACTAGTCCATTGGACTGAGGGTGGTAAGCAGTTGTGCGAAAACGTGTCGTTCCGAGTAGTTTGAGTAGCTCGTTGAAAAGTGCTGAGTCAAACTGCCGACCGCGATCTGTGATTATTGTGGATGGGCAGCCGAACCTTGCGATCCACGTAGACATGAAAGCTGCTGCAACAGTGGGCGCTGAGATGTCAGATATAGGTGTAGCTTCTGGCCACCGTGTATAACGGTCGATGCATGTCAGTATGTAGCAGTAGCCTTTCGAGGGTGGGAGAGGGCCGACGAGGTCCAGGTGTATGGTGTCAAAACGAGCATCCGGTGGAAGAAAAGACTTGGCAGGCGGAATGGGGTGACGCTGGATCTTCGAACGTTGACACGACAAACAGCAGCGAACCCAGTCGCGAACTTGCGCGTTTAGCCGAGGCCAAACGAAACGACTGGAAAGGAGCTTCTGTGTCGCGCGTATGCCAGGGTGCGACAGGTTGTGCACGGTTTCGAATAGACGTCTGCGAAGGGATGCCGGAATGTATGGTCTAGGTGTGTCGTTAGAAGTGTCGCAGACGACGGATGTACCATCTGGGGTCACAACGACGTCTTCCAATTTCAGGGACGTTGAAGAATTCCGGAGTGTACGAAGTTCAGTGTCGTCACGCTGTTGACTGGCGAGTAAGTCGGCCTCGATGATGAAAGGTTCCGATGTCAACGTGGAAACGACATTGACACGACTGAGGACGTCGGCTGGAACGTTGTGGGTGCCCTTGATGTGGCGGAACGTTGTTGTAAACTCGGAGATGTAGGAAAGGTGTCGAATCTCGCGGGGCGAGTAACAGGACGCCGAACGATGCATTGCGTGCACAAGGGGCTTGTGGTCCGTCAAGACAGTGAATGCACGGCCTTCGAGGAAATGGCGAAAATGCTTGATAGCCAGGTAAACAGCGAGTAATTCACGGCCGAACACGCTGTAGCGGGACTGCGCAGGCTTCAGTTTCTTGGAGAAAAAAGCAAGTGGATGCCACGCATTGTCGATGAATTGCTGCAGAACGGCACCAACGGCGTTGTTGGAAGCGTCGGTCATGATGGCAGTGGGTGCGTCTGGCTTTGGGTGTCTAAGCAGCGTGGCGTCGGCGAGGGCAGACTTGACTCTTGTGAAAGCGTCGGTGGCCTCTTCAGTCCACTGAAGCACTTGTTGGCGTTTGTTTACCAGGAGGGCGTCTAGCGGAGCCATAAGTCGTGCGCACTCGGGAATGAATCGGCGGTAGAAATTGACGAAACCGAGAAACTGGCGAAGCTTGTTGAGTGTGGTCGGTCGGGGAAGGTTTTCGATGACGCGAATCTTGGACGGCAGTGGTCGAATGCCGTTAGCGTCGATGATATGACCGAGGAACTCGAGTTCGGTTTGACCGAATTCACTCTTGGCGGCGTTGATGACAATTCCTTTACTGGCAAGGCGTGAAAACAACAACCGCAAGTGGTGAAGATGTTCTTCTGCCGAAGAGCTTGCGACGAGAAGGTCGTCAATGTATGCAAAAACGAAAGGCAAACCTCGGGTGACGGAATCGATGAAACGCTGAAGGGATTGGCCCGCGTTCCGTAAACCGAAAGGCATGCGGAGAAATTCGAAAAGACCGAAGGGTGTGGTGATGGCGGTCTTGGGAATGTCTTCTTCAGCGACCGGTAGTTGATGGTAGGCGCGAACGAGATCGATCTTAGAAAAGATCGTCGCTCCGTGCAACGCTACCGTGAAGTCCTGAATGTTCGGTAGAGGGTAGCGATCAGGAACGGTGACGTTGTTTAGTGCCCGGTAATCACCGCATGGGCGCCAGTCTCCCGTCTTCTTAGGCACCATGTGAAGTGGTGATGCCCAGTTACTGGAGGAAGGGCGGATGATGCCAAGTTGCAGCATGTGTTCGAACTCCGCGCGAGCGATCTTGAATTTCCGCGGGGACAAACGCCGGGGTCGGAAGTAGACCGGTGGGCCGGAGGTGACGATGTGATGGCACACGTCGTGTTGTACCGGTGGTGTCCAGTCCGGCAGGCGCGTCAAAGTGGGAAACTCGCGTAGGAGCGCGGCGAAAGGTTCGTCCAACATGGCAGAAATAGGCGCTATGGGCGATGTGCCTGATGATGGGACGCCGGGAACGGATAGCTGGGTCACGGAGTCGATGAGACGGCGTCGTTGGATGTCCACAAGGAGTCCGTAGTGATGCAAGAAGTCTGCCCCAATGACTGCATGACGGACGTCTGCAACCAGGAAGATCCAGCGGAATGCTCGTCGAAGGCCAAGGTTTAGCATGACGGAGCGTGACGAGAAAACTGGAATCCTGGTGCCGTTGACGGCTTGCAAAAGCGACACAGGAGTCGCTTTTCGGTCGGAGCGCTGGGCGGGGAGAATGCTGACGTCAGCACCTGTGTCGACTAAGAATCGTTGTCCCGTAACTCTGTCCGTCACGTAGAAAAGGCGACTTGTGTGTTGGGCCGGACCACTCGTCGCCGTTAGAGGTCGGCCGGCCTGTTTCCCTGCCAAGCGCAGGGACGCCGACAGTGACGAGCGTCGTTTCCAAAACGGCGGTGGTAGTAGCAAACGCCAGGCGCTGTAGTTGAGGTTTCATTTTGAGTGCCCGTGCGTCTTGATCTGCTGGAACTACGGCTGCGTGGGCGATGAGACGCGCGGCGATGTTCCGCTCCACAGATGATGCGTTCCAGGCGCTCACACAAGGAGTCGAGCGGAGATTGCACTGCGGAAGAGCAGGGAAGAGTTTGCAGAGCGGTTGTATTGTCACCCGGAGACGGTGACGTGGCTGCGATGGTTGGGGTGGCTACTTCCATGACTTTGTCGGCCAAAGCGGCAAGTCCGGTAAGGTCCATGGTAGAGGCTGTCGCCAGGACCATCTGCACGTTAGCCGGGAGTCGTTGCAAAAACAGTTCGCGCAACAGCGTGTCGTCGATGGATCTCGCGTTGTTTCCGAGCAGCTGGCTCATTCGGCGAAGAAGTTGACTAGGGCGTCGGTCGCCGAGTTCTTCAGCGGACAGAAGCTGCTGGATGCGAGAACGTTGTGAAGCTGCTGTGCGCTGTAGCAGTGCCGCCTTGAGATCGTCATAGGCAGCGGCAGACAATGGGGAGTTCAGCAAATCTGCCACCTCGTCAATGGCGGCTGGCGATAGCGCTGCGACGGCGTAATGGAACTTCGAGGCTTGAGAGCGGATACCAGCGACTTGAAATTGCGCTTCGGCCTGAAGAAACCACGCCGAAGGATGCTGGTCCCAGTACTGTGGGAGGCGGACAGCGATGGCAGAACAGGAGGGCTCACCGCGTTCCTCGGATGGGTTCTGGCCGTGAGCTCTCGTAGCGTCGGTCTGGTCCATGGTCGTCTCTACCACAGGAGCGCATGGCAGTATCACGTCCGGGTCACCAAACTGTGGCGACGAGCGACCACGTAGACCTTTAAAGTCTCGGGTTCTCGCAGGAGAGGAAGAACCGACAGTCCGTCTCTTAGCGTAGCATTCTTTTTTAATCCTCTCCTTCGGAACGCTAGCCCGTGCCGGAGCGCCAGCCGCTCGAGCCTCGTGTAGACGCGAGCGTCTACGTCATCCCTCGTGCGACGCCGATGCTGCTGCCGCTACAGAGTAATAGGGTCGCCATCTGACGGCACAGTCAATCGACTGTGTGCTCAGACGGGGTCCGTGAGCAAGAATTTCGGTATATATTTAGGTATAAGTATATGACACGCCTTGCTATATGAGATGCGATATGCGCGGCTTATATCGCCACATCATTATATAAGTAAAGTTGCTCGTACGTTGTCTTAGATTCTTGACCAATTTATTCCTCGGAATTTTGAGAATGACAGCCCAAATGTCATGAAACAAATTACCTACAGCACATGCCTTCTACGTGAAATCTTGTCAGACTCAAATAATAGAAGTGCGAAACAATAGCAGGAACCTTAAAATTATGTAATTCTATCGTGCGGCTATGGACTACCTCCGGGATCGGCCCACGCACAAAGCCGCGTTTCCAGCAGAAAGCTCACCTTAGCGCATAGCGTTTGCCGGCAGCGTTTCCTGGTAAACATAAGCTGCACTTGCCGGGAAGCGTGAGAACCACTCAGGGATCTTTGAATGCTATTGCGTTCCACCCTTGAAGGCAAAGCTAAGCGTCCTCAAAATTTTGAAGCGAAAGTTATAACCAAGCGCGTGTAGCCGAGTTTAGCCGTCCCCAGCCATTTGACCTTCATTTGACCGCAGCAGAGCTGTAGCCTTGGCAACGCATCACGTTACTTTCCACGCCGAGCTCCATTGCCGCTGGCTTGGCGCATATGCTGTTCACAGCTGGGTCGCCGCCTGACCACGTGACTCGCCGCTTGCCTGGCTGAGAGGAGCCCCGCGCTCGACTAGTCATTGCGAGCTTGGCCATGGATGAGAACGAGGCACAAACCGCTTGGCGACGATGGCTTTGAGCCGTCGTCGCCAAGCGGTGCCTGACCACCCCGCGGATATCGCCCGGCGAGCTGCTTCACTGGAGAGGGTCCAGAATGCAGCAGGCGTCGCACCGTCGAGATTAATGTGGCGACCGCGTTCACGCCCTGTGCGTTTCTGCTTCGACGCGGTGCATGTCCGCGCCGTCTCTTTGCATCTCTAGCACTTGCGCTTTGCCCGTGGCACAACAGGCATCGCACCGTCGAATGATGCATGTCTACCTAAGCCTAATCACAGTCGTGTCTGGCCACCGACCTAGGCACAGCCGTCATTCATGGCTTAATGATGATTGTATAGCTAAGTATAATAATTATACCTAAATCAAAGGTTAAGCAAGTGAAACCAAGACTTAAGCAGGCCAAAGCCAAGCTTTCGCTTTGCATATCCATGGTCAGTTGAGCTAAGCCACAGCCCATTTTTTAGGTTTTTTTCCGTGAATCCTTGGTCAGCAGAGCCCGTGACCAGACCAGCTGTAGTGGTAGCACATATGACTAAATGCATGCTCAAACTGTGCTTCAGGTTTCCTTTCCCGTTTTGTCACTAAAGGACGCGTCGGAAAGAGGAAGTTCTATGGGGCTGCTTTAATTTCCTATTGCTGTTTTATATATTCGAAAACATATTTTGATAGGAACTGCAGACAAACCTGGAGCAATAGATATCGTTGTAAAAGAAGTGTAACCTGCAAGGCGCTAGAGCAAGCGACTTTGCAAAGCATTGTGAATTCAATGGCCGTGGCTGGCAAAAGACGTCTAGTAAGTGATGTTTGAAACGGCAAGCTCATAAGCTACTTGATCACTACATCGTACGTAGATGGCGTTATATACGTTCGGTGTTATAGGTGAGATGCGTACGAAAAAGTGCCTGGAACTCGGCAAGAAGCCTCGCTTCAAAGAAATTTTTAGCAAGTGCTAGAAAGTGGTAAATGTCTATTTTACGCTCTGTTTCACCGTGTACGAAGAAAAGTTTACGTTACACGAAATTTACACTATAGTGGAAAATAAGTGCCGTGTTACGAGCAACGTGCAGGGGATATCCTGAGTGTATTGGTTATTAGTGGCATTTGCAACTATTTACGTGTTCAAGCGCTACAGAGCACTATAGGAGGGCTTTACGAGCAGCACAAGATTTTTCCCGTTGCCCTTGAATGACTGCAAGACCTACGAGACTAACTTTACGAAAATTTAGGAAAAGCTTGGCAAATCTGTGTGCAAAGTTATATTCATGTTCTTCTTGTATAGCCTTTATACAAGATTTTTTACCAAGTGCTTGAAAGCGTTAAATGAACGTTTTGTGCTACGTTTTCTTGTGTCCTAAGTGAACTTTACGTTATGGCAAGTCTAAATTTAGCGAAGGTGAGGGCACCCTAAATGTAATGTGTTTGAAAACTTTAACATTTCTGGTCTAATCAAAAAGAGCTGCACACAATATTTCTACTTCATTTCATTCTTAGTGCGACAGCTCGCAAGAACATCTTCACTGAAAATTGGATTGTTGTTTACAACTCCACACAAATGAGTGTCATTTGTGATTGCTATTGTTATCAGTCAATATTGTTATCAAGATATTGGTCAATCAAATTTCACTAGCATGATGCTTCAGTGAAGCGGTAAAGGAACTCAATAAAATCACACGCGCATGAAGGTGCAAGTAGCTTCAGTTACATAACATAATGATGTGGTTTGTTGTGATATCAATACACACACCAAAAATAATGCAACACATATGCCAGAATATGTACAAAGTGAAGCTCTCGTGAAGCAGCTGGACACAATAAAATTTAGTTCGATAAGTACAATCGCGTAACTCTTTCGTTACTGTTACGAATGTGTTCATTTTCGGTGCGTTTATGCTTTAACGCTTCGCTTCAAGACGTTGTAATCACAACGTATAGTGCCATACATAAAATAAAGCCTTATCACTGGTGTTTTGAATAGATTTGAAGCGCTAATAATGACCGATAATTTTTGGAAATATTCTGTGAAACTCCAAAGAAACCCCTCGAGGAAAACGAATTAAAGTAACCATATAGTATTTTCAGTATGAATACTGACAGTACAAAAATTCTGAAACAAAAAATATGCCACCTGGCTTCTAGTTCGCAGCTTCTGTAAGACCGATCACGCAAAAAAAATATTATTGAAACATTTGTTGGCGTCAATGCCAAACATAGTGATGACCATGCTGTGCGGTACAGTGATATCTTAGCAAACCTGAATGCGGGTCAGTACGGAAAGCATTTTTTTTTTTTGCAACATGCACCTGGTTCGTTTTTTACTACATCCTGCAGGCCCGCGAAGCAATGGTTGCCTGGTCACGGAGCGTCCAGAGCCCTCGTCATGCTTCATTGTGTTGGATCCGTTTTCTGTGCGAGCAGGCTGGTCTAGTGTGCTTGAGGAGAAGATATGGGCAATTTGTTTAAACATTATCTTAGGAACAGCGCAAAAAAAAAAACATGAACGGGGAAGAAGGCTATAGCACGAGAGCTGACAACGCCTGTCCTGTCGTCATTTTTCCGCATCGAGATTTTAGTGTAGTTCTTAAGTTGAAGGTCTTGTGTATGTGTGGAGCAGGAGCGTCCGCATGCTTTGTTCAATTCCTGTACAGTGCTGTATAGTAATGTGGAGAGTTGCACAATATTGTAAAGTAGCGAATAAGGACACGTGCAGAGGCGGTGTTCAAAATGTAAGGGGTTGTGTGTGCGAGTCGAGGTCAGGCAAGAACTTTTTTGGGAAGGGGATAATGGGAATGCAAAGTATATGCAAAGTAATGCCGCAGTGAGGCACGCGCAGTTCATACATATAAGCGTGACATCGCGCTTTTCAGCTTTGCTAGATCGTCCCTCTTACAGGGCAATTAAGACGTGGTTAACGTCCCTTTCGTCGAGGGTGCCGACAGGGCTGGCGTCGCTGTCTTGTGCCTCTCTGTAGTGATTGAGGGGGCTCTGTTGAAGATCCGTCCTCGGGCACGAGGCTCGCTTAAGGTTGCAGATCTACCAAGCGGAGGTTCTTTCGTGGGCGCCGTAGTTCCTGGCAGTCTTCAGTATTGACGATGGTCGAGTGGTTATTCATCGCCTGGTCTGAGAAAAACGGCTGGAGACCAGGCCCGTTGGTGTGTATAGTACACTGTTACCTGCTGCCCTGGCATCACCGTCCACAAGTTCCTGCTGGCATCATTGTAGTAGGTCCTCTGTCGTTGGCGTATTTCTTGAACGCAGCGCTTGACCACGTCAGACGGGATTGTCCACTGTTTTGAATGGCTGGTAGTCTTTGCACGGGGGAGTTCCTGAACGGCGATTTACATTCTTGAGCAAGAACATTACGCCCACCAAACCTTTTGCAAGTTTTTTCTTGAGCCGCACACATTCTGCCACGGTGAGCGGTATTGCTGCAATGACTACACGGTTTACTTTGTGTAGTGACTGCTTGAATTACTGCTGCACGTGCTGCTTCTGTGCGTTCACTGATTTCTTTAGGTTGCTTCTTTCTCCGTTCCTGGGCCCGGCAAATTTCCCTGATCCTATTGTATGACAGCTTCTCAGGAATAAGCCTTCCCTGCAAATTTTTGTCTCGCAGGCCCAGAATGGTTCGTCTGTGGAGCAAACGGTCTTCTAGGCCCAAGAACTGGCACTTCTCTGCAAAAATCCCGAGGTTTGTTAGCCACTGATTGAAACGCTCCACCTGCTTTTGGTTTATTGTTGCGAAACTAAACTCGTTGAACGTCCAAGTTTGTCACAGGTTTGTAGAATTCCAAATTTTTCATGCAAAATATCGACGTTGTTCCTATAGGATCCACTCTAGAATTTGAATTCGCTGTAAGCTTTCGTGCCCTCCTCTCCAACATTTGCATGTAACGTTGCTGCTTGTACTTCATTGGTCTGCTTACTTAACTGGGTAGCAGCGGACAACAATGTGAACTCACTTTTCCAAGTTTCCCATCCAAGCCATGCGTCTGCTGACGGGTCCAATGGGTTCGGCATAGGGAACAGCGCCGACGAGGCCAATATGGCGACAGTGATTCTCTACTAGCATGTGTGCGAGTCGAGGCCAGGCAATGAACAACTTCATCGTAAGAATGGAAAGGGGTATACTTATACAAAGTAGTGTCGCAGTGAGCCATGCGCAGTTCAAAAATAAAAGCGTCACGTCCCGCCTATTCAGCCTTGCTACAGGCAGATGGGGAATTTCAGTTTTAAATCTACTGCCGGCTACTGTAGCACTGCGACAATGATTCCTCGTAATAATTTGTACATGGAAGCATTCATGAAAAAAACAAGCTACTCTGGGGAAAATGAGTTGCACATGATAATATATGAACGCAATTATCAAAATGACATTGACAGTGTGTGACAGTGCCTATCATTGTTTGGAAATCGTTAAATCAGCCTTTACGTAGAATCGGAAAATTGGCAACCTGAGAGAAGCATCGATGTCTTCCCTGCTGCTGTCATGAAATAGTTGTTACTGCCGAATCGATGAAATCGCCAATTTTGCGTACTTATATTGGAGAAGTGCTACGAGCACTGAAGGCTAGCTTCGACGTTCAGGGCCCCGTGTCACGGAATATCCGGCGTCCTGCGTCCAGCGTCGACCATATTTTTCGCGAAAGTTATTTCCGAACCACGCATACCCAACCATTCTTCTATCACTAATGTAGCTCATACCTTGTCTTTCATTTTTTGCAAATGTATTCCTCGGAGTTTTGGGACTCACAGCCAACAAACAAATTTCATAGAAACACCAACCGCGCACACCTTTTTATGTTAGATTTTGCCAGACAGAAATTTTTCATGTGCGAAACAATAACAGGAGATCGGCGCACGCAAGACGCCTCGTTTCTACCAGAAAGCTCGCATTCGTGCATTACGTTCGCCACCTGTACTTCTTGATAAACGTAACGGTTACGTAAGCTGCCGTTGCCAGTAAGCATGAAATGCCTTTAGCTGCCGGTGTCGGCGATATTCAAGTGAACTTGATCCAAAAGCCAGAGCCGTTTTTCAAGAACTCAAACGAAAACATCCGGACAAGTTGCGTGAACGAAACGAGATTCCCCCAACCTGTGTACTGGGCTAGCGTGTGTACTGTGTACACACGCTAGCTACTCCTAAACAAGTTACAAAAAAATATTGCGTCCGAATTCTCCCTAATGTTTGTTCACAATATTCTGGAATGGAATTTAAATTCTGGAAAATGGAATTTGCTGCGCATCTGCAGCGCTCGGTGAATTGCTTGTGTGGCGAGGGGCCGGAAGCATCTGGAAGCGATGCTTTGCCTTCCTGGAGGAAGGAAAAAGTTAGGAGAGAGCATTACGTCACGCAGCCAGCCTTGGCAAGCCAACGCTCCCTGAAGCCAGCCATTTGCTCAGTGGTGGGCCAACTGGTGACCTCTTGCGTCGAGATCACGGATAAAGAATCGAGATTTGCTGGCACATTTTTTCACGCCTCCTTCAGGCGTTTTTCTTCTATGGGCAAGATCTCGGTCTCCCTGGAGTTTTTTGCTGCCTGTAGTGTCTCCTTCAGCCGGTTTTCTTCATCTGGCTGGACAGCGTCCGTATGGACCAGTGCACACTATGGCGCAGTGCAGTGCGCTGTGGTGTGGTGTGGTGTGCTGTTGCGAACATGGAATACACCCATTTTGAGATCGTGGCTAGTATCATCTCCAACCAGTCTGCTTTGCTGGTGGCCATTTCATGCTTACATCTACTCTCGATGATGAGAGAGCCACCAGGTTTGTTTGTTGAAGCTCCCCTAGCTGTCAACATTCTTCAAATCCGATAAGTAGCCGAAGTTCAGTCGACGTTTCAGAAACTGCATGATCTTGCAAGTTTGAAAATTTCAAGGCGTTGTTTAACAGTGCGTAGGTCAATTGGGGTCGGTGCGTTCATCAAATTGATCACTTCCTATGGCCGCGGTAACGAAAGTATTAAGTTCGTCCTACGCGGCGTATTAACTCATGCAGTCTTTGCGTTTATGCACCGCACCGTTCAGAGTGTATGACTCCTCATTCTCGGCTACTTTTCTGTTTATTTTTCTTTCCCTGTACCCTTGTGTCAAACATCAGTCCTAAAACACGTTCTTGTGACAACCTGTCCATTATTCCTCTCATTTAATGTTTTTCAATTAGGCGAATGCACATCTAAGGACATTGACATAGCCATAGCACGAGGACTAACATCAGGGCAATGCACCAGCTGCGGCGTAAATGAATGGGCATAATTTGGAGGAAACTTTGTTTCGACATAACAGTCGAGTTACAACGAGTTAGAGCCAACAGCTCCTTCAGGGTACCTCCTTCAAACGACATATGCATTTACGGCACTTAGTCGGAGCATCGGTGCTGCGTTAAAGCCGCAAATTCGTAATGAATTAGCGGTGAAATCAAACAACAGGTGCGAATTATTTTGCAACTGCAACTTCCCGGCAGAGGGCACATTGACTTCAGAAGAAGGCGGCAAAGTTAAACGGTAATGCGATTTATTACAGCTGCGTTGAAACAGTATTGGCCGAGCGAGTGTCATTCAGTCTCTTTGCACGCCCAGGTTTCTGAAAGGCAGCTGGAAGAGAGACATTGTGATCGCCTTGAGCGTGCATACCAATGCTTGTGTTTCCGCGTGCACGCGTGTTTGCATGTGCGTGCGTGGGACTCCTTACTGAGATTTGCCTGCGCGTGAGTGTGTGTATGCATGTATGAGCAAGCACACCCACGTGTATGTATGCGTGCATTTGACTGCTTGCGTGTGTACGTTTCTGTACGTGCATGCACCAGCACTGTGTGCGTTAACACCTGTGTACCTGTCAATAAGTACGTGTGCGAAGGTGCGTGTTCGCTTTTGAGCATGCATGCGTGTGAACGTGTTTGTGTGTGTCTGTGTGCGCATGCGTATCTGTGCGCGCGTAATGTGGGTGTGCATTTCATTGATTACACCTACTCTCAGGCACAGATGGATATACAAATTATTTAAACTCGTATATAAATTCACGAGACAACAACGAATGACACTGCACTTATAGTATTATCACTTTCTTATAGCATAGCTGACAAAAAATAAAGCGCCTGTGACTTTCAATATCACCGCCCTGTATTTCGTCACGATGGTACGGTCACCATCGGCATGGCTTCGCGAGGAGCTGCATAGCGGTTGACCTTCGTTGTCTTCCTTCAGCCTCAGCGCAATGTCTTCATGCTGGTGAGCACTAAATCCGCGCCATCTTTCCGTCGTGCATCCCTTATGAGACACAGCAAAGTTTCGATGACACACGTTCGCTCCTGTATAGGCAATAAAACTTTATACTGCTTGTCTTCGAAAAAAAAGAACTCACAATGAATTAAAACAAAAGTGAGCTGGTCGCTAGAAACCTCCTCACGCAGCCATGCCATCGATGACAATGGCAACATCGCATAAGGGTAGGCGTGGTGAGGTTGACGTTATTGGCGTTCTTTTTCACCTCAATTACGCTTTCAGAGAACATTTACATGCAATATATTTGTTAGCATAGTTTTTGCAGGAACTTGTTAATGAATTCTTTTTTCCGCTCAGCTAGATAACGTCAAGGACGTGCTGCTAACCACTAATTTGCTTTAGCCACCTAAGATCAAATAATATAAAGTTGTTTAACCTAGCTTCCGCAATTGAGCTCAAAACTGCCCAGCGTACTGCGTATAGAGAAGTTACAAATCTGAGCTTCCAAAAACGACAATCATGTCCTCAATATTTACATTTAAGTTACACCACACAAGGTGTACGAGAACATTGTTGATTGATTAATTTCTGACGCCATCTGGAATAAAAAACTGCTGCCTGTAAATTATGAACTGGCTTCAGCAAGGAAAAGAAAGTAGATGTTCTCGTGGCTTTAAGTTCTGTCCGCTGAAGCTAAAAGAAAACAAACTGTATTCTATTTAAAATCCTTAAACAAAACATACAAAATTATACTTCGTCTATGCTACGCCGGAATTGATTTTGTACTAAAATGGCCACCACCTTCGGAAACTGTGATGAAAAATGAGACAATGGCGTGAATTTTCCCTCGTTACGGGGCACATTCGAAAAAGGCTACGCTCGAGCTACAAGAGCAGTAATTAGCGTCAGGAACAGTCAAGGACAAGAAGAAATCGAAGACTGAATGTGACGCAAAACATGCATGTAAGGAGAGATCGGGAAACTGGAAATCCCGATGGGTCGAGAGCACAGAATAAATGTATGCTATTTATACGGAATAAATTTATACGGAATAAATCTCAACACAAGTAAACCACGGGACAGATCAAGAGCGAAACGTACAGCTGAAATTGTGAATGAGAGCTTGCTAAATTGATATCACGGCAAAGAGGAGCACCAGCGGTTTTGTCACTGGTCCTTTGCTTCAAGTCTTTTTAAGAACCATATCTTTGTGGATTCCTGCATATTTATGCTTATCTCACAATGCCAATGTCGACACCCGCGTTAGCGGTATCAGGTAATTAGAATAGGAACATTTCATTGTGGTGAAAAAGGAAAAAGACAGGAAGATACATAATTGCACACAAGCACGCGAATGCTAGACAGGAAGGAAAGCAATCAGAACACTTCACGTTACGCAAAACCATTGATTAGAGAGGTCAGCTTAGGCTAGAATCCAAGGTGCAACCTAACTTGACTCTGGGTTTAGCTTTCTGTTTCTTTCATTTCTGCCTATTTAACCTACTCTCATTTCTTCCTCTTTACTATGTACCCGATGGACAACATGAATATCACTGCTAGTGTCTTCTACCTTCAGGCACGTAGCTATTGTTTGAATTGTTTTACGAAGGTACTGTTTCTATGCTGCAGGCACATCTTTCAGTTGAATGTTATTCTTTCTTCCATATTGCATAAGTTCTATCAATTGCTTATTAACTTACTTCAGTACTCTATTCGATTTCTGGTTTTCCTGTTGAAGGTCCTGGGTATGGGTTTCTACTTAATTTACTTCAAAGCGATGGGCCTTTAATTCAGATTTAAACTCTTCAAAGTTGCTTATTGTAGCATAGCCATGGCGTGCTCGCAATAACGCCAGACCAGTGAAGCCTCAGCGTAGTCAGTAGAACAAAATGAACCTTTATTCAAAGGTGTAGAGTGTATTTATAAGTAGCCGAGTGGCAGGAAGATAGAAAGGAGCACGTGTTAGTAGAGATAGTCCGAACCCGAAGGATCGCCAGATGAGGCGATAAAAGGTGCGCGCACTTCGAAAATGCGTTAAGTTGCAACATTCCTTCCTCCTCAGAAATGAAAGCGTTGCACTGGCTTGCGTTCTCTCGTTGAGCGTCTCAGAGTTTGTTGGGCGACACCTGTATGCAACGGGGCCACTGGAATATCTGGTGCCGCAAAGTCTGGAGAACGGGTGCCATTTGGAATGCGCCGAGCGGTTATGCCTTCATCCGGATTCACCGTTTCTGGATGCTGTAGTTGTGTTGCTTGGTCCGGCTCACTGCGATGTGTGGTGGTTGTAGTTACTGTCGGTTTGACGCCTGGTACTTCCTGTCGAGGGCGGACCTGGTCCACGTGCCGCTGGATGACTCCGTCTGATGTTTCCACGGTCACCATTCTCGCTCCCGACGTCGCCTTCACATGACCGGGCGTCCACTTGCTCCCCACACCGTAATTGCGGGTATACACTTCACTTGCAGGTAGCGGCAGCCAGTCATCTTGGTCCTCTTTTGGCCCTGCAAGTGCTGGAGGAAAGCATGTGTCCAAGCGTGAGCGTATTTGATAGCCCAAAAGGAGCTCTGCTGGGGATTTACCCGATTTTCGCGGAGTCCTCCGGTAGTTAAATAGCAACCGTACTAGGTTCTCTTCCAGTTTTCCTTTCGTCATTTTTCGAAGACCATCTTTTATCGTTCGCACTGCCCTTTCCGCCGCACCATTAGACTGGGGATGGTATGGAGCGCATCGAAGGTGCACAATGTTGTTGTTTGCCACGAACAACGCGAAGTCTTGACTGGCAAATGGGGTCCCGTTGTCAGAAACGATCGTGCGCGGTATTCCAAACCTGCTGAAAATGCCACGCAGACAGTCAATGGTAGTCTGCGTTGAGGCATGTGACAAAGGTATTGCTTCGAGCCATTTGGTGTGTGCGTCGACTACTACGAGTATCATTTTTCCGCAGATCGGACCCGCGTAGTCAATGTGAATACGGGACCACCTTTCGCCTGTTTCAGGCCAGTTAACGACGGGAGCTGCAGTTGGCATCGGCAGATTTTGCACACAGTACTGGCATTGTGCAGACACGTCTTCAATATTTTTGTCGAGGCCTGGCCACCAGAACAAAGAACGAGCGACAGATTTCATTGCCGGTGAACCCTGGTGCGTTTCATGTAGAAGATGCAGCACTCGCTCCCTAGCTTCGGTCGGTATTATGACCCTATTACCCCAGTACACCAGTTCATGTGCTACGGATAATTCGAGCTTGCGGTCAAAAAACGGCAGTACGGCCCGGGCCATTCCGTTTGCGTTTCTGGGCCACCCATGTAATATGTACCGTTTGACCTCGACCAGGACAGGGTCAAAAGCCGTTAATGCTTTCAGCTCACGCGTTGTTATGGTGCCATTGTTCAGCTGGTTTAGCGACAGCACATATTCGGGCGGCTCACCGTCATCGTCAGATTCCGAAGATCTTTGCGGAAGTCGGCTGAGGGCGTCAGCGTTCAGCATCTGTCGTCCTGGTGCATACTGTAGCCGGTAGCGGTAGGCCCCCAGGTGGAGTGCCCAACGTTGTATCCGTGCGGCGGCCATTGTGGGCGTCTGCTTGTCCGATTTCAGCAGGCCCAACAATGGCTGGTGGTCAGTCACCAAGGTAAATTCCCGACCTAGAAGGTAGTCGCGGAATTTCGTGACGCCGAATACCAGTGCCAGTGCCTCTCGCTCGAGCTGCGAATAGTTGCGCTCCGCCTGCGTTAATGTTCGCGAGCGGAACCCAATGGGCCTGTGAACGTTACCGGTCGTGTGAAACAAGACAGCTCCCACACCGTACGGAGACGCGTCACACTCAAGTTTAAGTTCCTTCGAAGGGTCGAAATGAACTAGAACCTTGGCTGTTTTAAGGCTTTGCTTGGCAAGATCAAACGCGTGCTCTTGCGGCTGTTTCCATTGCCACCGTGCGTTCTTTTCAAGCAGTTGATACAATGGGCCAAGTGTGGTTGACATGTTCGGCAGAAACCGCGCGTAAAAAGTAATCATACCCAAGAATGAACGAAGCTCACTGACATTACAGGGGCTCGGTGCCTTCATGATAGCGTCAAGGTTTTTTTCTGTCGGATGAAGCCCATCACGATCGATCCGATGGCCTAGATAAGTTACTGCTGGGCTGCGCAAGTTGCATTTATCGAACCTTAGCTTTACACCGCGCTCTCGGAAGCGCTGTAAGACGTTTTTCAGCCTTTCGCCGCCGTCACTCGCTTTTTCGGAAATGAGCACATCGTCAAGATAAGCCTGTGCTCCTGGAAGGCCAGCCAATACCTCATCCATTTTCCTTTGGAATATTGCGGGCGCTGAGGCTATACCGAAAGGAAGTCGATTGTAGCAAAATAGCCCTTTTGGCGTATTCTTCGCGTTATCGTTTAGCGCCACTTGATTGTATGCATCCCGTAAATCCAAAGTGCTGAAATAGTCCCCATCGTGTAATCGGGCAAACATATCCTCAATGATTGGCAATGGGTATTGCTCAGTTGCACACGCTGGATTTACTGTGGCCTTGAAATCGCCGCAGATTCTTACTGCGCCGTCTTTCTTAAGCACTACGACTATGGGCGTTGCCCATTCAGAGTGTGCCACCGGCGACAGCACGCCCACAGAAACTAAACGGTCTAGCTCGAGTGACACTCGCTCGCGTAGCGCGTATGGAATGGGTCTGGCCTTGCAGAACTTGGGTACGGCGCCTTCCTTCATGTGCAGGCTGGCTGGAGGACCCTTGATTAGCCCCAGTTCCTCGGAGAACACGTCGTTGTAGTCATTGAATATGCTGTTCACGCTGGATTCGCTCGAGTCATTTGTTGCCGCCGAGTTCTCTACAAAACTAACCACTGGAGCACCTGCGCTGTTCAGCCGCTGGATTAAATCGCGACCGCAGAGGCTTGGTCCCGCACAGTCCAAGACTGTCAGCGCACACTCCACTGTCACCCCTTTATGACAAACCTGGAGCGCAAGCTCCCCAAGTACTGGAAGGCGTCCTGTGTAGCAAGATAAATTGAGACTGGACGGTTTCAGTTTCGGCCATTGGTCACGGTGCTTATAATATAGTTCACGCGGGATGACACAAACGGGCGACCCGGTATCAACTTCCATGCTCAGCTGCACACCGCACCAATCAAACGTTCGGCGGATCGGCGGTTCCAGACAGCTTTTTCGTTGGGATACCAAAGTCCAAATGTGGGTGGCTTCGCATTCCTTGTCGGCTGAGGCTTCCGTCCCCAAGAGGGTGTTAGTTTGGGCTGTCCTTGCCGTGCCTTGTTCTCTAGCCCCGCGACTTCGACATTTCCTTGCAAGGTGACCACGTCGTCCACAGCGGTAACAGCGAGCGTTAGACCAGGAGCAACACGCGTCATTATGTTTTGTACTACCGCACCTTGCGCATTCTTGACGTGTGGCAGCCCTCCTCTCATCCACTAGAGTTTCTTTCCGATACGCCTGTACTTTTAACACGGGTGTCGTTGCCGGTCCGATCATCTCTTTTACATCACTATCCGCAGCCTCAGCTGCAAGGGCCATCGCTTCAGCGTCTTGTAGCGTTAATTCTCGCTGTGCCAGTAGCTGCTTCTGCAGGGCACCTGACCGTATTCCACAAACAATGCGATCTCGAATCATGCGATCCAAAGCACTGCCAAAATTGCAATTGTCAGCTATTCGGCGAATGTCTACCAGGAATTCATTAACAGGCTCGCCCTCCGCTTGACAACGACTGAAGAACTTGTAGCTTTCGGTGATTTCGTGTCTTTTGGGACTGTAGTGCTCACTCAAAACTTCGACGACTTCTTCATACGTCAATGCATTTGGCTTGCGTGGAGCCACCTTCCCTGCCAGCACTTGGATCGTATGCGTATTTAACGCAGCAACAAGCAATGCTCTTTTCTTAGTCGAGTCTTCAATCGCATTCGCTTCGAAGTATGCTTCTACTTTAATAAGGTACGGCTTCCACTTATCTTTGCCTTCTTCGAAGTCGGGAAGTTGGTGAGCCATGATGACCTTGGTTTCTCGGTTCTGCGTGGGTTCCGGTTCAGCGTCGACTTTCACTGCATGGGCGATGTCCATCTTCGTCGCCACTGTAGCATAGCCATGGCGTGCTCGCAATAACGCCAGACCAGTGAAGCCTCAGCGTAGTCAGTAGAACAAAATGAACCTTTATTCAAAGGTGTAGAGTGTATTTATAAGTAGCCGAGTGGCAGGAAGATAGAAAGGAGCACGTGTTAGTAGAGATAGTCCGAACCCGAAGGATCGCCAGATGAGGCGATAAAAGGTGCGCGCACTTCGAAAATGCGTTAAGTTGCAACACTTATGAATCCCATCAACGCTCTTAAACATGTCAACTCTGCTTTCACCGCCAAGTTCGACGAGTGAAGAGCCTTTATTTCACTCTTTAGATCCTATACTACTCTTGTGAACTTCGTAGTCATTTCAATTATTAAGGCGAAAGCCTTTCTACCTCACGGTGAAGTTTGTGTCAGCAGACCTGACTGCCGAAGCGTCCGCCGAAGCATCATCACGGCATATGAAGACAGATTAAAGACAGATTAACCAATGAAAAATAATTGATAGTGACAGTTAGTGTATGGTAACGTTATAATAGAGATTGGTGACATAATGACTGCTTATGACTAATAATGACTACTAATGACTCCGAAAAAACCACTATGTCTAACGACGGCTTGTAATGACTACTTACGACGGCGAAATGACCAGTATGTCTAACAACGGCTTGTAATGACCACAATTAAAATCAAATGACTAAAAATGCTTACTACTGATCAGTAATTACTAATAATGACTGAAATGACTTGTAATGACTAGTAATGACTATGAAATGACCAATATTTCTAACGACAACTTGTAACGACTACAATTGATTAGAAATGACTAAAGATGCTTGGTAATGACCAGTAATGACTAATAATGACTGAAAGTACTTGTAATGACTACCAATGACTACGAAATGACCAATATGTCTAACGACAATTTGTAACGACTACAATTGATAAGAAATGACTAAAAATGCTTCGTAGTGACCAGCAATGACTAATAATAGCTAAAATGACTTGTAATGACTAGTGATGACTATGATATAACCATCATGTCTAACGGCCGCTTGTAATGACCACAATCGATTACAGATGACTAAAATGCTTAGTAGTGAGCAGTAATGACTAAAGGAAAGCCGAGAAAAATAAGAGGCAAAGAGAAAGAGGCTAATAATGAGAGGAGGAAGAGTAGGCTTTCGCCATTCACCTCCTAAGAGAAATCTTAAAAGACCCTGTGATTTTAATTTTACAACTTCCTTCATGTTACTTCGCGCCTTTTCTCTCAGTATTCTTGTCAACTCTGTCAGTGCATCGGTGTTATATGGTGCTCCATGGTAAAACAGTAGCAGAAAAAACACTATTGCAATGCAATACGAAGGAAAGTGTGTCATTGAGCAGACCAGCAGCCGCAACGAGCAAGCAATGAGCTCACAAATGCTACACATGCGAGAAATAGATTGCCCACCTGCAGCAATACAAGGAAGTGTGAGCGCATATGTGAAGCGCATGGCAGCTGGAACTGCTCTGAGAGGCTAGCTTGTATCCTATGTGAATGTTTTCATTCACTCAGTACGAGTGGGCTACCCAGTTCCACGCTAGGGCATTGGTGCTTAAGCGGACTGGATACTCAATTTTGTAAATATGTGAGATGTTATCTGAATAAACAAGAAATAATTAATAATAAGGAGGCTTACAATCCGCACGCTGTAACAACCTGCTATCGGTGTAACGAAGAGCTCGTTCCGAAAAAAGTTGGGGACGAATTCACTCTGTGAAGGTGGAATGCCAGCTAAGCTGTCAATGTGCTCCCAAATTCGCCCCCAGCCCATGGTATGAACATGGTTGGACAGCAAAGCCAAACAAGTGCACCAAACAAAACACGACTGACCGGGGCGCAGTTCAAAGGAATACACAAAACAAAATACGTTTGTTTGTAATTTGCGATTGAGCATACTTATTAGTTAATTAGCTTAATGAAATTTGGAAGAACTAGAGCTTTATACTAGCAAAGGGTCATGGGGCTATCCGTTTGCCTCCCGTAGAAGCCCATGTATTGAGAGCAGACAGCAGTTCCACAACTTTCGCAACTTCCCTTTGAAGAACCTAATTATGAAATGTAAATGAAACCTGGCGTAATTGTAGATTCGTTTTAGCGGCGAATTGTCACATAATTTTGGAGGGATAGTTTGGATAAAACAAGATGAAGGATAGGTACGCAGTCACATTCTCGTATCACCTCTGTTATGAAGCGCCGAAGCATTTCTATGCCTACCGAACGCGAAATTTGTCCGGCAGGTAAGACAATGAATGGCTCATAGCCCCGTAAGCGAGGAATATATATATATATATATATATATATATATATATATATATATATATACATAATACATCTGAGAGTGTCCTGATATTTAAAATAGTACCTGTTGATAACCAATCTACTAACAGCGCCTATAGAAGTGATGAGACCCTTAAGATTTTGCATAGAATGGAGGATTTCGCATCCGATCCGGAAGCTGAGTTTGTACAAACGCAGATTTGTTGACGGACACCTAAAATCCACGGAACGCTAGCCATAAACAGCTTCAATGTAAAACTACGCTGTTTTGCCCGAAAAGTGACGGGCTCACATTTAATGCAAGATTCAGCGTAGCGCTTGAGCTTCTAGGGTAGTTAGTGTTCTAGCAATACGCGGGATTGACATGGTAGTGCGCAGCAGTCGAGACAACTGCAGTGGCGCAGCAGGAACAGCAACCTCGAAGCCACCAGAAGCATCGTAACGCCAGCCTAAAAGTGGCCTGAACTGATGTCATCGTGCATGGCTTGAATGATCATACGTCTCAATGTATGCGGAACCACGCGGACAAGTGGACCGCCATCATCAGAATAATTCATCTGATACAATAAACCGTCCACAATAATGAAAGGTGAGCGCCGTGCTGATAACCTAGTGGGGTCAAGAAAAGGTCTAATGGAAGGGTCATGCTGCTGCTAACGCTTGAAGGCGGTGGCATCAGGAAACTGTTCGGAGATGGTAAGGAGGTATTCATCTAAGTCATCGTTCGTACCTTGCGTGCTTGCTGACGGAAGGCGAGACAAAGAGTCCGGATTGGTGTGAATGCGACCACTCTTATATTTGTTAGAAAAGTCGCATTCTTTAAGCCGTAATGACCACCGAGCTAATCGGCTAGATGGATAGTGAAGTGGCGGCCGTACACGTATGGTCGAAGCTTGTGGGTGGCGAAGACCACCACGAGGCATTCCGATTCGGTTACGGTATAATTTCGCTCAGCTTCGTTAAGAGTACGGCTTGCGGAGGCCATGACTTGTAGTCCGCCATGTATCTGTACCAGTACAGTTCCGACGCCCAGACCACTAGCATCCGTGTGAAGCTCAGTTGGGGCCTCGGGATGAAAGCGACGCAATATAGAGCTGAGCTGAGTGGAAATTTCAGTTCACACAATGCAGACTCACACTCAGTAGTCCATGTGTGTACATAAATTTTGCGGCGGCACCAATGGCTTTAACAAGACTCAATGCGGCTCTTTAATTGCTATCACATTAACCAATCGCAAGCAACCTTAAATAAACCTCGCCCTTGGCCGGCTGAATTTCTCGCTGTGCGCGAGGCGCTTTTATTTACTCATTTGGACTCACAGAAGAGGAAAAAATTATTCCGGTGGCACCCATCTCACGAAGAATGCCGGCAATAACTGTGATTTGCATTGAATCCACGTAGCGAAACATTGCATCGCCACGTCCGAAACGCGTCGTGTACGAGGTGTGTATGCAGCTGGCATCTTCTCTCGCGCATCTCCTTAGGCAAGAGTTGCGAAGTGGCAACTACTCCGAAGATTGGAGCGATTGCAGAATCATTCCCATTTTTTTTTCTAACACCCGGAATGAAATTATAATGGAACGATGGCCCCTGCCTGACAGGTGGAGTTGGAATGGAATGGGAAACCATGATGCCGGAATGGAAATGGAATAGAATTGGGGCGCCTAGTCATGAAGGCTAAATGATGACTTTAAGCATCTTGCCATTTAGACCGAACTTGAATTGGCCAGTATACTTTCTCCTGCCAGTTCTTTCAGCATCCATCTATATGTTCCTACTTCCGTAGCGGTAATAAATAATCAACATGCTATTCTGCATGCATATGCTACACTTCTCAAGAGCCGGAAGACCTATCTGTGCTACATGATTGAAGCTAGTTTCAAGAGAAAACCTTGTAGTTGTCGAGAATCATCTGATTTAGCGAAAGAACGCGTGTACCACTACACAAGGGTGGAAGCCTAGAATGATGTCGTCATAAATTCTGCTACCCTAGACGAGTTTACGGTAATTTGTAACGCGCACTATGTTTCTTTTTTTTTGCACGCTGTTGAGTATCCAGCATGTGCGACAACAGGAGGTCAGAGAGATGTTCTAAAAAAAATTTCCGAGTAATGTTCCAATAAGTGTGAAAAAAATATGTCGTGCAACACATATCATGATCATCATTCCTTGGACCCTTAAAGACCCTTTATAGGGTATTACATAAGAGGGGGGAGTCATCATACACGTGCACAAGTCAAAGATGTTACAGCAATAATGAATTGAAATAACGCAGTTTAAGTAATACAGCGAAATAAAATACGAGTACAGGCGACTTCAAATGCAGCAACAATTAGAATGCGAAGAGAAGTTTATACAATTATAATTTCCAAAATGTGAAAGCAGCCGCTCTTTAAATTCTTCAGCATCACGCTCCATGGCGATTGCATCTAGGAGTTCAATCCATCCCTGGATTGCTGTGGGTAAAAATTATTTATTGCAGGCCGAAGTTGATCCATACAGGCGCTATGAACTGAGTGAATTGAACAGGCGTCGGGGCGAACGTGCTGGCGGTAGAAGTGACTGGTGCAGATGTTGAAAATGGTAGTACAACTTGCGTAGTACGCATAGACGTCATATCTTGCGTCGATAGACTAATGCGGGTAAATTGAGCGATGACTTAATACTGCTGATACTAGTTTTTTGCAGTCATATTTTGAGGATATGAATCAAGCAGCATGGTTCTGGACAGGTTCTATTGCAATGATTAGATATGTTTGATGTAAACCCCAAATTGTGGAAGCGTATTCAAGTTTTCTTAGAACAAAAGTTTAGTATGCCGGTTTACGGACGGAAGGGGGTGACAACGATAATGTTCTTCTGAAGAAGCCTAGTGTTTTAGAGCTGTCCGTGATCAGTTTCGTGATATATTCCGACCAGTTTAGATTGCTAGCGATTAGGATACCCAGGTAGCGATACGTTTGTTCATGCGAGATGTTGACTGTGTGTAATGAGTACGCATGGGTGATATTAGCGTACCTGCGGGACATTTAAATGAATTTGCATATGATATCAAAGCCTTTAGCTTTTTATGTTAGTCTCCCCCCCCTCCCCCCAAAGTGAAAAAATAAATCGAACTGGCTGGGCGACATGCATTACGGTGAAATATTGTGTTGTAGTTAGCATTACTTCTATAAAAACAGTTCCGGAAGAATCAAAGGTCTTCTTGATAGAACTTGACAAAAGGGGGTACCAGCGAAACACAAAGGACGCGTTCACAAGGAAAAGGCGTTAGACACGGGCGGACGCTCGACTTTCAACTGTACTTTACTGAAATGTGCATAGATAACACCTCGAAAATACATTACCGTGCGAAAACAGCCGACGCATGCGCAACTTCTACTCCTCCCAAGACCCGTGCATCAATGTTAGTTATTTATTATTGATCTTCTACCTACCCGATAGGTAAGCACGTTCCTTGTTTGTTAAACACTAAGAAGTATCACTGACCCCTTTCTCATTTCCAATGTGAAAAGCTTCTAAAATTTCGCGTTCGTGTCTCGTCTTGCCCTTGCCTAAAATAGTCATACTACCGAACAACGGCACACTTCTTTTGCATCTATCGCAGTCGCGGTAATGAACCACCATATTGCTTCCTTGGTCCCCGCTTAAGCATTAACACGCCTACTTGTCTGGCCTGTAAAAACTTTACTACAAGCCAACGTAATGCGGTAAACAACACCAATGTTGCACTTGATGAAGGGTGTCACATGCCTAACCTTACAGGCCCCTCTATTCATCGCCTCGTTTCCTATACTCGCGCACAAGCTAGCCAGTTTGCAAGGTGCAGAAAACACAACGCTTACACCTTGCCTTCCCGCCACCTTCTTAATGCTGTGGGGGATTTTTTAAATGTATGGTATTACTTCTAGTTGCTTTCTTCGCTCTGATGTCGGTGACTTCCGGCCTGCATGACCCTTTGGTTTCCGCAAACCGGCTTGAACAGCCCTAATGACTGAGAGAAGGAGACCTGTTGCAAGCAGCCTTTCAACCTGCTGTTTGAGGCTATGCGCCATGCGGTGGCAGCAGCTCTTCTGCACTGCGTTCAGAAGGCGTCCAACTGCTACACCACTCTTGACCAGTTTAGACTGATTAGAATCATACGGAATTACCGCTTCTTTAGTCCGGGGTTAAAACATCCAGCAGACATGGTCATTGTCATGAAAGCTTAGTTGTAAGTCGAGAAATCTAATTCCTTTGTTATCCGGCAGTTCGTAGGTGAAATTTAATATTTAAACCTACGAACTTACATTTTCTTTATCTTTTTAAGGCTTTCACCAGGGGACATAGTAGATAGTATAGCACAGAGTATTTTATCTGGTTTTAAGGAATGCTCTCGCGGTTTAAATTTCGCCAAAGAACTGCCGGATAACAAAGGAATTCGATTCCTCGACATACAACTAACCTTTCATGACAATGACAATGTCTGCTGGATGTTTTCACCCCGGACTAAAAAAACGCTAATGCCGTATGGTTCTAATCAGTCTAAATTAGCCAAGAAGGGTGTAGCGGTTGGACGCCTTCTGGACGCAGTGCCGAAGAGCTGCTGCCACCGAATGGCGTATAGCCTCAAACAGCAGGTTTAAAGGCTGCTTGCAGCAGGTTTCCCTCCCTCAGCCATTATAAGGCTGTTGCTGAAGCCGGTTTGCGGAAAGCAAAGGGTCTAGCAGGCCAGAAGTCACCGACATCGAAGCGAAGAAAGCAACTAGAAGTAATACCATACATTCGTAAAATCTCCCACAGCATTAAGAATTTGGCGGGAAGGCAAGGTGTAAGCGATGTGTTTTCTGCAGCTTGCAAACTGGCTAGCTTATGCGCGAGGATTAAAACGAGGCGACGAAGACAGGGGCCTGTAAAGTTAAGCACGTGACACCCTTCATCAAGTGCAACATTGGTGTTGTTTACCACATTCCGTTGGCTTGTAGTAAAGTCTATACAGGTCAGACAGGTGGGTGTGTTATTGCTTTAGCGGGGACCAGGGAAGCAATATGGTGGTTCATTACCGCGACTGCGATAAATGCAAAAGAAGTGTGCCGTTGTTCGGTCGCATGACTATTTTAGGGACGGGCAAGACGAGACACGAACGCGAAATCTTAGAAGCTTTTCACATTGGAAATGAGAAATGTGTCAGTGATACTTCTTAGTGTTTAACAAACAAGGAACATGCTTACCTATCGGGTAAGTAAAATATGATTAATAAAAAACCAACATCGATGCACGGGTCATGGGGGGAGTTGAAGATCCGCATGCGTCGGAGGTTATGTGCGGCAATGTAAATTTCAATAATGTACAGTTGAAAGACCAGCGTCCGTCCACGTCTAACGCATTTTTCTTGTGAGCGCGTCCTTTGTGTTTCGCTGCTACCCCCGTTTTTCAAGTTCATCAAGCACAAACTGGCCCAAGAGCTTGCGCTAATGCACTTCTTGGTAGAGGTACTTTATTTCTAAGGCAGGTCGTTCTTGTATCCTAGCGTGCTATGTAATCGTGAACAGTCCATCACGTGTGCAGCCAAAAAGAAGCTAACCTTAGCGGACGAGAGCACATATCTGTAGGTTAGTAGTGAAGAAAACCCGCACACCAAGAACACGGCAGGGCCCAATGTAATCTCGAATGCCTTAATCACTAGAAACCCTCTTTTTAATCATTATGTATTGGGGACGGGCTTAGGAAAAGGTTACCGCATGACCGGGTCTCATATACGGCGTGATAACTTTTTAAGTTTTAGATAATTCTTATAACTCCCCTATGGCAGATAGCATATTTCTTCTCCTTGAGCTGGATTATTCGAAGGGGTTGACATTATTTGCACGAGTAATTGAAATAAATATTTGACTAATTAACGCAAGTTCAATAATTACTTCTTAGCTAAGCGTTTGACGGCACAAATTGCATTTGATGGATTGTAGCCAGTAAGCTTGCAAGACGTATCCACTGATAGTAGCTGATCCCATGGTTAATATACAGTTGTAAGCCATACCAGTTTAGCACGACGAAATGGCGTTGTAAATGCACTTAGCCCCATTGCTAGGCATTTGTAGCACATTATGTCAAAATAAATCGCCAAAACCTAATTTCACCTTGAACTCTCATGAATTTAATTTGAAGTAGCGAGAGACAGAAATCGAGTTTATTAATTTAAAAAAACGAAATGAAAGTTATTTTGCGAGTAAATTTTAACACCCCTTGCCTGTTTATTGGTGAAACTCTCTCAAATATTTACTACGCTTACATGTGGCATAGTAGTATTTCTCAAAGGCGACGAAGAAAAAGTAGGTTTTTCTTTGGTTTCCAAAAAAATGTTATTTGAATTATTGTTTTCTGTAAAGAAAATATTGGTCATATGGTCAACTGTTCATACGAAATTTAACCTGACACGCGAAGCAATAGACTGTGATGTGTGCAACTGTGGGCCATGGTGAATCCTTTAAAATAAAATATTGGCAACATTGCTGCAATTATTGGACGGACGAATTTTATTCTCTTTACTTTTTCGCGCTTCACACGTGTTTAGTGTGGCAGTCCGCATTTGATATCACAACGATTGGCCACTTGTATGAGAAGGAAGAAATAAAATGGAGTGAACGGAATCGCTGTGTTACCGGAACTCATATATCTCATGTACAATTACGTAGCAGCTACACATAACGACAGTTTGTATTAGTGGCAATTGTCATGCTATTTAGTTCCAGAAAATTATAAAAAATTCTAGAGGTGCAAGTTTATATCTCGTACCAATAACAGCACAGGACTCATTACAGAAGTTCGAGCATCTGCTGTGATCGAATGGCGTAAAGAACAGAAACTTTCGCGATATCTATTGCCTTGTGGTTTGTTGTTGGCGAAAAAAATAAAAGAAAAGAAACGTAAGAAAAAAAAAAGAAGGAATGTGCAGCCGCTAAACTCGCTGAACCTGGCAACGTGCTTGTTGCGATTGGGTTAACAGGGCCGCTAAATACATACAAAGCTCACAAGCCCTCAAGCCATACCAGCGACAATAACCGACGATAAGGGCACAGCAAACAACCTACCTTGAAGCGCTTCCTTCAGAAACCGCAAAAACGATTGTCACCTCTCGACTTCCTTCAACGCGTCATTGGATCTGTTTATAGCAGGGTGGCAGCCGGAAATAGGCCGCGGCCGGAAGCAGACGCGTCGGTGCAATCGTTTTTATTTTTTTTCTGAAGACCACCATCTGGAAGGAAATAGGTCTGATATACAAGCATTAATACACAGGTCTAAAGAACAAGTAAGGCAAGACGAGAAAAATCACTAAGTGGCCATGCGTCAAACAAACAAAAAAAGAATGCAGCTCTTTTTCTACTCTCTTTATTGTCATAAGCTCTTACCTTGGTATGACATCTCTTTCCGGAAAACGCGCTTCCGTGTTGGTTTCGCTCTTTTCGATCCATAACTCCCCTGCCACGTGCGATGATTCTTTAGCTTATGCGTTGTTCCCCTTCGCAATCTACATAGCGATTCCCAGCAAGTCTTCACTTCCGCACGCGCGCCGCCTTCGTTGTACCACACGTGAACGACTGCAAACGGACGAGAAATCATGTTTATCTGATCGTCAACGTTAGCAACAATTAAACGTAAGCTATGTTTGTTTGCTCCCTCGACTGTATAATTAAAAAGTAAAACAGGTTTTGCGTGCCAGAAGCACAATTTGAATACGAAGGGCATCGTAGTTCAGGACTCCGGCTTACTTGACCAGCTGGGGCAATTTGACGGCCATCCGATGGACGGTAAACAAACGTTTTTGCATTTCGTCCCCATAGGAACGCGACTACCGTTTTTGGAGCCAAACACATCACCCCTCGCTTAGCAGCGCAACGTTGTAGCCACTAGGCGGCCACGGCGAGTGTCTACAAAAGAATGTTTGCTGCTGCTCAAGCCACCTGCTATTTGAGTCATCGGTTCTACTTCTGAAACGTACGCAAGGAGTATGCGTGATCCCGCCGTAACTGTATCTGGAATAATTTAGACAAGCCAGGGCGTCTCGATGTTCACAGAAATCTCACCAAACGAACGCATCACGCTCTGGCCTGATCTGAAAGTAGCCGGTGTCTGTAACCAAGCGCGCTACCCCAGACTTAGTACCATATACGTTCGCGAATGTAGCCACGACGTGCGTGGGGCATGCGAATGAGAATGAAATGAGATTAGGAGAAGATTGATGAGAGTTGCTACAAAAGTTTATTGAATAGGAACTGGTGTATCTTATCAGGTCTTATCTTGTACATTAGTAGCGCATAATGGCTTTGAGGAAAGCTTGGCGAGCACATCTTTGTTCTGACCGTGATTACGATTTTCGCAGGTGGCCGATCGCTCCCCTAAATTAAAGAGGGGGAATTGTCTACAAGGTCTACGCATCATAGACATCTAGAATGCTCACACAAGTGGAAAGTGCTTGGACATCGTTCATGGTAAGCAAGTCACCCATGACACCGACGCAAAGTCAGTCGCTAGCTATTTTTGTGACCATGAAACCAAGCTTAAATTCATCCGCAATGATGCCACAAACCTATATATTCAATGAATAGTTGCGTAATAATTTTTGTCACTTGTATATACGAATGCTACAGAAAGTGTTATTCAAGTGCAGAAGCATTTCCGACCACTGTGCCAGTATGCTCTCGTCTGTATATATGCGATTTGGTTGTTGACATTGGCGCTACCCTGCGCCATCTTTAACTATTGGTTTTGCAGAGTATGCCAGTTTTTTCTTACATAATGGGTGATTTTTGAGGATGTATATTTAGGCCTAATTCAGCACTATCTTCAGTAACAAATAATAGTTTACTTGAAATAGGTTTAGGTAGCCTGGTTATGTAAGCGCAATAAAATACGCATGCAGGGTTACGCAGTAAAGTTAGCGGTGTAGAAGACTGCGCAGAATTCACCCGTAAAGACATAACAAAAGAAAAAGTGGAATTAAAAGGAAAAAAAGGACAGCGGACTTCAGCAATTGTTTCGGATCTGATCTCATTGACTGCGACACATAAATTATTCCCTAGTGAGCACGAGAATTGTACTAGATTTTTTGGTTTCGTTGCCTGAGTCATTCTCAAGTAATCATGTTGACCCAACACAGAGAACTGGGCAATAGCCAATCGTTTATAGGCTAGTTCATAGGGAAGGAAGGCTGCTCTTGTAATGAAACGCAATGTTTCAAATAAGAAATAAAATATATCTTCTTGATATATTTTAAAAGTAATTAAAATTATTTAATAGCACAGCCTAAATAGTTGTCCCGGTAGAAGTCCCTGTGTACTACAGCATTGCTCGCTCTGGCATCAGAAACACATGCAGAGGTGCCACTGCTGTCGTGTCCGTGTGAAGCGCAGAACCTTGCACCTAGTTCTGCCCCCCCCCCCCCTATATTTGTACGATAGCTCAGCGGTACGCACACTGGACTCCAAAATGTGCATTGCTTCACAAGTATGAATTGAAATTCAGGATTAGGTTGGCTCACACTTTTTTTTCTTTGCGATGTACGCAATTTCCATTCTTTGTGACGTAGTAGTGCACGTTGTGAAATCCGAACTACGTGCACAGACTTTACCACTGAGACTTTCGATGTCTAAGTAGGCTATATTCATTTAGTTAAAATGCGTGGCTTTATGTAAACACTTATTCGCAATTGGTTGGCGAAAGTCTTTTTGAGACGGCTGAACATTGCCCTCTTTTAATATATCTAATTCTGAAAACCTTGGTGAATTATGTTTACGTGTATTTTTTTTCTGTATAGCAGCCCGATTTCATTGCTTCCGTGATATAGTAGAACAACGTCAAAGCACCTACCTGTTCCACGCGCAGCGTGTCATTGAGATGACCTTCAAATTTGAAGCATTCTTACATTATGTTTTTAGCTTCAGTTTTTGAGTACATTGTCACATAATCTGCAGGTGGGGAGGCAGTTGCTATTATGTAGGCCTAATATTTTAAAGTTCGATGGCGTGTTTTAAATATCCCGCCTTGCACCATCGAATTGAGTTCGTAGATGTCTTGGCCTCAAACAACTCATGTCACAAGCGAAATCGCACAGCGCCACCTATTTGAGAGACAATGGATGCTGCAGTGGACGAGGGTTACGTTACGTTCACCACGTAGCAAATTCTCTTGATGAGGTCCCGGTGTGACAGCGCAGCATTAGTTGTTGCCGTCCTCGGAAAACAGTTTCGGCGGCATAAAGGAGGCGTACACAAAAATGATGATGATAGGCCTCGAAAATGGCATATACTCAATATAAATGGTGCTCTTAGAATAATGTGGCTGTTGGAAAACAACGTAGAAAGTATGAACGGCGTCACTACAAGCACTGACGTCTCAGCGACATTGGCGGCAATGCCACGTGTTTACGGAGTAGCTGAAAGGGTTTACAGCCGCCATGTGACCTATATGTCAGCAATGCAAATTACACAGGAAAACTGAAATTGCTCGAATATCGAAGGCACGTGTCACTATGTCATTTCGCCCGTGACGTCAGCTGTAGCAGAAATTTTGTCCTCGGAGTTGAATAATCACCAGACGGGGGGGTCTTCAACAGTACTCATCGGGCACAGAATCGAAGAAGCCTTGTACAGATCAACGGCATGCTGACTTGCGTTCCTAATAATAATTTACACAAAAACCTAACTTAAAAAATGATGTTACATAACTTCTAATTCTAAGGTCATCTTAAATAGTACGCTGCAGTCATGTTAGACATGAGGGTTTTCGGACGTTGTCCTACTGATCGATCTAAACGAGAAGAAAAAAATGTCCCTGTTTCACACAACTTCTACAAACTTGTAACACCAGCCACAACGCCACACCACAATAATAACACGGGAAAGAAACAAAACTAAACATGATGCAGCTAGATTATCAGCTACAAATATAAAAAAATCGTAAAGTCATGAAAAACCTCGAACCAACCAAAAAATTCCAGGACAGCCAGACACTTCTTACGAGTTCTGTATGCGAAAGCATTAATGACCAATTGAACGCCGCTGAGCGGTTCTTCGAGTTATGAACTCCTCGCGGGCAAGTGAACGCGTTGAAACAGTCAGATAAAGCCTCCTAGATAGCATGAGGCCGGTGCACTACGATCCATGATGTCATGTTACCTTTCCCGACTGCCATAGAATCTAACGGGGACGATGCCGAATAATCATAGCTGATTTTGACGTCACTCCTTTCGTCAGGCCGGACTCGGCTATGGAAATTTTGGTCCAAGTAGCATGATGTCCCAAAGCAGAGTGCGCAGGCCTGCTATCTAGGAGGTGCTGTTTTAGCCCAGTGGGTATAGTCACTCGGCTTGGGGACGTCGGATTCGAAGCTCACCACGGCTACGTTTATCGTTTCGAATTTGTTTCGTTTCTTTGCACATTTATTTCGTCATAGCGATTGCCGAGGCGAAGTTAGAAGGTGGGCAGAAGTTTGCGCCGACAAAGAACGCGCAGGTCAAACAGGCTTCCGAAAGCGAGAGAGAAGGTGACATGGGCGTCGCGGTGATGCCCTCTCTCCTCAAGTAATACCTGGCGCGTTATTGCAGCAGCCCGTGCGCCTTGTCGCCCGCCATGATCCGTCAAGGCGTGCCTGAAACGTGGCGTCGCAGCCAATGGGAATTTAGGTGAACTTTTAACGTTGCCCAGACGACAGATGCCAGCTTTTCGCTCAAAGGGCCGTTCGATGCTTTCGCATCGAATGGCTTGGCATCAAAATGGAAAAAAAAAAAGATGAAGTAATGATTTCGCGTCAAAAAGAAAAAAAATGGATTAGCATAGACCTTTAGCGATGCAGCAGCGAATGAAGTGTTACATAAAGGTATACGTTTTTACTAAATAAATCTACCATACTCCGACAAAGAGCGTCTGAGAGCTCGAAGGTCTGTCCATATGAGTAATTTGTATCCCAAAACTATGTCATACAGAAAGGAGTTTGCGTAGATCACCATGAAGCAAAACTTCGAACTTATTTCTCATTACCACCATTCTTCTCGTACCACCATGAAAATATATTTAACTCTCATATGTTTGAATAAACATTTCTTTGATATTGAGATTCTTATTTCTAACAATAAAATTTTAGGCTACCACAACATCCTCCTTATGAACCGTCCAAAATTCGCTATATTCTTTTCTAGTTCCCCGCAATAGATAAACGCAGTTTTTTTAATTCAAGAAGCAGTCAAAATAAAAGAAATAAATTAATGAGATGGTATTCACGGTGGAAGAATGCTGTTATCGCTGCAAATGAGTTCATATCCAAAGGAATCGCTGGTGTTCTGTCCATCTTTCTGTTTTTTTTTTCTTTTTTTCTTCTTTCTTTTTTTTTTGCCGGGGACGCATTGTAGCTGCTGACAAGCGGTGAAGCACCTGAATCACAGACGTGGGGTTCGTTATTTGAACACAGATAACAGAATTTTTCTAAGCACTCATTTACGTCATTACCGTCACACACAGATTTCTCAATACAAATGTAATGTGCTCATTAGGGAAGGTAATTATTTTTATCACGAAGCCCTACGTCTAGATTACTTTCATGAAGCTTGGAGGCCAAGCAACCAGTTTCCGGAAATTGTGTGTGGATAACCAACGAAATCATTTCCATCTGTTATGCAAAAAACACCATGTATGAATATCCTCCAAATGCATGAGAGCTATAAACTTGTCAGCACTGAGGCAGATCTAAAACGCAAAATCAGATAAAAGAGTTTTGTAGACTAGAAAACTCAGAGGAAGCCGTTACAGAACTGCGTCGCAAATAGCTTTGGGAAAGGTCTATGTGGTTGGCAAGGTATTCCAATTGTCAGAATACATTAGGTGTTTAGGTAAAGCAAATGTAGGATAATAAATGCAACGAATTATTTTCATCTGTTTTTCCATGCACTTATTTGGCGCTTCGCGTCCTTGCGTTGCTTTTGGCCAGGCGCGAGCCATTAAGAAAGAAGTTTTTACACACAAAAAGGGATGCTATTCCACCTTTTGTTCTTTTCTTGCTTGTTTGCGTGAGCGTCTGTTTCCTGCTTTCGCTTGAACCTCTTTTGTTGTCATGTCAAGAGCAGTGTAGCCCATGACTTGTACGACGAGAGAGTCACGAGAGAAAAGAATTCCCGCTAACGCAAGCCAGCGAAAAGCGAAAACGCAGCGAGAGAAGAGAGTGAGGGATCACTGAGAGGAATAAAGGAGGCCTCTGAAGCTGACACCCGGCTTTCTCCTTTAGAACCACAAAGGAAGCAGATTGTCTTGATGACTCAAAAGTAGCCTTCGCTTCTCACACCGAACCACTCGCAGAGGAGTCGCGGCTACGTATAGGTCTTGGGTTTGTCCAGTTACGAGTCAAATTTCCCACTTCATAAGATCACGCAATCTCTATATGAGAGCTATGCGGATAAGCTCCATTCTTAAGAGTAGATATTCGGAATACTATAATTCTTTCTCCTAATTTATTACTCTAATACCCTTCATATTCGCGCGCATACATCAGGCGAATTTCATGATTGCCAAATATCTTATAGTTTGAGCCGAAATGTAATTTAATGACCAGCGAAATAGGACACTATGCTTCACACCGAAAATTCGTTTGGCTGGATTGTTCAGGTCGCTTTACCCCAAATGCGTGGCGCAGTCAAGGCATTTGTTTGCCCGGCCTTGCACTATGCCAGACCTCTCAACTTTTGTAACAGCAATCGCCAGACACGCAGAGAGAGAGAGAGAGAGAAAGCTATGCTTGAATGAACCAGATGGTCTCTAATGTATTCATCAGTGAGGCTAGTAAAAGCACTTGATCATGCTCACCCAGATTCATCTGCGTCGCGATTGTATTATCACGCCATGTGAATATGGTAAAATTTATTCTAAATTCGGTATAAAAGAGAAAGGTTAAAAAAATAACACTCTGAAGTTTCTGCCGCCCAAGGGAACTTTATGGCGCAAACTGAACATCGATAAAGTTAGTAACCATGAATGCTCCAGAAATCACGATTCGCCAAAATTGAGAGCGCGAAACTAAGTTTTCTAAAACTGACTTAGCATGATGAACCCCAACATGCGTCATTAATATCCTAAGGTACAAACTCAAATTTACGCTGTAGTGCATTCGTGGTATATACATGAACAACGTGCGACTGCTTGCGAACCAATTCAATCAACCAATCAACCAACTTTATTTTTTTAACATAGAAGATGTGTACGTAATAATTGAAGGGCAGCCATGAGGCTGGTTTCTGGTTCAAATAAAACTGCATCTACGGGTAGGTTACGGGGACAGAATTTGAGAGAGAGAGAGAGAGAAAAGACACTTGAGATACAGCAATGCTTTCACAGCAAGTGTTTCGCTTCCTGGCACCAACTTCTCACTAAATAGTGTTTCCTACTATGGAATCACTCGTCGAGAGATTACGCTAACGAAGTACTTATTATAGAACATGTTACAGTGTAAGTGAATGTCAAGGTTCAGCTTGTGGTTAAATTGTGGCTACTTCAGTAATTGTAGTACTTTACATTATGCTTCATTGTTATTCTAAATGATTTGCCATTTAGAGAGGCAAGGTGTACAATATCCATCAATTTTTCTGTACAAGAAACTCGGCTTTCCCGAGCGCATTCCTCCACGATATCTATACAATATTTTGGGCACTAAACAATGCCAGTAACTTCAGTGCAACCTAAGCTTAACACGGTTAACTTCCCGCAATACCACCAATAATTCAGTGCCTTATGGTGCCCGACACGCTTTCTACTGACGGAGTGGGTTTGAGCCACACCTGACCTGGTTCGCTCGGCTCCCGCTTTTTGCCATCGTTTTCGGATGTTTTTCGAGTGTGTACCCCTGAACTTTCCACATTTCCGGATCTGTGAAGTCACGAGGAACACGCCGATACCCGACTTTTGTGGGTGGGTGGACTTTTGTGACATTTCTTCCCGTTTTTCTTTCGACTACGCCATCACTGTGTGCTGAGCCTAACCGTGTTAGGGTTCGCGAGGCGAGGCATCGCTCGCCCACCTCTTCTCGTCAGAGGCTTTTTCCACGGAATTTGTGATGGAGTGTGAGGTGGAAGGGGAGTTTTTATCCCCCGAGGACTTCACTAAAGACTCCGGGTGGCAGCTCGTTGCCGCCAGACGTTCTTTAAGGAGCAAGAGAAATGCGGCCAATGCCAGTGCGGCAGACGTTCAGCATTACGCCGGTTCCAACGCTCGGCGTCCCGCCGACCGCGCGGGCATTAAAAGCACGATAATTCGAGGGGCCAGGATGCCTCCGCTGCCCAAAGAAGAGGCAAAGATCGTCGTGCGGCCCAGGGGAGGCCTGTGTATCAGCAAGTGTGGACCTACCGCAGTCGCCGACGCCATATGGCAGCTGCCGGGCTCGATCCGGCGTCGCGAGACACGGACACGATGTGTCCCAACTTTCAATAAAACATAATGGTGATCAGCACACCAAACCGGGACAACGCTGCACGCTACGTCGGCATCGAAGGCATCTCCGTCGCCGGTCAACGTTTCGAGGTGAGCGCCTACGAGGCCGCCCCCCACTACACGTGCAAGGGCGTCATCCGAGGCGTCTCCCTTACCGACGGGCCCGCGGTGCTCGACAAAAAACTCGTAAACCCGAGAAATCCCACGGCGCTGGGCGCCAAAAGAATCAAGAACACCGGCACCGTGGTGGTCCTGTTCGAGGGGTACCGAGTGCCAAATTTTGTCTCCTACGGCGGCACTATCGTCAGGTGCACTTTATTTCGCAAGCAAATGGACGTGTGTTACAGCTGCGGCAGGCTCGGGCACCGCTCCGACGTCTGCCCTTCGCCCAACGACGCCATCTGCAGAGGATGCGGAGAAGCAAACCCTGACGCCCAGCATAGGTGCGATCCCAAATGCAAGCTGTGCGGTGGCGACCACCTTACCGCCGCCAAGGAGTGCAAGCGACGATTTCAGACGCCATATCTCGTCAGGCGCAGACGGGGGGAACGCTCCCGCGCCCTGAACGCCGAACATTTCCCGCCCATGGAGGGCGCGAATCAAGCCCGGCAAGCATCGCCTGAACGCCAATACGGTCGCAGCCGCTCCCGGTCCAGGGGGAGATCCAAGTCTCGTGGCCGCTCCAGGGGTCGCACCAGGAGCCGCTCCGTCTCCAGGGCCAGGTCGATGTCAAGATCCCGAGTCCGATCAAGATCCAGATCCGGCTCTAGGGGCCGCCCAGGTTGCAGAACCCAGCCAGCATCTGGACCTCAGCCGGCCTCCACACGTTTGGGGAAGCAGCCGACCCTCCTTTGGGCCGATCTGGCACGTCCCAAGCCCGGTGCCAATATAGAAGCTGCTCAGGCACCTCGTAATGACCCACACCCAGAGCGAGCTAGGGACGCGGAAGTCATTCGCTTACGAAAAGAAAACGACGACCTGAAGAGCATGATCAAGAGGCTAGTTAACGAAATGGCAGAGCTTCGGAAACTCGTTACGAATGCGTCTGATAACGGTGCGCCAGGCAGGGCCACAGAGACTCCAATCCCAGCCCCAGTAGACGGTACTGCGACGTCCTCCAAACGCAGAGCAGTAGTAAAACAAACAGGTGAATCGGGAGCGATGTCCTCAGAAGTCAGCGAGATTAAGCAATCTCTCTTTGGGCTAGCAGATGGCCTCAAACAGGTCACTGCTAGCGTCAATTGTCTCACCGATAACGTTCGTCAAATTCAGGTTGCACTCGGAGACCCCAACAGGGGCCTCGGAGCTCTCGCTGATCGCATAGACGCCATTGAGGCGCGAATGGCTACACCCGCCTCCGTCGTACAACCGCTCACCGTTCCCGCCATACTAAAGGAAGCTAGACTTCAATATCCAACCAGGGCGGCGTCAGGAGGTCCCAGTCTTTGCACAGCCCTAACTGCCCCGTTAGGTGGTAGTCCATCCGGTCCGCCATAATGGATAGGTCCAAAAAGAGTTTTCGCATTTGGTAATGGAACTGCAGGGGATATTCTAACAAAAAAGCCCCTCTGCAGCAGTTCTTCAGGTCCTTCGCTGTCAAACCTCAAGTCATTGCTCTCCAGGAAACATTAGTCTCCGCCGCCTCGCTCCAGGGCTACAGGGCCGTGTCGGGCCTGCCCGGGGGGCGAGGGATTTGCACCTTGATTGATAAAAGGCTGACTCATCTCACCCACGACCTCAAGCTGGGGTGTGGTAGAATTGAATATGTCATGGTTGAGATCCTGCTCGACGTACCACACCAGAATCAGCGCAGAAACAGCGTGTTCGTCCTCAATATCTATAGCAACCCCAGGGACTCGCGCCAGCAGTTCAAGACCATCCTCAAGAAAGCGACCGACTTGGCCGGCCCTCGACCCTTGGTCGTCGTCGGTGACTTCAACGCACCGTACGGCATCTGGGGTTACGTCTACGACACTACCAAGGGACGCAACCTGTGGCAAGACGCCAACGATATGGACCTCACTCTGGTCACTGACAAGAATTTTCCTACTCGCATCGGCAACTCCGTCACCCGGGACTCGACACCTGACCTAGCGTTCGTCAGGAACGTTGAGGACGTAGGCTGGGAGAACACCGCCATGGAGTTCGGCAGCGACCACTACATTCTCGAGACCAACTTCAAGGTGTCTCGGAGTAGGATCAAGGAATTCACGTTCATCGATTGGGACCACTTTCGCAAGATTCGCGAAGAACCCAGCAGAGCCAGGGCACCCGCCACCCTCGAAGAATGGTGCGAAGGCGTCCGGAACGACGCTTCCGCGTCTACCAAGAAAGTGGAAACCGATCTCGACGTCGAGCGGATGGACAGCAGACCTGCCCACCTGATCGAGGCCAAAAACGCCCTGCTCCGCCGATGGAAGGGTCAAAGGCTCAATCGCAGACTCCGAAAAAAGATCTCGGAGCTCAACAAGGTCATCGATGACCACTGCAAGGCGCTATGCCAGCAGCAGTGGGACGAGCTCTGCGAATCCATCGACGGACAGATGCGCAACGGCAAATCCTGGGGTATGCTGAAGCACCTTCTCAACGAAAGCGGCTCAAAGTCAAATCAGAGGCATACGTTGGCCAGGGCCCTTCACGAGGCCACCAGGTCTCACACGGTCGATGAGCTCGTCGCAAAACTGGTACAGAAGTACTTGCCCGTCCGTCGCGACGGAGATCCAGTGACCCAACTCCCAGACTACCGAGGCCCTCCACTCCCCGACCTCGACGAAGACTTCTCCATTGCCGAGGTTAGACAGGCCATCTTCGCGCTCAACCACAAGTCTGCGCCGGGTCCAGACGGAGCCACCAACAGAATGTTGAGAAACCTCGAGGACACGTCGATCGTCTTCCTGACCGACAAAATCAACGAGTCCTGGAATAGCGGCGTTGTTCCTGCAGAATGGAAGATGGCCTGCACGGTGCTCATTCCCAAGCCCGGCAAAACCCCGAACATCGAGAACCTCAGGCCGATTTCTCTAACCTCCTGCGTCGGCAAGGTCATGGAGCGCGTCGTCCTCAACAGGGTCAACGGGTACCTCGAAGACAACGAGGTTTACACGTACAACATGATCGGCTTCCGCGCCGGACTCTCGACGCAGGATGCAATGCGCCTAATAAAGCATCAGATTGTCGATGGCCGTTCCAGAGACGTCAAGGCTTTGCTCGGTCTGGACCTCGAGAAAGCTTTCGACAACGTGCTCCATAACTTCATCGTAAAGACCATTTCAGATCTGGGTCTCGGCTCCAGATTCCATAGCTACGTCAGCTCTTTCCTAACGGACAGGAAGGCCAAGCTTCGCATTGGGGACTTCCGCTCCAACGATGTGCCCCTCGGAGGGCGGGGCACTCCTCAGGGCGCCGTCATCTCACCCACCCTGTTCAACATCTGTATGATTGGTCTTTCCGAGAGGTTGGCACGCGTAGAGGGCGTCAAGCACACCATATACGCCGACGACATCACCTTATGGTGCTCCAGCGGCTGCGAGGGCAGAGTCGAAGAATCCATGCAGGAGGCGATAGACGTGATCGAGGAGTATCTCCGCCCCACCGGACTTCGATGCTCCCCCGCCAAGTCGGAGCTTCTGCTTTACAGAAAAGAGAAGGGAGGCAGACCCAAAGATTGGAAGCCAGTCTCCGAAAGCAGCATCAGTCTTCGCACTTGTGAAGGGGGGGTGATACCGAGGGTTGACGTTATTCGGGTCCTGGGCATGTTTGTCGAATTCAACGGCGGGAACGGAACGGCTCTCCGCAAGATCATCGCAAAGACGGACAACGCTTTCCGCCTCGTTCGCAGAATAGCAAACCGGCAGCGTGGAATGAAGGAAAACAATCTCCTCAGGCTTATCAATGCATTCGTACTATGTCACTTTACGTACACAATTTCTATGCATAACTGGCTCAGAGCGGAGCGAGACAAACTCAACGCTCTCATCCGCAAAGTGGTCAAGAGGGCTCTCCGGCTACCCATCAGGACCCATACCGAGGATCTCCTTAGGCTGGGGGTGCATAACACTGCCGAGGAGATTGCCGAAGCCCAAGAACGCGCGCAACTCACTCGCTTGAGCACCACAGCGGCAGGTAGACACATCCTCGAAGAGCTGGGTTACCAACCTGCGGGATTCCCGATGGTCAGTACCCCGATCCCCAGGTGCATTCGAGACAAGTTCGAAGTGGCCCCTGTGCCCCGAAACGTCCATCCCGTCCATAACGAGGGCAGACGCAAGGCCAGAGCAGCAGCCATCCTCAAACAGATCAAGCAACGAGACATTAGAGCAGGCTTCGTCGACGCCGCGGAGTACAGCGATGGGAAGACCTTTGCCATCGTTGTGGTCGACTCCAGCGGCAAAATTTCCAACTGCGCCTCCATTCGAACTTCAGGCCCCGGTGTCGCCGAGCAAGCCGCCATCGCCCTCGCCCTGCTAGACGGCCGTGGATCCGAGATATATAGCGATTCCAAAACAGCAGTTAGGGCTTTTCAGAAGGGTTGCATCGCCAAGCAAGCTGCTCGTCTTCTTAGCAGCTCGAGTCGAGATGCTCTCACGCATCATTCAATCCACTGGTTTCCAGCTCACGTAGGGTCGGTCGAGGGTGCTCCCCCGAACCTCAATGAGTCTGCTCACGAGGCTGCGCGTGACCTCACCGACCACGCTTCCTCTACAAGAAGCACCGACTCCCCTCCTCCCTACGGCCACAGGGACGCTCCCGCTACTCACAACGAGCTTATTAAATTCTTCTACATGTCTAGAAGGGTCTTTCCACCCCCTCACCCCAAGTTGAATAGGGCGCAAGCCGTTTCGCTTAGGCTTCTGCAGACCAGTACGTATCCGTGTCTGTCCGTTCTCCACGAGGCTTACCCGGACGTGTATCGAGACGACGCCTGCCCCTCCTGCGGCCAGACCTCCACTCTAGCGCACATGCTGTGGGAGTGTGGGTCGACATACCCCAAGTTCATCAAGGAGGAGTGGGACTCGCTTTTGCGTAGCCCCGCTCTAGAAAAGCAAATCCTGGCCGTCCAGCGTGCCCGCGACCGGGCCGGTGGGCTAGACCTGCCGGTCCCGACGTGGGACTAGCCGGGTGCGCGACGAGTTCGCGTCCTCGCCGGACCTACAATAAAGTTTATTCACTCACTCACTCAGCTACCCTGTGCCTTGCAAAAGTGTGAAGCAGTACGAATGGGGATGAGCCATATTATGTAACTGTTGCACCCTGAAACTTCATTTTTGTGCATGCTGTGCGGCGCCCTTCTTATATTGTTGCGGTGTCTGGAATTCAACTTTGCGCGCAGGGAAGAGTACAACTTACGTGAGTTAATTTTTTTGTGTGAGTTATCTTGCCTGCGCTGTGTGAAACAATGTAGTGTGCGCACTTTTAATGGGTGAATTGAATTAGCTAGAGCGAATCACAAATAACCATTGTCTTATACACGATGTGTTGCGAAATATTTTTGAAGTTCTTTCACTCTTTTCTTACCGTTAGGACAGTGCTCGATTGCGATGTTTTTATGTTTTAAAATTTTATTTCAAGACGCAGTAGTCGTAACATATAGCGTGATAAAGAACATTATAGCCAATTCACTGGTGTTTTACATGGATGCAAAGCAGTAATCATTTCTTAGAACGTCCAGCCAAAATTCATGTGAAACTTCAAAGAAACACCTCAGGTAACACGAACCAAATAGTAATTTGCTATTTTTAGTATGAGTATTGAACGTAAAAAGATAAACTGAAATATAGAAAACATGCACCTGGCTCCTAGTTTCCAAAGTTTGTGAGTCCGATCACACAAGTAAACTATTATGAAGGCTTGTTGGCGTCAACACTAGCCAGAGCGAGGCCCATGCTATGGCTTAAGCAGTACCTTCGTCAAATGTGAAAACAAGCCCCAATTCACAGGGAGCGTTTGTTTTTACGCAAAGCAGCATGCACTGGGCTAGTTTTTTTTCATTTTTTTGCTGCGATCTTTAGGCTCACGAAGGAATGGTTGCCAGGTCACGCAACATGCAGAAGCCTCCTCATGCTTTATTAGTGCCTTCAATCAGATTTTCTGTGCAAGCAAAATAGTCTAGCGTGCGTCCAGCTGGCACTGGAGCATCCATATGCTTTGCTTTCCGGTGCAGTGTTAGACAGTAATGTATAAGACTGTACAGCAATACTGTACAGTAATGAATAACAGCACTCGCACAGGCGGTGTTCAATATGTAAATGATTAGATGGCTAGTCAAGCTTCGGCTGAAGTTCAGTCCGAAACCGACTGCCTCTTTTTGAGTGAGTAAAAACCCCACATAGTGGGCAGGATTGCTCGTAATAATTTTTACTTGCGCTGTAGAAGCGCTGATGGAAAAGCACACCATGGTGGAAAATAAAGTTGCACTTGATGTTAGTCGAATAACATTATCATAATAACACGCCGTCCTGAATTTCTAACGTTGTTTGAGAGAACGTTAAGGCAGCCCATACTTCCAACCGGAATATTGACAACCAGTGAGGTGCTTCTCGGTCTTCACTGCTGCCATCATTTAAAAATTTTGTACCCGTGTCGAAAAAGCATAGTTTTGTGTCGATTTTCTTGAAAAAGTGCCATGAGCTATTGAGGCTAGTTTAAGTAGAAGCGTCCTTTCTCTGGGCTCCCCAAACTGCCAAAAATTGTCAAATGTGAGGAATAGGAATAGATGAGTCATTTAATCTTTTACATATTGAACACCGCCTGTGCGAGTGCTGTTATTCATAACTGTACAGTATTGCTGTACAGTGTTATGCATTACTGTCTAACACTGCACCGGAAAGCAAAGCATGTGGATGCTCCAGTGCCAGCTGAACGCACGCTAGACTATTTTGCTTGCACAGAAAATCTGATTGAAGGCACTAATAAAGCATGAGGAGGCTTCTGCATGTTGCGTGACTTATTATCTGAGGAATAGGAATAGATGAGTCATTTCACGCGATGAATGATCTTGATAGTAGCAAAATTCTAACAGAAACGTTTGCCAACGCGTACAAGCACTGTTAATCACATGACCGACTTCTATAAGCGCGGTAACGCAAAAAGATAGCACACAGGCGATTACGATACTTCCTAATCCAAAATTTGAGCGCAGCTCTATACATGTTTTCATTTTGCGGTTTATTGGCTGGTGCGGACAATCTGTGTCGTGCGGCTCATAGCTAACGGAGCGAAGTGTGGCGCGACTGCCTCGCCAATCGGGAGATCGCGAGAAGCAGCACGTGGGTGACACGTGGGCGCGATTCGCAGCCGCCGCCGCAGATGGACCTCCCTGTCGGCGGGCGCTACTCTGGCGCCATCTCGCAGCCATGGTCGCCGCAGTGTACGTCTTGCGCGGCGCTAGGCTTTTCTTCTCACTCTTTCAGCATACCCTCCTCCTCCACCTACCGCCTTATGCTTTCGCTGAACCCTCCTCCTCCCCTTTTTCTCCTCACACTCTCTGCCCTCTCAGAGCTTTTTCATCAGGTGGGCTCGGTGGCTGTGCCACGATACAGTCCACTAAACTGCTGCTGTTTAACATGCAGGTGCTCATCATCGCACTGATCGGCGCAGCTCTGCCCGCTACCATCTCGGCTGTCCCACAATCAACCTCAATCTGCCTGGAACCGTGCCTTGGCCGTGCCCCTGCTGTCTATCGCCGAGTCACGCTAGCGCCCCCTACGCTTCTACTAGCGCCGCCTGTGACGAGCGTGATCGGCCCTACCACCATGGAGCTGCCTGCGTCAGCAACATCAGGCAGATCACCTATAAAAGCCCAACGCCTTCACGCGCCAACCTGTGGGCTCGGTGGCTGTGCCACGATACAGTCCACTAAACTGCTGCTGTTTAACATGCAGGTTAGTCAGTCTTATAGTCTATACGCTAAGAAATCAAGCAACTATGTTTTGGTACTGCTGCCGAGCCCCCAGTGTCTGTTTGCCATTGCAATGAATTGTATTCATGTCTCGCGCTCTTTGCTGCTACTGTCGGGCGACATAGAAACTAACCCCGGCCCTGACACTAACGCTATACTAACTGAACTAAAGAAGCTATCCGCTAGGCAATCGCAGTTAATTAACGAGATTCAAGGTTTAAAAAGCGGACTAGTCGAGACTAACAATTCAATTTCTGAACTAAACAGAAGAATGCATGCCGTCGAGAGCCACTGTCAACACATCGAGGACCTGCAGCGACAGGTTGAAACATTTAAGACTTCTGCGGCCGTGACGACACGGGCAATCTCCGATATAGAAGCGCGCATCGATGACGCAGAAAACCGAGCCCGCCGCAACAACCTTGTCTTCTTTGGTATCCCCGACCCAAGTGCGTCTACATCCGCCGCTCAGGCAGAGGAAGAAATCATTCGGCTTTGCGCCGACCAATTAAACATAACCGTGCATCCTGAGGCGATTGAACGTGCGCATCGTCTCGGCCGCCATTCTGATAACCGAAACCGTCCTATAATCGTAAAGTTCCTTTTTTATAAAACAAAAGAAAAAATTCTGTCTAACGGCCGCAAGTTGAAAGGCACTAACTATAGCATTCGCGAAGACTACTCTCGTACTGTGCAGAATGCCCGGAAACATCTTTTGGCTTTTGCAAGGACCAAGTCAGCTGCATTTTCATTACGCTACAAAACTCTGTTCATAGGATCTGCTAAGTACATGTACGACGAAACTACAAAATGTGTAAAAGAAATCCAATAGCAATCGCTGCATCACCGTCATCCAACACACCGTTCGATAACAACAACCCGCCCTAACAGTACTATTTCAGCAATATACTCTAACATGCGTAGCTTCCTTTCCAAACGTGACGTTGTGTCTAATCTGGTCTTATCATCTGGATGTAACTTGTTGATACTTACAGAAACCTGGCTAACCGCTGACGTATCCGACGCGGAGGTCATGGATGACCTACCCGGTTTCCATGTCTTCCGTAACGATCGCCAGCACTCTAGAGGCGGCGAAGTGCTCATCGCCGTTAGTAATACGATGCCCTACTCCGTTGTTCACAACCCAAGTGACCTTGAAATATTATGGCTACTCTTTCGTGCAACACCGCAAACTATTCTACTTGGCGTTTGCTACCGCCCCCCGCGAGCAGACACTAGCTTCACTGACAAGCTCAACCGTGTCCTAGATGTACTAATGAAAAAATACACTAACGCTCAGATTTTGCTCTTTGGAGACTTTAATTTCCCTAATATCAGTTGGGATAACTATCCACCTTCGTCACATAATACAACCGAAAATGATTTCCTCGAAGTCTGCTTTAATTTCAACTTGACCCAGCTAGTCTTAGAACCAACACGCGTGGTGAATGACTCGGCCAACATTTTAGATCTCGTATTAACTAACAATCCGTCTAGCCTATCTTCGATATCGTATCTCCCGGCAATTAGCGACCATAAAGTAATCCACACTGTCTTTAACTTTAGCTTTCCAAAACGAGAATCGTGGAATAAAATAATACGCCTATACGATAAAGGCAACTACGAAGCCATTAACAACGAACTAATGTCCTTCTACCCCACTTTCAGTGATGAATTCCACAACCGCACACTTCAAGCAAATTGGTCGATCTTCCAACAAAAAATCACCGACCTTGCTAATAACCACATTCCAGTTGTTTCAGTACCGACTAACAGCAATAAACCTTGGTTCACAAAAAAATTATCAACTCTAGAAAACAGGAAGAAACGATTTTTTCGGTCGGCAAAGCAAACCAATTGTGCTGTGGCCTGGGACAAATATTACGAGGCAGAGAAAGTTTATCTCTCGGCTATACGCCGCGAAAAACACTCTTTTTTCCATGACACATTGCCTCGTGTACTAAACACTAACCCCCAGAAATTCTGGCAGTTACTAAACCCCAAGCCACCGAATGCTATCACTATCGCCGACCATAACGATATAGTAATCCCCGAAGAAGAGTGTGCCGATGCATTTAACCGCGCGTTTTCATCAGTATTCACCACTGAACCTGATGCTCTGTTACCTATACCACCGTCAGCTGTGCAATCTGTTATGTCACCGATCGAATTCACTGAACATGGCATAACGGCAATAATTGAAAAGCTAAAACTCTCATCGTCATCTGGGGCGGATGGCATCAACTCTAAACTGTTAAAAAATACTAAACTCATCTGCGCATCGTACTTTAGATTAATCTTCTCACAGTCTTTATCCTCCTGTAGCATCCCCGTCACATGAAAGGAAGGGCAGGTCGTTCCAATCTACAAATCAGGTAATAAAAACTCTCCTCTTAACTACAGACCGATTTCCCTAACCAGCGTACCCTGCAAGATAATGGAGCACGTCATTTTCACCCAAATTATGCACTTCCTTGACGCTAACAACTATTTTCACCCATCCCAACACGGTTTTCGTAAAGGTCTCTCGTGCGAAACGCAACTTGCTATGTTCGTCCATGACTTACACGTTAATCTTGATGCTAACACCCAAATCGATGCCATTTTTCTGGATTATGCTAAAGCATTTGACAAGTTACCTCACCAACGCCTAATACTCAAGCTCTCCCAGCTGAACCTGCACCCTGACGTCTTAAATTGGGTTATTGAATTTCTCACTAACCGATCACAGTCAGTGCATGTCAACAATCGCACCTCCACACCCCTCCCTGTAACTTCTGGCGTCCCACAAGGTAGTGTTCTAGGCCCCCTACTTTTTCTTATTTATATTAACGACCTTCCCCTTAATGTTTCCTCTCAAATACGTATGTTCGCTGATGATTGTGTCATCTACCGCACAATTACTAATGACTCTGACCACAGTATCTTACAAAATGACCTTAACAAAGTGCAAGGCTGGTGCAACCACTGGTTAATGACCCTTAACGCCAATAAATGTAAAGTAATGTGTTTCACTCGCCGCCATCAGCCCTTATACTCACCGTATAATATTACTAATACTACCTTAGAAAAAGTGGACACATTTAAATACCTCGGCGTCACCCTTTCATACGACTTAGACTGGTCTGCTCATGTTACGCGCATTACTGCATCTGCTAACCAAACACTTGGATTCCTAAAACGCCATCTGCGTCATGCACCGCAACACGTCAAACTACTAGCATTCAAGACGCTCGTACGTCCGAAAATTGAATACGCATCCCCCATCTGGTCACCACATCAAACTTACCTTATCAATGCACTTGAAAGAATTCAGAATCGTGCGGCAAGATTCATTCATTCTTCTTATTCTTATAACACTAGCGTATCACTACTTAAAGCACAGTCCGCCTTAAACACGCTATCATCCCGGCGTCGCATTGATTCGTTAATCCTTTTTCACAAGTTCTATTACAGTTCGCTCCACCATGCACCATATGTGCTGGCCCCACCCCCTCGCCATTCCCTGCGTACAGGGCATTCCTTGCAAGTAACCCGTCCACGCAGCCGAACTACAACTTTCTCTGCGTCCTTCTTTTGCCGATCATCAAGCGACTGGAACGGCCTGCCCGGTCACATAACTGAAATCACCTGTTCAACGACGTTTGCTGATAAGCTTATTACTAATATTCTTCTCTGAACTCATGTGGCCACCAATTAAAATGCACATTTGTAAACCCCACCCCTTATGTAATACCCCCATTTCAGGGGTCTTTACGGAAAATAAAAGTGAAGTGAAGTGAAGTGAAGTTGTGGAGCTCCGCGTTCGCTCTTTCTCGTTCGTTCGGTTACGCCAGGAACGCCGGCGCCAGGCACAGGAACGGGCACCTAGCTAAGAGCAGCGCCCTAAAATATATATATATAGGGAAGGTTCGATACATAGAATATTTCCTCCGGATACACATTTTAAAAATAATTCCAGGTAGTATCTGGACAAGTAATTACGCAATAACACGAATCAAACTTAGAAAAATACGCCTGACGTACAGAAAACGCGACAGCCATCATCCAAGCTGCTCCTAAGTGTTACCAGAAAGGCAAAAAGTAGAAGCTGCTGTTTTTCACAGCGTAATGATTTAGGGCTACTTTCATGCAGATAAATTAACTAACACCGCTATCAGAGCAACTTTCACGGCCTTAGTAGATAATCATGGCTAACATGACTGCTTACGCCTCACTGTCGAGCGAGCATCATGCCAGCTTATTTATGCCGCCGTGATATTGCTGGATTTTTTCTCTGCGCTTGCCCTGTTCCTAGGTCTACATGCTTAGCACAGTTACAAAAATTATAATGCTGAAATTAGGAAAGTAAACACATAAAGATTCACGCAAATTGCAGCAAAAAAGGCCCCAAATTTCGTACACCAAGAAGTCGAAAAAAAGTCGTAATTTGTTTTCGCTGCTTCTTGGCAAAAAACAAACCACCAGCTTTTTTAGATATCATACACAGTCAACTTTCACCAGCATTTCTACATAACATCTATAAGTTACTTCCACTTCGTCAATGCGGTTCCTGTTAATTATGTAGCCTATACTGTATCTTATCTTACGCAAATGTTTACTGCAGGTAATTATTGGGTATTGCTAATTTTTTTTTCGTTTTTACTGGTACCAAATTATGCACTCAACATTTCTCCGGTACTTTGAGTACTGAAAATTCATATGTTTGTGTTCCGTACGTTGTGTTTTTATGTACAAGGCCATAGACTAGCATTATCGTTATATCTCAGGCGAAGTGGTTCTCTTACTTGCGTTTATGTTTCCTTCAAAGAAAGATATACAGTTTCATCTTTTCGAGGAAGAGTTCCGCAGCAACAGCACAGCGAAGCAGTCCTTGACGGTGTTGAGCAAAACAGAGTGAAAGCTTCCGTTATTTGTCCGGCATTTCGCCTTCGACGCAACCATTGCAAAAGTGGCCAGCCAGTCGCCACAAAGCAGGCTGTCTTTTGCCGTTCATGTAACTTCTAAGGACGTATTGTTACTACTCTTTCTTTCCTTCTTCCTTTCTTCCTTTCTTTCTTTTCCTTCTTTCTTTCTTTCTTTCTTTCTTACAAGCTGAACGCATCTAATATCAAAAGGGTAGCACCGGTCGAAGCTGCAAAGTGCTCCCTCATAGCGAGAGTTCGCTTGGCGAAATTGTAACATGAAAAAGTGACACTTTATTTTAGCTTGTAGGTCCAACCCATTTGTAAGAAGAAGCTGGATGGGACATTACAACGGCTACCAATGTCATGTCTCCACTTCCTGTGGTGCTCGTGTGAGAGCTGTCAGATGTTCGATATAAGCTAATGGATCCCGCCTTTTCGTTGTATCAAATCGAAAGTTTTCTCACTTGGGAGGAAATATTTTCGTAAGTGACACCATGGCAGCCTTGTAATGGGCGGCTTACTCGCCTTCAGCCTAAGACATTGCGTTTCGGGAAAAAGAAAAACCAGTAGAGACGCGACTGAGAAACGTATCTTTTCAAAACAGGGCGCAGACACTTCAGCAGCTTGTCAGGCCTCACGATTTTCGTTAATCGCGGGAACTCTTACGTGCCGCAAGCCTAATGCTGTCATGCTTGCTGACTTTAAATAAACTTTGTGACGACACTTTTGGCTGTTAAGCTGTTATTTACTGGAAAGTGTGTGTCTTCCTCTAATAAGAGACATCGACACCGAACCGCGTAATGGAATCCTGTGGCCATAACTGTTTCTCGCGTAAGTTTAATCATTCTTGCCTTTCTACGAATGATTTAGACATTAAAGTGATTATGTTTGTCGTCAGCGCCGAAACACATATATTTTAAGTTCAACTTTACTAATTTGCACGAAAGAAATAGTTACTAATATCATTACTTTGTGTCTTAGTACAGAATGTAGCTCTTTTTTTTTTCGCTTGCCTTCCACTTTCTATTTCCAGCAAATGTTTCCTCTGACGAGATGGAACTTCAATACCGACGCCGATTTTTGTATTAACGTACGTTTGAAATTGCCAAGTGCTGCTTTCAGGCAGCCAGGAAACCATGTTTAATTAACCTTCTAGTGGGTAAAAATGAGACTAATTACCTTGTAAGCGGCAGTCAATTAGTTTTCATTTCGGCTATGAATTACAATGCCGGAATTGGGGAACACCAAAACTTCCTGTCATTCGATATAGCCGTGGAATCATATGTTCTGTATATCTGGCATAAAGGCAGCATTCCACAGCATTGTGGGCAATATACCTGACACAGACACAAATGAGAAATTTCTATTACCGCTTGTGCCAGCCATCCTTTGATGGGGAGACACGAAAAGAAATCTCCGTATTGATACAATTACATCTAAGCCCATATTCCTTGATCCAGAGCATGTCGCCGTAGTATTCCTTTGTCATGCGCCAACTGGTGCATTACACTATTGGCAAGGCAGCAAATAAGTATTGAGACAATGACGCTGCGAAGTTGCGACATTTCTCTTCCCGGTGTATATACACATATTTTCGCGTGCCGCTGTGCAGGCACTCTTTTCAGCTCAGAGAAAGAAGTACAGGCTTAAGCGCCATCAAGCTCTGGAGAACTGACCTGCCGTCGATTTCTAATAAAACCAATTGCAACATTTTTTTCATAACGAAAAGCGTCACTTTCTTTCACTATCTCGTAGCATGATCTCTTTTCAAAGCGCGGAACATTTATTCGGCATATTCTTCTATATGATTCCGTCCACCAATGGTTTCTAAGAGACTGAAGCTGCTGATAAAGATTTGGTTTGCCGCCGAGGGGAGACTTCTTGTTTTAAGAGTAGTTTCCTTCTCGAGCAAGATAGGCGCACTCTGGGTATGAGCTGTCTTTCGTTCACACGATTTAGGCCGCCCCATTTCTTTGCACGGTGCTGACGCCAGCAAGCGATAGAACGTTGTATATAGTCAAAAAGATTAATTAATAAATTCATTCATTCATTCATTCATTCATTCATTCATTCATCCCTGGGAGCTGCCAGTACTCCGCTTCGTCTGCCCAGTAGCTGTTTGATTGCCCGCGGCGTCAGGCCAACAAGTCGCACCCGCGAATATTTGACCACCGTCCAAGTAACTTCAGCGGAACTCCTGTTATGGAAAACAACAATAGATGCAACCAAAGAGACCGTAAAAAGCTCTCAGACAAGTACAATTCACCATGGAACTGCTCTGTCGACGGCCAACTGTACCTTCGTCTTGATCGAGTGCATGCGAGGTCGCTGAACAGGGGCTTGTTTTTTAAAAGGTTTTAATGCTGAATTAAGCTTCCAGTCACTCTGCCAGGTCCACCACGGTGGCTGAGGGATGCGTTCGTCAGCGAAATTTGTGGTGAATTTCTCATGTAATGCGCCACTTCACCTGGATAGCTCATGAAAACTTCGCTCCCCGATCCGTACAGTGCGTTCAATCTTACACTTTTTATAGCATTTTCTCATGGGCGAATTGCGCGTGCTCGATGTCTACTGCATTGAGTTTCCATGTTGCTGTATTATAGTGCAGCGAACTATCGTTTCGGCATCTTAAGAAGTATTTAGTTACTGATTCCACGGCTTGAGCATTAGGTATGTAAAGCTTAGCGTACAAGATGGTAACGCTCCGCACTGTCAAATAGCGTCACGTGTACGCAAAATTTAGGTTGTGGCGCTATATATAAAAACTGCGAAATGCAAGCACCCCTCTGTAATCTATGCACTCCAAGATCTTACTGGGCCCGTTGCTTGCCGCGTGGGCTGCTAAATCTCGGAGGCTATGCAGAGCGAGTGCCGCCTGTATCATTAAGCGTGAGCACAAAAAATTCCGAGAGCGGATTTTGAAGAGAGTCTAGAATGTGCACAAATACTTTGATGTCGAACCCTGATGATACAAAGCTAAAGCAAATACGAGACAGGGTATAGGAAAAATAATATGTCGCCTACAAAATGAGAATCCGTAAAAGAACAGAGACTGAAAGTGCCATTTTATTACATCCAAGAAGCTCGACAGAAAAAATTCTACGCACACCATTTATATTTACATATCCCAGTCATAGCGGGGGCACGTAGTAAAAGCCATATAACGAGAAAAGTGGGAGGAGTAGCGTGGTATCTATGGTTTCTGAGTTACTAGCAAAGTTTTTTCTGTATAGTGGTGTACGCCGCCTGCGCTCGCACTCACAGCCCCATCTCAAGTTATTTTGTGCCGAACGGTATATTAGCGTCCGAAGACTTGATTAATGAAACGCACGGGGAAGCAACTCACAGATCCGCGCTATCAGAGAAGTGCGCCGGGGGAACACAGCTGAAAAATTAAAAACGACTACTCAAGCCTCTAGAAACCTGTGAACGGGTCTGTAATCTCTAGGTGTGTTGCTTTTCTAATGCTCCCATTTTTTCCACTGTAGATTCAGGAGCAGCTTATCTCAACTTTGCACTCAACCTTGCGTTATGTTCATTAGTCTGCTTGTTCTAGGAAGTGTGGGGATAGCCATTAAGATTCAGCCTTAGCAAAAAAAAATTCAGCTTGGTAGCTGTAAATTTCAAAGTGCTTTGGCCACCTTATGTTTATTCAATTGCGCGAACATCAGCTACTGTTGTTAAGAGTGTTTCATATTTAGGTTTGATGGGAACATGGTAGCGTCACCAGAAAAGTTCACTGTGGAAAAGCACCCGCCGTGGTTGCTTAGTGGCTATGGTGTTGGGCTGCTAAGCACGAGGTCGTGGGATTGAATCCCGGCCATGACGGCCGCATTTCGATGGGGACGAATTAAGAAAACGCCAGTGTACTTAGATTTCAGTTCACATTAAAGATCTCCAGGTGGTCTAATTTTCCGGAGTCCCCAATAGGACGTACCTCATAATCAGAAAGTAATTTTGGCGAGTAAACCCCATAATTTCATTTTTAATTTTATCTGTGGAATAGCATAAGACAATAATCAAGCTCCTGCTTCCCCAAGGGAAAGGTGCGTATCAGATCTTTGGTGAATAGTTCTGACCACAGTGCCCGTTCATGTACTACCGCAAACGTCTGCCCGATAGCAATAACAGTGGCCATTATGCTCCAGAAACTGAGAAATCCAGTAAAGAACTGCTTTCTGTCTGTGTGGCAAGCAAATACGAAAGCCATTTCTGACATCATCATGGAGAACTAGCCTCTAATATCTCTACACATCTTTGGATATGATGTGAGAAATCTGGTGACTTTATCCACGTTGACTTTCAAATCAGAAAACCTGCAGAAAAGCGGATTCCGAAACTTAACAACTGAACGATAGAGGAAGCGGGTAGTGACATCGGTGGCTGTAGTGAAGCTTTTTGCAAAAATGCGTCAAATTTCCTGGACAAGCTGTTAACTCCTCATGAAACCTAGGTCTGATATTATGATCCCGATGAAGAACACATTTGCAGGAAGGGAGCCACAATGTTAGCACTGGCCAATGAAGTTCTGTTTGCTAATGATGGCGTAGAAGCAAAGGAGAGCAATTTATCACTTATTTCCTACTTCGACTCTCCCGCTACTGCTCATGCTCCTGTAGTCAACGTCGTCTTGCCAAATAGCTCTTGCCGAATGCGCCGCCATACCGGAAGTACGATCATCATCACGCTATCGTCGTCGCACCATTGTCATCCCAGCGGGCTACTGACTACTCTTAGACAATTGGCCGGTTCCAGATATAGTGCAAATGAACACCGGATATCGTGCGAATTGAGGTGGCGCCCGGCAAGCAGGTTATGCGCGTAAGCGCGGATGTGAGCTGCAACAATACGCCGTCGTTGCTATACCGTCATTATCATTCCACCGTGATCAACCAGCCATCGGCATTCCGTCATCTTCATTCAATTGCCCTCTTCGCGTCCTCGTCATAGACGCGCTTGTTTCATCGTTGTCACTTTGCCGCAGTGATTCCGCTGTCGCCATCCCGTTACCGTCATGCTTTCTTTATAAGGCCATCGTCTGCTAGCCGTCATCGTCATTTCACATTCGTCATCCTATTGCTGTGATATGGTCGCCGACACTGCATCGTGGTCATACAGATGTGGTCATTGCCGCATCGTCATACTAATATTGCCAGGCCGCCCTTGTTATGCAGTTCGAACCACATTAGTTTCGTAAAGGTATTATCGTCATTACGCAGTTGTCATGCAAGCTCCGTCCTTCACCTTTTTACCCCTTCGTTATTGTGTCGTCATTGTCGTACCATCAGTGATCTTGCAGCGTTGGTATCAAGTTGTTGTCATGCCGTCATCGTCATTCCATCGTCGTCAATCGAGCGTTGTCATCCAATGGTCGCCATGCTGTCGTCGTGACAGTGTCATCTTTATTACGTCGTCATCATGTCATTGTCATGACGCACGGTTGTCATGCCGTCGTGCTCGTTCCATTGTGATTTTCTTGCAATGACTTCTATTGGCATCATGGTGTCGACGACATTCCAAAGTTGTGATACTATTGTCATCATGCCGTTGTCGTTATACGCATACAATTATTTCGGCATCATCATCCTGTTGCCATCATGCTGTCGTCCTCATTGCGTCCCCGTAATTTCTTTCGTCACACAGTCATCGTCTAACCATCGCCCCATCAGGATCACGATGTTGTCACGCTGTTGTCGTCTACAGTTTTTGTGACTGCAGCATCGTCAACTCATGGTCCTCATGCCATCGTCGTCATCTCTTCTTATTATTTCGCCATCTTCATGCTATTGTCATAAATGTATCGTCGTTGTGCAGTCGTTCCCCTGCGGTTATGGATGTTCCATCATCGTCACTTGGTCGCACAGATGCAAGTGTGCTTTTGCCTTTGCCGTCATGTGGTTGTTGCCGTCCTATCGTTGTCGTCAGACAGTCATGTTCAAGGCTTCTCGGTGGTTCCATCGCCTTCATGCGTGGCATGTGCACAACCCAGAAGTTCATATTGATTGAACTGGTTCTTAATGAAAATGTTCCTCGCTTGGTAATGTTGCGTCTGCTTGCAAAAGGTTTATAAACAGTAGCCGTGTGCTTTCAAAATACGTACGAAAGCTTAGCTTATGATGATAACCAAAGCACACGGGCTCGACAAAATTTCATTCTTATAAGAGGGGAGCTCTGCATATGGTCAAAAAGAATCCAGAATATTATTGGGTTTTAGGACGAAGCGCAGGCGTTCAAATTTGCAAGTTAATGCGTTAGTTAAAACTTACAGCTCAATATTTTTCTCTGTATGGCTCGGTACTTATCAGAACCTTTTCGTAGGAACTGCTGACCACTTCTGAGTGACATTAGGTTGCGTGAGCCATAGTGAAAACATGTTTACCTTCGCAAAAGCTTTCTTGGTTTTATTCGTCAATTTCAGTGTTTCATGAGAACCACTTATGGTAGTTGGTGACAGATGGTAGAACTCAGATGAATCACCTAAGAACGCATTTATAAGCCAGACCAGTGACCACGATGCTTAGGTAATGGGAGCGACAAAGAAAGTATTGACTTGATGATTTGGGCTAAATATATAAAATGGCAAAGTGTGAGTAGTTAGTCATTTCAGCGTGCATATTAGTCTCAAAAAGCGCATTTTAGCTCTTCGCTGAATGTTGAAAATTCGTAGCAATGACCTGTCGGATCATAACACATTTTAGATGCCAGTGACATGTTCCTCTTACGTCTGCTTTTTCTGTTCACACCACCAGGGCAAAGGACCCCGCATGCCATTTTCACACTATGCAACATCGTGACGGTAACAGTGATCTCTGCGGATTGACCCCATTCGAGGCCTTTAACAATCACGGATACAAAATACGCATATATCTTTTCCCCTTCTGATCGCGCTCTACACCAAAATCTTCACGGGAGGCAGGTTATGCCGATGAACACGGTGGCCATACTAGGCTTTCTGGGTTCTTCTATTCATAATTAAAACACAGTGCAGTAGAAATATGTCGAAAAGGACTCCTTCATGCATTGAGGCAAGAAGGCGCTTGTGACAGAGAACAACAACCCAACCAGACAATAGCTCGGATGGCTATCACCTAATTTTCTGCGGCACCAGATAGCTTCTTTCTCAACGTATTGATAGTGAAAAGCGTAGCAGTTTGGGCGAGTTGGTCTGTCATAACTTTTTTTAGGCTTGTAGCGCAGCTTAGAACGAGCAAAAAACAAGGTGGAAGCGCTCACCCTGTTTTCAGTTCCTTTTGATTACTCCTTCCACCTTCCTTTTCGCTCATTCTGAGCTGCGCTACAAGCCTAAAATAATTATTGACAGACCCTTAAGACGGCACAAAGGGCCACTTATCTATTTATTTTGGTTGGGTAAGCTTTTTGCCCGTTTCATTTCGCTCATGCGCTGAAATGAGCGCTTTCACTTTCTTTTTGTGAGCCAAAGAGAACTAACAACAAATTAATTGCCTCCCCTCTGTAGGTGACACACAAACAGAGCGCCGACGTGTAGAGTATTTTTCTATTATTGTGATAACACTGTCATTATTACTTGGGACAATGTCTCCCACTTTCACTGCCTTCATCCCCATTTGAGGTCATTCACAACGACAATTACGTCGATGACAGACACGAAAATGTGCTTGCTTCTGTAGTGAGAAGCATTCTGAAAAAAAAAATAGAAATAAAAATAAATAATAAGAAATCAAAATAAAACGTCACAAGGTAACTAAAACTGTGCCATGTGCAGTCAGATTTTTAGTTAACTTCATGTAGAAGAGAAGCCTTATGGATATATTATGACCGGCACCACTACCATGTCTTCCGCTACAAATTATCTTCTCTGGACTCTGCAAAATGGCGAATTTCGGTACATCCGCAACCTTTTTCTTGTGACATGTTCGAAACTTACGAACTCATTTAGAGATGTCTTTGAAACAGATGTAGACTGACTTTTTACTATGTTTTTAATGCCGCTTCAAAATGTCACTTGTCTACTTTAAGAGAAAGAAAATAGGAATGCGTATTGTTCATATGCTTTATTAATGAGACAAGCAATCGACGTAACATAATGGCAAATATTATTTCCAGGGACTGAATCGCAAGAAGTGGAGCTTGTCCGACTCATTACGGTCTGTTAATTTAACTACTGCATTATCGCATAGCCTAACAAAAGTTGTAACCAACTTTTGTCAACTTTCTCTGTAAGTCCTTTTGAGAACTTTTTTTATTTTGACAGCATTAATTGTAACTGCGTCTTGTCTGTTGTAGGTATAATCACATTTAAGCACCCCTTTTCTGCCACCTTTCTTTTATATTCTGCTACCTACTTAAGCCATAAAACCTGCTTGGGAATTCTGTGAAAAGCCAAACGCACATTTTAAACCTTAATTTACTGCTTGTTTTAGTACTGCACATTTCACTAGGGTCTTCACAGCACAAGCCCAATCTGGAGAGAGTTTTAAAATTAAAAAGAAAGGAACTCTTTGGTGACACAGTATTGAATTTCATCTTGACGCGCAATATCCGGTAAAGCATACATCGCCACTTCAAGGGGCAGGCTGAAGACTCACTGCCTCACCATGCCCACCCTCCTGGTGACAAACTGTGTATTTGACGTATTGGCATAAAGCGATGCGACACCGTAAAAAATACAATGAACAATGCACGGTGCATAAATACTCACAAATCATAAACCTTTAAAAACCTCCGGATTGTTAACGAATTCGCCTCGAATCTTGTGTCGAACGGTTTTCTTTAGCCTATCCCAAAGATAGTACACTTTACTACATCTTCCAAAATGGTACATTTGTACTCTTTAGCATCGCGGTAGTGCCTGAGGCACCTGTGGTAGCTTGTGACATTCCACGGTGACACGATGGTAGCAGGAGTGTTCTCGCATTTGTTCTCGGGACAGATATCGTTTTGTAACTTTGTCACTGAGACGCCACGACTTTGATCGGGAATGCAGGCACTCTCAATTGGAACGATGCCATTCCGGTCGTAGACGTTGCAATACAGCTCTCCGAAGTGATCCTTGAGGAAAGGGCACTCGAAATAACGATCAGCTCCCGCGTCGGTGTAAGGCGTAGTGGTAAGGGGAGCACCACGCATAGCACATAGTGCCGAATGGAGCCATAAATAAACAAGTCCCAAAGCACACACAACTTATTTTCGGAATGTAACCGGGGTTGCTTCTTCATAACTTTGGGGGAGAAAAGGTGTTCACGGCTGACTTCACGCGGGTTCGGCATATCTAGGACCTAGCTATCTTGTAGCTATACCAGAAAAAAAGCGACCTTTTCGCTTTGAAATCGTCGTAGGGAGTGGCAAGAAGTATTAAATGTAGGTCTCAAGGAGACAGAAAGTGCGGATTAGTTGCAGAGTAGATGAAATCTACTGTGCGGTCTTAATTGGCGCGAATCAGGACCAGTAATAATCAAATAGAATTATATTCTGTAAGAGGCGCCCGTTGTAGAATTAATTCTTTTCTTCCTCTTTTACCTCTTTAGCGTGATGAAGATTTCCTCACACTTTGTTTGCCCCCGCCTTATGTAATGCCTCCGGGCCTTTAAGGCTTCAATAAATGAAATGAAAAAAAAATTTTAAGGCAAAGCTGCCGTACGGCACACTTTCGCAAAATGGACCGAGTTTACTTAGACTAAGCAGGAGTAGCGCGTTCAATAATGTATAGAAGATTGCTTCGACGCTGCAAATAAGCAGCGAGAGTTAGTTGCAAAATAGCTAAAACAATAAGTGTACGGGTGTGATTAACGCGAATTTAGTCGAAAACTAACCACACTGCATTGGACCCCTGTAAAGGATGCACCGCCGTAGATAGAGACACGAGGAGGGAAAGCCGCCGTATGGCAGAATTTTAAGAAATGGATTAAGTTTGGGTAGACTAAGAAGGGGTAGCGTGATTATATAGTGTATGGAAGGCGGCTTTGACGGTGCAAAGAAGCAGCGAGAATTAGACGCTGAATATGTAAAAGAATAGGTGCAGGGGTTGGATTAGCGCCAGTAGAGTCAAAAGCTAAACACGCTGCACTATACCCCTGTAAAAGATGCACCGCCGTAACTAAAGACATGTTGAGGAAAAGCCGCCGTATGGCACACTTTATTGAAATAGGACTAAGTAGGGTTAGCGCAAGATGAATGACCTCTGGAAGGTGGCTTATTCGGGGCGCTCAAGAAGTAACAGTTAGTCGCGGAATAGGTTAATGTAACCATACGAGCGTATTTAGCACAAATATAATCGGAAATTAACCACATCGCACAACAGACTACACTACCTATGGCAACAGCACACCTGGCCTTTTCGTCAAAATAAGAAAGAATCAACCAAATGTCGACGCTAAATAAAGGTAGTTACGTGTGATTGTGCGTCAAATGCGATGCGTATAAGACAGAAAATGAGTGAATCATGAACAAGAAAACAAGACAGCACGCTAAAAGATAATGTGATATATTGAACATTTATTCATCGAGTCATTTAAACAACTGCTTACGTCGACATTCTTTTGTTTAACATTCAAACTCGGTTGAGCCTTTCTTTTAAACACGCACAAGATATAATGCTTATTTAAATACATTTCTAAACATTCATACCAACACAGTTGTGTGAAGTAAACTTCTTTTCCTAGAGTATTCATTGTTTTATGCTATTAATATTTCTTTATCATTGTGTTTCTAACTTTAAAAATTTCCTGTTTTGTTTTTCTCTGCTACAGCGCCATTTATCGCCTATCCCCTGTAGTGGGCCGTGTTTCTGCAATATCACGAGCTGTCCGTACTATTCGTCCTTTGTTGGTCATTTTTTTTTCACCTTTGGTGTGGCCAATCCCCTTCCTGGGTACGAGCCGTGTCTTCACGCAACACCAACAGCATAGGTTCACCTATCACGTTCAAGGGAGTTAAACGAGCGCTCATTACGGTGAGGGGACCGGTCATAATAGTCTATACACTATTATGGAGGTCCCACTCACCCTATAGTTGCAAAAGGGGCCCTTTTTATTCCATCGCATGTTATGTGCACACAGTTTAGTTAGCCCGTGATTGGGCCTATTTCAACGGGGCGCACAGCAAGAACGTAACAACGTGTAATTACTCATTGGTCCGCCGCCGCTGAAAAGGCATCTACCGAAGGCGCCCACACCCTGGGCTGGGCAACTGGTCGCTTTGCTCCCTTTGGCAGGAGCCTTCTGTGTCACGTGTTGTAGTGAAGCAAAATATCAAAGAACAAGTGTGGCAACAATTAAACGCGAAAAATAATAGCACAGCAACGTTAAAAAAAAAGGAAAAGGTTGCCGCAACGCGTTTAAAACCTACGACCCCGCAATCATGAGCCCGAAGCTTTCCGCATCGACAGAAAGTCATTTTTACATGATATTTATTACAAAGAATGGAGTTATGTATTCACAGGAACTATGTAGAATGTTAAGAGCATCACGCGGTCATAACTACATGGGAATGAGCCACATATTCAAAGAAAACGTCACACAAAGCAGCACTTTCCATCACAAGAAAAGCTTCGCAGGAGAAGCTAGATACCTAATTAAAGATGTATATGTCAACCCAGCCTACATTTGTTTTGACTGTAAATGTCCTTCAAGTGCGTAATCACTTGAAATAAATGTGATTTTGAAAAAATAGTTTCTGTATTTCGGTCTGGCATACTAGCTTTCTATAGGCAATGCAGGCCTATCACTATATTGCTGGCGCTCCCGTAATCGAGAGTAGATGTAAGCATGAAATGGCAAGTGGCAAAGCAGATTGTTTAGAGATGACACTAGCCACAATCTTAAAACGGGTGTAGTGCATGTTCGCAACGGCACACCCCACCGCACCATACCGCATCACGCCAAGCTGTGCACTGGTCCATATGGATGCGGCCCAGCTAGAAAAAGAAAACGGGCTGAAGGCGGCACGACAAGCAGCGAGACGCGACAGGCAGACAGAGCACACTGCCCAGCTAGAAGAAAGGCGCCTAAAGGAGGCGCCACTCAGCGTAGCTCCATCTCTCGAGGTGACGCAAAACCCGCACCGTGAAACTCGCGGACCACTGGCGTTCGAAAGAGCACAGACAACCCTGTTTCAATGGCAAAATATGCAGTATATGGTGCCCTGCATCTGCCTTTTAAACAGCGCTATTGGAAATGACAAAAAAGGAACTTTAGCGTAGAAGAAGGTAGAGCTTGAATGATATTGTGAACAGATATTAGGAAGAACTGGGAAGTAATATTTTTATAACTTTTTGGGCAGTAACTAGCGTATATAATGCGGTCATGTTCGAAAGGTTAGGGCCATCAACCGGGTCTTCTCAAGTTTTGACTGGTTGCGCGGATGATCTCCTTTTGTTCTCGGGGCTTGCCCGGATGTTCTCGTTTGATAGCCCGGATAACGGCTCTGGCTTTTGACTCAAGGTCACTTGAAGGTCGCCGACAACAGAAGCTAAGAGCGTTTCATGCATAAAGCATATCGAATGGTACGTCATCACACTTAACAATAAGATATCGGATACTGTAAAATGTTAGATGAAAATATTGTGCAAATTTCTAAGAAGGACATCCCACAATAAAATTGCATCTTTATAATCAATAAAATAGTGTTGGAAAGTTCCAGGTACGTTACAAAAGTGTCATTCAATTAGCAAAATAATAATATGCTTTTTCCAAAGGAAAGAAACGTTATTGTAGAGCTGGGCACTGGCATTTTTTGCAGTCTTACAAATACATCCTGTCCTAGTAATCTGAGGTACCTTGATCGATAAAACGGGAGCAGGAACAATATTCATGTTAAATTGTTGTAAAGATTTTTGTTCTTGACACAGTGGACAAATAACTTTTAGAAAAATGAACAGTCAGAAAAGCAAGAGCAAAATAAATCCCATGCACGAACCCCTATCAACAAGGCCAAGAAAGGAATTGTTACGACACTACAAATTCTGACAAGACATGAACAAAGTTAATCTGCGAGAAGGCTCGACATATTGAGTGATAGCTATCCCGAAAAAAGAGAAACATGAAACTAAATGTCGCATATGAAAATGCACCAACACTAACCCACCAGCACTTACTGGTTGAAAAATGTTATTGCGTCATAGGCTTAAAAGTGGAAGACCATATGAATGTTGAAAACATTTTGTGAAAGCGTCATAAACCTTGCACAGTGACAAACTTGATGACATAGAAATATATTTGCCAAGAACATGTTGCAGGTTCCTGCGCTTCCAAATTTCGAAAAGAGATGGGGCACAGGGGCATTTGTGTAGCGCTGGAGGGCTGGAACGCGCTCTCACCAGTAGTGTGCACTTAGATTGCAGGCATGCCATGGAACTCCTACATATTTAGGTTGCACACCAGGTCATTCAATTCCAGCATATTGTGGCGGCGTGATAGCCCAAGATCTAAAACACAGCCTGAATCTCATAGAGTTATACATATGTGCACTGCAGACCGTACCAGACTCCTCTATCGCAGAAAGTTTATCAATGCTGGTATTGTCCTTGCAGAAGAATGTGATATGATCCCCGTAAGCTAACACTTTTACCTCGTTACCGAGAATATTGAAACCACAAACATTGTTGCACTTCGAAATGCTCAAACTGAGTGGTTCTAAGCAAAGTGCGAAGAGGAGTGGGGACACAGGACATCACTGTTTCATGAAAGACGATATACACACGGGATTTCAGAGGCTACTATTGACAACGAAGAGTATTGTACAATGACTATAACAAAGTAGAAGGCCATTAGGCACCTTGGAACCAATGTTGGCGTGTTCGAAATGGGAAAATAAAAAAGAATGCCATGCCCGATCAAATGCTTTCGCAAGGCAATACCTCAGATTGACAAGTTGCTCATAAAAAGGGGAACTGTATTCAAAAGTAGTAGGAGCGAGGTGTATGTTGGTTTGTATAGAATGGCCCTATATGCTGCCTATTTGATGAGGACAAATAAGAGCTTAAATTGCTACCTGCAAATGATTTGACAAAATTTTTGCATAAATTTGTAGTCAACGTTTGACAGTTACTGTCGCTGAACAGGATGTAGAATTTGGCATTGATCACTTACCCTTGTCGAAAACTCATGGCCCTGGTGCCACTCGAGGTGAATTTTAGAAAAGGTTTAAGTCCGTTCTTGCGCCTGTTATCCGGAAAGAATTTTTAATGAGTTTCGAGTCAGTAGATTTACCACAGCCTTTTACAAAAATCAACACAGTGTTAACACCTACAAGTATTGATAGAGGAAAACTACATTCTCTTGAGGGTTATAGACACATTACATTGGTGTCATGAATGCAGGCAGATGGGTCTTCTATTACAAAGGTTCGGCATCGGCTGCTGTGCACCCGCCACTATAGTGCTGCGTCTAAAGTGAAAGGCGCCCTCATTATGGTCAGTTCCCAGTCAAAGGTATGGAGGCACTCCTAATAAACGCTTTCTCAAAGATCCTTAGCACTAGTTCTGGTTGGCCTGAGAATTTCGTCTGGGCATATAATTCGCATTATAAGCCATTACAAGGTAATAATTTGCAACGAAAGTAGTGTAATATTCCATTATATTGTCACATCGAGAATAGACATCACAGGGTTCCCAGCAGCAACTTTTTACTGGGCGAACTTGTGGCCTCTTGTCGCCGGTGGCAGGCGTAGCAAGTAAAATCGAAGTTCCTACATTGGAATGGCTCGTCGATGAGCCGGTCGCATTTTATGCACTCCAAACTGATGATTTAGAACTTTCGACCAACCTCTGCAATGTTCGTGAAGTAAAATATCCGCAGTTTCGCCCGAAAGGGGAAGCACTGATAACGATAGCAGATTAGTAGATTGCTGTACGAAGTAAGGATAGTAGTTCTATCGGGCGTACATACTTTTAACTGTTTGCTCACTAACTAAATTAACAATGATAGAATGTGTAAGCGCGGCTGAACGAGGACGTAGAAAGAAGCAGGCACACAAAGACAGCGCTGCCTCTCCATGTCTGCTTCTTTGTAGTAAGCGAACGTTTACATGTTTACACGGCCGATAATAAGCTTCTAGGGTTCCCTCACTAACTAAATTAACAATGATAGAATGCGTTATGCGTAAGGACGTAGAAAAAAACAGACACACGGAGACAACGCTCTTTGTGTGTCTGCTTATTTCTACGTCCTTGTTCAGTCGCGCTTACGCATTCTATCATGGATTCAAACCAACTAACCTGTCAAGGTGCCTTAACAAAATTAACCTGCACGGTGTCGTGTGAGTACAGGTAAACATCAACGCACATCACTCGATGACAGCGAAAACTGCTTGTGAAAACGATGGAGTTAGGAATCGCTGCAGCAGCCGCGAGCCAATTGACCTCCGTGCATCTGTCGCTTCAATGCGTACGAAACGTTGATAGCACAGCGCATACGAAGCTACCGGCACTACGCGCACTCTGCAAACATCGCAGATCGTTTTGAAGATGAGGCCCGCGGGGGTGCAATTTAGCCACGTCACAGACCGCTTTCAACACACACGAGCAGCGGCAACGCGTCCCTACGGCGTCTGCCAAAAGTGTCGCGTGGCCAACGCCGTAGTAGACGCCGCGGTTGTTTTCACTCTGTACGGAGCGGCGGCCCAGGAGGACATCGGGGTGCACTAGCAGCCGCCGCAGAATAACACTCCTCCTACCTCGCCTGACCCTCATGCCATGCGCGCGACAGGAGAGGGAACGCATCCGGGCCACGTTCGTCGCTCGCACGCGCGAGATTGAACCGCGTTCGCCGGCTCACCCTCAAAGGCTTTCACTCATACGGAACCTCACGGCGACAGCGACGCCGACGGTGACGGCAAAAATGCGCCTGCAGTGTCCATATAATTGCTATCAGAATAAAAATTATATAAAAAGAGAATACTCATATATACATTGTGGGCTCAGAGCCAGTGGCCGGCTGAAGATCTCAGAGACGACACAGAGTGCAAAAGCCATTCAAGAAACTATCTTTGCTGCCCGAATCCTTAGACCAACTGGACCGCTTCCTGGTCGCCGTTCCTCGCGATCCGGCCCGAGGCTGGGTGCACGTGGCACGGGAGCATGAGCCAGGCCCCGATGATGATGATGATGGCGAGTCAGCGGCGCAGGCATGCGGCCAGCATCCCCATAGTACATAGGGCTCCTTAGAGAGTGCATGGCGATGCTTATATAGCGTGGGTGCGCCAACTAAACTTTGGGGATGGGTCAACTTGAAATTTGGAGTTGGGCCAACTGCAATTTGGGTGTGGGCCAACTTAAGTTAGGGGGTGGTACAAATCAAGTAGGGGGTGGACCAACTTGAAATCAGGACAAGGGATGGGCCAAGTTAACTTTAAGGGTGGGGCAACGTAAAATTTGGGGGAGAGTCAACTTCTGTTTGGGGTTGGGTCAACTTGAAATTTAAGGTGTGCCAACCTATGTGTGGGGGTGAGCCAAGTTGAAATTTGGTGATGGGCCAACTGAAATTTGGATGTGGGCTAACTTGTGAATTTTTATAGTGCCCAAATGGGGGGGGGGGGGTCCAATCCAACGCTGCTGAGCATCCTTCCAGTTATAAACACCTCGCGGGCAAGCGAGCGCTTTGAGACACCTGGTTCGTTTCCATTGTGCCTTACCGAGGCGCAGCCAGAATGCAAGCGATGGCTTGCCTGCACAAAGAACGCGCCCATAACACATGCCTGCGAGAATGACAGCGAGGATGACATGGCGTCTGGGCTACCCACTCTTCCGTCAGGCAACATCTCAGGCGCTATTGCGGCAGCTCTTGTTCGCTTTCGTCCGCTCTGCTCCGCCGAGGTGCACTTGTGCCGGGCGTTCAGGCTCTATCTGCACGACTGCATTGAAGGGGTCGGATGGGGCGAGAGATTTGAAAATTGTCTTCTAAAGCCTAATCATTCTTTTGCCACGGGGCCATAATTAGATGCGCATAACTTAGGAAAATCAAGTATGAAAACTAAACAACAGAATCACAGCCTAGCCAAACAATGGTTACGTATTAGTAGTTAATTCTCAAAATTTCTGTAGCAGTTACATGGGAGAGGTGGTCGAATATCTAATCAAGTGTCCCCAAGAATATTATTAAATTAAATTTATTTATTAATTTTTTATTTATTTATTTATTTATTTATTGACAAATATTGTTAATCCTTCCTTGAGGGTCATCACAGGAGGGCAGAAAATTTTGCGTACAGAAGTTTAAACATACGAACGCACTTAATACTCATATGTATAAAATAAGTAATGCGGCCAAACAACAAGGCACATAACAGTAACCATAGCTGAATCTCAAACGAATCATCAGAATTAACGGCATAAATGGACATTATGTAGATGCATGAATTCAAAAACATCTTTTGTATTGACCAGAGCAGATCAGAAAAAAAAGAATACCGAAACACATTCGTTCGAACAAAATAAGGTTGAAGCACTCGCGTATGATTCGCCCTCTCACTTCGTTTCCTAGGCAAGCGTAATAGTAGTTTTTGTTAATAACAAGATTGCCTTTCATCAATTGAAAAAAGAAAACGTAATCGCACTTTTAAGCCTGCGTTTGCTTAGCGATTCTAAATCGCAGTCTTAACGTAGTTGCAATTGAGTCATTCCCAGGGTACTTTGAACATATAAAAGGGATCGCAAGACGTTGTATTCTTTCTAGCTTATTTTTCAATAATTTCTGATGAGGGCTCCAGACAACACGGCATATTCAAGTATCAGCGCTATAAACTTCCTAAAAGAAAGAATTTTTACGCCCCTACTTGCGCCAGCTAGTTTTTTTTCCTTAGAAAGTATAGCATCCGGAATGCTCTGGAGCACACAATTTCAGTGTGTGCATGCCACTTTAAGTTACGCGTAATTGTAACAACCACTTACTTGAACGTATCTGCTGTCATCAAGGCGTGATTTCCGATGTCATATTCAAATGAAATTATCTATTTTGTTTTTCGAAATGTGGTTAATTGTTGAGTTTGAGTCGTTTATTTCCATTCCCCAAATTTGATACCACATGTCTAACGTCTGTAGATATTAGTTAACCTTCAGCTGATCATTTCAATTTGCTATTTACGCGTAAATTAAACAATCCTCTGCAAACAGTTTGACCTTTACGAAAGGCTTTGCTATTTCTGCAACATCATTAATATATATCAAAAATAATAGCCGCCCGAGAACTGAGCCCTAACGGACTGGCCGAAAATACTTCTAGTGAAATAGCAACGACCTCTTCTATTTTCTCGTATTGTTCGCCGTTCTTCAGGTGCACCTCCAACCCAGCACCGATTGACTAAGCCCGGCAAGACAGAGTTTAATCATCAATTTATTGCGATGTACCGCATCGAAAGATTTAGTAAAATCTATACATATGATATCAAGTTGTCCTGGGATGTCCAAAGCTGTCGCAAAGTCATGAATCGTTTCAATAATTTGCATTGCATTTGAAACACCGCTCCTCAAAACATGCTGATAAGGATAAAAATAATTTTTGCTTTCCAAAAAACGCGACAATTTGCTTGGCTATGTCGTGCTATAATGTTATTCAGTAAACGGATGTAAGTGAAACCGGTCTGTAATTGTTTGCAGATAATCGATTACTACTTTTAAACACAGCAATAATGAAAGCTTTTCTCCAGACACATGGTAGTGAAATAGGTCAAAGGGATTTTCGGAAAATATTTTTCAATTAGCGTGATAACCACTCCGCATAACGCTTAAAAAAGGGCGGGCTATTTAATCGGGCCCACTCGCCCTTATTTAATGAAGAGACACAAGTTGTTCCAATAATCTTTCTTGGCTGATAATAATATCTCCAATCCATTCCGATAAGTCGCATGCCGTACCCACGTATCTCTGGCCGCTTTCGCATCGCGTGAAAACTGACTGAAAGAAACAGTTCAGCGTGTCGGCAATGTCAGCCTTTTGGGTCAGAATGTCATGACGGTCCCATAATTTTTTCCCGCCCATCAGCCATACGAAGCCAAAACTTTATAAGCGAATCTTTAAGGAAAGGGCCGAGCTTGTGATTAAACAAATTGTGCTTAGATTCTAACAGCGCATCCTTCAGTTTCCTTCGTGCGCTTGCTATTTCCGTTGAACATACTTTCTTTTACGCATACTTGATTTTTTTAAAGAGCATCGGCCTGCACTGTAGGCTTTAAGTTGTCGAAGCAGCTTACTATATGTTTACATCTTTCCTCATCATCGTCACACATCATGCGCCTGTTTGTTCCCTCTTTCTTTCACTCTTCCCGTTCCCCCAACGCAGAGTAGCTGGCTAGAGGAACGTACCTCAGGCCGACCTCTCTGCATTTCGTATCATTAAACCTTCCTCGTTTCTCCTTTACGCAGTCTGTTTAATTTCCGATTCTTATGAACAATATCTCGCGTTATCCAGGGATTACGGTTCTTTAATTTCTTCACTCCACTAGGAATAAATTCGGCAAGGCAGTGTTTGATTATACCTTTGAAGCGCTGCCATATTTCTTCTATAATTTCTCGCTCGCATATACGGTGAAATCGGCCAAATAATTGCCCTAGTTTGTCAAGAATGGAAGTGTCATCTGCATTCGCCTAATCCATCACCTGTACAGTCTTACAAAATCTAGTTCTCGACACACTTAATGAAATTGTAACAGAAACCCTTTTGTGATCACCATCATCAACATACATCTTATAACCATCTAATTTATTTGATAGGAACGCCAAGCCCGATATCGACCTGAGGTTCTGAGTAAAGATTATTTCCAACAGCTTTTCACGACACTCATTCTCAACGTGACCAGGCAGTAAAACATCCCAATATATATCTGCTATGTTAACGTCTTCGGTCACTATAAGCCTGGTTCTCCCATTCACATGCCCACAAAGAAAACTCCAATTCGTCCAGAAACTCGGCTGCTGTAGCCTATGGTGTGTACGTGACCCCAACAAGGTATACAGTGTTTGAAACGTTTACTTTATACCACACTAATTCTGGAACATTGCCTTCAACTGCTGATGACACAATATAATTTTGGCAATTATAGCAACCCCGCCACCTCATGAGTCCCTGTCCGATCTAAACATCTTGCAGCCTTCCGCCACGACGCAGTCATCGGTCGCACCATTGTGCAGCCACATTTCGATTAGGGCCTCCACAGGTGGGGTTCTCGAAAGCAAAATATGTTAAATTAGGTTCTTTTATTTACAATGCTTTTTAGATTCAATGAAAGAAGCCGGAGCTATGCCCGCGGTGACGACTCTAGTGTTCGCAGCGTGTCATACGAAATGTGATTTTGCTGCGTACTGCTCAAGACGACGGCAGCAGCACCGGCGGTGGTCACCTGTTTTCTGTTATCGTTGTGGCTCCGGCACAAATATCGTTTGTCTTGGTTAATATCTCACCCATATAAGCCGCCATTTATTCTAATTTTATCATGCGCCAGCTTAACCTTAGCACCGTTAGCCCTTTCTGAAGCTGAACTTTTCCATAGCTTGCGCCTTATTTCTACTGTTGATCAGGTATAGTCATGAGTAACGGTAATAGATGTCCCTTTCAGTTTCATACAGTTTTGTAAAACACTTTCTTTCTCGCGATAATCATAAAACTTTATAATATGGGCCTAGTGCTTTCAGGTTTTTCTTTGCCAAGGCGGTGAATTTTTTTAATCGTTTCAGCTTCCACACCAAGTGTTTCATTAAAGAGTTTATCTACTATGGCTTTCTTTAACTCAATCACTGAGGTCCCTTCAGTTTGATGAACGCCAAAAACCATAAGATTATTACGCCGACTTCAGTTGTCGTAGTCTGCGAGCTTTACGGCTTGTTGAGGCACAATACGTTCTAGGGTGTCATTTCGTTTGTTAATTTCCTGGAAAATTGTAAGATATCCGCTTAATCTTTCAGTACGGGTGTTAAATTCAGCGATTTATTCCTTAATGGTATCTATTTTACGATCTGAGGCACCTTGATTGCCTAGAATTGCTTGCAGCATTTGAGAATTCGTTGGCCTCGGGTTTTCCTCAATGTCCTTATACAACAGAAGCGAAATAACACAACACTGGCACCAGTACACGCCCATCGCTAAGAAACATGGTTCATTACTTCTAAAACAAATGAAATTTGTGCAGCAGCCGACCTACATAGGCATAAGCAGTGCCTGAACCATGTTGTCTGAGAGATGCGTGCCATGCCCTTTGAAGAAATCGTTGGCTCGCTGCTCCTTTAGTAGGTCCGCCGTTGATGACGTCACACGCTGCGCTTGACGATTCACAAGTAGATAGCTCGCTGTCATGTCGATCTGACTATATTTCAGAAAGAAAGCTGGTTCAAAGCAGCACGCTGGTGCAAAACTAGCATCCCAATGCAAAACCTGCATAGGCATGAGCAGAGCGTTAGCTATTTTGTTCGACAGATGCGGGCCAGGACAAGGGCCTGGGAAAGAAGATTTCCCTGTAGCCTACAGAATCATTATTTTTTCAGCACTCAGAATAGTTTCTTCCACTAATAAGTTCCTGAAAATATTTTAGATTTATTTTCTACGTGTCCAAGCGCTAGTTATGTTTTGACGGGACAGGAGTGTTATTAGGTTTTTGTGAAAATATGTTTACGAAAGTACTTCCTGAGGAGTGCTTTGCTTAAAAGGAAAAGAGCGAAAAAATAGAAACAAGAACATTCGGGCAATGTAGCATTCTCGCGGTATTCGGACATAAGTAAAACGCGGGTGTCGGAACCGTTTCTATTGAACAGGAACCAAATCGCGCAACGTCCCTGGAGAAAAGAACTGAAAACGAATAGATGGAAGGACACTGGTAGAAGCTACACACAAAGCATGTCAACAGTGCCAAGCTGACATGCCCCAGATTGCCCCGGGAATCTCCTGAGTGTACTTTCTTCATTGTGTTACTTCCTTCAACAGCCAGTATTCCTTTTCAGCTAGCCCTCTTCCGCCTTTCCTCCTGTGCCAGCACCGGCACTTTCTTGGCTGGTAGGTAGTTTAGATCGTAAGTTCATCCAACGACGCGAGCGTGGAACTCCTTCCCTCATTTCTGTTTATTGTCGCACGCTCTTTTTTGTATATGCATGTGCGTGTGTGTTTGTGTATGTGTATTCGTGTGGGTCTTTGTGAGTTCTTGGCTGCCGAATGTCGCGTCCGAAAACGTCAGCTTTTACCTAAAGTAGCGAAGTCACAGCATTTCCCGTGCATCTTCTCGTTACCGTCTGAAAGAGAAAGCCCTCGGTCTGGGAATACAAGCGTAATTGGGTTTGTCCGGGGTATGGAAGGAGATCACCTCAAGATGGTAGCTACTGGTCGTATGTCTTGCTATTGATTTATAAAGTAACAAAAGAGCGAGAAAATTAAGTACAGTAGAGTAGGTATATTTTGTACGAGAAAATCCAAGTACTATTCCTACGTTATTCTTATACTTTGTCACAGCATTATCTATCTTTCATAATTTCTTTTCTTTAATTGATGCACGAAGAATTAGGTGTCCAGGCAATAAAAATAGAAGCACGCAAGACTTAACAAGCCTGATCCATTGAATAAAGGTTTTGTGCTTGCAGCCGTTAAGGGCAAGTCTTTGGGCTTTGTGGTAGCGAAAGTGCTCCTGTATAATTGGGGAAACGTACCGCAGCAAACACGGGGTACTTCTGATAAGCTTAGTTGAAGAAATCAGCGATTACTGCTCGGGATATTTGTGCGTAGGGAGGCTACAAAAATTCCATTTATTTTCGAAGCGTTTTGCTTACGGAAGCGTTTTCTTATTAGCCATCTCACTTTTACTGTAGGAAAAGAAGCAAATGTTCAATAGGAGCAACAGGAAAACTTAGGTTGTTATACATGTAATTATTAGCGAATAATACCACACGTGAAAAACATCCGAAGACATCCTAGAGTACCACTTCGAAAGCGTTAGCTGGACCGTCAATAAGTGCGCGAACATCGGGCGCTATAAAGTAAATTTGTTTCATTTTGATTTTCTTCCAAACTCTTGACGTCAGATTTGCGTAAACATTGTGTCAAGGAGACCAATCAAATGCTCTCACCATATATAAGCCATCAATTTTGTTGGTTTCAAAGCGTGTAACCTTGCCTGCTATGACAGGTGTTCTCTGGCTTGCGGTGGTCTGTCGAATGTATGTGGTGGCGTGCAACACAATATTACGAATGCCACCAGAAGCGGTCCTGAGAAAACGACTTTGTTTAAACGGAAGCCCAGGCCGAGTCCACAAAGGCCTACTCGTCAGACAGGCCTTTGTCGTCCGTGTCGTGTTCTTCTTTGCCTAAGTCCTGGTCCGTTTAGCGCTGTTATTTTCCAAATCCTGAATTAGCCCCAACTCGCCCGAGTTCTAGTACAGGCCTAGAAGTTTGACGTGTTTCAGCAGTGCCTTTATGACGTCTGATGGAGTACGCTAGTCACTGCTCCAGGGTCGCCGGGCGTCGTGTAGTAGTTCAGCGAATGATATTAGGCAGACCGATGCTGTGTACGTGCCAAATGGGCTTGACAATGTTATCAACACCATCATCATCATCATAATCAACATCAGCATATCTTTATGTCCACTGCAGGACGAAGGCTCCTCTGCAATTACCCCTGCCTTGCGCTAGCCGATTACAAATTGTGCCTGCAAGTTTGCTAATTTCTTCACCCCACCTAATTTTCTGCCATCCTGGACTGCACATCCCATGACATGACACCTATTCTATAACTGTAATGGTCAACCAGTTATCTACACTATGTATTACATAGACTGGCAGCGCCATTCTTTTTTCTCCTAATGTCAGCTAGAACATCTGCTATCCCCCATTGCTCTCCGATCCACACGGCACTCTTCCTCTTTCTTAACGCTAAGCCTGACATTTTTCCTTCCATCGCTCTTTGCGGGCTCCTTAACTTGTTCACAAGCTTCTGCTTTAGCCTCCCAGTTTCTTTCCCACATGATAGCTCCGGTAAGATTCAATGATAGCACACTTTTCTTTCAAATGAAAGTGGTAAGTTCATGGCAACGTTATACGGCCACGCAAACTTGTTCTTACACTCAAAGAAATTTTTCTTTGGTAGCTTCGAGTAGGTAGCACAGAAGTGATCGGTGGGCAGCCATCGTTTATTCCTCTTGGAACGGGGAAACCTCCAGCTATGCAAAAAAGCTCCGTTTTGTTCGGACACACAGTCATGCATCTTCAGCGTCAAGTATTCGTTACTTTGACGTGGTAATTTCCGCCATATTGTGACGTTGCGTGACCGACAGGCAGAACTGGCGTGGCCTGAAAATAATTTGATCAGTCGCAGAACACCAAAGGTAGCAAAAGCATAGAATCTGAAATAGCTCAAGGGGCACTTATTGTTCCTGCGTGGATGAATACGGAAGCATTGCGACCATCGAACGATGCTTGCACTTTATACCACAGCTCAAGGTCATGGGTTCGACTCCCAACAAAGTTCAACGGTTAGACTCCCAATAAAGGTCGTAGGTTCGGGTTCCTTAATCAACGCTACCTTGATTCACTGGGCCTTAAGCAACTTCGCCTTAATTAAAACCAAAAGTCGAGGGTTCGACATCTGTATAGAGGTCTTGAGCTTGATACCAACCAAACGTCGAGGGTTCGATGACATTTTGGATCATGGTTGGGTAAAACAACGGCGGCAACTATGCCGGATTTCCCACCTCGTAAGCTAACAATGATTTCGCCTTCATAAAGGTATTTGCTTGGTTCGGTCTAAATATGCAGCATCAGTGCGTACACGTCAATTAGAGATGGGGAATTCTCGCAGTTTTCGGACGTGTCGTTAAAGAGTGAGGAAATACGTCTTTAATGAGCCGGAATATAGCTTGATTTCGAGGAGTGGTTGCCTCTTCACGGGAAACCATGCGCCGTCTTGGCTACGACCGCCCTCTCAACCAGCATGATCTTTACCGTGTGCCGGGAGCTGGACAGTAGCGTCTCGCACTGCTCTTGGGTGTGGAGGTAGAGGGTAGAGAAGGCAAGACAAAGATTTGTTTGCAATCGTTGACAATGTGGCAAACACGTAAAGGGGATGTTGCCCGGAAAATGTTTAAGCAGAGTCGACGTGCTAACAAAAGCAATGGAATAGAAGCAGATTGGTTGTAACTTAACGTTATGGCGGCCACATTCACTGCCTTCGCGTGATGGCCAGGCCTCTAAAATGTTTCCTAATTATATTGATGTTGTCGTGACATCGCCACGAGTAGATTGTGATGCAAATCACGCCATGAAGGCACTCGTTAAAGCGAAGTATAGTTGCCAATATTTTCATGCCTTACATGAATAGTATTTTCTAAAGCCTCCACAAAACGGTTCTTATGAGATCTCTGGCAACTCGTAAGCTTCAGACATAAGTAGTGGGAATTGCAATTGCGTGTAGGAGCACCCGTATCGGTATTTACCGAAAGCAACGGAAGAAGGGGTGGGCGCAGAGAACAAACGTTTGCTGTTTTCTTCGATAAAGGAGAATACCATATAGGCGCCGCTGTTCTGAATATATCGCCAAGCACGAGATAAAAAAGAAGTTTAAAAAGAAACAGGCAGCGTCGGCGCGTTATAGTGCCCCTCCAGCTAAGTATTCAAAAGGGATAGCTATTCCAAGTGTAAAGAAGTGAAACGCTGCGGCACAGAAGAAAACAGGATCACCCCCAAAATAACCCCCGGGTGTTTCAGCGTCTTGTGTCAACAAGATCTACTTCTAAAGCGAAACTCTTGCATAGTGGACTTTTTATACACTTGCCAAGGTAACCGATTGTACACGAATGCTTCCGATTTGTTCTGCAAGACTCCAAACGGGAAACAGTTCAAGAAGCAATGAAGTTAACAGAAAACCCTGTATGTAAAGGACTGGTTATATATACTTCTAGGAATGCACGTCTGGATGCCTTCGTTGTGATAGCGCTGCTTCTTTGTTCTATGTACACCTTACGTATTCAGACCCCTGTGCCAGTGAATAAATAGTGTGAGTTTAGCGTTTGTTCTTCGAATCCACCCACATGCTTGTCTACCTTGGTGCTACTTTCCTCCACAAATATACATAGCTGGTTGGAATATTTGAAAACGCTGTTTTGTGTTCCTTTTCCGTGCATCAGACAAGCATCTTCACTTCCTGGCAAGACATACCAGACTGCTAACGTGGTTATAGAACGTGTGCACGCAGCTCCAATTTTGATGGCGGTAGTTTAGGGTCACCTAAGCATGTTTTCGAGAAAATAAGATGTCTACCTAGGTCGTGAATCAAATGAATTCTTTATGTAGGGAATAAACTTCTTCGCCTGTACTTAGTTGAGTGTTTATATATTTTTCTTCTTAGTTTTGAGCTGGTTATTGCGAGAACAAGAGAGTCTCAATCAAAAGGTGCATGCATGTCTCCTCTGCAGGCTCCTGGTAACGTTATCTAAGCAAATGATTATTATATTGCTGGAAGTTGCATAGCTCATACAGAACTTTCTCTACCTGTTCTACTGTACGTTCGACCGGCGCCATGTTTTCGAGTGGCTAGTGCAGACGTTCTTACGCACCTGCCGTGATTGCGTACTGGCTATGGTGTTGGGGCTGCTGAGCATGAGGAAGTGGCATCGAATCCAGGCCACCGGGGCCGAATTTCGATGGGGGCGAAATGAGAAAACGCGCATGTACTTAAATTTAGGTGCAGGTTAAAGAATCGCCGGTGGTCCGAATTATTCCGGAGCCTCCCACTACGGCGTGGCTCACAATCAAATCGCGGTTTTGGCATGTATAACCGCATAATTTAACTTTCTTAGTGAACAGCGAGCGCTGCCTTCTGGCAGTGTAAGAAAAAGTGACGCTGATAGCACGCTTGAGCGAAACACTGACACTTCGGATACTGATTGCCCTTCCAAACCAAATAAATAGTCCGATCATCTCCTCTCATAGTGTGTACTGCTCCCTGCGGAAATAGATTGGGGTGATGAAAAGGGTGCAAGCGAAAAATTAAAGTGTAACTGGATCCTAAAAGCTTGTGTTGCAGGGTGGGTATAGAAAACTAAAAACATCCTTCGCTTCTATTTTCAGCGCTTGTGCGCTCCGATGAACGAAAGTGCAGATTATGTGCCATGTTTCATGCTATAAGCAGCTGTAATAAAACTTTCTGTGACATTGAGCAATGAACTGAAAACAGTAAAGAAAGATGAACTAAAATAAAGCGATGAAATCTATTTTTAATCTCCTTGTTTCGTTTCGTGGTGTTTCGTTTGCGAGTTATTAAAATATTGCTGGGATAAAGCAACGTGAAACGTATATCCGCCCTCCCTTTTGTTATACTACAGGAAACAAAGTCTATTTAACCAGAACTATCTGATATAATTCAGCAAGAAAGGCCCATGCTTTGAAAGAGAATGTTTCCGTCGAATAAATAGTGTATTAAACCAGCAACAGCCAATTGGACAAGTAGCGGTAACGTAGACCATTCATCAGGAATATGAGCATATGATCATTCTGTTTCTCTGTTTCAATGT